>NW_024366815.1:7847116-8584866 GCF_014805655.1 Passer montanus | reverse complement strand
GGATTTACTGTAAAGTGTTACATATATGCAATGATAATAATGCTCTTAGATTTACTGCTTAAAATGCTGGCTTTATATCCTTTGAAGATACATCTCATTCTAAAAATAACAAAATTAATGAAACAAAAAATATTTTCATAATTTTGGTACCCTTGTTTATTTTCTAAAAGAAGGGGAAAGAGCCTCACCTGCTTATCACAATTCTAGTTAGTTTTTTCATTTTATCCAGTTTGGAGCATGTATACCACGTCATGGTGTGCTTGTGCAATTCTGTGAGAAATGGGCTGTAAAAGATATGTCTGAGCTGCTTTTATAACCCTGTGGTCTATTTCCAAAGACTTTTATAGACTGGAAGCTCTTAACATATTAGTCTTCTCAATAGGATAATTTAAGCTGTCTGTCCAAGGTGTTCTCCCCATCCTTCTACCTCCAGAAAATATCCCACATATTCTATAAGATATTCTAGATGCTTTATCTTGCCTGGCAAAGCCACTCTTCATGGGCATATCCAAAGATCTATAGAAATTCTTCCATGGCATATATATCACTTGATGATTCCTATATATAAGAAATCTTTGAAAAATGACTGTAGATCAGGTTCTCTGTATCTTGGGCCACCAAACATCCTTCTGCACACTGCTTACAGGGTAGAAACACCAGGCAGGTATTCAGACATTTCTGAACTTCCTCTAGCACAGTTTAGCATGTGCCAACATGGGCCTAAGGGTGTGCCACTGAGTATGAAGGGGATAATGTGTTAGGGTTATGCAGTACGGTCATGCTTATAAATTTATTTGATACCACCAAGATTGAAAATATTAGAAGATAACGTTACCATGCTACATGGGTCTATACTACTCTGCTGAGACCTCCAGGATAGCTATTCCTGTGTCCCTGAGGTGTGATAGGAAAAGGTAGGACACAGCTGGCCAGACCCAGTAGTGATGGGAAAAAGGGTAAAGACACACCACTCTCTCTGCAAGGGAGCTGCAGCTTCCTCCTTGTACCAGGACAGATGAGGACCTGTACTCATGATCATTGCTTTGCAGTTATTTAGTGGCCAGAGCTGGACAGGTGAATAAGTGTTGTAACCTAAGGTAAGTGTTACAATTTCCTTCTGAGTACTCACAGGGGATGAAGACTCTGTACAGCCCTGAGGAAAAGAAGCAGAACTTCTCAGGCCAGATTGTGGAAAGCAACAATGCCAGGCAAGAAGTTTCTATAAGATGTGTGTAATGCTTGTATTTATGTGCATAAGTAACATTGTGAATGTGTACAAATACAGCTACTTTATAAATGCATTTCTGAAAATATTGCTGTTGCAGTCAGGCATTAAAACTAAATACTAATTTGATCCAACAGTGCCTGAATGAGTAATTTCTCTAATCTTCATGGGTTGTGTAAGTATCAGAATTATTTCTAGGAATTGAGCTACAACACAGAAAAGGTCACAAGGAATTTTACATCACATCTGTTATCTAAGTAAGAAAAAAAAATTTATATGAGGCCACAAGGAATTTTACATCACATCTGTGTCTAAGTAAGAAAAAAAATTTATATGAGGATCTTCTACCTCTCCACTTGGATAGATGAGCATTGATTACTATGATAAGCAATAACTAACCCCTGCTTCTGAGGTGAAGTAAGAAAAAAAAATTTATATGAGGCCACAAGGAATTTTACATCACATCTGTGTCTAAGTAAGAAAAAAAATTTATATGAGGCTCTTCTACCTCTCCACTTGGATAGATGAGCATCGATTACTATGATAAGCAATAACTTCTGAGGTCGTGGAATGTAGTTTACACATTTCTACAGCAAAGCAGGGAGTTCTGACTTGAAGAAAAGTATGCCATAAGGCAGTCTTCTATTTTATGGCACAGCTAACATTGCCAGGAAAGCTCAGAAGCCAGCAAAAGATTAGCTTGGCTTGATTAGACTACAGGAAAAGATAAAAATTTTGCCCAGTGAATTTGCTTACTGCATCAATCACTACAAAATATGTCTCAGTGTTTGTCTCTATGCTAGTAAATGAAATGTAGTCATGCCATAGGTCTGACGGAGGTGTGTAGTCATCCATACTGGGGCCATGGTTCCTGGTATGCTGTTGATTTAGGTCAGATAGTGTACTGCCAGGTGAATCCCAGACTAGTCTTCAGGATGGACTAGGACCCATTCCCAAAAGGAAGTTTCTATGAACTACCCTCCAAAGGGGATTTGGGGACTTTGCATTAAATAATATTTTTGTATTGCAGCTCTGGACTTTTCTCTGGACCACTTTTGCTTTAAAAGTAAGCAATTTGTCTGAGCATTTTTGCTCCCCGGCAGGAAAGAAAGAGGAAAGGGATTCCCCTGGATCTAAAATGACAGCATGTCCAGAGGGAAATCCTTCAACCTCTACCTTGGCTCTCTATAATAGTCCAAACTGAGCTTTTCCTAGGCAGATGAAGGTTGTTCCACCTTTGAATGGTAAAAACCTTCCTTGAGTGACTGCATGACCCAGTGCTCCATGGGAAGTGGCCAGCCGTGCCATCTGTTTGCAGCCAGGCATGACAAGTTTCAACCCAGGGCCAGGGACCCCTGTGAGTCAGCTAACCTGACCCATCTCCCAGTCCTGAGTGATGAAAGAGTTCCTGTTCCCATTCCCGGTGTTTTCATTCGCCAGAGCTAGTCCAGTGCTCCTGCAATTTCTCTCCCCATCATACTCAGGAGGGCCCTGATAGAGAAGGTGCTTTTAGAAGTGCTCATCATGACAGCCACCAAACCCAGCACTGAGCTGTGTAATGGTCTCATTTACATTTCATGATATGGGATGTGTTAATCACGAATTGAAATTAATAAACTGGTGCATTCCAAATAGTAGATGAACACATAACTCCCCCAGGATAAGCATCTCAGGAACAGCAGTATTGCAACACTGGGTGCAGCAGCAGCAGTCCCACTTTTACCAGTCATACTGTTACACATAAAATCTTGTTTATGGACTAAGAGGAAGCACACCACATGTGTATGCATATACAGTCAACAATTTCTTGTTCCTATTTCTGAAATCTTAAGAATTTGATCAATAGTAGTCCATGTCCTGTTATATAACATAAAATTAAAGAAAACTAAGTTAGACTGTTTCTATATGGGAAAGGTCTCAATAATATGGCTGACATTCTAATATACACACTTGTTAGTTTCCACCCCTTCTCCTGGTGGTATGTTCACCTGATCACTGCTTTTCACTGATCCTAAGACAGGTGGTTTCATTCTGGTGGTGGTGGTGGTGCTTTATGGTGAATTATCAGCATCTAAAGTCTTTTGCTAAATGAATTATGATGTTCATATTGTTGGTTCCTTACTCCAGTATTCACCTTACTTTTATGTGCTGTGTAACACCTTGTGGTTCTTCATTGGTCTGCTATTACAGCTATTACACCTGCATACAAGCATATTGTATGTCATGTCTTTCATATGTGTTAAATATTATTCCTCTGTCTTCTTTGTTACTCTATTCCTAAATTGATCATTGGGGAGTTGTTTGTAGCTGAGAGGTCTTTATTGTCAAGATTATCATATGCCTGCACTGCACTATGTTGCACCCAGTGCCTCTGCTTTTCAAGGTCTCTATTATAGTCCTGGACTTCTACTTCTTTACACAATATCATTTTGTTGGAGTTACAAACCTATCATTCTCTACAGAATAATTGTGTGTTACCACTAGCTGTATAAAACTGTGGTTGTGCCACACAAAGATAATGAGAAAAACAAATTAGACACAGGCTACTAGTCAATTAGAGAAATTACTGTCACAGCTAAAACAAATAAACCAAATATGCAAATAGGCCATTAAATGTTCAGATTTAGCAGACCTGACAAGCCTTTTTCCTGAAGACTTACAGATTCATTACCAAGCTTATGGTCTGTTACTGGTAATGATCAGTGGTAACACCACACAGCTATGATCCTGTGCTTTCATTGTATGCAATAGTGCTTATAGCCTATATGTGAAAGTACTCAAGATATACTAGTAATTTCTCTGATGTATTCTAATGCCTACATACATCAGCAGAAATTGGAAATACTGTCTGAAGCACAGTCTTGGCAACTAAAGCATGATGATCTGCAGGATGGGTAGAAGTAGACACTGCCAGGTTGGTGAAAATGACATGGTATATCTCAGGATAATGTAACTACTTTCCATGGGCAGGGGAAAGACTAGAATTGGCATTACTTCAAAGGTTAAAATGTTTCTTAGTGTTTTCTGCAATATTTGCTGTTATTTTATGGTCAAATAAATACTGGGAATATATACCTACATATTACTGTGTGGAGGAAAAAGGTCACCCTTGAAACTGGCAAAAAGTCTTGCACAGTGTTTTCTCTTTTGTTCCTGTTTATTGATCTCTTGATAGCTATGGTTATCAACTGGAAGATAAATAAATATCTACCATGACTTCCATGACTGCCTGAGAAACTGTACATGATACATGGCACAGGTATGAGCAGCCAGTATTTCTCAACTTCTGAATTTCTTAGAGAAGGGAGGATATAGTAAAATTTTCTTGTAATGCAATAGGAACATTGTTTGATGGCTAAGTCTGAGAGGGGGCTGCTATATGCTTCTACCCTTCCTCACCTGCAGAATCTACAGAAGAGCAAGGCTTTTCCTATGTGCTTCAGACAAGAGGATAAAAAGAACTATTTCTATTTGCTTCTGGTTTTTGCAAAATAAACAATTGGATCTGTCTGAGTAAGTCTTTTGGTTTTTGCAAAAGTTGAATTCTGAATGGTAATCTGTTCATATTCTGTATGTAAAGCAAAATCCTTCCATGCAGATGTTCTCACTCTTCAGGACTCTTCAATTGGCTGTAGGAAAGATTGATTCTGTTACCCAAATGAATTAAATTTAGCAGTTCTGATCCAAGAGTTTGTGAATCCCACTGCATTCATTCATTCTAATGCTAATTCATTTATTCTGACAGAAAAGTCTGAAAAGCCTAAAGATATTTCTGTCCTTTCTGCTTCATTTTCTGACCCATGAAAGAGATGCAATGAATGATTGACTACTCAGAAAGTGAGGACATCTTGGAGACTGAAGGCCAAATAACACCTGGGACAAATGTCCAGAGTCTGATCTCATCTTTGTTGGGCATGCAGTCTGGTTGCAAAATACAACGCAATTTGACTGCTCTATTCAAAAGATAGTTGGGATTGGAATAACAAAGGTGTGGTAGAATAAGAATTACCTACATTGTCTGAGTAATTTTCACAGTGCTTTCCTAGGCTGTGCTTCACTTAGCAAAGTGCTTGGTTCAGTGTTTCTTGCACCATTTCTCCCACTTCGTTCGCATAGAAAAAGTAATTAATGTAAACACAGAAGTGTGGCACAGAACCATAGCAGTGTGCTTACACCTCTAAAGTCAAAAGTCATCCAAAAAGCTTTCTAAACTGTTGTGTGTTTCCTGGTTTGTTGTGGTTTTATTTTATTTTGGGGCGGGGTGGAGGAGGAGGGGTGAGGAGGGTGGAGTGGGGTTTTTTTCTCTCTTTCTTTCTTTCTTTCTTTCTTTCTTTCTTTCTTTCTTTCTTTCTTTCTTTCTTTCTTTCTTTCTTTCTCTTTACTTTTTTAAATCTGCAATTTACTAGTTGCAAAAATAGATACCTGAGAACAATTAGGTGGAAAATACAAAACATATCTTTTAGATTAATTCATTGTTCTTCTTGTAAACATCCGGTGAGGTATCACATCCTGGAAAAGCCACTCCGTTTCACTACATATGGAAATTAAGGCTTAGTTCCCATGAACTGGCAGACCACAGCTGATCTGCATACACATACAAGAAACATATCTTTCTCTGTAGTCAGATATGTAAATAATAAACACATCCAGAATTGGGAAATTAATTTTCTCATGTTATTAGCTATTAACCATTACTTTTTTTGCAACATAATGAGAAATTAAAATAATCAGTGAGAAGATTGCCATGATTTGTGTCCAGATACATGTTCCAAAACTACTGAATTGAATTTTGCTCCCTGAATAATTTTCCTTTATAGTATTTACACAAAACCAGATTTAAGGGACATAAACTATTTATATTATATAGGTTTGCCCTCTCTACTATTTTCATCTTGACTTCTTAGAACATCTCTAGCTTCAACTCATCAGCAGAGCTTTCACTTAGAAAACCTTCATTTAGAAAAATACAGATCCTTAAATCTCTTATTTTCTACTTCTATAATTGTATTCTAAATAGACTCTGAAGTAATTAAGAATAACATACTTTATGCCCACCATAGGAATTGGGTAATTTAGACTCTTTAAAATAAATGTTCATACTTAATACCATTAAGTCTTAATTCAAGTCCTCCGGATAATTAAGCAGTTTCATTTTTCAGAGTCAAAAGAACCATGCCAGGACATATGACGAAGGAAAGAGAAATAAAGAAAGGAAGCCAAAAGGAAAGGTTTCTTTAATTTTATACTATGCATATATCTATATCATTTACATACACACATAATATATAGATTTTTATATATGCTGTGAACGGATGCTTTTAGGAAAGTAAGGTTATTGTAACATGTAAATTTACAAACTAGCAGAACATTCATATAGAGGCATACCTGGTCTCAGATGTCATCCTGATTACAGACTGATTTAGATTTTGATCATCCTCACTTTGGTCAGCTTGTGTTGTGTCAAAGTAGTCACTCCTTTGTTTAAACATCCTCACAAGTAGTGGTATGAAATCTATAATGGACACATATGTCTCAGATAAATATTTAGCATTTTTCTATGTGTATTTGATTAACAGATGCAGAGGTTTGTGCTCAGCATTTGGCCAAATTTTACTATAATCTTTTTCACACACACTGAAATATGTACCTTCAGTACTTTAATTAATATTACGGTTTACAGATCAGAATGATTTTTATTTCTTGGGTAAAGAGGCTTGAAATATAATCTTAAAAATCTTTCCTCTATTTTCTTCAGAAGCTGAGCAAATTCAGAGGAAATCTGCATGGATAAAATTAAAATAAAATGCCTAAATTTGAGGAATGATAAGATTGTCTAAAATATCTCACTTAAGTCTTCAGCCTAGGAAAAAACCTTGTTCTTTCTGTAAGACCTCTTCTTAAATAATTCCTGTGCAGCTAGAAATCTCCAAGCTCTTGTTTTAAAGCTATGACAACTAACAAACACTTCATTTGTTTCTCCTTTCTATTCCTCCAATCCTTTACATACTTTTTACAATATTTTCGGACTACAACATCAGATGACATTTTAATTGTGATTGTCAACTAAACAAAAACATTCTTTAAAAGGAAGTACATAGGGAATTTCATGGAAATAAGGATGACAGTTTCATGGCCTGGGCTGCCTTAATGGACTGTGCTGATCCACAGAAAAAACCCTGCATTTTTCATAAGCAGTGTCTCTATTGTATTGAGTGTTGCAATCTTGTCTACAGATATAAAACCAAAAACTGTAGATTAATGAAGAACAAAAGTTATCATTTGACTTCAGAATTTGCAACATGCATAAGTCATTCACTGCATTGCAGTCTTCAGGCTATGAATGCATATTTTAAAGCTCACAGCTTCAAAACCTCCATTTGGACAACTATACAGGATTTGTTGATTCCTATAAAAAACCATCTTTTCAAAATTTGTCCTGTAATCCAGCAGCCCTCATCTCAATGCAGTTTTTCTTCTTTTTCTTTACTTTACACTGTGTTATGGAAAAGAGAGTTTATACCAGTTTTAGATTTCAAAGTTACAGTTACTTCAGCTGATATTAAAAAGTTGTGCCAGTTTAAGATCAATCAGTGACTCAGAAAAAAGAAACTATTTTTCCTTTTAATTTAATATTAGGACAAGTTGGGCACCTGGCATTGAAATAAACCTGAAGATGTACATTTAAAAAAATCACTGTTGCAGTACACATTTCATATATTTCAAAATTACCTAAAGTTTTATGTAGACTGAACAGAACAAACATTTATTTAGAAACCAAATGAGAGCTATCTCACAAAGAGAGTTTAATTTTGGTCCTAGGCTCCTTTAAAATGGTACCTATACCAATAATAAGAAATAGAAGAGGATTGTAAGAGTTTTAATCCAAATCTTGTCATTGAAAAGTCATTTTTGTGTTTGAATTATTATTATTATTATTATACAAAAGTATAAGTACTTTGGTATTTGATAGAGAGGTGTGGCTCCAGGAGTTAGCACTGAAGTTTCTTCATAGGTACGGCAAAAGGCAGGGACATTGTAAAGGAGATTTTGAAACAGCATCACCCCACTCCTTTGAAAATACCTTTGAGATTATTTCAGTAGCGCCTTGCTGATGTTGCAACAAAGAAAATAGTTAGGTCAGAGACATTAACATTCCTTTGGCTATGCTATTTCTGTTGCATGACTAGACAACTGAGCCCATTAAACGAATCCGGGTCGGTGTTTTCCCCAGTTTGGCAGATCATGTGGATCCTTACAGATCCAAAAACAATGTACAACAGAACCAAGCTACTTTTTTATTCCTCCTTTATTTTTTTTAACAACAGCTTTGTTATCCCCTAGAACTTAAAGTGCCAGTTCTGTAAAGTGGCTTAAACTTGCTCAAACTTTGAGCAACTTGGGAGTTGCTCAAAGGCCACATAACTCAGCAGGAATTTTTTATGTGCTTAAAGTGAGGCTTTAGGTCTTGCTAAATTGAAACTTCAACTGACATTTTATGTGCTGGATTGAACTTCATTATGTACTTGTTTCAGTCAAATTAACACCTGACCTCTAGCAGCAGGTCTGGAGAGCGGTGACGATGAAATCAAACTGCTTTTATTGTTGTTTTGGAAAAGTCATCTGAGTCTTGGCTAGCTGTGTTAAAGACAGTGATGGTGTAGCTATATAGCTGCTACTTACTTGGGATATTAATTATGCACAGCTGTCGCTATACTTTAAGTGATTCAATGTAATATTTTGGCCTGGTCCCTTTCTCGTCTTCCCTCACTTAAAGTAACAGAACATTTTCCCATAAGCTTCTGAAGTGTTTCTTATTGCTGGATCTGGCTGCACACTGGCAGACAGAGACAGTACTGTCAAATCATTTGTGCATTAGAGGGATGTTTTGATACCTTCTTTCCCTTAATATTAATGTATTCAGTTAATTCTGTGGATGTACTTTCTTGATTCAGTCTTGTAATTGATCCAAAATATGTTTCTTGATTTTTCAGAGCTCCTTGAGAACTAACAGGATTATACTTTCAAATGTTCTCTTTTCAATAGTGCTGTCTAATGTTTAGAGCAGAAGATAGGCAATAAGCAATATTGAATTTAAATCCAAACATTTATTTTTGAAATTTTGTATGACATAGCCTTTCTTTTCTTTGATTTAATTTCTCTTAGTACAGACTGTATGATAGGACTATATAAATATGTTTTGAATCATTATTGAATTATAAAAGCTATTGAATAGTCTGGGTGATGATGCCATGAGAATGCTACCACTCATATTTATGAGTGCTAATGCACTGTGTCAGAGTCCTGGCTCATCTGAGGCCTACTGACCTGCTCTGACCACAATTAGAGAGAATGTGATGTGTTTCAGTAAACCTTCAATGCCATGGTAAGAAAAGGCTCTATCATTTTTCCTTTATTGTCACTTCACCAGCAGCTCTCCTGTTACATCTGCCACTCACCACATGCCAAAGCCTTTCACAACTTGCCTTGTCACACCAGAAAGTGTTTGCTTCCATCCTGTTCAATCTGAAATCTATCTGTGAATGAGTACAGCAATAGGTACCTGTTTTATGGACACAGCAACATGTTTTCAGAAAATACACCTTGGCCCAGACAATGCAAGTTTTGCCCAAGTGCCTTTGAGCAATTGTCCCTATGCTATTTCTACCTTCTCTGTCTTCTCAGCTGCACTTGCCCAATACACTGACAGGAGAGGCATCCTCTAGCAAAGTATCTCATCCCCCAACATGCTGCTTGTCCAGGCAGCTGGAAAATTACCAGACCTTAATGCTGGAATATTTCACTTATTCTTGCACTTTTTTCTAGATTTCAGTTGTGATCTTGTTTAAGCAGCTGATGTCCTCTCAACTGCTAAAGTCAGAGGCTACAATACTACAGCATTAGAGGTGGGAATTGAAGTAATTTTCAGATGAGACAACATTAGTTTCTGTTTCAGGCTTTTCTGGAAAAAGCAGCTGCCAGATTCAAGTCTGAGATGAAACAGACAAAAAGGCAAAGTGGGTAAATCACATCTTAGTAGATGCTAAGAACTGAGATGTAGCATTTGTCTGTGTTCTTGTGAGGCAATAACCTTCTAGTGCATCATCCAGATGGCCTATGGTTTCCAAATCCATTTTCAGGCATCAGTATCAAGAATCCCACTTGAGCTTGGTGAAAAAACAGCAAAAATGACAAGTGGGAAGCGACCACTAAACCCCAGTCTTTTAGTTACAAATATTATCAACTTCAACCTTTGCTACAAATTAAAAACCTAATAATGGCCTTTAATAAAGTCTGACTGGATAATAAAACATTATGTAGAAAAAATTATAAGCATTTCTTCTTCTCAGCTGCACTGTTCTAAAGCAACTTCTACCTTCTTGACTGACCACATGTCAGTGAGTGGATATTGCATTAGGTAGGCCATTGCACTGGTCCACCATGGCAAATTCCTGTGTTCCTGTCACCATTCATTCAGTCTCAGACCTGTAGTTGGTCTGTATGGGAATGCAAATCTTTGACAAATTACTTTTCCTGTTCATAGAAGGGTTATTTCTTCCTTTAGCTACCAATTTATGCTTAATAATAGACAGAGAGCTCATATAAATGGTACCAGAACCAGATGTCATGTATATTTTTGTGCACTTAGTGCAGTGCAGTCGGAGCCATGTCTCTCTCTCTGTCAGTTTCTTTGAGGTCCACCTGCAGAATACAACATTAGGTAAGAGAGAAGAAACAGGAGAAACACAAAATCAAGGAAGAAACACAGAATCAAAGAAATGTCTGCTGTATGTTTTTCCAATGTTACGTGCCAGCAGTTATGCTGAATCTTAAACTCAAGTCAACCCTGGCTTAGCAAGTATAAATAGCAGATGCCTCCCACTGCTTAGAGCTCTCGTGGATACGGATTATTTAAAATCCAAGCTCAGTTTCGTATTTGCCTTATTCCCTTGGTAAAGTCACTTTTGCCTTGTTGCAGAGTCTGACGGTGACTACCCTTAATATTCTCACAATCAGAAAGTGCTCTCAGGGCTCATTTTCTCTAAACGAAGTGACAGGAAAGAAAAAAAGAAATAAAAAATATAGGGAAATGCATCTCCAAAGAAGCATAGCATATTATGTAATTAGTCTAAATGAACCAGTTAAAAACTGGGGTATAATCCTGAGGCATGCCCTTGAAAATATTTCCTTACTTTCATTAAAATATGATTAAAATTTCTTTATCTATAACTATCTTGTCATAACCATTTAGAATTTGTGCATCATTCAGCAGGATTGAAATACAGAAATATCAGTGTTTCAGCCTAGAGGCTACGGTGTACAGCCTTTGACTTTCCAGAAAAGTTTTCAAGAAATTTTAAATGTCTTCACAAGACCTCATTTTCTTTCATCCCCTTTTTCAAAATTTATTATTTTCTTTGACAAATGCTCATAAGAAGTCCAGATATTTAAAAAAAAAAGAAAAAAAAGAAAAAGTTTTTATTATTATAGATCATAAAGTACATTATGAAAAATATAATATTTGGCCCAAAATTTCTTGGTCCTCAAAACTGTAATATTCAGAGACTTCTGTTGTCTCATTGTTTCTGATACCTCACAAATATGCTCTGTTCCTTTCTTTTACTCTATAGGTAGATTGTAGGTGCTTTGGAGGAATGATTTTATTTCTGGAATCAGTTTGTATAGAACAGAGTGCTTTGATGATGGCTCTTGGGAGAGCAATAACTTTTAAAATAATGATTTCTTTTAACCTACTAAATTTAAAATTAAGTCTCGGAATGATGTGCTCTAGAGAGGACTTACAGATTGTGTAAAATATGAATGCAAATGCTTGGGGAGTGGTTCTCACATGGACACTTGTACATGTGTCATGACATCACTGTCTAACCATCCATCTGTGCACAATGATATCTGATCTGCACAGCTGGCTGGGAAGTCTGTTTTTGTGGATCTGAAATCCAAACTTTCAGCTTACCCTCTTTACACTGGCAGGTTAATGTCTCTGTCGCAGTAAAAAAATTACTCTGCCCTGCGTTTGTTTTTATTATAGTAACTGAAAATTGATAATTAAAAAAACTAACGCATCCCATGCTAGTGGGCTGATTGGGGTTTTTAATGTACTCTGTGAGGATAGAGGTGATATTATGATCAATCTTATGCAGCACTGAGAATTACTCTGGAATATTAACACTCAGACCCTCTACAGAGAAAGGTACAGAGGGCCTCTGTATTTCCTAAAGTTATTGCTATATGCCAATTGTTATCAGATACTTGTTTATAAATAAAGATATCATATACTTACTGGTGGGAATAACATAGAAATTACATATCTTCCCTGTTGCTAAAACCCAGATTTTAGGGCACAATCACTTTACTTTTGGGATATTAGACATTTCTTTACAAAATTGCAAGTCTCACATGTGCTGCAATGTACATCCTTCCTGTACACTTGCAGACAGAAACTTGCCATCTTCAATCACAGAAATAAGCAGCTGTATGGCACAAAGCACAGACACCAACATTCACCCCTGAGCTCAGCTGGAGCTTGCCCAGAGGAGAGAGCCATGCTGGAGCTGGGAGGGATGGTGCTGCAGGGCCTCCCAGCAGGAGCAGGGCTGACTGTGCAGCTACATCTATCCTTCTGCAGCTGATCAAAGCTGTCCCAAGCTGCTCTGATGTATTTGCAGCCTGGTGCATCAGACAGGCCTCTTAAGAAGCAGTGATAAAACTCCTAAGCATTAACTGCAACAGAAGGACACTTTTTCTAGTAGTTGAACTACTGCCCCCAGGTTTGGTGAACAATGTCATAGGAGCAGAAGGACTTGATTCAGAATTTAGTCATGGTAGCTTGCTTTAGACAGTTTATATCAGTATACCAATCCCTTATTAACACACAAGAATTTCTCTAGGGGTAATTCATATTTATCTTCAGCATATACCTGTGCTATGTAGGACACAGCTGCTCTGCATTTTACTTGGATCCTTCTTTGCATTTGCTGAAAAAGTCACAGATATACTGTAGAGCCCTGAAGCTGGCTGAGTAACCCAATGACATGGCTAGCATTAAACAATAGGGTATGAGGACAACCTTGTGAAGCGAGAAGTGAGGCAGTACTAGTAATGCACCTTCAACAGAAAAATAGAAAAAATACACAGGAAGGATAAGTTGAAATATCTTTTGAAATATCAGAGCAAAAATCTGTTTAATGAAATTCTTTGAATTTCTGCAATTCCATTCTTTCTAGATTATTTTTCTTTTTGAGGTGATTGTCAGAGAAGCCATAATTACTACAGAGAAAACTGGTTTTACTCAAATAATCCTCTTTATCGAAGAATATCAAACTGATTTTCAAATTGAACAAAGTCCTCCAAACAAATATCCCATGTCAACATCATTATTCAGATATTGTATAAGGAAAGGGAAGCATGATGGTATGGCGTATTTTGCCTAAGGTAGCTCACAATGCTTGTAGCAAGACAAAATTAGAAGTGATATTTTCTGACTTGTGAGCACAATTATTACAGTCACACCATCCATTTTTACACCAGCTAAATGTTGAACTCTGTGCTGTTAAATGTTCAGTCAGCATACAGATTAGGTGAGTTGTGGAAAACAGCAATGGTTTTTTAACACAGACAATGAATTTTAACAGCAGATATTCAGATAAATATATAAAACCAAATATCTTTAACTATGCACTTTTATCATATTTCTTCCTTTTTCTGAAATGTTCAGTTACCAGCAACTGTGCCTTATACTAGACAGACCACAAGATAGTTATTGAGTATTCAGTACTTAGTCATCAAAAAAGTATGACTCACCTCCAACTATGAAAAAGTTAATGTATTAGAATTTTACAGATTACCTTTAATAATTAAAGACATAAATGTGTACTTGTTGCTGTCTCAGCTGGCAGGTAAAAGAAAAGCAGGAAAGAAAACACCTAGGTAGAAATAAATTTCTTTAAGAATTCCTGGAAATCAAGTTATTTTTATGGAATGTGGTCTTAGATGAACAGATACTGGACCTTGAGACTCTGGTGGGTTGATGCCTGGCTGCCAGACACATGCACAGCTGCTCTCTTACAACTCCTTGAGAAAATGACAGGAGAGATGAAAATACTCATTGATCAAAGAAAAGACAGGGAGATCATGTATCAAGGTCTCTCACAGGCAAAGGAAACTTGATTTGGTGAAAATTAATTTAATTTTTTGTCAACCAATACAGATTTGGAAAGTGAGAAACAAAGACCAAATCAAATTCAAGGCTATATCTTCATCTTTGAAGACAAGAGATCTGAACTGAAAAATGTTCTTAAATTTCTTTCTGCATCTAATCATAGCTGACTTACACAGGAGACACATTGAGCAAGTGCACTGGAAGATAAGCTGGACTGATGGCCACTCTCCACAGGGTCCCAGGCATGGTTTCTGGAAGGAAAAGCATTTACAAATTGCCTGTTTTGGCCGAAGATTGGCCAAAGATTATTCACGATACGGTGATAGATCCTGTGGGTGTACTATTTATATATTATCTTATAGGAGGATTCTCACCAGTAATATTTTGTCTTTCTGCAGTAACACAGAAGTCTGTTATGTTATTCTTAAGATTAAAAGCTTTTTTTTCTCCTTTACATGATTTTGTGCCTGTGGTTTGGATATTTTACATCCTTTTTCTTTATGAATATAATTGGAATATAACACATACAGACATAAAGGCTGACATCCTGCTAAAAGTTTTATTTTTAAAGTAAAACATAGGACTTTAAAATTTCCATCTCCTATGACAAAACTGATAAGGCAAATAATTATGTAAAATAAAAGTATTTTTGTGAAAAAAAAATCAATATTATTTCTGAGGTAGAAACCATTTGTTTGTATATAACCACATATAAAATTTTTTCACTTGTAGAAGGCAAAAGTCCAGAGGCTCAGTTTTGGGTACAGGCAGTGTAATAAACTGGATGGAATGGAAGGTACACTGGTACTCTTTGCTAATACACTTGAACACAAACATGCAGTGTATAACTGTATGTGCATTCATTAATATAATCCAATAATGTCTTGAAATAAGCTGCAGACCACTTAATAGATGGACAAATAGAGCGGGAAATGAATTTTTGAAGTAGCTTATTGTTGATCTTAGCTTGACAGATTAATATTATGCCAGTAATTACTTTCGTCTGCTACTACAGCCATTTAATCTTTTATAACTTCAGGCAGATCTGTGCTAGAGCAATTAGCCTTAAAATGTGCAGCAGAATCGGGATATTTTGTTATCTTAAGATGAATGTTTATAAAAATATCTACTTACTTTGGTAGAACAGATGAAAACTGAACTGGATGACCTTTAAAGGTCCCTTCAACTCAGAAAATTATAAGATTTTCTAACACACCTATCCTAATGGAAATAATTCTGATGCAGACTGATGGAATCCAAAAAGTGATAGCTAGTCAGTCTCAAGTTTACAATTGATTACTAAGTTGATTACAAACTTAGAGTAAAACAATTTTCCTTAAGCTATAACAGGGAGAGAAGGAGTATTATGAAACATATGTTCTTAAGTTACCTGTATGTAATTGGAGGCAGTGAAAAACGGTAGGACTTTATATTAAAGAAGCAGACACGAGACTTTGCTAACTGCAGAAGTTTCAATGGTCCACAGAAAAATTAAGCTGAAATTAATAACTGCTATATTTTAAAATATCTAGAAAACTTATTTAATAGAGTTTAAAATTGTTAGCGATCAGGCAGAATGAGTTATTTACAAAAAATAGTAAAAATAAAGCCACATGAAAAGTTGAAATATAAATTTCTTCAGCAATATTTCATTAAGAAAACTCCAGAAGTCCTGCTCTTTTTAAACCACATCCAATAAATAAATATCAGTTGTTTGTAACTCACTGGATTTAGGAGGCACTTACGATTACCAGGAATGAAAGTTTGTTTTTTAGCTCTTCAGTTGTTACATTCTTCACCCTGCAAAAACAAGGATGTGGCATGCAAAACTAACAAAAAAAAAGAAAAAAAAGTAGAAAAAAAATAAAAAAAGAAGCAAATTTTCTGATTCCCTCAGGCTATTCAGATGCTATGAAAAACATGAATAAACATGAATTTCCAGGATATCAGCTAAATGTTTGCCAGTTCCCCACAGGTAAAACAAAGTTTAACAATAGTTTGGTTGTACAACTAATGGAGCACAGCTCTGAGAGGACTGACTGTTTACTATCAAATGCTGGACTGAATCAGAATTGCCTGCTGGCGGACAAGAAAGCAGCATTTGGTGCTGAAGCCAGGCTGCTGGGACCCTGCTGCCCTGATGCCTGGCAGGGCTGCGCTGCACGGGATCACACAGCCCACACAGCCCCACTGGGCCCAGCTCTCCAGAGGCTCTCATGGGGCCTTTTATGGGGCAGGGCTCACTGAAAAGGGCACCTGCTGCTCCTGCTGCTCTCACAGCCTTGGTGGATGCAAGACAGAGAAATTGGTGTGGGATCAGAGACTGTGGCTGGGAGCTGCCCCTGTAGACAGGTGTCCTGCCCACAGGTTTTCTCTCTGGTGTCAATCCATTGTACTGGCTGTCCACATACTTGCATGTGGAGGACAAACTCAAGAAAACGACTGATGGGAAACTCTTCTTGGTCAAGAGAACTACACGTCATACAAAATGGAAAAGTTAGCAAAGATCAGCACCCACAGCATGGTCTTTTATGAGAATGACCCATTCTTGTCCATGTCTTTATCAAATAATAACTAGCAACCAAATCATTACTGCATACCAGGTTCAAGGCACTCTTCTTCAGAGTAATCTATTCCTTCTAACTATTTCTTTCCATGTAATTTTGCTGCTTGTTTCCAAATATTCTTTCTTCATTGCTCCCTTAGTCTAGGCTCCTTACATTATGACTTTTTTCCTCACTTGAAGTAGAAATTGTTCTACATCTCAGATAATTTTTCTGAGAAACTGACTGGCTTTTTTTTAAGTTTAGCATGGAGACATCCTTTATTTTTCATTGGAGCTGAAATTCTTTATCTTACCATGTGTGACCACTGCATATTTATTTTTTTGTATTTTTGCTTTGTATTATTAATCTACCAACAGTAAATTTTCTTTCAGATGTACGAAAAAGCCTTGTAAATATCAGCAGCACAAAATTTCTTCTCAAAAAAGTTCTTCATGCTGCATATGTAGAATTTTTTTAAGATTTTGGTGATCTGTAAAGCAGTATTTTCAGTGGGTACAATATTCAGATGCCTTTACAGACCTCAGCATGCTGCTGCCTAAACAATTTATCCCCTGCTGCAGGATAATTTGAGTCTAGGCGCTTTCCGTTTGTTTTTTGTGCATAGCTTTCTTGGATGTATCTGACCTTGATACATCGCTAAGACCATGAGATTCACGCAGCAGCTTCATTTGATGAGGCAAACTGCTTCATAAAATCAACCCTCAAGCACTTGCAGCTCAAGTCATTGACAGGAGACATGTTTCAAGTTAACAGTTTATCCCAAAGTAGACTGGTTACACATCTAAGGATCTCTGTTCTCCAACTGCAACATTTTGCCTTTGTTTCACATTCTTTGCAGTTTGAAGAGCAACTCCTTAAGGCAGAGTGCTTACACACATTGTGTGACAAGCAAGACACCCCATGGAGCTCCTGGGAAGGGCAGGGGGTTGCTTTCTCCTCATTATCTCTCTGTGATTAAGAGACCATGTGTAAATACAGATGGCCCAGATGATATTGATGAGAATTTCATATCCCACTTTGCAACTTCTCTGCTTTTAGTTCCATGGATTTACAGTGTTTTCTATGGAACTGTAGCCCCATGGATGGATGCCTAGACCTCAAAGTGCATCGGTTTCGTGGTACGAACACCTCAGACTCTTGGGCCAGCTGTGAAACTAAGTGGGGAAAAAAGTGACACAAAACTCCAGCTCTTGGAGGACAATATAGGCACTGGATCTGGGACATCTAAGCAGCTGTGGGATGAATGCAGTATCGAGAAAGCTATAGAATACTGCAGAGAATAAAACAAATGTGAAGCCAGGGAAAGAATTTCCTTTTCTTTCCAGTTGCTGTTTTTTTCTGATGAATTAATTAATCCTCAGAAGACCATGAACTCTCTTAAAGTTAAAGCTCATCAAGTATAACCCTAAGTATAGAACTGGTTGACAGCTACCAGTGACTACTTCTCTTGTAGCCAAGTATTTAAGGGAAGACCTCAGAGAATCAGGACATAAGTCTTCAACTGCTACTGGTTTTCCAAAGGCTACTGAAAAATATTTGCATAGCTTCCTTAGAGAAATTATAAATATTTCACTTATCTTCTTCAAACTCCTTACTCTTCTTTTCACAAACTTCATAGTGTCAGAAGAATATAAAGAACTTATATCAGCTGCCACAGCCAGTGGCAACCAGTAACAGAAGGTTCAAGGGGCCTAAGGTATTTTCCAGCTGTATACATTCTTGTGCTGCCCCTGCAGGCCCACCATGCTGTCCATCTGAAAAATCACACAGTGCATGTGATAACTAGGAGTTTGTCTCCCACATCCTCAAGCTGCTGATCTTTCCTCATGCTTTGGAATATGCTGCACTGCAATGTAATTTGAAACTGCAGCAGTCTGACTCATAACACCATTCTTACCTTGACAATCAATAACTAGTTTCCCACCCATCTCTGACTCAAAAATTTTTTTACACATTTGTCTGATCATTTCTTTTTGTAGAATAATTCTGCAGAGAAAAGTGTAAACAGGAAAAAGTTTTAGTGCCAGATTGAGACAGCAAAGGCAATAATGTTTACTAAGAAAAGAGTAGTTTATATTCTCATAAACCTACACCAATCAGGAAAAAGGCCATGAAAACAGATACTTATCAGTTTCCTCTGGCCCAATCACATGGAAGACATGGACTGCCACCAGGAGCTGGTGATGTGGACATAAATGTAGATAATGAAAGAGATCCACTATAACATCAGCTTCATTCAAATTCTGAGTGAACTTATCTACAAAAGATATACCAGGAGAGTTATAGTCACTAAGGCTGATAGAAAACTATCTAAGTTGGGATTGGTCACTTTAACTCAGCAGCTGGCATGCTTTTTTAACATCAACAAACTCTGATAAAGCTGAGGGAAAATAATATTTGATACATGCACAAGTATTGCACATAAATGTAAATATATAAATATAAACTGCCTCTTTTTTAACTGTATTTCTACTCACCAAATATCCTAATTTATAGAATGCCTTTTGCAAATTTATGATAGTATCATAATCATAATTCCAGCAGCATGCTGAATCAGTAGTCCGTGAATTCTCCGAGCAATCCAAAGTAGTGGTTTGCAATGAGAAGGATGAGAGAAATGCACCTCAATAATCCCACTTACCAGCTTGGAAAAGTCCTCTGTGCAAACTCAGTTTTTTTCCATGGAAGAGAGAATAACATTCATTACCTTTAAATTGTTATGGCCCCACCACTGGCATGAGATTTTCCAGCCCCAAAATAGTGGCCACACACTGTTCACCTCTGCCAACAGTGAAATAACATCTTGATTAGTTGTCCCTCCCATGTGTTCTCATTTCAAGATGGTGGAGTAAGGTCTTCAAGTCATTAATATTTCACCAAAATATAATATTCAAAAACTATTCAAAAAGTTATTTCATGTTTTTATTTTGCCTATTCCCTCCATTACTGGAACATTCTGGCTGAATTGCCATTCGCTGTATTGCTCAGTACAGTGGGTTTCAGGAAGTGTGTACTAGCATATCTCACCTAAAAATTGTGGAAAGGGAGAGGTCTCTTCCATGCCCGTTCATTTGCTGGGACACATTGCTACCCACTGGGGAACTGTTGTTTCCACGTTTCCTGGCCTCAGTGCACTTTTTAAAGCCAAACACCGGCAATGTGTGCTGGCAGGAGCTCATGCAGAGTGACGAAACACAAATTTTTCTTTCCGAAATAGCAGTAACTTTTTGCCACATTGAGGGCAAAAATGTACATGAGCTGACATACTGCCAGGAAATTAGTTTTTTGAGGCCAGTGCCCAGAGCATTCCCCCCAAGACTGGGAGGTGGAAAGCACGGTGTTACAAGGGACTTGTGACACTCCAGAGTGTGCCAGTGACTTGTGTCACTGGCCAGACACAGCATGACACTGAAGAACCAGAGTAACTGAGGATGGTCACAGGCAGCATACATTTGCAGAGCAGAGCACCAGACAATTAATTCCCTAATAGTATGACCTCTGGGCAGAGCCTAAGACTAAAAACGAAATTACACATTTAAGAGAAGTGTCACTTGGAGCTTTATCTTGGAGGCTAATCCTAAACTCACTATGTCTGCAACAGTAGTTTTGGAAATTACATCCTGAGTTCATCTTGGCAATATTTCTGTACCTACACAAGGTCCTTGAAACAATCCTGTGGGTAACCCTATTACTAATACCTACATGGCTTAACCAGTATTGGATGTTGCTGAGAGTGGAAATCCATGCGGAAAAAAATCACCAAGAAAAGCATCGGAACATATCAGCAATCTCTGTGCATCTCTTATATTGTATAATCTGATGAAGAAAGCCTGTGAAAAACTGGTTTAGTTTCAGCCCTATTTGACTATGGCCTCAGATATCAGACTTTGTGATATCTCCTAAGTTGAAAAATAAAATGCTCTTTTCTCCATACATAATCATTTAACCCAGCCTTTAGTAGAAAATAAGCAGGAAGGGATATAGCCTGGCCTGATCTATGGTTTTATAAGCTTGACATCTAACAGAGAACTGAGTGGAATTACATGGCCACTGATACATAATTAGCCTTGGTCGTTTTTGAATCAGTTGACTTGTGGGTAAGGATTCAGTTTATGTAAGACTCAGGGTGAACTAAACAAGGTACAGTGATAAAAAAATAATGTCACCACCAGCATCTTGGCCAGCTTTTTTTCTCAAGGTTTGTACCTGATTTATTCAGCATAAGGCTGTAATGCTAATCTCATTTTAAAATACTTGAGAAACATCAACAGAGAAATATCAGCCTTCACTTTAAAAGATGTCATTTTGATCTCAAGGACAAGTAAGAAGAGGAGATTTAAATTCAGAGAAACAGTGAGATGTTTTGCTTTGCTAAACTGACCTTTAGAGATTCTGACTGCGGAAGATGTCCCTCCAGTTTGACTAATTTTTTCCCCCTCAGATGCACTCTGTTTGTCATTAAGAGCTATTACTAAAGCAGCTCTTGAGAAAACATGCTGCTTTTTCCCTCAGTTATAGTGAGGAGCATAATTACAGGATAAGCTGTGATGAATTTATGCCAACATGTTCAGCTCAAGTCACATGCCAGAAAACAAATTAATTGAAATGAAAAGCTAAAAAAGCTAAACCTTCACCTGTAGTGCGTTCTTGAACTATACATTTGAATTGGATATTTTTTTCTCTGTACAGAAATATCTTTCATTTTCCCAAACACACAGCTGTTTCTTCCTCTAGGCTTACAGTCTGTTGAAAATAATCATAATGTTAATCTCTCTTGCTATGAAGATTTTATGACAGAAGCATGTGGTTAATGAAATCAGATTTGTTGTTCAAAATGCTGGGTGTTTTTTTACTGTTATGGTCAAAATTCCTCATTCTTATCCACTCAAATTTGTCACTGGAGTAGGGTTTATTAACAAAATATTTATTGAAAATATAATGCTTATAATTTCTAAATCTGAAAGGGAAAGAAGTTATCAGAAGAGGTCCAGTTTCAAATTTTTAAAAATTTAATTTTATTTGGAAAAAAACTTTGTGTTCCTTTCTCTTTATTAAAATTTAAAAATGAAAGGCTTCGAGCCAATTGGGCTGAGGAAAATCTAACTGTAACTCTTGTGACTGGACAACTCCTTCATTCGGGATGAGTGTTGGTCATACATTTCACCTTCGAAACCTCAGAGAGAGTCTTGCTTGTGTTCACAAATGCTCAATTACGTTTTTAGTAGAGAACAAAAGCAAAGGGTTACATTCTGCCTTGTGTTGGAGTTTTATGATCCCGACTTCACCTTTCCAGAAGCTGTGCTCACTTCCCTTGAGATGATTTATGTCCACGGTACCCACTTAGCTGCTCAGTTTGAGCTGTGGAGAGTTAAACAGTGAAGTGACAAAGTGTGATGGGTGCTGTGCATGGGAAGATACGATGACATAGGGCCCATGAATTTGCATTGTTACCATGCTTTAGATTCAGTGTTGAAACCTCTGGTGCCTTAGTACTTACTTACAGGTCACCATGACCCCAAACCTCAACCAAGCAAAGCTTTAGGTATCTACAATAAGGTACAGGAAGAGTGAAGGTCTTCATGTTCAAAATTTCAATTCTGAAGCCTGTTTTCTAATTATAACTCTTTGAGGGCACATAAACTTTGTAATGAGGCTGTAATCTTTAAAGCTCTTCCTTTTTAGCACGTATGGAAGCATCATGTTCCTGGTTATATTCAGCAGATCTCTTCCTCTCAACCCGTATGTTTAGTAGTTTCTCTGCTACCTCTGCCTGTGGTAGAATATCCCTGGTCAAACCACTAAAAGGATGGTCGTTGCAACTGATTTCCTTAATACTAAGGACAAATAAATATCCAATAGACCTTCAGTTATTGATTTTGTCCAGAATGTAAACAGTCTGTATTTCCTTTTCCACTCCTGATGGAAAACACCAGCTCAAGATTTATTCATAGCACTCTTAACATTAGAGAAACATCTCCTACATTTTTTCAGTTAATCTTCCAATCACATGACTTTCCTGAGTAGTGATGGTATGGCAGTTTTCCAATAAAGATTATTATTTCTGTGTGAGCATTACTGTTACATCTCTTGCTTCTAAATAAACAGATGAGGAACAGCAAGGGAAAACAGTCACCCAAAAAGGACAATTTTCTAAGCTTCTTCCAACATATCATACTTTGTGTAAATCCTCCTTCCAAGACCTTCCAATCCTACTTCCAAGTTATTTCAATTACTACAATTCTCTAATTTATTTTGATGTGTCTGTTGTAATTTACTGCATTCACCCTTTCACGTTCATAATAGAAACCTGGTTTTAATAGTCACATAAGATAATCTTACTCCATTTATAAAATATTCCTAAACTGTTGACAAATAAGTTCCAGACTAACCTTCTTCTTAAATGGAAGTATCTGTCTGTAAGGTGGAGAGATATAATCATAATTGGAGGGTGGGAAGGGGATGGAGAGGAAATTAACCTATATCTAATATGATCTGAAACATTAGGAGTTTTTAAAGATTTGAGGTTTTTTGCTGCCTGGTATCTGCTTGTTGTTTAGTTAATCAAGCAAAAATATTTTCTTTTGACATTTTATCTTAAATTTTATAAGATAGATATAAGAGGTGCAATTAGCTTCTTAGAAGGGAATAATGAAGAATTTATGAGAAAAATAAATTGTCTGTTGAAAAAATTAAAATAATTCCCATGCAGAAGTTAAGTAGCTCAGCTATTTAATTAATTGGGTTTTTTTCAGAGGATACAACTAAACTATGCTTCTTGTACTAAAGTAAATTAATCTGGACGTTGCTTCATTAAATTCTGTTCAAAGTCTTCTGAAATGGAAAGGAAAGCTCCCATTTGAGTAGCATGGGGTTAGTGGGACTTTTCTTAGTGTTAAAAAATTTTTGCATCATTTGGTATGAGAAGTAAACTCTACTTCAAAGAAACCAAGTCTACAGTAACTGCTGGTAAGTTGGAGGTCAAACTTGGGTTATGGCATCAGAGCAGGAGCAGTGCTCCCCCCAGACAGCTCTGTTAGATACTTAATGGTCTCTGAACATTTCCTCTCACAAATCTATTGTAAGCAGTTTCTCATAATGATGGAAAAGCAAAAAAACGCCATGCTCTGTAATATTCCTACAAAATCTGAGAGGGCTGAAAGGTTCTACTATCACTTCCTCTGTGTCTACCTGCCTAAACACCTTATTAGCAGTGACATAAAATAGCAAATTATTAAAGAATTACAAGTTACAGCATTTTGAAATGCTGCCAGAGTAAAATTAATAAAATGGAAAGGCTCAAATGAGTAGTTTAAATATTCCCATTTTAATTCTGCTTCTTGATTTTATATGTTGTGGTGAACTTTAGTGGTACAGTGAAAATTTGTAATCCTTTATATTATGTAATCCTTTATATTATAAAGAACCCAAACCACAAACTTCAATGTCTGCTGTACAGAGAGAACTACAGAATAAACTGGTGAAGTTTCAGATAACTCCAGACTGAGCACAAAGATAGCAGCATACTACATAACTGGAGAAAAATCCATGGTACAGCAGAGAAAAGGAAGGACTAACTAAAAAAGATTCTGATCCTGTCCTATTCTTCCCCATAAAAATCCCATGACTACATGTGCAAGAGAAAGTTTGACTAAAAGAGGATTCTAATACAAATTAACCACATATTTCTGACAGGGACACCATGTTGTTTACTGCTTTTTTGTTTATTGACATGTTTCAGTATCAGTGATGTTATGTTTGGTAAGAAATAGAAGTTGCGTCATACTGTGAGTATATTTGCAAAACAGGGACTGAATTTTCAAACCTGAATCCACCTAAAAACATCTTTATCCCCAGAGGGAGAGACAGGGTGTCTGGGAAAACATGTTCCCTGGTTCCAGTTCAGGGCCCTCACACCATCTTTGGCCTTCTGAATTTTTTCCTGTTTTTCTCTAAAAAATATTTTATTCTTTTAATGCCATGCCAAAGCACAAAAGAGAAATTATATTTTGTATGTTTTGATGTTGAAAAGAATGCACAGTTTTTCTATTTCACCAAAAATGTTTTCTTAAATTGAATGACTTTAAATTAAAAAAAAAAGTAGACACAAAAATCTCCATCTGTGAAGTACTCAGAGCTCTAATATTTACTTTTGGGGGTTTTTACTTTCATCCTTACAAGGAGAAAAACATCTTGATTAAAGCAGGTTCAAGCTTAGTGACCTTGTTAAGGATTAATTGGTTCACAAATGCGTGTAAAGAGAAATTGCTGCTGCATACAAACTGTTTATTATTAATCTCAAGAAAACAAACATTTCCAGAGTATCAAAGAAAAATCAAAGAGGTAATTTGACCATTGTGTATTACAATTGCCTGTACATGGAAGAGGTTTGTCCGTCAGGACATTCTAAATCTCGTTGAAAAAGTCATAAAAAATTAAAGGCCAAAGAGTCAAGTTGGACAAACTTGACATTTAAATACGAGGAAAATTCCTGACAGGTCTTTGAGGAGCAATTAGACATGAGGAACAGTTTACAGAGAGAGATAATGAATTCATTGTAAGTTGAAGTCTAAAACAGAGATGTCAAATGTCAGGTCTGAAAAGTGTACTTAAATATAGGGTGTACTGCTGCTACTTCTGGAAGATATTATCTGTCTGTGTATCACTTGAATGGGAGCTAAGGGAAGAAAGCAGGTGGGGAAGAGCTAATTCATGGTGTTTTCCTTTGACCACAGGGTCTGCAAGACACTGAATAGGGCAGGTGGCTGGCTGGACTTGAGGGAGCAGAATGCTTTAAATGGCCTTCAGTGTCCTCAGGGCACTTGAAGAAGGACAATAACACAATGTGTGTGATCCAGTCCAAACACCAATCCTGTCTCATTCGTAAGTCCATGCTCCTTTCTCATTGTCTCACTGTTCCCTTAAATTTTGTTTTCTTTGCTGCAAAACAACCCCTTTCAACAGAACAACATGAGCCAATATCCACTGACAAAAACAGAGTGAGGAAAAAAAGTTTTATTTCAGCTCCACTTAATTCTGTTTGGTGAAACTGCTTTTTTTCTGAGGCCAAGCTAATGCCATTTAGTTCCAAATTCTGCAAGGTACTGACTGGTCTGATTTAACACACTTAATATTTAGTATCTGTGCATTTTAGCCAATGTCAGTGAGATTACTGGTTAATTATTGGTTTATTATTGCAAGCAGTATGCTGCACAGTGAAGTAAGAAAACCTCTAGGTGAAATTGAATTTTTACTGTGGTCTAGAGCTCCTTAACACATTTGTCAAATCTCTTTTCTTCAAAACCTCAAGTAATGCTAATGGAATAAATAATTGAGAATTCACAGTAAGTGAACCTTTCACTCACTAGAGGCTTTTAAAACAGAGGCTTTTAAAACAGAAAATATATTTTCTTAGGAAATTTGCTTGGTCAGACTTTGAAAATAACAAGGCCTTTGTCTAAAGGGGAATCTACAACATTACCAGAACCACTGGGGATATTCAGACATTTACTTTCCAATTAAGTAATTCATTTTACCCGACTATTACTAGGAGCAATAGTTCTCTTTTCTGAAGAGAGTGAGAAGCATGTCACACATCTCAACACTAGTTAATGTTTGCTTTTGTAGTTCTCTTAACTGAAATAAAGAGTTTCTTCAGCAATGTTTGTATTGGAATGAGGCTATATCTTGCCAACAGGAAGGTTAGAAAACACAGTCTATTATATGCTGGTCAGGAAACTAAATATTAGTACTCCTTGAATTTGTTATGACCTAAACATATTTTTTGGCCTTGAATTGATCTCCTAGACTCACAATTAATTTTTTAGATAACATTATTTTTGTTACTTTGTGGCAAGACTAACAGCTACGTTTATTTAATACTAAATGATGGCAATATCATCATTTGCATACTAAATATATAAACATTCACAGAATGATTTTGCATCACTTTTTTCATTACTATAAAATGCATTTATTTGATTGGATCCAGTATAAATTCCCAAATGGTAATATATTTCTTCTGAAAACTCCAAAATACAACACCAGATACTATATCCTATACCTTACATTTCCAAATCACAACAAAAATGCTTGTATTTCCCAAAGTCTGTTGTGAGTTATGTCTCTCTTCTCTATTCCATATTTTTTTTGTGAGGGTGGATGTGTGAGCTCTCACAACAGGGTTTATGAAAGTTGCACTAAGCAGCTTGGGATGATATTTTTCAATATTTTATGCCAAATCTTCCAACTATGTACTATATCAAGGCTGGATAGATCAAGGGGGAAGTATGTAAAGATTGCTTCAGAATATATTTCCTGTCATGAAATGCAGATCACCCTTGGTAGCTTCTCTTCTGAAAAAACCCTATAGTCCCAACAGAAGCATGTCAGAAAGAAAAGAAAAAAAACCTTCTGAATCATTCATTATCCTATTTCTCCTGCTCTAACAGCAAATGTTATCACTTTCGCTACAGCTCTTGTTCTACAGATCCAAGGGTTAGCATTTTCTTATTAACTGATATCTATGTTTTAATGACTTAATGAGGCAGTCTTTTGTTTATAAATTTGGGTTTGCATACTGCAATCCGGTGCTCTATCTTGGAGGTGCTAAATCATGAATTTTCATAGTGAAACCAGTCAGTCACTGTTTTTCAGAGTGAACAGGTTCATAGGAAAACAGGCAGCAAAATTAAGCCTCTTCTTTAACTTTGTACTTAGGACCAGTTTCTTTGAATTAGATGGCACTTGCCTTTTCAGCAGCTGGCACTCCCTTGTTAAGACACCCATGCCTTCCTTTCCATCTCACACCATCCCAGTGAGAAGAGGGGAGAGCTGGTGGATATATCCAGTGCTGGGCACTGCCTCCTCTGCAGGTAAGCCCATGCTGCAGATGGATCTGATGACGGACTGTAAACTTTCCCAGAAGTTTTCCTTGTGAGTGTAAGCAAGACCTTCCTGGAGCAGGAGCCACAGGTGCTGTGATGCCAAATAGTATAAAGTAATGCCCCTTTTGACCTCATTTTTATACCCCAATGCTGCTTTGTCCTGCATGGTTGATGCAACCTGCAAATGCATTTTTAAGAGTGCAGTGAGAGGTCACATTTTGCACATTCAGCTATTACTTCAGTGGTTCCAGCTTGTGTTCTGAAAATTTCACAGCTTCTTCCACTATGTGTCTGTCTGACACCAGCTACTCCTAAGAAAACTCTTTTCTTCTTTCACAGGTTCAGTGTAAGGCAAGTATCAATACTACAAATTTTCCAATTTTTCTGCCAGGACAGCTCCATTGTGCTGTTATACATTGTCCAGTATACAGTGTCATCCTGAGTCACTGGCTGACAGAGGGAGGAAGAGGAAGGAAATATGCAATTGGAGCTTCTGGTACTAAGATATTTATTGCTGTGGAAACTGTGGAGGGCCTGGAGAATTAATACAAATCTCTGAAATAATCAAAGAATCATCATCTCATATTCTGGGAGTTCCTGACAATGTAACTCCAAAACTAAGCATAGCAAAAGTTTCAAGTCTGGCTTATGTTTACCCAGAGATATGTCCAAGAGAAGGAGCAGAAACTGAAATAATCTCCTCCCATGCAATAGTGCCTAGCATGTGAATTTATTAAATTAGAATAAAGCCTTCTCTTTTTCTTAAAAAAAAAAAAAAAAAACACACAAAAAAACCCACAAAAAAACTGTGTTAGAAATATGTGTTTACGTGTGTATCTGCTTGTGATACTTCTGACACACCACAAGAAGCTAGGAAAAATACAACAGAAATGTTTCCACTAGCCTAAAAAGTATTTTGCCTTGTGGCTTCTTAACAGGTTTAAGGACTGAGGAGAACTATTCTCAAAATTAACAGTTATTTGTAATATGACCTTCATTTCTCAATGTTGCAATATGTAATATGGTGGTGATGATTCCAAGCACTCCAGTAAAACCATGTATATAAACTGAAATAACAACTTGTGTACTTACACTCAAGGTTGTTTTCTTCATTTGTGCTACTTTTGTTTATTGTTATAAATACCCCTTACTACCTTAGTATAGTCCTGTCCCTTCCTGACCTTTTCTTAATGCCCTCTTGAGAAGGCACCTTTCTTGCCAAAGCACTCTATTTACAAGACATCTGCAGAGCATGGAGTCCTGGATGACAAAGTAAATTAGCCCAAATGGTGCAATATCTTACATCCTAGACAGAAATCTGCACCCAGTACACCAATCTATAGTGCTTTCCTCTATAGATTTATCTGAGTTTTAAAAACATTAACTGAATATTTGTATCGTTGTCATGGTGAAATTACTGCCTTTTCCAGGCGTCTGGCATGTCAACAAGATAACCCAAAGGAAGAACATTGTTGAAAGTATCTGGAGATCCACAGCTTTGAAGAGATATTGGTCAAATCAGGTAGAGTAATTTGGGGGATTCACCTCCTTCTCTGTCTTCACCCTCTTGGGCTGTTTCCCAGAAGTCTTGCTCAGGAGAAAAGAGGAATGTCTATTTGGTAACAAGACAAAATTACCTTCACCACTGTTTACAGAAAACAGGCTGGCTACTATAAGCAGACTGAACCAGCACAAAATCTGCTCAAAACACTTGGTGCAGCATTCACCTTGGTAATGATTCAGGCCTCCAGGGAAGACACAGTGCAAGGATCAAACAATAAAACAAAATTAGTTAAAAAACATGTGTGTTAAGGTCATGGTTTATATATAGGGAAGAATATAACATATTTTCATACATCGCAGGAAAGTATAGAATTACAATATGCTTTCTGTAGAACATTCACTCTTTATATTCAAATTAATTTGTGACCATGAATAATGATTAATTACACTTAGTTAATGCTGATTCTGTGCTCTCCAGAGGCTTTTTCTTTTCCTTCCATGAGGGGTTGCCCTAGAAATTGGATGAAAGAAAAGATGTAGGCAGGAACAAAAGACCTCAGCCAGCTGCCAGCTTCGTTCAGAACAGTACAATGAGTGTGGTCCTGGAAAGGAAGAAATTGCCACTGCTCAGTTGAAGTCAGTTCTTTCATTCATTCTCAGAACAAGGCTTTCTAACAGAGTTTCTACATCCAGAGCAACTTAAAAAATACAAGAAAGTCTGTATTCAACCACACCACAGTCCATCTAGCTAAGTAATCTGTATATAGTAAATCCTTTGGAAAGGCTATAGGAAAGGGACCAGAAGCCACTGATACTTCCCAACATTATTCTCTCAAATGCCAACCTTTTGCACCATTGGGAGAGCTGCTTTGTATTGGGCTGGTGAGCAAGCTTAACTGAGAATGTTATGACCATGATGCTTAACTGCATGCATGCAAGCATGCCCTAAGGTGTAGTTTTGGCTGAGGTTAACTCCATCTCTCTGACAGTGCACAAGAACTGTGCAAAAGAATTATACTGTGCAAAGGACTGCTCCCATCGGCAAAATGAAAAGGCTTGCATCAGGTCTGACTCCAATATCCTGCAGCTTTCCTCTGTCTTTATTCCAGCATACACAGCTGCCCTCATACTGGACTGCAGGGAACACATTAAACCCTCATTTTCATGCAGTAAAATCATCCCTAGAAGGACTGCAACTCTGCTTGCACATTGTTTATTTACAGCCACTGTCCAATACCAAACTTGTTAAAATATTTTGAGACTCCAGAAAAAAATGAAGAAATCTGGGACCAAGTACTGTGCAGCTTGGGCCAGGTTCCCTGCAGCTGACTGACCTCAGTACTCTGGCCCCCTGCTAAAAAACCCAATTCTCTGGGATTTTTAGCAAAATGGGAATATATTTTCATTTAAAAGTTCTCAGTATTAAATGTCCAGTGATTTTGTCCACTCAGTTTTCTAATCCACCTAAGCTTTCCCCACCTGTGACCACACTGGAGTAGGGACTTCAGAATTTCATCAGTGGAGAGCCACTTCGCCTTCCTTTGTTTAATACATGCACTTTTGGGTTCTATGTCTGTTCAGGTGTGTTTTGCAACCTTAGAAAGAAAAACTCCAATCAAACTCAAAACCTCCCAAAAAACTAAAGCAATTTGATATTTCAATCTACTCTCCCCTCCAAAACCAGCTTAAGCTGCTTGTTTTCAATGAAACACATGCTGTATGGCAACTCTCGCTTCACGTAACAAAGGACCTGATTTACAGATTTGTTCATGTCAACCACTATGCCTCCTAAGGTTTTACATTCTGAGATAAAGTTGTAGCTGAACATAATCCTCAAGTTTTCCTGTACATGATATCTTATATATACAAACACATTACTCCAGAACGCACATCCTGCATCCTGGGGTGTTACTCTGTATTAATGTCTGTGACACTCCAGTCAAAATCTTGTTCATAGGTTTGCCTTAATCCTTACAGACTCTCAATTATCAGATATATTAAAATATTATGAGATTAATCAGAACTATGATGCCCTGGGTATAATTTGTAATTAATTTTGGTAGCCTAAATAAACTAGTATAAGTATGGTTGCTATAGCAAATCAAAGCCACATCAAACAGCTGGATGTGTTAGTTGGCATGCAGTGTGAGTAGAGGTTTCTATTGCTATGGAAACATAACTGTCATTTTACACTGATGCCAAGGCTTGGGTGAATTGAGTTTGGTTTTTTTTTCTCCTTTCAGCATCTAGTGTTAATTTAATTACATTTAGTAAATATATGAAAATCTCAATCCCAGGGAGTTGAAGAATTTCTTACCACATTCTGTTCTTATATTCCAGTGTTGGATACTCCAGACAGTCTTTCCATGTTCTCTGTGCTTTGAAATTTGAACACATATTTGACCTCTATGTTAATGCACTAAGACAGACCACAAAAATGCTCAATAAGACATATTAGAAGAATGTGTAGTAGTTGTGTTTTCAGAACACGTGTCATGATAACAGTTCTTGCTTCAAGTCTGTCCCAGTCTCCCCCTCATCAGAGTGGAGTAAGTCCATATGATTTGGCTTAAGCACTTTCAGTTTCATTTAGCTTGTCCACCTCCCCTGGAAATCATTCATTCACTAGATCACATGTTTCACATGTGCTTCAAATCCAGGACTTATCTCCTTCTTTGTGCTCCCTGTCTACTTTCAGCCTCTTCATAGCTTTTTTTTCCCTCTCTTACAGCTACAACACAACTGGCACTTCTCACTGTGCAGTCTGCATCCTTCTCCCGCACCTGCCTCTTGTATTTTCTTCCTATGAGTCTGGGGCTTTGCATCTCCTTCTCATTGCCTGCACAAAAAAAAGAGGTCAGAGAAAATTCTAGCAATACAATGTACGTGTTTCTGGTCTGGTTCCTGCATCGGTAGTGTCTACCACCCATGGTATCCTGCAGTTACAATCTTGGGGATTGTCTCAGGATTTCTGAATGAGCTATATGCAGGTATAGTGTCTAGGATACTTTTACCACAACACAAGGCATATTCTTCGTAGAAATGCAACAGATTGCCAGATTTTATATAGAAATCATTAGATGTTTCCAAAATTTTCAGAATTTTCTGGCATGGGAAAGACCATCTTTTCTCTGTATTTTTTCACAGAGATTGGATATTTTTGGGTGTTCTTCTCATATTTTGGACTGATTCAGATCTTTAACATTGAAAGTTTTAGATCAGATGAACTAACTTTAATAAAGCTACAACTTTTAAAACAAAACATTCTGTTTAGGTAATTCTAAACACTTCTCAAGCACCAGCTACTGAGCAAACTTATACAAATGGAAAGGTATTGTTTGGAAGAAGTTAATTGTTTAATTGTTTAATGCTTTGTGCAGCCCTAATATCTGTCATTAAGGTTTAGTTAATGATGTTGGTTGTGTAGGGATAAGCTGTAGCAACATAGTCACATTCCAGTGCTGCTCCTACACTTTTTACATGGACTAGGATTACAAAGACCAATGCACTACGAACCTACTTCTGCTTGTAGTTTCTTGGACAGAGCTGTCAGCAGGCTGACCACAGTGTATTTTCATTAGTAACTGCCTGGTTGCCTGAATTCTTGCTTAATCACACTGTGTTAATAATGGTGGCATCAATGTCTTTTATTCAGTGCAGTATTTTATTTAATATAGGAATATATATTTTTCAAAGGCATAAAGAAAGAATTTTCCTGTCAGTGGAGTCAAGGATCTCACACAACATAATTTCCATCATCAGTGGGTTTCTTTGTTTTGGTTTGAGAGTTTTTTCCTGCCTCAAAGCACTTTGGCATGTGAACTCTTAGTAAGGAAAGAACTGTTAGATGAAGGGAGGATCAGAAAGCTGAAGAAGACAAATTCCATCCTAGATGTTCAAAACAGAAATAATCTCTATAAATCCAGTTTTCCTTTGGTGCATTTCAGAAAGGAGTAGATTTCCTTCTAGAATCAAAAATTTTTCCTGAGAATTTTAAATAGTGAAGAAGCACATGATTCTGATTGCTTGCTTTTTGCTTTGGTAATGTCAAATATCAATGAGAAAAACATTATCTTTGGATCACTTGCAACAGTGGTACCATATAGACCATCTTTATCTTTGTATTGTTAATTGTATATTGCAAAGAGATCTTCAGTAGCTCAGTTAACATCATCATAGATTAGCATTACAGCCATAAAGATTTCTCAACCTATTTCTGTTTGGAGAATGCAAAAAATACAATTCTATTCACAATGGATGCGTGAAAAACAGTAGAAGAGCTAAGCTAGTTAAAAGAATGACCCACAAACCTAAACCAAAGTCATTCATTTAATAAACTTTTCCTCATTTTTCAATGAAATCAAGACACAGCTATGAACTTATTAAAAGAAATGTCTTCTAATTTGAGGGGTGGTGTTATTCACATAGGTTTTTAAAAGTATTTTAACACCTTTCAGTATTAATTCTACATGTATATAGTCCCCCCTCTACTATTAACTCTGCTTGCAAACTATCTTACCCCACTGCTTACTTTTATTTCCCTAACATGACAATAAGCATTGAAAAAAAACCACTAAAGACAGTATTTGAAATGTTATACAGTCCTAAAGTTTCTCCAAGAGAATAATTCACTTTGAAGCTATATGAAAGCTGACACACTTCCAGTGAGAAGAACACATCTTCTGTGTTTTGCATCAAGGCATTTTTCAGAAGCAGAAGTGACTGCTTTAATCACCCTATTCTTCAAACTCTTCCATATGAACAATGCCCACATCACAGAGATCATTCCACAGACATTTTCTCCAGAAATCCTGCTTGGTTAAGCCTTTCGCATTACCTTTTTCCCCAAATTACTTGTTTTCACTATCAGGATGCTATTGGTTTCATTAATCAGAATGACAAGTCTAATCATGGAACCCTTTCAATCAATGAAATTATTATTTTTCAAAAAATTAAATTCAAAAGAAAAATGTCCTTTGAAAGCCTTAATTTAATCCATATTCTTTTGCAGAGTGATTTGGATGAATGTGAAAGGGGAGGAAGAGAAATCTCATAAAACAGTTCTGCCAAAGGAGAAGCTGTTGAAGGTTGAGAAGGTTGAATCACAGCCACAATGAGACTCTGCCAATCTCCAGGGGATGCTCCTCTTTTGTGTCCACCCTGTACATTGCAGTGCTGTGTAGATATGCCCAAGGTAGCTCCACATAAAATTCTCAACAGGATAATTTTATTCTACTTCAGGTAGGATACTATGGCCTTTCCACCAAGTTCAGCTGGACCCTTCTGGAGTAACTGCAATCTGTGCACTGCAGCACTGTGTGGCAACCTGTAGTCCAGCTAAAGTGCAATCATACCATTTAAGATATTACCCTTGTGATTATATCATTGTAAGTAATGCTTGCAGTTGATCTAGGGTATGAAAAATTCTCAAAGTGAAATTCTAAGTGATGTCACCATCAAAATTTTATTTATCATCTGAGTGGCAATAGTTTTATCCTTTGCATTTACTAACTGCATGTTCTGTTACTATTATTTGTATTATCTTATTCTTAATGTATTAAGTTTCCAAGGGAAATGACCTATCAGCTCTGTACAAATAGATACAATACAAACACTTTCAATTACAATACAAATGCTTTCAGTGTGCATAACACATCCCCACAAACACTTTTTATTTGAGTAGTTCTTTTGAAAGCAGCATTAATCGTTCTAAGGATGCCTCACCTCTTTTTCTTGGTGCCAAATTCAAAGCTGAAAATCTTTGCACCAGAGAAAGGGACTATTGTTTTCATTCAGCTGATAATAAATATTGCTGAAACGTGCATTTGGGTCACTCAGAACTTCAATTCTTCAAAGAGTGTTTTATCACTGTATGTTCATATCTGATTCAGTGGGGAAAAGTACCTAATGACCATTTAAAAACCTTTACAGTAGATTCATTCAAAACATTCCATTTAGAATGCTCCAGTCAGATAAAAGTAGGTGAAATGAAAAGGATAGTAAATCCTTTGTAAGTTTAAAAATGGATTTGAGAACCGTTCAGGATGCTGAGTTAGAAAACAGGGTTTTATTACAGAATGATACTTAAATGACACTGTGGATTAAAGTTCCAGCATCAGAGACTTATCTGATATGCAGAATCTTGACAGGTGGTTTTGGTGATATCCACCAACTGGCTGCTTCTCTGTACAGCAGAGAAGCTGAGGTGCAATTACAGCTTTATTATAAATGGAGATTGTAACAATTTAAGCCAGTGGGACATTTCCTGTTAATTTAATGAGACCAGGTCTGCATCCTGCACTGCTGCTTTCACCATAAGCTCAAAACCATCATGCATGAAATGCACTTCAAAGAATATCTAATCCTATGTCACTGATGTGACACTGAGAAATCTTCCTCAAAAAGAGTATATCAATACAGTTGCATCTAAGGAGCTCACTGCAAATAATTAGGTGGCACAAGACAAACAAAAATGTAAAGCACTCTTTCATTGCCAGGAGATACTGAGTAGTACAATGCTCTATTCAAATACTTTTAAAAATAACATGTTTTGAAAATTCAAGTTCTTAATGTTGTTTGACTAAACATTTTCATGAACATGTTATGAAATTGGATTTTTAGGTCAACTTCGAAATTATTTAGTCAATGTTCATTACATAACCACCAAAAATGTATTGTTTCCTGGGTGAGCACTACAGCTAAAAATCTAGTAACAAACTTGCTTGATTATATTTCCAGATTGTCAGGTAGAAATATCAGGGTTCGCCATGAGAAATCTCAGAGCCAGCTTCACAAGGCTATTGCAAAGTACTATCCTAGAAAACTTAGCCCAGCTACCAAACTGCAGTGAAATATATTCTGCATAGAATAACCCAAGGCTGAGCTGGCATCCAAAAAGGATGAACAAAATGCGTGTTTCGAGAAAGAGAGCTGGCATCCAAAAAGGATGAACAAAATGCGTGTTTGTGCAGAAAGCCATCATTTTAGCATCATTGAAGAAGAATACAGACATGGCTGATGTGACTCAAAACAGGTGCTCTTAATTACTTTATTCACTTACTAATATTTTAATGGTGAAAGTGCACTCTTCAAATTCAAGAAGGCAACTGTATTGTTTTGTCATCTCTGCTGTACTTTGTGCATGGTCTTCCTCAGGCTGCAAGTTTTGCAGGCCAAGAACTCTTTTTCTGTAAGTTAAAATAGACTGATAGCTGTCAAAAATCAAGGTATGAAAAATAACAATGTTCAACTCTTCAGGAAAGGTTATTTTTGTGCTGTTTTCTACGGATTTTTGCTTCTGTTACACATAGTTGGATGATTGTAGAGAAAAATAGACACCATTCTCAGACATTTAGTGTCACAAAAATCTTTTTTTTCACTGTGCACAAAAATGGATCTAAGTTGTTATGGGAAAATGTGTCATGCTATTTTCACCTCTTCATAAATGTAAAGGTATTCCAAAGTTTGAAAGTTTCATGCTCCTTCAGACAGTAGGTGTTCAGTCTTTTCAGGCTGTGGTTATCAGTTGTTTTTTTGAACTTCGTTACAAAAGTTCAAAATGTATTGTTTCTTTCCTACGAAAGTAATTTTTGATGGCAACTTTACTTGCTGTAGCCATCACGCAGAATGGTCAGACACCTTTCAGTTTCAGAGCTATGCTGGATCCACTAAAACAGTTCCTCACTCTGCTGACTGTTCCTTGGGATAGTGCTGAAGCAACAGAGGAGTACTGAGGTCACAGCAATCACAACACAAACAATGTTTCACGTTAAAAATAAACACCTTGCTCCCCTTGCACAGCAGGAAGCAGAATTACACACTTCATTTGGCAAGTGCTGCTTTAAAAAATCAGAATCATAGCACAGTGTAGCTTGGAGGGGACATCTGGGTGGCACTTAGTGCAGCCCACTGATCAGAGGAAGGTTACTTGCAAAGTCAGCTTGGGTTGTCCAGAGCCTTTTCCTGTAAATCTAAATCTGGAAGGATGCAGATCCACAGACTCTCTGGACATACAGTTCCATTCTCATTGTGAAAAAATAATTTTGCTTTCTTTTGTTTTGTAGTGGCTTGAAGAAAAGTGGCAAATTCCTCTGTTGAGTGAGAGCAGTATTATATCATGTAAATGAAGTGGCAGCAGCAGGATCAAACACGTCTTAAGACGTTCCCAGAGACACCAATGCTGCCAGAGAAAGACATCTCTTCTCTTTCATTCTGCATTTGCAGGGCATGGGAAAAAGAGACAGTAGGAGTAAGATTATCCATGAGACTTTTGTGATGAGCCAATACACAGTGTTGTGTAGTAGATTTCTAAGACAGGAAAATTAGGCCAAAAGTCATCCTTAAGACATTTACAAAAAACATTTGCCCATATTCACTTCTGCACTGTGTCCAGAGCTGAAGCCAAGCAGAGGCCCTAAAAATATGCATTTACTCCATCAACTGAAGTTTCTGTGGTTGAGGCCATGCAATGACTACATACACACAGAATCTTTTAATGTACTGGCAAATCTTTAGGCCCCTGGTCACCAGACTGGCAAACAGAGGTGAGACTTTTGGCAAACAAAGAATAGACTGTATTACCAAGGGAACACAAGCTACTCCTTCTTTTGATTTCAGTGCAGTTCATCATTGGGAATGTGACAATGAGTAATGGCTTTTGCAACTCATCTTTGATGTTGGATCAAACTGCAATACATAAATTGTTCCAGTGAAGCACAAAAGTCAAGGTGCTGACATTACGTGATTTTCTTTCAGTTATAAGGTAAATATTTCCCTAAGGGAATCTTAAAACAGGAAATGAAGGGAGCCTTTCATCCCTGTGACTGTATATCATCCCAAATGCTTGTGCTCAGTGCTGCCCAGAAGCTATAAGAAAAGTCAAATTAATAAAGTTTGCTGTACACACAAAACTGTGCATCTTTTTGAAGGTTTGTTTCTGAAGTGCAATCAAGTTTCTACACATAAGGTAAAAACAGTTTACAGGATTAAGACTCCAAAAAATGTCACTGCCTGAAAACCTAAAAAATTGATGACATGCATGAAGTTACAGGCTTGGTGTTTACAAAGGCGGAAAGGTCCTTCCAGTACCTCTATTTAGAAGTTGTGCTATGACATTTGTACAAATATTCAGCTTAATCCAGACAATTCCAAAGTTCCAAACTCCTATTGCTGAAATGCCCTGCATTTTCTAATTGTTTTGTTGTGCTTGCACATGATGATGTTATAGGATCTCTGCTGAGGCTGAACTGTTTTTGGAGAACACTGAAGTTTCACAGCAATTCCAAAAATGTGTAAACATGCTCAGTGTCACTTTTCAGCTTGGTAGTCAGTTTCATTTTTAAGAGAAAAGCTGGTATTCTTCCAAAGAATAAATGTCTTCTGTGCTCCTGTATGTCTCAATTTACCACATCCTGGGTGGAGCCGTTCAAAAGTAAAATAAGAAATATTTGTGGGTTTAGTATATGGAAACAAAGTAGCAGAAGAATGAATGAATGTACCAGGTACACTTCTACAGGGCTAAAAGCAACAGGAAAATTGCAGTGGGCTATCAGCAATACAAGGAGTGGCCTAAATAGTTCAAGAATTTTACCCACTGATAATCAATAGGAGTATTCTTCTTGCTTGAATTTCATTATAGATATGTTCTCATTTACTATCTTATCAGAGAGCTGCTGCTTCTCTTTGTTTTGCAATTTCTGACAAATATATATTTAAGATTAGGGGTTTAAACAATACATAATTCAGAGGCTCAGTTTGTATGAACCTTCTATTTTGAAAACAGGTTAAATACTTGAGTGCAAGCTTTTCATTTATTTGATGTAATATCAAAGTTATTCTGTAATTTACCAAACTTTCTGAGTTATCATTTATAGAAAAGTTTTGTGGCATGGCTGCAGTGAAAGAGTAGTTATCTTTCATTATGATCTCTCCCACAATTTTCTATGTGAGGAAAACTCCTGATTTTATTCAGATTCATCTGTTTTTCTTTACTTTATGATTGGGGAAAAAAAACCAAAACAACTTCAACTGAAGGATTAAGGTCTTGTTTTGCATCAATTTTGGGGTTTTTTTTTTGTTTTGTCTTGCTTTAAATAAAAAATTATATCGAAAAACTTGTTCGGGTGCTCAGTGTATATTTCTGACTGTGTTTTTCAGAAAGGTGTTTTTCATTTTGGTAGATCAATGTGAGACATGCTGATGTACTTTGAAAATCCATTGTTATTGTGTAAAAGTATTCATTTTCTTTAGTCTATTGTACTATAGAAGGATTAGGCCATATGAAATAGCTTCCTTTTTGACCTTCTATACTTCTGTAGGGTTTGATATCATTATGCAGGACTAAATGGTCATCTTAAATTTTATTTAATCTCTCCTTTTTCAGATAAGTTTTCTGCGACTCTCATTTATGGCATAATAAGCTTGGGGTGGGTTTTTTTTTGTTTGTTTGGGTTTTTTTTTTAATCAGGAGGAGATTCTTGCTAAAAAATATGTATGTGTTCATTTTATTATATCTTCCTTTCCACTTTTTAAAGTGTTAGGTATTTTTCTATAGGTTCAGTTTTGTTTCTTTGGTTTTGTTTTCCTCCTCCTTTTCAAAATATTGAGTTTCATTTATTAATTATATATATTTTATGCACAGGTGCAACTGGCTGAATTTCCTTCTCTAAGTGAGAAAGTGAAATAATCTTTTTAATGCTAAAGACAGATATTTAACTATGTTTTGTCATTTTGTTTTCTAGGCTGTTTTCTTTATTTCTCAATTAACAAAGTCTTAAGAGTGATGAACTTTGCAATGAGTAAGTTGTATTTTCCTCCTTTCTGATAGGAGAAAACAATATAAATTCACATACTTCCTAATTACAATCTTTGTAGTGTTTTACTGTATCACTACGGTTTTGTAATGGCTCTTTTCTGAGAAAATTAATACAGACAAGAAATGACATGGTTATGAGAAGTAAGGATTTTAGGGAGCAGCAAGGTAGCTGCCTTAGTGTGAAGTGTTGGACAATTTGGTTGGATAAGGAGTTCAGGTGAAGCAATATCCAAAAAGATATTGTTCAGCCATTTGATTTTGAGCCTGTAATTTAGAGCAGGAGAAGGTCTGATGCTGCAGAATCAGTAAGGGGTGGGCACAAGAGAACTCCCTTCAATGAGATGTATGTCATGCACCTGAAGTCCAAACCAGTGGCTGCTTGCTAAGAAGACAGTGGGCAGCTATCCCATGCCTATGCATCCTATGTAGATACCTGTGCCCAAAAAGAAAAAATAGTAAGCCACTGTGACCATATTCTTCACATTTTATTTGTATGAATATATGCTCACAGCAATTTCTTTCAGTAAAATCCTTTGTGATGCCAGATTCCCAATTATATGTGCTAAAAAAAATGTGGCGGGTATTTGACAGTGAGAGTTATTAGCTTTTCAAGTGTTTGTAAAATGAAAAGTCTTGACAAAATCTAGATGTGACCTAGGCCCTCAGTGTCTATGTTTTCTTTGTTCAGATTTTTTTTCCATGTATATGACATTGTCAAAACTACTGTCATTTGTGATTACACAAAAGAGTACACCAATGTCCTAGTTTTATTATTTATTCTTCAATATCTGTTTCATGTGCTTGTGAATAGTACTAGCGATTCTTATGAAATTGTCTTCAATGGCAGAGTTGTGTACATGCAAAAGTCATGGCAGAATTCGTCTGAGATTAATCTGTTAATAAAATGAGCTTAACTCATTGCAGTTAGGCCTTGTCTGCTGACTAAAGCTTCTAAGAATGATCACAATAAAAGAGAAAGTATCAGATCCCTTTTCATGCCTTCCAATTTCTCTCACTCGCCTGAAGTGGTAGCTATTCTTGTACATCAAACAAAGCAGAATCACCTTCTTCAATTCTGCTGAACTGGTGCTAGAAGAAACAGGTTGTGTCCTGTCAGACCTAAATGCTGTGAACAAAAGAATTACTTTTAGTTCTAGTTATTGCTAGTTATTTCAAAAACAAACAAACGAACAAACACAAAACACCTCAAAACACACAAACAAAAAAAAAAATCAAAAAAACCTAAATAAACTCACAAACAAACCCAAAACACCCCAAACAAACAACAAAAAAGGTCAAGCCCAATAACAAAATAAAAACCGACGAGAAAAACAAGGAAAAAATTTCCAGAGGGGAGAAGTTGCCATTTCTCTAGCAGATTTGTGCTAATGCTGGAACTTTGTGACCTTTCACAGCACCTTCATGGCAGCATGATTTAGCAGACTGTGTTATCTGTTTTGGTTTAGTGAGTCACGCTAGGACATCTGCATACCTGGTATTCTTGAGGGATGCCCTTGTTTCTCCATCTGAGTCTCTCTCATTTCAGAGGCTTTCCCTCCTCTAGCAGCTAGGTTTATAAACTTTTAAAAGATGTGTTGGGTGTAAATGCCCATGGTCTAACTTTCATCTGGCCATTTCTCTTCAGTTAAACAATTTCATCTTCATGGGACATATCAAAAGAATCTGTGCATCACAGTCCTTGTTAGAGCCCTGTGTTTTTGGACTTCATTAATTCATAGAAGCATTTCAATTTCACATAGCACATTTTAATATTATTGTAAAATAGCTTGTAGAAAATATCAACTCCCTTTATAGTTCCACTCTTATATTTATTTTATAAACCATGTTAACTTACATGTCTCTTTTATCCTTTCCACTCATGAAATAGCTCTCAAATATGATTTCTTCTTGTCTTGTTATCATCATGAAAGGCTATAAGAAGATTATTTCATATTATATGACATTTTAAGGAAGGCCACCTGACCCAAAATTGATTTGCTTAGGGATAATGAACTCTAAGCTAAGAAGAGAAATTCATCCTGTGTTAGTTTGATCACCTACATTATGAGACTGATTTTGTCAACCTTTTTAAGAAGCATCAAGTTTTGGCCATAAATCAGGTCTGAGAGATGTATAGGTTTGGTCCCCAATTTGGGAAGATGACAATGTCAACCTCCCACAGTCATTAGAAAAAAAAAAAATTAAAAATAGTACCCTTTACAAACTAGCTTGTGAGTTTTACTCTGCTATGAGACTTCTGCTTTAATTGAAGTAGAACTTAGTGAAGACTGGAGGTGAAAAGGTAAGCAGCAGTGCACTCAGAATCCACCTTCCAAATGGCATTCAGCAATAATCATCAAGTTAAAACTTGGCTTTCTCCCTATTTTAAGGGATTTTTTTGGTCAAATATTGAAATTAAAACACAGTTTGAATTTGCTAGTGCCTCTGCTGTTTGGCAAACACAGACACCTGATTCTTCTACCTTGTTTTTCCTTGAGATCACTGTCAGGGTTGTGGGAGACTGTGACTGAGTGAGGAGGGAAACCAGGACAATAAACCAGACCACAGGGCTGCAGTTCAACCCTCCTGCTCTTTGCCTAGCCTGCATCTTTCCGCCATGCAGTCTGTGGTTCAGACATGGAAGGTTTGGCCTTGGCTGACAAGTAATCCAACCAGAATCAGATAGTAGTAGAAAAGGCTGGTAGAATGCAATTCTTTTTCAGTGTTCTTTTTTCAGTTGTCAAACAAAAATAATGGAATCCTTTAACTACGTATTTACTAAGAGAATTACTTCAAAATACCTCTCCCTAGCTAGCACATGTAAAGTTTACAATCTGTTTTTCCTTCCGTTCTTGTTGAAGATGCCTAGGGGAGCCATGACCTCTTAAAGCTTCCTGTGAAAACATTTGTAACTGATATGTCTCTCCAAAATAAATTTCACTCCAGTGAAGCTCTTTGGTTGTATGTTTAGTAGAAAATGTTCTAAGTGCTAGCTCCAGTTGTTAGCTCTCTGCAAGAGAACACTAATGCTTTTTCTACACTAGAAGAATGATAAAATCTTTGGCTTTTGAGAACTGCCTTTGTTCTGAAAACTGATGTTTATATGAGGTAATCACAACAGGTATCTTTAAAATTAATCTGTATTCCAGACCTTGGCAATGTAGCTTTACTTGCAATGAAGAACCGGGTAAATAACCTTTTCCCAGCTCCACCTGATCTCACCATCTCTTGTAATTTTTCCAGATTTTTTTCCCAGAAATTTGCCACACAGAGCTAAGAAAGATGAATAAGCAGACAATGTCAAACCTTTTTAAGCAGCGCTTGAATCCCTCAGTTAGAAGAATTTTTACTGCCACTGATCTTTTTATAGTTATGCAAGATCAGTAATATTATGTAATTAAGTTATGTAAGCCTATAATTTCCTTTCTTCTCTTAGGTGTTTCAGAGAGCTTTTTTCCATTTTTCTTATTTCCTCAGAATTGGATCCATAATTTAAGAAGATTAGTAAACAGTCTAATTTAATTGAAAGAGTTTAGTAAATGGAGTTTCTATATTTATCAGAGAATTCTTCAAATAACCTAGTAATAATGATGTGAGAATAATTCAAACAAACAGGTAATAATGATGATCATAAACAGAAAAATAATTATAAAGGAAGAAATGTACTGTAAAGGCTACTGATGGCCCTGGAACAGATTAAACAAAAGGAGAATTATTTTATTTTTTTTTCACTTAAAAGAATCTTCCATTAATTTTTCAGCTTTTCCCATATTGATACTGAGAGCACTGTTGCTAATAACATGGACAATACAAGTAATGGCCCTGAACCAGATGAATGCATCAAGTTTTGTTTTATCCTTGTAATCAGAGCTCACTTGGTGATATGTATTTAATTAAACGTGTGAATGGCATGATGATATGTAGTGGGAAGGGAGCCATGACAACAGTAAAAGCAGCACTTACTGCCAAGTTATAATCAATATATATTTTACCTGGTCTGGATGGTGAGCAGATCTTTAAAACAGCAGTTAAATCACAGAGGCAGGAGTTAGGAGTATTGTTAGTAGTTTGGTACATCTATTTGACACATATTTTTATTTTCAGGGCTACTGTCTTGGACCAGAGTTTCCTGTTGTCTCCAGGGAATGTTTGGAATTCTTTAAGGACTGATGGACTGATAGCTAGCTAGTAGCTCAATCTGGCTCACTTGTTTTACTCAGCCAGGCTTCTAACTCATTTCAGTTTCAAATCTACATGTACTAAGGGGCTACTCTGTGTCACACTACTACTACTACTACTACTACTATTATTATTATTATTATTATTATTATTATTATCATCATCATCATCACCATCATCATCATTATTATGTTATTTTTATTGTTATTGTTATTATTATAAATTAGCATTGGCTAATACTGACATTTTGAAAGAACGTATGCTTTTCCATGTTTTATCATATATTTTCTTTCCAGTTCCATCCCACAACTCCTTGGTTTTGTCACCTTGATTAAGCACTATGTCTAGTGCCTGATGCAGTTTTAATAAGACTATCAACACCAGATAAAACCTTTAGAGCAGTGCTCCTTTGCTTAAAGGGTGCTCCAAGACTTTAAAAAAGGCACCTATTCAGAGGTGAAACATCCCCCAAATCTTTTACATGGCCTATTTTGTAGCATCTGAATTTCTTCTGCCTGAGTCTATCACATGCAAATTCCTGTCTGGAGTCAGCTTGTAAATAGCATAAAGACAGGCGGCAGAATTGTTATATATTGTTGATCTTTTTTTCCTTTTTACTTTTTTTAAAAAAACTTTGCTTTTTTTTTTCTTTTTCCTTTTTTTTTTTTTTTTTTTTTTTTTTTTTGCTCCTTTGCTTAAAGGGTGCTCCAAGACTTTAAAAAAGGCACCTATTCAGAGGTGAAACATCCCCCAAATCTTTTACATGGCCTATTTTGTAGCATCTGAATTTCTTCTGCCTGAGTCTATCACATGCAAATTCCTGTCTGGAGTCAGCTTGTAAATAGCATAAAGACAGGCGGCAGAATTGTTATATATTGTTGATCTTTTTTTCTTTTTTAAAAAAACTTTGCTTTTTCTTTTTTTCTTTTTCCTTTTTTTTTTTTTTTTTTTTTTGAGTGTGTGTGTTTTGTTGAAATTTCTGGCATTTGTGAGAGTATAGCAAATGCTATGAATGGTATTCTGTTTATGGTGGGAAGTCTTTATCAAGGAGGAAGACTTTATATCATTTCCTAGCTATGGCCAGAATTTTATTCCAATCTCTTCAGGGTTGTTTTGTTCACACTTAAATCCTCTCAAAACAAACCTTAAAGGCACTGGTCTCTACAGATTGGAGACATTTTCCAGGCACTCAGTTCTGTTTTGGTTCAAATTCCAAAAAACTGTAATCTGACCAGTGTATTTATTTTCAGTGCATAAAGAGGTATAATTGAGGGGAATTCTTGTAGTCAATGGAGAGAAATGGGTGCCAGGGAGGGTCAATAAAATACCTAAATCCAAAGGTTAAAACTAGGCTGTAGAAATATCTCAGTAAGTATTCTTTACTTAAATTTTTGAGTAATCTGGATGATCAGAGGTGTTTGGAGGATGCTGCACATTAAAAGCAGTATTTTTCCAGCAAAATAACATTTTCACTGTTTTTAATTATCAAGGCTACTTTACATTTCTTACAGAGTCCAGTAATTATTGTGGAAATTTATGTGAGAAGTGGGAGATTTGGTGTAAATTATGGATGTCAAATCTATTTTTTATGCAAAAAACAAAGGTGAGGTTGACTGTGTGTGAGTAAAAGGGTCAGAGAGGCATCACCCTGTGCCCATGCTGAGCCTTATTCATTCCCACTGTGAAATTAGATGTGCCTTGATGAAGTCAGAATCTGCTAAAGAGCCTTTCAGCCCCAAATTGCACAGGCAAGTCCAGTTTGCAGGCAGTTTTGGTGGTTTGAAGAGAACACCAACAATCTTAGAATTCTCTCTCAAAAACTTTCTGGTTGTACTTAACATCATGGGAGAGGTGGAAGAAGTTTCTTGTTGATGTAGCTCTGTGTCTAGGGTCACTGCCATGCAGAACACCTTGTTCCCTTTGGTAATTGGTGTGATTCTAGAAAATACAAAATTTGCCTGGAAATGTGGCCAATAAGCAAGGGAAAGTAGGGTGGAAATTGCTTTAACATTAAATAATTATATTTTTGAACAGAAAATCAATTAATTCTAGAAAATACAAAATTTGCCTGGAAATGTGGCCAATAAGCAAGGGAAAGTACAGTGGAAATTGCTTTAACATTAAATAATTAGATTTTTGAACATAAAATCACTTAAAAAAAAAAAAAAAAAAAGAAAAAAATTTTTTTTTGTAAACAAATCTCTGAGCCTTTCAATAAATTCTCCTTCACATCAATGTAGTTATATCTACAGTCACATGTCTGACTGTGGTAGAACATAAAAGACAAAAATAAAATTAAACAAACAGGAAAAAAAAAACAACGATGCTGGAAGAAGGGATTTGAAGCCTACCTCACATTTTTGAGGCATCCCTGGTTAAAAGGATAATTATTTTAACTCTTTCACTCTTTGGTCAATGAAAATTGGCTTAGAAAATAGTATGGAAGGACTTATTCCTAGATGCATTCCTATTTCGAGGTAAATAGATTAAACAACACTGATAAAATCTTTCCAATAAGCTAACAATAAAGAAACCACTACAAAAGGAAACAAGGGCTATTGACTATATTGAGGAAGCCACACAGACTTAATGTGCTCTTCCAGGAGAGTCTGTTTGCTTAGACACAAATCCTCACAGTTTGCATTCATGACAAACATACCTCATGGACAATGGAGAGATAACAAAATCTGTTTTAGATAGCAGAAGTTAATACAAAGGCACTAACAGGATTGTTAAATTTGCATTTCCACATATTTAAGTCATGAATTCTATATAGCTTAAGTCATAAATTAATGCACATAGCACTTAGATCACATTATACATATAAGGAAAATAAGAAAAACTATGCAAAAAACTTCCAATGCAGATTGAATTACATTGGCTGGGCTTAATGAAAGTCAGCTTCTAATGCCAAACCTCTTTTTACTTGGGTAGCTACCATTAAAAAATCCAGTTTTTTCCCATTCCTCTCCTAAAGCCAACCCAAATTGCTTTTGCATAAGTCATATGTTTGTGGCATTTTTCATAAAATGAATATAAAATCGATTAATATGATTGATTAGGGTAGACATTATTAGAATCCTAAATTTCTCATTAACTTGCTGTACTTCATGGAAGAAGGTTATGTTTTCTATGAACTTTTCCTTCAATCTAAAACTGATTTTTCTTAAGACTGAATATGTGTTTTAAAATTCTTTTAAACCATTCTCAAGTTTCTTCAGAGACTAATTCTTGCTTTGTAGATCACATGTGACTGTGATTCTATCTCACACTTAACCTCCATTTTCCTCAGTTTAGGAATGGATGGGTAGTCAAGATAACATAAAAAACTATCTGTGACAACCTTTCTCAAAGAAGTGAGAGCAATAGATCTACTTTTGAACTGACACAAAATTTCAAAGGAATAGTTCCAAAATATTCTGCCCACCTATATTATTCACAAAGAGCATCACATAAGTGTGCATCACATAAATATTCTGTAGACACTTTAGAGTTTAAAAATTTTCTTGTTAATTGATGACACATGAACATGGTATTTGAACCTTTTGATCCTGTCTACATTAAACACAGGGAAATCTTAGGGTGTTTGTACATAGGGCAGAGAATCACATTGTTCCTTTTAAAGGTAGTAGGAGCTGAAAGCACTTAGCTTCTCACATGCCATGTCCAGTGCCATCCCACACCAAATCAAAACCTCATGCACTTTGAAAAAATTGTTAATTAATAAATGTTAGGAACCTGTCATAAGGATTAATCTTTATTTCAGAGCTCCAATGGTGAATTTTCAAAATCCCCTTAAAGGTCATTTTGGATCAGTGCTTCTGTAAAATTATATCTTGTTTTGTCTAGCAGCCTTTAGTAGAATAGATTAGACTGATAGCCACCATTGGACAGAAAGATAGACCTGGAGATGACACTGGAACAGAATTTTTCAGTTTTCCTCCTATTTTCTCTGTTCATTTCTTTGTGCTAACACTACAGAAATTAGACTATCTTACTACATTCTATCATCTCATCTTCTGGTTCTGACATGAAAAAGCAGAGTTTAGAAAAATTGGAGTTAATAATTCCATAAAAATACACTGCACTATTTCAGAATGCCTACAAGGTACTATTTTGTTTAACTGTGGACTATAGTTTTATATTGACTTTTTTCCCCATAAATACAGAAGTCTCTAAGAGCTCTCTAAATATCTCTAAGATGTTTATACATCTACTGGGTTGCAGTGAATACAGACAAGCAATGGAAGCAGAAAAGGTATAGCTTGATATATGCTTTTTATATATTCCTTTAAATTTGTGTTAATGTGTCAGAGTATTGCCCCCAAATGAGAATCATTATGATAATCTCAGAGACAGCTGGATACTGCACTCAGATTCAGATCTTGTTATGAGTAATCTTCACTTGAGTGCATTTGTAGGTACATTACAAACAATTTATCTTCTCAGAAATCAATGAAGGAAACTACAAAGGAAGCTAAAGAAATTTTTTTCTGCCTATGCCATAATATATTTTACTAACAAAAAAGCAAATAAAAATTGTCAGTTAAGGACAGCAGGCACTTGTTAAAAGCTTAAATATTTCTTGAAACTGAATTGGGCTTCATTCAATGAAACTGGATTGAAGAGGTTAGTAAATGGTTTTTATTCAGATTTAGGAAAAAAAAAAGTGTTGTTTTCAAAATTATTAAAGGCTGCCTTTCCTAGAACTCTCCCTGGAACAGCAATAGGTCACCTAAGGTGATGGCTCATTTTATTCTCATGTCTTTGCAGTTATATGAGATTGGTAACATTAGGATCACTGCTGCTTCGTTCCTTCATTCCCAAAATCTCAGAGGAAAGACCTATGCCCTTCAGTTTTAACTGAACCGAGATTCCTGGCAGAGTCTGGAAGGATTAGTAGGGTTAAGAAAGAAAATGGGATTATGGTTTACTGGCTGGACATATGGGTAGTGGAGACTGCTCTAATGCAGCTGTCTGAGAGCTCCCTGTCAGCCTGCTGCACTGCACCTCCTGGTCATCCCGCTGGGCCAGCATGCTGCTGCCTGCCAGATGGGGCTCAGGGTGCAGGGGACATCATTCACACATGCCTCTGAGAGATTAAATATCTTGTTCAAAATATTCCTTAAATTTCTACACATGTCCTTTTTTTTTTACTTTTTTTTTGTCTTTCTTTTTTGGCTATTCAAAATCCTTAAAACCATTTTGTTGGCAAGTGATAATTGATTTCTCAGTGCAGATGCTGAATGGATACTGCATTTCCTTCAGTGCACTGGAGACATTGAAGAGAATGCTAACCCTATGATGAATTTCATCTCATAAATTCAATTTTTAATAGAGGTACTGGATCCAGCTGGTTGTCTGAGCCAATTCTTGTAAGCAATTTTTGAATCAAATGCAAGCAGAACACACTGACAGTATTCAGAGAAGTCAAGTGAGGGTTCATAGGATCAAACCCACTAGGCTGTTATACACTTTCGTAACCAGCTGTTTATGAGGCCATAGTTCTGAATGTGTTGTTATCACCTTCAGACTTGCAGCTCACCCTTCTATGTGCCCTTAATAAATACTTTAAAACACTCCAGCACAAAGGAAGAAACGTTTCTCTTGACTTGTGGATAACACAAGGTTAGAAACCACCTTTTCCTAAAACTGTGGAAAGCTTTGCTTTCAATTATGCCTCACATGAGACTGGAATGGAGCTGTTGTGTACAGTGAACAGGTTATGCAAGAGCACCCCCTGGATAAAGCAAAAAGTGAAATAATTTCCTCCTCGTCACTTGTACAGATTATTTTGGCAAATTCATTGTATTACTATGAATTGGCTTGTTTCACAGAATTGTTTTGTTTTTCCTGAGGACTGAGTTTCAGTGTGTGTACGTGTGTTGAGGGGCAGGCGGGAAAAGAGGAAAGGTGCTTTGCTGTTCATGCTCACTGCACATGCAGACATGATAGCCATTGTACAGAGTTTAACAGAAAATAGTCTGGGTGTGGTGCTATACACAGAGAACAAAGAGGATAAATCTACCCCCACGTGGGGAAGTTTCCCAGCCTTATTTTCTCAAATACTGATTCTTTGAAGGCTTCTAGCTGCTGTAATTGTCAACAGCCACAATAGCATATTAAATACAGACACGGAATAACCATTGTTTCGTTGTTTGCATGCACCACAGCCCAGTTTTGACCCACACCAGCTCGTGTCCTCACAGACCGCAGGCACAGTTCAGGGGTTAGCAAGGACCACAGATGTCTCCCAACGAGTTGCAGGGACACAGCTGCTCTTTTAAAGAAAATTTAATTATCACAAGCTGGGCCATACTTCTTATTCTCAGACTGGAGAAAGTCTTCCAAGATATTTTAGTTAACTATCAGCATTTTACAGAATAAAATAACATAGCCCATTGGTAAAGTCCTAATCTACCAGCTAAGAGATTTCGGTTCATAACTCTGCCATGCAAAGAACTGCTAAGTTCTCAAAGGCATTTATGATTAATCACTTCCAACAAAATTACTGTATTTAATTATATTTTCATATCTCTATATATTCATCCATGGAAAGCAAAGTGGGGACAGTAGTGATTTCATCTGTCAATGAGCAGAAATATTAAATAGTGCAATGCACCAAAATCCTGTGGTCATGGAGACCAAAATATTTCAAAAGGCAGAAGTAGTGTGCAGTGAGATGATTGTTCTTTAACCTTGTTTCCCATCTCCTCATGTCCTAAGCTGATTATCTGCCTATTCCTTTGAGCATTCATTAAACACAGACTTCCAGGGATGCAGAACATGCATGCAATGCGGCATGAAATGCACAGAACACTAATCTTGTTTAAATACATATCTTGTCAGATATTCAAAAGTTTTACTGATTGCATTGACTGAAATATCAGAGACAGCTGTTGAAAAGTACAATTTTAGAGGAGAAAATAAGAAAATTACTGAGTATGCTTTAATTTAAATAAGAAGGTGAAGACTTTTTTCCCTGGCATGTGTATTAAACTCTGGAAAGTAAACAGCTTAAACTAAGCTCATCTGGACTACTTACTACTTAAAATTTGTTTTAGCATCTTTATGTATCTCTGTCTTTGGCAGCTCAGCATTACATAGACATTGAACTACACAGTTCCAGCACTTCATGCTAGTCAACATAATTGGTTTGTTTACTTGTTTGTTTGTTTCACCAATTGATACATATAAATACATATAAAGTTATCAGTAACCTTCTTCAGAATGTTCATCTTTCCACTGTGAAGTATAACCTTAGAAGTAGTTTCTCATTTCTCAGATATTAAGGATATGACCACACTTGCAACTTTTAAATCCTTGCACAGTGTGTGTCCTTGATACCTCAACAACGACGCACAAAAAAAGTATTTGTCTTGTAAAGCATAGACATCTGGTGAAAACACCAGATATCAACACACATTCCTTAATTAGGGATGCTGTATGATTAAAACAGAATAATACAGAAATAAACTTAAAATAGAAATTGAAGGACCAGTTGTCTGTTGAGAACTGAGATTTGTATTTGAAAGTTATTATATAGTGTCATATCCCGTGACCATATCTCTGTAGGCCTCTATGTACATGGAGATGTACATAGTGGAAGTATAAGACTTTATAGCCACTGTTTATAAGTGATGATAAGGCTGATTCTGAGCTAGGCATTGTTGGAAATGTAGCAATTGTGGTTACCAGCTGCTATTCTGGTACTCAGGTAGAGTTCACTGTCATTCTGTTTGAATGTTTTTATTTTTTAGGTCCTTAATTATTCTTTCTCTTTCTTAGCTTTGCTATGGTGCCTCAGAGACGACTCCATGTGCACTAGCAGTAGCAACAGAATATGGTGACTGCACACTTGTTAATGACCTTCAAACAATACATAAATCAGAATTTTCTCAAAAGCTTGAAATGTATTCTAAGTACCTCCAATACTACTTTTAAGTGTTGTCTATAATAAGCATAATTTCAAGAGCTTTTTAACTCTTTTAAATGTCTTTGATATAATAAATTGCAACAGATCTGTTTTATATAATACACAAAATACTACATGAGATGTAACTTCAGAACTTAGTATTTGCCTTGTTTTACTTATACACAGTCCTAAAATACAGGATCTACCTTTCTGCCTCAGTATACTCTCCTTTAAAATACGTGGTTAATGTAGAGAATAAGGACATGTCCAGATTTGTCTTTCTCTGCACTGACATTCCCAAGCATCTATTATTTCACTTTTTAACATCTCTGACATTTGCTCCTGCATATAACAGTCCCACTACAGTTTTTTTGCCTTCAGTGCATCTCTCTCTTTCCAGTGCAAAATTTCCCACTGATACCTGTTTCCTGGTAGTCTGAATAAAATACTGATTTTTTGTTTGTTTGTTTAAAAGTTACAGAGGTGAAGTAATTCTTATGGTGGCAAGTATGTAAGATGCTGCTTTTTATAATGTACAACAGAGAGGAAAATATATTTGACTGCAGATGCTGTAAATCATAGAAATAGAGTTACAACTACAAGTCATACTTTTTTTGTGTACTTTTTTACATGACAGCAGTTGCAAAACACACATCTTCTGGTCCAGACCACAAATTTTCCTTTGAATACTGTCATACTGTAGAAATTTTTGCTATGCATTGCCATGAAAGCGCACACACTATCATAGCTACATTAAGACCTGTTCTGTGGGGAATGAACACATCACAGCTCACTTGCTGTGGATAATTTGAATTAAATTTCTTGCTTGACAGTAAGCCACTTACATAGCCAGGTTGCCTACCAAAAATAAATAATATGTTCTTATTTTTCTTTGGATAAATTTGTGAACCAGATCTGCTGGTTCACAAATCAAAGTAAACCAGTTTAATCACAGTAATGCTAAGAGAAACTCTGTAAGTTTAGATCTCTGCTGCTGCAGGTGTATGAGGACATGTCACAGTAACATGAATTTTCTCAAGGACCAAACTGCCTGTCATGTTTGCTGTCACAAAATTCTGAAGAGGTATTATGCTCTCAGAATAACTCAAAAATGTCTGTGCTTCTCTTTGACTCGACTGTCACAGTACGTGTGCTTCTCTTTGACTCGACTGTCACAGTACGTGTACTTTTTGCATTCTGTTAAAACTTCCTCATACAAAAATAATTCACAACTGAAATGCCTCTTTCTGGTCAAGGTTTCCTCATCCTGAATACATGCTTAGTCTCTCCACTCCACATTCATAAATAGTTTGAGAGACTTCAAGCATCTGAGGTCATTGTGCTTCACACAATTGTTCTTTGTTGCACTCTGTGAAGGAGATTACACGAGGGCAAGCTGGAATTCCTGGATACCATATTTCTCACTATTGAAGGGCTATCTCCTTGAATAAAAAAAGCAATAAGGCTATCTGAAGTGACCTTGGCAATTGTTCATGTAATTTATGACATGGTACAACTAGATGTGAGAACAAATCAAGCATAAGGATTACTTTCAAGTTGGCTAATGTCTCTGAACTGAGAAAAAATTGCTAGATGAAGAATACATTTTCTGAAATATAGCTCTAGGCATAAAACAATGTATTTGATTAGTATTTTCCTGCAATTTAACCCTCTCTTCTATAACAATACCACTGCATTGTTATCAATTGATGAGTTATTAATCCCTGGGAGTATAATAAAATTAAACATACGCAATGGAAGAATGTTGCTGCTCGGTAAGGGTAATTCTTAGTAAGTAAAGCCAAGAAGTAAGTGAAAAAAATCTCATTATGCCTAAGTGAATATTACTAATGCAGCTACTTGCTGGTACATAATGGATAAAGTATTTAACAATATATAATAATAATAATAATAATAATAATAATAATAATAATAATAATAATAATAATAATAATAATAACAACAACAACAAAAATAACAATCATCATCATCATCATGGTATTTAACAATATATAATAATAATAATAAATAATAATAATAATAATAAAAATAATCAATAATAATCAATAATGAATAACAATAATAATAATCATCATCATCATCATCATTAACTTCTTAAATTTTTTTTCATGCCTTTTAGGATGATGAAAAGAAGACATACAATGGGGTGCAAGGAAAAACCTCTGTCTCCCTCTTTTACAAACATTTGATGGCATTCCTTAGTGAGAAAAGTAGGAGATCTTCAAGCTTCCAGGCTGTTAGATTTTGGAAAATAAGGTAGTGGATAGTGGAGAGGGTAAGCTGTCACAGAGGCTCTACTTCATCCTGCACTTCAAAGAATTCTGTGGGAATAAGTATGTGTTACAGCTGCCACTCAAGGATTTTCAGTTCAGGCTTTGCTTTATTAAATACCCAAAACTCTAAAGACTCAAAGCCAGAGCACACCACACTTCTGCGTGCAGAGCAGCCCGAGATCTGGACCAAAGCTAGTTTTAAATATGATCTTATTCTGTATTCTACATTATAGTGAAGAGTATGTCTTTTAGACCAAAATATATGAATGTGGACCAACAAATGCATAAAAGATGAAATTCTTCCTTACACCTAATGTAATTTTGTTAAAGAATTGAGCAGCTTCCTAGTGCCATGGTATCTTAAGTCTGGCAGGCACCACTTAGCCATTCTCAGCAGACAGGTCCAAAAGGTCCTCACTCAGGCCCAAAACAATAAATTATCACTAAATGTGGAAGCTGCAGTTTGCATTATCTTATTTATGTTTGTACTCACAAGATGTGATGGGGGTCTGTCATGAAACTTGGGTTCCAGCACTTGGTTTTTTACTGACAATGGGTGATAGTTTGGATGGAGCCTCAAAAGAATTCTGCAGTTTTATACACACTTAGAAAAAAAGAATGAGAAAGAAAACTTGGAAATAGGCTGGTTTTGCATGTGTGGAATACATTTATGCAGAACTGAAATTTGTAATAAAGGCTTTTGTCAAATACATTTACAGGGAATTGGCCATAGTATTATCCATAAAGGGTACCGGATTTTTTCTGTGAATTATATCCTTGCGTTTGTGTTGTAAATAGTCTTTATTTTAAATATACATTATATTTTTAACACACAGCTTAAGCTGCATGCTGTTCTAAGAAACAGGAGGCACTTTCTTCTGGTCTTTATCCCATCAAGTTCCTGACAATGGAGTCAGAAAAATCCTGTGACTTGTTATCTCAGCTACCATCCCTTTTCTATGACCTTAAATGCCAAGTGAGAAATATTTTTTCAGCAGCTTTCGAATAAAAAAAAAAAGCCGATTAATTTAATATAAATGTATTTCAAAGTATGAAAATTTTGTTTTATGAGAAAGACTACAATGTCAACAATTCTAATTTTAATTTAAAATTAGAAAATTGTTTAATTGTAGTTTGAAGCATTGCTTTGCTTTTATAATGTAAAATGTAAAACATCTAAAAAGGTGAATTTTTCAAAATGTATTATTTAAACTGAATAGAAACTTTCATGTTCTTTATTTACTTAGGCATCTCAGTGTGAGGTTCAAACATTGGAACTTTTGTAAAATATAATTCTTTAGCTAAAGAATTTGCCATGAGCACTGTGTTTCACAAGTCCTTGCAATTTTACTAATTTCAGCTGCAATTAAGAGGAAAGAGAGGTGCAACTACTGCCTTTTTTAATGAAGGTATATTTCTTTGTGGTTAGCAATGTATAAAAAAGATTACCTGTATTCACTGTGTTTCTTGAGATTACAAATGGCTGTAGTGCTTCAGTGATGCATCTGCAGAGACCACGAGACGTGCAGCTGCTGGGTTAATGAGATCACCCATGGATGTGTGGTCTGCAGTCCAGCATCCACAGGAAGTGTAATGAAACCTGAATACATTGTAATTTACTGTATTTCTATCTCTTTCTATGCTTTAAACAACATATTTCCATAGTCACTTTCATTTTGCATCCTTCTAAGCCAAACAGAAAGGAAGCAGCACCTCAAATCATCCTCTGTGAATCTAAGCACAAGGAGTATATATGTGAAAGTGCACAAAATACAAAGCCCAAAAAAGTCTCAAGCCTTAAACTTGAAGAGCTTTCTATAACCCGTGTAAGCACAGACATCTAAATACAATAAAGCATTCACTGGAGTCAACATCAACAGGGATTTGCTACAAATTACCTGCAAACTGATGGAGGGCTATGTATCAACTGCTGGTGATGCTTGTAAACCCTGACTCCAGTTTACAAGCTAAAGAGGTACTTACGGAGTTCAGAAAGGTCATGGATTTAAGTCTATTTTGATATTCACTTACAACCAATGTACCTCCCTGTTGTTTTTGGATCTCTGCCCAAGGAAGTGGGGGAGAAGTTTAACATGGCTAGAAAACTCTAAAACCTTCCCATCTACTGAGAAGGTCTATTGTGTAAGACCTTCATTTTAGCTAAGTTCTATTGTCAAACATTTTTCTAGGTTTTCCAGTTTTCAACAACTATTCTCTTTTCCCTCTCCTTTGAAGAAAGATAACATCCTGTCCAGCCTCAAGTAGGGAACCCCTCCTCCATGTGTGCGTGCATTTGAGCATGAATGCAGTCCTATTCTCAACCTTTGGCAAACACTAATGAGGATTTTAAAGCCACTGTAGTTGAATCTGAATTGAACTCTTTCACTCAGGTGTTAGTATTGCCCAGGAGTTTATCATGCACCCTTTTAGCAGAGGGGAAAACCGAGCAAAACGCAGCACACCCTCATTAGAAAGAGGATAGAAGTGAGTGAAGTTCTATGTACATATAAAAATCATAGCTGCAATCACAGAACACATCAGTTTTCTGTTGAATTAAGCTCAAGAACTAAGAGGCAAGAAGTCTTTAGAATAATAAATCTACCTTCTTTCAAAATGTGACACTGATTTCTTCTCTGTTTCTTTCTGGGTTTTTTTCTGATTTTTCTTCCCTCCTATCACAGGTGATGCACCTTCTGAGGAAAATACTAAAAGCTGGTCTTGCCACAGAATCAGTGTTTTGATGATAGATATCTTGCTGATATTTTATTAGATGTCAATGTTTCAAATGTCCAGAGGCTGGAGGAATTCTGACAGTGTTTTGATTGCCCTGAGTTTAATGAAAGTCCTTTGAGGAATTTCATGGTGAGGATTCAAAACTCCTCTGCTGCCATTAGGTTTTACAGCCCTCTGCTGCGTGGAAGTAGTCATAGTGGTGATTAGACAAGCCATATAAATTAATCTAGAATATTTCTGGATAATTAGAAGTCATGTAGAGTTTTAATCCCTACTTGCTGAGCACTCGATGACAATTAGAACTTACCTCCTCTAAGTTTCTCAATAATAATCACACTATCATAAATTGTTAATCACAGGAGCAAGGGCTAATTCACCCTTATATTTACTTACCAGTCAGAGAAATTTTGAAAATGAAGCTTCAGATTTAACCTGTATAATATGAGCTACCTAGTAGAAATATATGATTTATGATTTTATCAGTCCTATACTATTTATAGGCAGTAAAAGGTCGGTTCTAAGCACAGAAATTGTTTTGGTTAGATGGAATATTTGTAATCTCTAATTGTAGACTGGATGGGTCTCAGCCAATGTCCTTTTTCCTTGAAGATTAAAGTTCTACCATGTGATGAAGTGATATTAGCTTTATGATGTTATTTCTGCCATGTCAGAATAAATTACAGCAGTCCTCACCTGTCTGCAGTGCAGGCAGTCTGAATAGACATGGAAATAGTGTGCAGAAGAGGATGTGAGCAACCCTGAGGAGATTAGCTGGCTTCCTCCAGCAGTAGTGAGGCTTACGTCTCTCTGGATCATGTAAGGCAGCCTTCCCCAGGTAATAGAGCTTATCAGTCACGTGTACCATCCTGTCATGGTCTCAGGACTGGGAATATGTTGTTGGTTTTTAATGTGCATCAGGGAATTTAATTTAATTATATGTGAGGACACTTGGCTATCTGGATTATTAAACTGAGGAACTTGAGGGAGAGACATGAAAGAATCAGACATATAAAAAAGCACAATGCACAAGTTATGAAATATAATTAAGTATAATTAGCAGTTCATGTCAGAAAATGAAAAACAGCTTTTCCTGACAGACCTGTTCAGCTCTTTAACCTCACAACACTTAAAATAATTCATATTTTTCCTTCCTGATATTACTTTGAAAATAGAAGAAGTCAAATTAAATGCAAAAAATATCTCACTGCAACCATACACAATTTACAGACCTTTCAACCAATAAAACATGCATTTAGACATTGTGAAAAATATTTTATTTTCTTTACTTTGTTTTGGATAGGAGCTTCTAGTGATCAAGAGTCTCTGAACCCCAAAACTGAATGAGCAAAGCAAGACAAAATATAGCCATGAAATCCGAGATAGTAAAACAAAGGTGAAGTTTGTAAAAACTCTGGAGAAGAGAATCAGGATTTCAATGTGATATTGAAAAAAAATCGATAGTAATTCCTAAATCTTACAGTATGGAATTTTCCAAGACAATAACAAAATACTATCAATAGAAAGAAGTAGCCAATAAATGACTGCAAAAGGTGAAGTCTTGGGCAGAGATGCCACACAAAAGGATCTGAAAATGCAGTGATCACAAACGCTGGATAAGTCAATTTTATGCTACAAGTAAAGGGTACTCACAAAGCTTGAATTTAGTCTAGGGTGCATACAAGACAAGAGAGGCAACTATTCCACTGGTGATGGAGTCTTTGCTTCAGGGAAGATTTCTGTGAGCAGTCCAGATTTCAAATGTACAAACTACCTTAGAGGAAAGTGCAAACGCAACAGTGTTGATGCAATCTCACTCTTCCTTACCTACACTGGAGAGTGGGAGAAAGTGTGTGTCTGCCTTAGAACACTTCTGAGCCCAAATTAATAAATTTTACTCTGAGTCAAATTTTAGATTCTGCTTTTCTGACAAGTTCATATGAACTTTTAAAGTGCTTTAAAAAAAAAAATTTCTTTGGTTTTGGGGCAGAAGACAAGCAGAGGAAATTATATCTGTTTATAATGTGCATATACAACAAAAGACAGAAAGAAATGAAATGTGAAATATGAAATATGAAATATGAAATAAATATGAAACATGAAATACGAAATATGAAGTATGAAGTATGAAGTATTAAATATGAAATATGAAATGTGAAATATGGAATATGTATTGAATATGAAGTATGTATTAAATATGAGATATGTGTGGAATATGGAATATGGAATATGGAATATGGAATATGGAATATGGAATGTGGAATATGGAATATGAAATATGAAATATGAAATATGAAATATGAAATATGAAATATGAAATATGAAATATGAAATACGAAATATGAAGTATGAAGTATGAAGTATTAAATATGGAATATGAAATATGAAATATGAAATATGGAATATGTATTAAATATGAAATATGTATTGAATATGAGATATGTGTGGAATATGGAATATGGAATATGGAATATGGAATATGGAATGTGGAATATGGAATATGAAATATGACAGGCCATAGGTGGGTCCCTGGACAAGTTGCCTAAGGTTGAACAGGCAATGGCAAGGCCCAGAAGACTGAGGTAAATAACATGTCAATAAACAGAGAGTAAGGCTGGTAAAAATCACTAGGAAAGGAGAGAAGAATACTAAGCAAAGGAGGATGGTAGAGACAGTGGGTGCTTTTAAGTCTTTAGTCATGGCTGTCTTACTTGTCACCAAGGGCAGCAAGCAGTGAGGTGTAACAAATCAACCACATGACCACTACCTCTGCTGGAAAAGGAAGGGATGAAAAAATGCCAGCCTCTTCCAGATGAAGCTATATATGTTTCTGTACACATGATGAATATTCCCAAAGAAGAGTGTGACTAGGATGCTGGCTGAATATGCTCCCCTTGCAAACTCTCAGCTTTTTAAAATACCTGTAAACTTACCAGCATATTCTCTTCGTGTCATATCCCAAGGGCCACTTTATTTTCAACAGCAGAAGCTCTCAAAACCACCTTTATTTAGCACTCATTTAGGAATACCTCTGAAGGAGAACCTTGTTTTTCTTGTTTAGCTTTCCCCTCTCTGCATGTGTAGGCAGTCCAGGACAGTCCATTAATACTATATTTGGGTCACACACACGTGTCCTGGACTCTCCCCTGCTGCCAGATGCTTAATGTTAATGATTGTAGGACGAATGGCTCCAGAGACTGTCAAAGTTAAGCAGATAGAAAGTAAATTAATCTGACAGGTGACAGACTGTCCTTCCTGTAGTTTGCCAGCTCAGGCAGAGAGAGAACTGCCAGTTCCAGCTAAAGGGAGTGTGTGGCTGGGGGTGATGGAGGGGGGACTCATATGCCCCAGCTGTCCCTGATCTCATTCCCAGCAGTGCATCTGGGGGATTTCAGTGGGGGATACCTGCAAGTCAGAAGCTTGGTCCTCTCCTTAAAGGGTAACAGAATTGCTGAAACCAGGCTGTCTGGATGAGGGTTTTGTTACTTATTGTATGGATTTTTTTCCTTTTCCTGCTTTTCTCAGCAATTATACTGTATGTTCCATTCTTCTTTGGGGGAAGTGGATAGTGTTCATGTTATTTTGGGGGTTTTGTAACCAAAAAAAGCTTTGATTCCATTTTTTTTCAGGGCAGAAATGTTGTAATTAATGTTATACTGCTTCTTACAAATTACTTCATGATCTGTAATACTCTATGTGCTACATAATACTCTAATTTAATTTTGCATGTGGGTTTGGTTTTGGGGTCTTTTTTATATGGAAAGCTGATATTCAAAGGAAAAAATTATATTCATAGGAAATATATTCATAGAAAATAAATGCAGCAGAAACTTCTTTTTACGGAGTGGTAAAGACAGTGGTGCAAATTGCAGGCTCAAGCTAGATTCCTTTATGTTTTGCTGAAGAATAAGGAAGCAAATTAAGGGGTTTTACAGGAGCAGTTTCTGCATAAAACCTGCTCAAAGCCAAGTACCTTAAAATGAAGTCTGTTTTGAAGTTTGAGTTTTCAAGATGTCAGTTTCCTGCATCACTGTAACTTGTATCAAACAAGCTAATTGTAATTGCAGCTCTGCCCCCAGTTGGATGGCTTTTACACTAAAAAAGTTAGCCTTACAACTGAGGCACTGACTGTAATTGTATTCTTGATGTAACAGCAGGCATGCCAATTTAAACTAGAGAGAATAGTTGACAGAATGACTTCAGGAAAATACACTTTTTATGGAAGGTGAAATACATTTAGGAGATCTACTAGTTAGGTGGGAGGTTTCGGGTTTCTTTTTCTTCAACGAGGCAGTCTTTATCCTCTGAAATCACAACCAGCCTTGAATGTAAGGATTCCTCTCCCTGCTGTGCCAGATCAAGCAATGTGCTCTGCACCCAACTGCCCTTGCCCCAAACAAATGTCATAACACCTCCAGACAGTTATATGGTTCAGACATAGGTTCTCTGGTTTAGAGATCCTGATGGCCCTTTTCTCCTTAGTTTCACCACTTGGTTCCAGTGAAAAATGTCACTGTTCCCACTGAATCTTTTCTCTCATACATGTACTGAAAAACTGATCAAAATCTATGTGTCCATTTCCACATAACTGAAGGAGACGGCAATTTTTTTTTTGCAGTGGAACAAAAAAGAACATGGAAAGTGAGACAGCTGCTGCAGAATACATGTACTGAAAAACTGATCAAAATCTATGTGTCCATTTCCACATAACTGAAGGAGACGGCAATTTTTTTTTGCAGTGGAACAAGAAAGAACATGGAAAGTGATACGGCTGCTGCAGATGGGTGCAGTGCTCCACAACTGACTTTTTTTCATGGTGTCCTGGTGTTGGCTGGGATAGAGTTAATTTTCTTCCTAGTAGCTGTGTTTCAGATTTAGGATAAGAATAAGGCTGCTAACACACTGATCTATTCGTTGTTGATGGGCAGCACTTACCCTGTGCCAAGGACTTCTCAGCCTCTCATGATGCCCTGTCAGAGAGAAGGCCAGAGGGTAAAAGAAGCTGGGATGGGACATAGGCAGGACAGCTAACCCCAACGGGACAAAGGCATATTCCATACCACAGGGAATGTCATGTTGAATGTATTAACTAGGAGGAAAGCTTAGCAGGAGGGGCCCTGCTCAGGAAATAGTGGGTATCCAGGAGCTCGTGGTGAGCAATTGTTTTCATCTCTATTCACTGCTTTTCCCATTTAAAAACTTTTATTTCAATGCAATTTGTTTTTAATATTACTGTTATTATTGTTGTTGTTATTACTAAGTTATTTTTCAGGTTTTAAACTCTTCTTATCTCAACCCACAAATTTTCTTTCACCCTTTCAATTCTGTCCCCCTCCCAATAAAGAGGAAGGGAGTGCTTTGTGTGGCTGAGTTGCTGGCTGAGGTTAAACCATGACACATGCAAAGTCAGCAAGCTACACTCCTCTAAAATCACTGCTGGGGCTAGGAAAAGCAGTCGCTTTTATCATATATTCTGTATTTTTTACTATGTAAAACCAGAAGACTTCACTGACTAGAAAGTAAGGTTGAAAACTCTTATAAGTACACCAAAAAAAAAAAAAAAAAAAGGCATGAAAAAGGAACTGACTATGATAAATACCAGGTGCCCATCAAGCTGCTCCATCACTCTTTCTCCTCAAGTGGTCAGGAGAAAAAACTAAAGTCTTGTAGGTTACAGATAAGTACAGCATGGGCAAAACAGTCAGTTTGGGGAAATTATTTTCATATATTATTATTCAAATCAGATCAGAATAATGAGAAAAACCCCAATATTTAAAGTCTTTTTCCCCCACCCCTCCCTTCTTCCAGGGTTCAACTTCAGTCCCACATTCTATCCCAGTGGTACAGGTGGACAGGGAATGGATTCTGCAATCAGGTTATTACACAGTCATGTCATCTCACACTGTCCCTGTTGCTGTTTTCTCCTCCCTGGGAGCACTCCTCATCCTCTTCCACCACACAAATGTGGGGTGTCTCCCACAGGAGACAGTCCTTCACAATCTTCTCCAGAGTGAGTCTTTCTCATGGGCTTCAGTTCTTCATGAACTGCTCTAGCATGGGTCCCTTGTGGTGTCACAGGTCCAGGCAGCAAACTCCTGCATGGTTTCCTCTCCCCTTGGACACAAAGTTCCTGCCAGGACCCTGCTCCAGCACAGACTCTCCAGAGGGTCACAGCTTCTTCCAGCATCCACCTGCTCTGGTGTGGGGCTCTCCATGGGCTGTAGGTGGGTTTGTGCTCCACCACGGGCCTTTATGGGCTCAGCAGCACAGCTGTCTCATCATGGTCTTCTCCACAGCTTGCAGGGGAGCCTCCGCTCTCAAGTATGGAGCACCTCCTGTCCCTCCTCCTTCATTGGCTTTGATTTCTGCATGGTTATTTCTTTCACTCTTCTTTCACAGCTGTGGTTGTACAACAGGGTTTTTTTTCCTTTTAAATACACTGCCCCAGAGGTGTCACCACCAGTGTTGATGGTCTTAGCTTACTGACTTATTTGGCTTAAAAGTAATTTTGACCTGGGACTCTTCTGAAATATGAATTGTGGCACAACAAGAAATGTGTGATGTGAGCTGATTCAGTATGTTTCTTTGGATGCTGCCAATTTTGTTTCCTGCAACAGAGACAAGATCAATAGTGCTAAACCGCAGACGTGATGCAAGGGTTTTGATGTTACTGTTTTCTAGTAATAATTTAAAGCCAGTCAGAAAAAGAAAAGCTGGATTCCCTTCACAATTCTGAATCTGTAAAACTGAAAATGTCAGCAGAGATGGTGTTTCTCTGGATTCTGCATGAATCCTTTCTGGGTTTCTGCTGTCTCATCTATCCCTGAGCTCATCAAGGAGGTTATATGGGATCTGCACTGCCAGGAAGCAATGGATCTGGAGCATCCCCAGCCAATTACCGAGCCTGCAGTCAGCACTTTCAGCACTTACATTTGCAGGTCTGTTGAATGGATCTGCTGAATCTCCTGGATGAGAACCACTGGAATTTCAACATGCCAGGCAGTTTTGTGTTCTAACATTGGGCTGGCTGCCTGGCAAGATTTCTGAGGAATTTGGGCTGCCATGCACATTTGGTGAGTCTGGGCTGTTCAGTATTTGCACAGCAGGCAGGCTTTGTTAATGCTCTGGGACAGGAGTACCAGTATAAGGTTTGACCTTAAAAAAGAGTGAAGGGGAAAGAAATAATTTTCAGTGAAGCTGGTTTCAAAATCAGCTTCTGAAGTATCCATGCAATGGAATTTACTTGCCCAGACTTGTTCTTACAGCTATTCACCACAGTATTTCCAGGTGCAGAGAGGTTCACACTTCAGCCTCTTGCTGACATAATTGACTTACAGTTCCAAGGAATGGCTCATATGTATGAAGAGGAACTGGTAGACATAAATACAGTGTGACTTAGAACTTTCTTTTCGGTAAATTAAAACAGGACTTTCTGTATATGAGCAGATAAACCTAACAACAAGATAGTGGGAGAAAGGAGTAAATAGGTTTCTGTGAAATATATTATCAACTTTTAATTAAGGGCTAGTGATACTTTATCACTTAATTGAGAAACTCTGGAACACTGTTATATATGCAATGAAACACTCAACCCTTAGAAGTCAGGAAGCTGATTAGAAAATTTATCTTTTAGCCATCGTACTCTTTGGTTGTTAAACCAAACACTTGCAGCTATGCATACTAACAGCAGGAGGATTTCCCATCTGTGGTGTAGTTGCTTTTGTCAGTTTGTTTCAACGCAAAAAGGTGCTGCTGTTTCACAGTGAATTTGTTCAGGGAAGTTCCTGGCATACCAACTGCTAAACACTGGTGTCCTGCCAAAGGAACAGAAAACATTGCCTCTTTACTCTGCAATAAACTCGCCAGGATTATGCACCTGCAAAGAAGGGGAGAAGGAAAGTATATTAAGTAAGAATCTAAGGATGGACTAATGAGGCCAGTCAGTTTCACTTCTCTGGATTCCAGATAAAAATATTACACTGCAAGAAATTGCAGTCTTGAGCCCTTAGTTCTTGCAAATTCCCCTCCCAAAGTATCAATGAGCAATATTCTCCTTATATACCTTTGAGTACAGGGTTAGAACTTCAGTTAGGTCTACTAGTTATGTCAGTGCTTTCTCTCCTGCTACCTTCTGTCCTGTCCAACAGCAGCTGTTCCATGAGAAATGAAGGAGAAGGTATTAAGATTAGACTTTGCAGGTATATGTTCTAGAGGGAGAGAGGAGGTCTCAAGACAATTTTCAAAACTGTACTGTGACTATGTTTATTTGAAAATAAGAAAATTTACTTAAGTGAACTTACAATTTTGTGTATATTGTGCATTGATATGCTGGTGCTTTGTGCTCAGCTCCTTCTGTCTCCATAACTGACTGCAATATTTTCTTGCAAGTGGTGGTAATTTTGATATTACTAAGGAGTGAGACCTGTTGCAGAAATGAGACCTAACTAGCTGAAAATTCTTGTTTATGTGGTGGTATTAATAGCATGGTGTTCTGGCCATGGAATTTGGAGGAGGTGGGAAATTGCAAACATTTGGTGAAATTTTGCAGCCATTGCAATTCTTCCAAGTTCAATTTGATCCTCTGCTGGAGAGAATTCATACCGACATCCCTCCTGCTGCTCTGGGTATCAGGGTATAGGCTGCTCCACATATCGTAGCTTATTCAAAGATCAATGATAAAATGCCTAAAACATTCTTGCAAGGACTCTCTCCTCTGGTAAGTGTGATAATTACTTGGCTATTGAACCAAACTGACTCTTGTTTTCTCTTTTTTGTCAAATGCATCTTGAATTCTTTTGCTCTATAGCAGAAAAGCTTAAACAGGGTGAAGCAGAATGACTTCCAAAGCAGAATAGCCAGTAATAATGAGAAGAATGGACCTCATTCAGTGCTTTGAGAGGATGGAGGAAGGTTCTGGACTGAAAGTTCATGACCTGGCAGAGGTGTTTCCTACCTTACAGAATCCCAGATGTGAGATTTTTTTTTTCAGATTTTCCTGCTGGCTAACCCTATTAAAGAAAAGCTTTTCATAATGGCTCTGACATCTTCTATTCAAGCAGCATGACACGACTTGCAGATTTTCAAGACCAGCCCAAAATATTTCACACAACATGCTAGACCATAACACCTCCTTTCCTGCTCCCTCCAGCCTTCAAAATCAAAAGGCTCTCTGCACTGAAAATAAAATTTTTCACCAAGTGCTGCTGAAGATTTCATAAGTACATTTTTTGTTTGTTTGTAAAAATGATGCAGCCTCAAGGTACCTTAAATTTTAAAGCAGGGTAAAAATTGGAAAAATTATCACTGAATGTAGGAGTTCTGCATTGATAGGTTTAGTTTGAGAATCCTGAGGGTTGCGTTTGCTTGGTCTGATATATTCTGACAAATATGACTAAACTCTATTCTTGCAATTTTATTCCTCTGGTGATTCATAGCTTAGAGTCTATTGTTAAGATTGGATACATGCCACTTTCACTGCTGAACATATTGCAGAAATCTAAAAACATTTCTGAAATATCTAGATGACAAAATTATTAAAAGCTCTTGATGATATGCAGTACATATGTAGCTCATGAGTGGGAGAATCCATTGCATGCTAACCATTACTCAGAACTCATCATTTATAAGGCCATTTGCTTACTGAGAAAAAGCTCTTACACTTTTACTGTGGTTTTTTTTCTGATATTTGAAGTTAGCAAGGTAAGTCTCTTGCTTCACGTGGGAAACAGATGTGTGCTGAAAAAGGCAGTTCTCTCAATCAGGAAAGGATGTCAATAAGGCTTTGTTGTATTAGTAAGTGTATATGATGTCCAGAAATGCCTATTGTCCCAAGACAGTAGAGTATTTCCCCCTCTGGATTGCTCTGTCTGCCCCAGATTTAGTTCTTAACCTGATAACTGAGGTCAGTCAAATTTCCCAGAGAGTGCCCATGATAAAGGAGTGTCTGCTTCCTCACTTTGCTTTTTAATCCTGTACAGAATAAGGATGCTCCACTTTGTATAACAAAATAATAGCAATCCCTCCTTCTCTGTGACTAAAACCTCCTACCAACATATTTCCATCCAAATACTCTTAAATGTTAACTTGCACCAATCAGATGTTTGCTCTCCTACACAAGGGTGCATGACTAACCATTGTATTAATCTGATTTCAAGGTTTTGTACTCTGGACACTGTTGTAGTATCCGAGTGCCTTCTACATCCTTCAGTGTTAAGAAATTAAAACCATTCTGTATTTCATGGTTTAAAGATGGTCATTTTGGTTGGAATTGTAAGGGAATGATAATTTCATTATGGTGTTGGCAAGGATTAGAAGTAAAACCAAGCATTGGCCTAGCAGTGGCTGAAATGCCTGAGGGCATTTTACAGATTCCATAAAGATTTTTCCATGCTTCTGGTTTATATTCTGGTTATAAATTACTCATCTTGAAAGGCATTGGCCTAGCAGTGGCTGAAATGCCTGAGGGGATCTTACAGATTCCATAAAGATTTTCCATGCTTCTGGTTTATGTTCTGGTTATAAATTACTCATCTTGAAATTTAGGGTCAGAGTCTCTGAGCAGAAGTGTGGCATGTTTTCAGCAGCCTCTGGATGGATGAGAGGCACAGCAGTGTTGTGTGTGCAGCTCTCACCCCTTCGGGTGCTGGCTTTTTCTGTGGTTGAGAATGCTCTTTTGGCTGCCCTGTGACCAAGGTGGACAGTGACCCTGAGATCAACTCAGTTGGTAAGAACAGTAATAAGGCTGAGCCTGTGGGTTTGGTCCTTGTGTGGACTATTCACTTAAGAGCTGGACTGGACTTGATCCTCGTGGGGCCCTTCCAAATTAGATTATTCTGTGACATTTCTGTAATTGCAGCCATCTAGCCATGGCCTTGGTGTGTGAAGTCTAGAGAAGCTCCAGTAGGTGTTTAATCCTATCTGAGAATGTGGTGTATATTTGATTGATGAAACCTATGTTGCTGTAACTGTTTTGTTTTATCATTTGCTTGGTTAGGCAAATCAAAGCTACTGTGGTTATAAGAAGGAATTTCTGGTGCAGAAGTGTCTTGTAAAAGGCCTCAATCTCCCTGTTTTGATTTAGTCATTCATATCTAGTTACTAAGGGTCTGACTATTTTCTTAAAAGTACCCCGGGATATGATGTCATTGTTCGTTACTGAGGAAAGGCTCATGAGAAAAGATGGGTCTTGCATTATGCTCTAAAAATAGTAAAGGTCACTCCCGTCAACAAAAGATAAGATTTTTCAAGTTAAGGAAAACCCCATGTAATCTCACAGAGACGGAGCACACAAAACCAAGGCAAAGTGCAGGAAATGCACCAACAAAGTCCAATTGTGGGAAAAGACATTCAGAGTACTTAACACTATGTTAATGAGAATATCTTTTCCACAAAACATTTACTAAAATACAAAGTTTTCTGATAGAAACAATACAATAATGCTGTAAAACTCTTGGCTCTGGGAAAGGTTGAATTCAATTAGAGACAAAGAAGAACTTTTCTGAAAGTAAGATCAGGGTAGCATTTCAAAGTACTCCAATTACTGGAGTTCCTTCTCTCCAGTGAGGAGCATGTATGAGTGTTTCAGTTTTATTTCCAAGGAAACAAAACATCTGTGAAGTTTTGCTATCAACAATTTCCCAGAATGAAATAGTACACAAAATTCATGTGATAAGGAAAAAAATTGAATATCCTCATTCTGATACAGAAGGAGTCCTTGAACAGCTCTTGAGTTTCTGGAGCAGTATAAATAAATTAATTTTAGATGAGGCAGGAGAGAGACATTAAGTAAGTATGTCAAAAAAACCCATCAAAGGTAAAACAACCATAATTTTAATTTTGAGCATTTAATCTGGGCTTAATAAACTCAGTAGGATGCAGCTGAACTACTCTTCACAGCAAGACACGTGGAGACAAGGACAAGACCATGCTCACTGAAACAGTGTAATAGCCTGGCACAGAGGAAGGAAAGGTGTCTGCAGCACTCTGTGTGTGGAGGGTTCTCTGGAGAGCAGAGGCAGTGGGAATAAAGAGGAGAGAATACAATGGGACCTTGTGAAACTGCCATCAGAATCCAAAGCTCTGTAGACCACAATTGAACAGAGGTGGGATTCTGCACAGGAGCAGAGCTCAGGAACAAGGTCTTAAAAGTAGGTCACATGCTGGCACTAATATGGGCCCATGTAAGTACCTGAAGATCTGAAGAGTGGATATTTGGAGGAATGGGAGGGAGGGAAAGTTGTCTGGTTGTGTTAGTGCAGTGAGCCATGTGCTACATGGCTTATGCCAAAACTCCTTTTCTAGGCTTGTTTGACCTTCACAGTACGCAAACTTGTTTTGAGTACAATAAACTCTAATAAATATTTATTGGTATTATATATCAGGTAACCAATTGTAGGGGGTAAAAAAGAAAGTGTTTTACACATATTTTAGTGTATTTTAAAGTAAAAAGCACAGTGAAAGCAAAACAAAAACAAGTTCCCCAAAACTTTAGTATTTTGTAAGACTGGGAAATCAGTAGAAGTAGAAAATATGTTTCTGAATTTGGAAAACTGACTGAAATTTTTAATGGAATTATCTCAGTATAAAATTGATGGTACATGTTCAATTCTAGCTCCTCTCCAATGATACTTGAAGACATTGAATGCTGCTGCTGATTTCTGTGGATACTGCTCTTCTAGAACTCACAGGACACTTCAATAAGAAATATGATGATGTTTTTATTTTCCTTCTAGAAAACTGGTTATAAATTTTGACATCAGCTAGGTATTATGGAAAATTCTAACAGAAAATACTATTTTCTTTTCAGAATTTCAAATTTTCTGGGTATGTTTCCACTGCTGTAATGTTCTAAAGCTTGTGTATATATATGTGTCCCAACATATTGTCCCTCTAACATCCCAAACTCCAGATGAGTATGCCCACGAAAGTTTTGCCTTGACTTAAAAAAGCTGGAAAGGAAACCATTAGCAAAGCAGTTCAAGATACTGAATCCTGGATTTTTATTTCTTGTGAACATAAGGCATACATTATTACTAGCTTCTAAGAATTCTAAAGGCAAGCAGGAGTCTGGTTGTTCTAGACAAATTTGCCAAAATAAGTATCTCAAAGGTTTTTCTGTCAGTGCATCTGCCAGAGAGAACACCCAAGAAGATTCAAAATTTGACCTACTGATGATAGCAATTAGGGATGCTAACTGTTAAAAATGCATAAAAGTATGGAAATTTCTGACACTCACCAGGATAGAAGCAAGATGTCCTAGATATTATTTCTGAGCTACTTTATTGTAGTTTATTTTTGGTGAAATGAGAAATATTGACACTTCTGAACTTTCCTCGTTCACTGCAAAAGTAGCTAAGGCATGGACAGCTGTGCAAAAATGAATGCAACCAACACCATCTGAGTAAAGACAGAAACACAGGCTTTTGTTCTGTGTTGTTCTGCTTGTCTGTCATAAACCTTGTGTTTGCTCAGATGCTGAGGATTTTTGGCTTGGAGCTATACTATTAATTTCTATATGGTGGAAAATATATGCTTGAAATGTCTGAAACTGACTTTCTTCTGCTTTTCATTGAAGGAAAACAACAACAACAACTACAACTACAAAACTGGGAGTAGAGGCATAATGATAGATGGAGATAAAATTTAAACCAGGTACATTCCTTGCATTACCTGGGAAAACAGAATATTTTTAAAAATAATTTAAAAATTATAATTTGGAAACAGAACAGTTTCATTAAAAATACTGCTTTCTTCTTGTTTTCTTATTCCTTTTGATTTTAGTATCTCTTCATATGCTAAATATGCTATGCTGTTTTAACAGTTGATAGGAACTATTTACAAAAATTAATAAAAGCAATAAAATTACTGAAACATGTATGGGACATTTGCATGATGGCAGTGCTCTGGACTGTCTACTATAATTTTAAGCAGGTATGTCAATGATCACTTTAAAAAAAAATAGTGAGCTGATGCATATCTATATGATTTTTTTTTTAAAAGACATTAGCAACTGAAAAGTGAAATAACTTTCCTGGGATTTTAAACAAGCTAAAACATAAGGGGAAGTTCAAGAATATCTTTCCATGGGTCACAGGAAGTTTATCTATAAATAGTGCCTGCATTTGTTCCATAGCTAGCAGACTGCAGAAAACAACTCCTGGTGCAGAACTGCTGTAGAGGAAAGGCAGAGTGAACTGCACGGGTGCAAGTTGTACATCTACATCTGCTGCTCTTAGGACTGGAAAAGTCAAATTAGAAAAGACATTACCTCTTGAGATTTTTCTTAGCTACTACTGAGACTTTTACCAATAAAATCTCAATTCTGCAAGCAGCCTGAAAAAATTAGTCAAAAGTGTGAAGTTTCAATAAGTTTCTTGGAAGAAATACCAAGATCTTGTATGAAATAAATATCTTCACATTTACTTCCAAGAGAATGAAAGTGGCAGATCAACCCAGATGATAAAATTCTTATTTTAGTCCCATTCTTTGTAAGAAAATAATTAGAAGACAAATAGGTCATCTATTGAACATTAAAAAGAAATAATAAATAAGTACCATAACAAATATGGAATGTTTTCATGTTATTCATGAGTATAATTCATTTAATAAATGAAAATGTAGCTACAGAAATTCAAAATTCATGGACTGCCACTTTCTGGTAACTAAACTTAATTTTGAGTATGGAAACTTGTTTATTAAACTGCTAGGGTTTTTTGTCAATTACTGTACAGCTTTCATACAGAACAAAGGGCTGCTGCTAAAGACAAATATATTAACATAACGACCCTTGCACCAGTTGTTTATGATTCTTCCAGTCAAATTACTTATGACATTGTAGGGGCAGAATATGTGCGTGATGATTTGCTTCCTTTAATGGAGTGTTAATATGTTGACTCTAACTTTTTGCAAATTACTCAATTTGCAAAAGCAGTCAAACACTGCTTTGGGCTAAAAAATAAATAAATCTCTCCATGCACATTCACGTTTCTCAAACTGGTTCCACAGAGGAAGTAATTTAAAATTTCCATATTTCTAACCCTTAGTCTTGATGGGACTTGCCAAGCAGGTGCCCACCACCCTACTCCCAGAATGCTACACAGTGATCCCTCCAGAACTGTGTGAAGGGATGTGATTGCTGTTATGCTGGGCTATGTGGCAAATGTACTGTGCAAGAGTGTAATTTCAACTGGGGTTTTTTTCTGTTTTTCATAGAATTTTCCATACCTAAGTTACCTTGAAATCATCACTTCCAATTTTTTTTTGTGATCTAAACAGCATCACTTAACACATGCAATTACGTCTCTCAGCTTACCTTGATTGACCTTTGGGAGGAAGAATTTGCTTCAGAAAGACACACCCCATTTTAGATTCATCTGAGAATAAAAATATCATCCAGGCTCCCCTGTAGCCTGTGAGCAAAGAATGTAATAACTTACAATGCCCTTACTTGCGCTGCTACATTCACAGGCAGCTCAAGTAAATGTTTTTTCTTGAATGGCCAGTTATTTCAAATAACAATCACATGTTGTAGGTGCTTTATAATTAGTGGTGATGAGCAAACATAACCCTTTGGCCCTGATTTCAGTTCATTCTATCGTTTTCATTCACCAAGAAACACGTGTATGGTTGCATCTCAAATCTTTGCTCCTAATAAAATCCATGGAGGGAAGATTGGAACTTAAGCTGGGAATGCAAATGTTTTCTCTGCCCAGCTGAGAGCTCTGCTCTCCAAAGGGTGCATCTGGGAAGATCAGTCAGAAATATATCAGCAGCAATTCTGGCTGCAGTACTGGGGATCTGGTGGTCATCAAATTATTTATCGTAACTGTTCAGAACCCCTATTTGGGAAGTGTGCAAGATGCAGAAAAACCTAGGAGCTGGTAACATGCAGCTGCATCAAGACTGTATGATCCCTGGTAGTTTGTTTGTCCAGGTGGACACTGCCTTAATGTGTTAAGTAAGTGGCCTCTCAGCATGCTTCAAATTAGTAATATTTATGGTGACTGGTCTTGATGCAAAAAGACATCACAATTTTGGCTTAAAGCAATAATATACAGATGTATCCTAGGACTCCTAACTCCTTAGCAAAATAAATAATTACATAAATTGTACCAAAGTTTCAATTGCTTCAAGGCTTTTGCCACTTTGTTATATCTTATTGTCTTGATTTCTGTCTCAGCTGAGGCGATTAAAATCTTACTCTGTTCCTCAGACAGGTAAGAATCAGTCAATTAAGACAATGTACAATTCATGTCTGACAGATGTTTTAAGTGTCATTAGCATATAAATCAATCCAAATTATGCAAAAAAAATTTCTCTGTTGGATGGCTAGAAACATCTTCAACTGGATGTCTAATGGCAAATAGGGAAATAAAGCACGTCTCCATATTGCTGATATTGTCCAAATTTTATGTGAAGGAAAAGTGAAATACAAGGCAGTGCTATTCTGTCCTCTCTTTCTTCTTCCAGGACTATCTGTAGCTTTTTTGGTTGGAAGCCTTTAATCACATAAGATAGGTTCTCAGTCTGTCTGGCATATGCTTCATGTATCTTGGGCAGCAGTGCTTAAGCTGCCTTTGTTGCACTTCATCTCTTGGGGGAAGTCTTACCTTTCCCTCTCAGGACCACAGACTGTCTTGTTTAGTTTTAGTCTTTTATATCAAAATATGCGTTATATAAATTGATCTTTATCCTAGAATTAGCAACTTATTTCATTAATGTGTGTAAGACCAGCAGACAGGAGGTGATTAATGCTTGTTACCCCTCATTAATTTATATTAAATACGTAGATATTATATTAGAAAACCAACCTTTAATTCTGATCTTTCCAGAAAATTCAAAGACAATCCTGATTACACCTCAGCTATAAGTTATTGAGGAAATCATGTCTACACTGGAACCAATCCAATTGCTTAGATTGCTTGTAGCTTGCAAAAACTGAACAGTGTGCCAGATAGAGCAACATTTTATGGATATACTAAGTGATATGTAATCTGATCAGAGTCAAATGGGTAAGGGGGGGTCATCTTTTAATGACAGATCAGTAGATTCCTAAGTGCATTTCTTAGCATGAAATACCGTTTTGCTGAACTTTGTTGTCTTGGCAGTGTTTAATGCACAGTGGAGGACATTCTTTGTATTACCATGTCAATTTAAGTGCCTAATATTTTTATTTCTGACTCCTTCTAACAGTTCTTATTGTGTGTTTGCTACCTATGTTTCTCTATGCTACTTGCAGCCTCAAGTTTATTTTTTCCCCCAAATTCTTATTTCTTAGTGCTTAATCAATGTCTTACAAAGTTTTCTCAACATAGAGTTAGTGTTAGGAAATGTACCCAAACACATGCCAGCATCTGAACGACTCCCAGGTTAGGCATTTGCAAGTTCCCTTACTCATTTTTGCCTTGAAACTCTTAAGGTACTGATCAAAGGTTTTGTTAAAGTTCTCAGAACTTCTCACAAGAGGCTCACAACTTGCCTTATTTTATTAAATCTTTTAAGCAGTATATTAGATGCTCTTAAAGAGTGAGTGAAATGTCCAAATATCTGGAATCTAAAATTTAAATTTACAGTCTAGCCTCTCTCCTCAGAGTTCAGTTTACCTACATTTACTTCTCTTTCTCAGTGCCACATGATATTTTGGCAGAATTGAACATCATTTAATAGAAAGCATTCAACATGTTATATTGGAGCTACCTATAAGCCTGATAGGTGTAAGGGCTCCTTGAGGACAGACTGGCTAGCTTCTGTGTGGTGCTAATAAAACTGTGCAATGCTGCACATCTAAATTAACTGTGCAGACTTAAACTCTCCTTGGGACTTTGCTCTCCAGGGAACCTTTATGTCTCAGAGAAGCAGTCTTTTATCAGATCTGTGGTATTGGGAGCCTCCATCCATGGGCTGATGGAGGATATAATTTGGCTGACCCTGTTCTACTTAATTTAATTTTTCAGAGAAGCCTCATTTTAAACACTGAGGTCCCACACCTCTGGGGTTATGCAAACCTGATATGGGAATGTGTGCCAGCTGCTATAAAGAGAGCTTTAATTTACCACTTTTTTTCATGAGCTTTCTGTTTCCTGCCTACAGATGCACAGGTGTACAAATTCCTTGAGGACAGAGTTTTCTGGATGGATTACACCCATGTGATGTGCTAGACTTCTTTTCCTCTTTGATCTGCTCTGGTGCAACACAGGAGTAACTAGCCATGGCTAATCTTGGCAGACAGACTAATCAAGGAGCCTGGAAATGAAAATCAGAACTTAATGTATTTTTATTCAGTGACTTAATACTGAATGAATAACAAAGTGTTTTGATAGAAAAAGTTCTTGAACTTTCATTTTCTTATTTTTCTTTTTTTCATGGTTACTGCAAAAACTTCCATGTACTGCAGTTACTTTCATCACCAAGGAAGTGAGACAGTGTCAGTATCAGTGGTTCCTTGCTAATTTTGTTCTGTTGGATTTCTTTCATCATCTTTTGGAAGAATTTCTAGCTCAGTGAGTCTCTTAGTACATATTTTTTTCCCAGCTTTTTAATTTATGCCTCTCCTAATGAAGTTCTTGAGAGTCTTCAGCTGCATGTGACGAGAGTTTCCTGAATGCTAACCCGGGGCTGTGCCCTTTTGTGTATCATGGTAATTGTGAGATGACTTACAAGAATGTTAAGTAGCTGCATTTTGCTTTAGGAAGCATACCAGACTGTCATTTCAAATCTGGGAGGAAACATAGGTATGTTACCATTCATCTGTGCTTTATTTCAGTACTTCCTACTGAGAGGAATTAATCTGGATTCTTTACCGAATAAGACTGTCCCTCCTCTATGGTAAAAAATGGAACAACACCACTTCTGGTGCTTCCCTGATTTTAGAAGAAAATGCTTGACCACAAAACCTGCATACTGAGAGGGGTCATGATTCTGGCAGCAATATCCAACCTCATACTTTGACGCTCTTTCCAGTGATGAGTTTGTGGCAGTAGATCTGATCTTATGTTATTATGTTACATTACTATACAAGATGAGGGATAAAGAGGGAAGAATCAGCATGGTCATCACAATACAAATGCAAAATCTTCCATATCAAACCACTTATCCAAGCAAACATCTCTAAGCACTTTCGTCTACTGTTGTGGTATTAAACTGCATATGACTCATAATCTATCTCTTCTAAATCACTGTCAAATTCTGAATGCAATAAAAGAATCTGTAAAACATAAGTAATTGTATTATCTTCTTAAATATATGGGGGGAAATGTATATTTATATTACAGTGTCTATTCAATGGTTGTTTGAAGAAGTCATAAAAGCACATGAAAGATAAACTGTCAGCAGTATAAAGGAGTCCTCCCCTCTTGAGGTCAATTGAAATGTAAAGAAAATATGACTGGCAATAATTACATCAGAGACAATAAAAAGAAATAGGCCCACTAGCCTCGATTGCTCAAGGAACTTCAGAGGACAGAAATAGCAGGAGTTATGGCACATGCCTTTCTGCAAAATGTCCAAAATGCCTGTAAAAAATCTCTGTGATATATAAGCAGATAGAAAACATGGACAAGGTTGCACTGCCACTCAGGGCCCCATGAAGGTCTGCTAGTTCAGTAATATCAGACTATCCTGATTTTTAAATCATGTCTTAGAAGCTGTCTTGAGATGTCATGACGTTGTTTTACAGGCTCTTGATCCTCTGCGTCTCTGCTGTAATTTAACTGATCAGGTCAGCAGGGCAGCACTGAGGCAAGCCATGCTTTGTCCACCAGATTCTTCAAGTGTAGATCACACTGCATTATCTTTTCCAAGGAAAGTTGTACAGCTGTTTGAATCCATACAGTTGTCTCTTTTTAAATCAAGACCAAGTTGAATTCATACATATGGAAGGTCTGTATATATTTATAATATGCAGTTTCAGTCCCAACACCTAAACAGGTGATTTTGGTAAAGAGGCTCTATTCCCATGTGCAGAAAACAGGGAAATGTTTTAATCACAGCATCACAAAAAAGGCGTGATCAGATCCAACACTTGTGTAGTCCCACCCCACTGCTCAAAGCAGGACCAGATATGTCACATTGCTCAGGATCACCTCCAATCAGCATTTGAGCACCTGCAAGAAACATTAAAGACCCATGGGACATTGTTCCAATGTTTGGTCATATCTTCTTTAGTCTACGTGCATCTTCATGTATTTTACTTCGTGGCCACTGCCTCCTGTCCTTGTTCCACTTCCCTGAGAACAGATTCTCTTCCCCTTCAGTCTGTCTCCCATCCTACTAGGACTCTATATACACTGATAAGTTATCCTGAGCTTTCTCTTCTGCAGGCTAAGCAATCCAAGATCTCTCTGTCCCTGCATGGCAGATGCTCCAAGCTTCAAGCTTTGAATCTCTTTCCTGGCCCTCCACTGGACTCACTTCAGAAGACTCATATGTCTTTTGTATTGGTGAGCACAGAACTGGACACAGTATTCCAGGTGCACCTTGCCAATGCTGTGTATAGTGAAAGGATCACATCCCTCAGTTTGCAGCAGCCTTCCTAAAGCAGCCCATGGTGCTGTTGGCTGTATTTGCCCAAAAAGCTCATGTTCACCTTCAGATCTACCAAGACCAGCAAGTCCCTCTCTGCAGAGCTGATTTTCAGCTTGCTGAAATCAAATTACAAAATCAAAGTAGAGGTAGTCCTGCCCAGCTTTATCACACATATAACCCCATAAAATTGATCATTGCTGCAAATACAAAAAAGAAAAAGTATGTAAACAATACAAAACTGCTATTTAGCTAACCAAAAACTGAAGTGTTTATGGTCAGTGTTACACTTTCAAGTTTAACAGCTGCCAAAATAACCATTTCCAGACATAAGGTAAACAATAGTTTTAACTACTAGGGTATTGGAATGCACAATAATGTAAATTATTTAATATGTTTTCCACAAGCACTGTAATTTTTTTTTTTATGAGTTTACCTACAGCTATGCCAAAATACTTTTTCAGTGGAATCTTGATTTTTTTCTCTTAATATCAAAAGATAAGTATGCCCTACATGTCTGTTGGTGGTGACTTTCCAGACTGATTTCTACAGAGCCACAATCTAGGCATTTTGTATAAAAATAAGGACAGTAAATGTCCTTATTTTTATACAAAATGCCTAGAAAGAAAAAATATCTTCAAAACATATCAGCATTATGCGTTATGCTATTTAAAGCAAATTTATAACGTGGAAACCAAAAGCCACTCACAACCACCCCACATACACTTTCTAGGCATTTTGTATAAAAATAAGGACAGTAAATGTGGAAAAAACATCTTCAAAACATATCAGCATTATGCGTTATGCTATTTAAAGCAAATTTATAACGTGGAAACCAAAAGCCACTCACAACCACCCCACATACACTTTAAGAAAGGATAGAAAGAATACTAAAATGCATTTAAAAAAAAAAAAACCAAAAAAACAAAAACCACATGAATCTACTGCATTGGTGTGGTAGGGCAGAGGAAGGAGGTCCTGAACTTTTCCTCTCCTCAAGAGATGGCACCAGCAACCAGGTGAGGACCTCTGTCTCCCAACACGAATGAGCCCCAGCATATACTCATGCTGCTGCTGAAAGTTTCAGGTGTCAAGAGACTTCCACCTACTTCTTGTATTCAGTTGTCTTGGTATCTTTCAAATAGAAATAGAAAGGGCAAACCCACATGGTTTGTGTAGAGAACATAGGCAGAAGGATAAGGGTTGAACTGCACCCTCCTAAGCTTGGTAGCTAGAGCTCGTGGTGCAATCTGTTCTGTGAAACATCCTTTCTCATGTTATTTCTGGCTGTTTCTGCAATGCGTCATCAAATGCTATTCATACTATGAAGCACAATGATTGCATTGCTCTTTAATTCCCCTCAAGCTTGCCGTGACTGTTGATTAAACAGTATGTGGGCTATGATTAGCTTCAATGTAGCTACAAAATTGACTCCTACTTGCTCAGGATGATCACCATAGTAGGTAATGCTTTGGGGTTTTTTTCTCTTGAACCATGCTATCAGTTCTAGGACCATTAATGTAATATTCATGCAAATATAAACCTGAACACTGAAAATACAGAATTTGTTTTCTCTTTGGTCAGAATAATGAATAATGAAAGTATTTTGGACTTTATCTCAAATTTTAAAATCATTTAATCTTTATGACTGTTGCTATTACAGTGATACTTGTGTCCTCCTTTTAGCATTTCCCCATTCTTCTCCTTTCTCCCCAGAGAAGTACCAGACAGATACAGCTCAACAAGTTCTGTTGTGACTTTCTGGCTTCCAATAGCTTTGGCCTGTGAATATCCTTGGTATCTACTGGAAGTTCAGCTTATTCTGGCTGCTTTTCTCTTAGTGTCTGTCTCATGCTTGTTGTCTAGCTCTCATGATACCTATAGGAGCTTTCAACAAGACTTTTATAAAATCTCACCAAAATTTACGTTTTGTTAAAATTGAGTGGCCTGTTCAATGGATAACAAAGTGATTGGGCAATCGTATCCAGAGGGCAGTGGGGAGTAGCTCAGTGTTTTGATAGATGTTATTGATGAGTGATATCTTTCAGGGGTCCATGTTGGAACCAGTGTTATTTAATGTTGTCAGCAAAGGCATAGACAAAGAGATCGAGGGCACCCTCAGCAAGTTGCCAAAGACACCAGGCTGAGTGGTGCCGCTGACATTCCTAAAAAGACAGGATGCTCTCCAGAGGGACCTGGGCCAGTTCAAGAAGTGGGCCCATGGGGCCTCCTGCAGTTTAACAAGACCAAGAGCAAGATAGTGCACCTGGGGGAGGGCAAACCAAGGTATTATCAATGTAGCCTAGGGAACAGCAAGGGATAGGGAACAGCCAAGAAGAACCTGAGGGTTCTGGTGGGTAAAAATCTCAATATGCCGCAGCCATGAATACTCCCAGCCCAGAGAGCCACACGTGTCCTGGGCTGCATCCAGAGCAGGGTGGGCAGCAGGGCCAGGGAGGGGATTCTGCCCCTCTGCTCTGCTCTGCTGAGACCCCACCTGGAGCACTGCACCCAGCTCTGGGGTCACAGCACAGGAAGGATTTGGAAGGGCTGGAATGAGTCCAGAAGAAGGCCAACACGAAGATGACAGATTGAGAGAGTTGGGATTGCTCAATCTGGAGAACAGAAATCTTCAGGGACATCTTAAGGAAGCCTTCCAATACCAAAAGGAAGCCTGCAAGAAGGTTGCAGAGGGACATTTTTTTTTTTGTTATCTAGTGATAAGTAAAGGCAAAATGGCTTTAAACTGAAAGAAAGCAGTTAAAATTTAGATTTAGTTTAGACATTAGGAAGAAATTCTTTACTGTGAGGTTACTGAGACACTTCAACTGCTTCCCCAGAGATACCACCCCTGAAAGTGTTCAAGGCCAGCTTGGATGGGGCATTGAGCAATCTGGTCTAACGGAAAGTGCCCCTATCCCCTGCATCAATCACCAACAAAACAGGAGAAGACCATAAGAGAAACCAGTGGCTGGAAGTGAACCCATATAAACTGAAGACAGACACATTTTTAAACATTAAACTCATGTTTTAAACAGTGAGAATGTTTAATCATTGGAGCAAAATTTCAAGTGAAGTGATTAATGTTTCATTTTGTGTTATCTTCAAACGCAGGCTGCTTTTCTGGCATGTATTTTAACATGTATGGGCTATCTGCCAGAGAAGGGCAAGTTATCCTTTGCTCTGAGAGGGGATAAGGGAGAGAAATTTAATATTTGCGATATAGGGAGATTAGGGAAAATTATTCTTATTCTTCTTTAATCCCATCTGTGGATTAATGCAAGTGTGGTTGCATGCACAAAAATGAGCACAAAATTGGTCTTGGTGTGACTTGGTCATTTTTATGCTGCCAGTATAATTTGTGGGTACATATTCTGAATATCTGTATTCTTTCATCCCAGACATGGAAATTCATTAGTGATTGTTTATTATTATTATAGCTCAGCTCCTTTCTCATTACTGAAAAGTTCCTTCCAAAGTAATAATAGTATTTTTTCTATCTGGACAATGTGGGGTAGCTCATGTTTCTATTAAGTTTATGTGCCAATTTTTAAGCATAACAGAAATATTAGTTACTCCACATGTGCCACCATGTAAGAACCAGCACTTTCACTGGTCCTGAGGTAAAATGTAGTAGTGATTCTAATTGTTGTCTGTAGCTTTTCCCATACTAGAATCCTAAATTTTCTAGACAGAATGGTAACAGTTGCTAGAATGGAAAGAATTTTTTAAGGATCTGCTTTCCATTAACAGCCAATCTTGCTATTTTCTTGCTTTTCATATCTCATTTTACGCCGGAACAAAACAGGACCCAAGAAATAGCAATTTTAATTTTTAGGACAAAACAAATTTTTTTTGTTTTCTGAAATAATGAAGTCAAATAACTAAACATAATTTTAAAAGACACACACTGAGACCAGCTAAAGTCACAGCTGTTGTATTGTAACACTAATGAAATCAGAAAGTAAAGGTCTGAAAAATCTAAAACTTCATGAGAAATTGACTTTTCAAAGTGGTTTTATGAAGAGATTAACCAGGTTTACGTTGTTCTCTTATGGCAATTTTGCTAAAAATTAACTAGTTTCCTTCAGCTAAAATTACTTTTGTTCTGGCAAAAGAGAAAAAAAAAATCAATAAGGTAGATTTTAAGCCAGTGCAAATTGATTTAATTGTTTTGAAGTCAATAGATTTATCCCAATTTCTACTAGTTAAGGATGAAGTGAAATGGTCCACTACTAAAAAATGCCTACCTTACCTCTTTTAAGTTACTGGAGCTTCTCAGAAAACATGATATCCTATTACTTTTCAGGACTGCATTTATTGTTGTGTTTTTCCTCACTAGGATGTTCTAACTAAATCTACATATATGGCAGTATTGGCTGCATGTCCAGCATAAAAGTGTGCTGCCTGCTTTTGATTATTTCTAACATTCACTCTTTACTATCCCTCCTCTTAGGTTTTCAAGGAGATGTTTCAACAAAAAAAATACAAGTTATCTTCAAAAACTCCCCGTAAGAAAAGAAAGCAGTCCTTAAATCTTGGTAGCAGGGTACAAAGGAGGTATAGTATTTCTCTGAATCCTGAACTACATTTTACCTCATGGTGTGTGCACACAGTGGTTACAATATGAGGGTTGAGCATTCTGTGTGGCATCTCACAATTTAATATTTTCTTAACTTTCCCTTCTGTCTTTTAATGTGTTTCTGTGTATTTCATGAAGTTCCCATATCCAAAGATTTTCATCTCCTAGATGAAAATTAGCCACATTAGCCATTCAGTAGCAACAGCTTGGAGAGCTACAAGGAGAAAAACATTTAATCAGGAATTGATCTAGACTTCCCATTGACAGGTGCTAATAGTAGGGTGTAGTTGAGTGGAAGGGATTAATTCTAGTTACGTTCTAGTTATCAGAAATGTGCAATGGTTTCTTGGATAAAATCTCGTCAAATAGGTGTCAGTTTCCAATGCAGACAAAAGTGGAAGAAGGGAAAAAAAAAAAAAAAAAGCAGTTTGGGAATTTGTCTGTCCTGAGTTTAGTGCAATTTCTTATTGATGAGTTCTTTCACCACATGTCAAATCCTCTGTTCATTTCTGGGCCCCTGAGTCCAAGTAAGACACTGAGGTACTGGAATGAGTCTGGAGAAAGCCAACCGAGCTGGGGCAGGGTCTGGAGAACAAGCCCTGTGAGGAGCAGCTGAGGGAGCTGGGGATGTTTATCCTGGAGAAAAGGAGGCCCACTCTTTACAACTGCCTGAAAGGAGACTGTAGGCAGGGGAGACTCAGTCTCTTCTCCCAGGTAACAACTGAAAGAAAAAAAATAAATTGGCTTAAGACGCAAAATGGAAGGTTTAAATTAGTTATCAAGAAAATATTTTTCTCAAAGAAAGTTTTGTAAGGCATTAGAAAAGACTTTCCAAGGAAGAGGTGGAGTCATCATCCCTGGAAGTGTTCATAAACCATGTGGATATGGTACTTGAGGACATGGTGTAATGGTGAACATGGTGGTGGTGTTATGTTGACAGTTGGATTTGATGACTTTAAAAGCCTTTATGATTCCATGATTCTTCTACTTATGAAGCAGGAAACAGCTTCACCATCTCAAGAAACCAGATCATGACACCTTTTTCCCATGACATGAACAGATAAGAGAGGTAGATAACAAAAGCCTGCTTTGACATGGATGAAAAATCTCAGCCTGCCAGTTGTCTGTCAGTATGTATTGTCTGTGTGTAACGAACACAGCACGCAAGGGTTCTCATAAATGAATAAGACATTCATGTTCCAATCCTACTCGTCCATGTATTGACTTGTATTCATACATCTTCTGTAATCAACCTGCATAAAAAATTAAACTCACTGCTCCTTTGCTTTTTCTGCCAACACTTTAAATATATGAATGAAGAAAAGCAGAAGGAAACTGCAACATGCTCTTCAGACCAAATAGTTAGCTAAATTCAAAACACATCTTTATACTTTGGTGCTTTAGGAGAGGCTTGATATAACTGTAGATGTAGGGCACAATAAATACTCATGACTATTGTGATACACACTTGTTTGAGGAAACTTTTCCCTATACTTCCACTGATGCAGTGTGAGCTCTCAGCCTCCCCACCTGCCAAATAAATGCTGCAGGATGTCACATGCAGAGTGTCTGTTTCCTGCCAGGCAATGCCCTGTGACCCTTGGCAGCAGGAGCCTCTTTCCCTTCAGTTTTACTACGTTGCTTTGTGTCCTCTCTGGGTGAGAGTTGAGAATGTTGCTCCCTTGGAAGGTCTTGGACTAAAGCCCCAGGTGGAAGGATGTGATGTGCAGCATCTTTTGTCAGAGATAAAATGCAATTAGCCTGGAGGATGTGTGAGTAAAGAAAACTTACAGGAAAATAGAATCACATGACTCTGCTGAAGCATTTAAAAGCACTTGTCTCAAAAATAGGATAAAGTGAGTTAGAGTGCAGGAAAGAGAATTCTTGGGCATAGTCTTTCTGTGTAGCCCTCCTGTGTAGCTCTTAACCTATCAAAATATATCTTTAGCCTCTGTGCATTCTCACAGATAGGGTGATTGTGATGTCTTTTTTGTCTTTTCACATGAAGTCACAGCAACTGCAGATCTAAACTGTACTATTTTGAATATGTAGAACAAAAAAATTATGTTTATAATAATACATCTTTATATAGTGTATCATGTCTGTATAAAATTTACAGTAAGAGTAAAAAAAGGTTTCAATCTGTCTACAGCTTTTATTTGGGTTTAGTATCAGTGATTTTCAGTATCACATCTGGATTTTTCATTTTCAAATACGGTATAATTTTTTTGCTGATTTAATAAAGTCAAACTCCTCTTACTTATATGGTCCTTCCATAACTGAAGAATATAGTGACTTTCTATGTTGAAAAAATTTAATTTAAAAAGTTTTGTCTTACCAGATTTGCATGTGGTTTTATGTATTGTCTTACCAGATTTGCATGTGGTTTTATGTATTTGGTTCAAGCAATTTTATGACTGAAACTGACATTATAGGTAGACAAGAAACATTACATTTGAATAAAAACATAAAAAGTCAGGCAAGGAAATCAATGGAATATGTTCAAAATTATTTGCAGCAGAGTGACTTTCCCAGAAGGTTAGCTTACAAAATTATTTTCACAAAGGTTATTTTTAGAAATTTTTCAATTTCATTTGGAACAACCAGCTTAGATGTAATGTTAAAATTGAAAGTAATGGTCACAGCTTTGTAAACAGGAAAAGTCTGGTGTAGTATCAGATTATAACATTATTTGGATTACTTATGCCACAAACAGAAGAGAATTTTGGCCATATAAATTGATAGCAATTAAAGATATAAAAGTGTTTTCAAATGTGTTATTTTTATCCACTAATATTTATGTTTGTTTACATCAGTGCAGAATAATTTTATTTTTGCTCTCCCTCTTCTGAACTTTTGTTGTAACATTAAAGAGAAATTAAATTGACAAAAATACCTCCCAGCAATGGGTTCAATTGACATTTCAGGGATTTTCTTCTAGCACTGTTCAGATAATGTGTGACATATTTCCTTGAGCAGAAGAGAGAAATGAAATTTCTGCAGGACTATTTACAAGGCCTAAGTAGACCAGAGTTGTCCCCTGTGGACCCCCACTTCCCCTGCGTGCTCAAGCTGTGATTAGTGCAAGGTTGGAGAGGAGCCATCCTCACTTCAGGAAGCCGAGGTGAGCAGGCACTGACCGCGGTGTGCTCTCTCCCTCACGGCAGATCAAGAGCCATTCTGGTTTGCTCCTAGCTTCCTCATCAGGATGTAATGATACATCCAAGCCATGAGCCATTTCCTTCGATTGCACCTCCCCTGCTAGTGGTCGGCCAGATAAGGGATGTTACACAGCTTCACAATCTCTTTGATGGACACAATTTATCAAAGGGACATCCTACTCTTCCTTGTGCAAGTAGGACCACGTGGGGCTGTGTACGTGCTCCCAGTCAGGGGACACTGAACTGTCCAGGCAGCTCTGCTTCTGCTCCAGAAATGCCTGGTGCTGGTACAGCACTGGCACAGGTACAGGAGGTGGCACAGGACTTGGCTCCAGCAACAATCCACAGTGATTTCTTTTAGAATTACATACTACTTGATTCCTTGGAATTTTGTCTTATGTCACCTAGATAGGTTAGGCATGTGCTTGCTTATTTTCAGCAGTTATAAAATTATCTTCATTAGTGATCATAGTCGCTCATTAAAAAAAATGGCACTGAAGTTAAGGGAAGGTGGCAAATAGGCACAGATACCACGCTGTATGACAATGTACATAGAAAATAGTTTGTCCACAAAATTTACAATTTAAAATCACTGGCTCCCAAGTTTATTTTTGCAGCCTGCTTCCATTCCCATTGATAGTATATGGATTACAGCCCTGCTCAGGTCATGGAACAGGGATGAGTGATACCCATCTGAGGAGTGTATGAGAGAGCGCCTAGGCCCAGGCAAGTGAGGAGATGATCAGAAAATGTTGGTTAGCTGAAAAGGCAGTCTTCAGGACATCAGAATATTTTTGAGATCTTAACTATATTTTGGGAAAGGAGTATTTAAGGAGGAAGCATAAAAAAAAAGTTGTTGTTTTGTGTGCATTGTTTTGTGGCTTCTTTCTTCAATAAGATTATTTTGTGTATCGGGAGCAATATTAAAAACAAGGAAATGCTGACTGAAAAATTAGAAAGCTGGGAGTGGTTGGTAGCACAGGTGCACTGGAAGTAGAAGGAAATGAGAAGAGGAAATCTTATCTCAAGATTCACCATTAAAAATAAAATAAGCCTTTTAGAATAAAGTGACAAAATTCTCATCTTCATATCTCTCTTCCTCTTTATATGAGAGGGAACTGATGTTTCATAAAGGCAGCCAGTACTGTATGCAAATGGGGATCAGTGAAATCAAGAGAGAAAAGAGCCTTTCTGTTGTGGCCAAATGATACAGAAAAGAAGGAAAAAGGCAGAGAAACTGAGGAGCAAATAATAGTTGTTAGTTAAACAACTAAGAAGTTAATTAATTTATAATCCTGGGAAGAGCAAATGGAAGTACTCAACAACCAGACTAAATCAAATAACTATATTCCATTTAAATATTCTGGCTGGTCTGCCCTTGTTATGGAGCAAGAGAAGAAGTAGGTTTTGCCAGTACCACCTAGAAAACTAAAATCATCAAACCCTGTACATACTGCTGTTGAAGAACACCATGAATTTATTTTTCATTTAACGATTAGATACATGCTGGATGTATGAAGCAAATAACAGCATTAAAGCAGAGAATAAAAATTAGTGTATTCCACCACTTAAAACCCTCTTAATGATTAACATCTAATACGGAAAATAAAAGTTGGTAGGGGATCAGCCATGCACTTGATAAAATTTTTTTTATAGTTTAAGAAAAAAGCTGCTTCCATATATGATGCAAATTTTATTCCATGAAGGAGAAAGAGATGTCCTCTTTTCCTAAATTAAATGCAAACTTCATCAAATAGTAAGACACACAGTGTTTACTGGCATATTACAAGACTTCTATCACAGTCATATACTCATCTTTATTACTAAGTAGATGTATTATTGAATTTCAAGATTCTCAATACTCAGAAAACCAGTTTCTGGCATTTTTATTCACTTTTTTTTTTTTTCTCCTAGGGAGACACATTATGTTTCTGAAGTTGACAGTATTCACAAAAAGAGCACATCATACCATATTGTGGCAATATTAAAATGAAACAGGTCACAGTTAGATGGCAATTATTTTAGACTGAATGATAGCTTAGCTTACTTTGACTTCAGTTATCTGAATTTTTCTCTGAAAATTCTCCAATTATTATTATAAAAGTTTTAATGGTAAAATTTATATGAAGATCTGGCACACAATCTACATATGTAAGGAAGCTCACACAAGTTACAGCTGAGATTTGTTTCCCCTTACTTTCCAAATAGAAGATGTTCAGAAGGGGTTTCATTTGACGTAGTAAAAACAGCAAGATTTTGAAAATTTATGTCCTAACCCCATGAAGTCCCACGGAGGGACATGTACTTAACGTTAAGTTGTGGGATCACATTAGAGCCATTGTGACCATTGAATGAGCAAATATAAGCCTGCTCAAGTGACCTGCTGGATTGGAGTCAATATTTTCTGCAGAGAAGCTGCAGGTGCTCATCCCTGGAGTGCTCAGGGCCAGGCTGGATGAGGCTTTGAACAACCTGGTCAAGTGGAATGTGTCCCTGCCCATGGCAGGGGATTTGGAACTACAGGACCTTTAAGATCTCTTCCAATCCAAATCATTCTATGGTTCTGTGATCCTATGGTTTCCTGCATCTTACACAACTGAGATCCTTAAATCAGGATTTAAAAGTAAATTCAAACAAAACTTACAAAATTGCAAATGCAACTACACCTTTCACACTATTTAATTTTACTTTTCAGTATCAGGGGTTTAAAAAGGTAAGGTATTCAACATTTTTACCTGCATATGACTGCACAAAATCCTGAAAAATTGCTACCTTAATACACACTGTGTCCAGAAATCCCACACTGTCCAACCCCGACTTCCAGAAGTTGCAAAGATATGTGTTCTGTAAGTACAGCAAGTTTTGACATTGCATTAGTTATGCAGAAAGAGTACTTTGAATTGCTTTGTAGACTTCAAGGTGCTAAGTTAGGGCTCTTCAAGGATATGGCGGAGCTGACACTGAGGTACATGAGATCCACTTTCAGTCCACGTTTTGTAGGGACTGAAATTGTCCCCATTTCTGTATGTGCTCTGAGACAATATCCTGTGGGCTGAAGAGAGATGAATACTCATCAGATGTAATTATTAGGGTGGCAAATATCTAATTACTTTATCCTCCGCTGAAAATTTTGAACAGGCTGATGTTGAACTGCTACGAACTCAAGATTGCTGTGATTACTATTTAGTACGTGCATTTCCTCATATTCCAGTTTTTTACGGTAACAATGGAAAGAGTCCTGAGGAGATACTTCCTGTGCCCTAAATTTAACTTCCATATGTTTCCTTTTTTCCTGTATTTCAAGATCCCCCTTTTTTTGCTTATATAATTTCTGAGGTGAAGTTTGATTTTCTACATTGTTGACAACATCCAAATTTCAAAGAAACACAGTCTTTCTTTTTCCGCCAATTCCCAACCTGATTTTTATTTTTAGAAAATACTGAATGAATTTAGTCTTATATAGAATTTTTGTTCAGTTCCAGGATCATTATTATGTGTATTTTCATCATGTCAACTCATCTTCCTAGTGTCGTTTCTGAAAAGATCCAGATAATGTGGGTGTCTTCTCTGGTTAAGCAAGGATAAGAAAAATATTGACAATACTTAAGGGTTTGTGCATTATCCATTCTGTGTTGGACAACTGGAGGTTTATTACAAATAACAGATAGAGGTTTTTCACTCAGGAGGTGATTGAGCCATGGTACCAAGGCTGACAGAGTTCAAGAAACCTTTGGACAATGTTCTCAGGTACATGGTGAGATTCTTGGGCTGTCCTGCACAAGGCCAGCTGTTGCACTCAGTGATCCTTATGGGTTTCTTCCAACTAGTTTATTCTAGGATTCCAGGACTAATCCTCAGTGTATCCTGACAAAGCCATGCTTCTTTCAAAACAATTGGATGGTGCATGCACAATAAATATTGACTTGCTTGTTCATGTTTGATTGATGTCTAGGAGTCTGAAAGGTACTAATACACAACTATCAGTAGTCTGTTGTGATAAATGAAGTGTCAGTCTGCATGAGCTGCTGTTTAATATCCCACCGGATTAAATTCTTAGGTATATAAAGATGTTCCACTCCAAGCAGTTTGAAGGGCAGTAAACTTGTTTAGGCGTAAAAGACTCAAGTTCACAACTCTGTGGCACATGTCTGTTCATCTGTTGGCTATTCAACAGTGAGCCCCTCTTAGATTCTCCTTGGACAAAAACCACTGCACAAAAATATCCATCCCAGCAGAATGTTCAAGCTCCACCAGGCCAACTCAGAGTATCGTCTTTCTAGCCAAATAAAGTTTGCATATTTCCACATAACATAACAGTTCCAAAGAAGGCCCATGAAAGAACTTGGTGATCTCTGTAGGAAATGTTTGAATCTTCCATGTGTTACATGGATGTACTAATCTGTGGGCTGTTGATTATTTGAGAGGGAGTTTCTTCCCATTTTCCAGTCAGGAAAAAAGAGTACCTCTCTTGGGAAAGAAACTCTAATGTTAACAACCTGGACATGGCTTTTTTGTTGTTGTTTGGTGGAGTTTTTTTGCAGTCCCTATGTACTTCCCTGTAAAGCAGTAGGGTACACCATGGTCACAGCATTCAGGGTCACAGAGCAGATCTCCAATTCCAGCTGGAAAACACAGGCCTATGGACAAATATTTTTAATTTTCATTGAAAATTAAATGAATTTATTGCGAGCTGTGTAATTTTATATGTTCAGTAAGGTTTTCTGGAAAGTTCAAGGAAGAAATTCCAGGCATCACAAGGGAAACCCATGTCAAATATAGGGGTAAAATTACCTCACATCCCATGCCAGGTTTGAAGTTCAGTCTCTGGCTTATTTTCCCTTGGCAACAATACAGATGCATTTTGGCAATGTAAATTTTAGCTTTACTTTGCAGGCAGGGAACATATAGGCAACAAATAGTTCAGCACAAATACCTGAAAGGAGCTCAAAACTGGCTGTTTTGATTTGCATCAACAGCTGGACTGTACTCATCTTGTTTTGAACCATCACTAGCACTGGTGGAATTTTTCCCCATCTGAAAACAAATAAACCAGGAAAATACTGTTTACAGCCTCCTCAGTTCTACTACAGCTGACAACCATGACCTGTGCAGTTTTTCTGAATTCTGGATCAGGGTGGGTGTAAAAACAAGGCTTCAGTGGACGTTTAGCTCAAAACTTGTATAACTGTTCTACAGTGTCACAAATACCACCTGTCTTCTCCCTTGGGATCAAGACCAGATGGACAGTGGCTTCTACTGAGCTGAGTTTATGTAGCTAATCAACTCTTGAACTTTTGCTGTCTGAGAAAAAAACATTAGAGAGAAGGAAATGCCTGGTTAGGCCTCATTAAACAGTTGCTGCCAGGCACTGTAAGATCATGGATAATGAGGACTTTTCTTTTCAAGGGGTTGAGTGTTTAATTATTTCTACCTTTCTGGTCCAAGGATTGGTGCAAATACCACTCATCTGGAGTTTTCTAATGGCTACCAAAAAAAAGTGTGCATTTGATTTTACCTTCAGACTGGTGTATGACCCTTTTCCTACCCACATTCTGCTCGATAGAATCATCTTTCTTGGCTGTTTTTTGTCCAAACTGCTGGCTTGGGCTTTTTCTCTCTAGCATAGAGCTCACATTGAAGTGAAAAAAACTGGAAACTAGTACAATACACTGCTTTTTCCTACCCAAGGTTGGATTTATCTCTTTAATTATTATTTTTAAGGTCTAGCTATCAGTTCTTCCTTCTGAATCAATTGAAAGATAGAGATTTCTTCTCTGGTTTTTGTCTCCTTTATCTAGTAAGACTTTTCAGTCCTTCAAATATATGTGTGTTTCTGTCCTTTACTCATTGAATAAAAAAGAGCTACAAAAAATTGCTGAGATATGCATTCAAGGAAAAGGTTTAATAAATCTTTCCAAAGCAAATGGAAGAACATGTTGACATGAACTCTTCAAAATCTGTATTTGCCATCAGAAGAAGGAACTCTTTAGGAAGAAAACACTCATTGGCATCTAGTGGGACAGACACATTAAGATTTAATTCCTATTTTAAAATGTGCGTTATAAATAAATAAAATAATACCTGTCAATCCACCAACCTTAAAATTAGCACTTGATGCCTTTCCAAATGTTATGGCTGGACACAGAAAAAGGAAGGAGAAAGAACCAGAAATGCTTTCTCTCTACATGATCAATTACTTATTAAATTGATCAATAGTTATTATGCTCACATCACTATCTCTAGTCTTGTTTCCTTTGGATAATTCAGAATTTGAACTATATGTTTCTCTGTTTTCAGTCTGTCTAGGTAACTAAACTTTGGTAATCTTTGTATTACCACTCATGGGCTTTTAAATGCACTCTTGTGTTTCAGAGTTATTTCAGAGGTGTGGAAGTTTACCAATATCTTATTCAAAAACCAGTTATCTGCTATCTACTGCTGTAAAATAGGAAGGACAGTACTGTGGTGAGTTGACTCTGCTTGAAATTCCCTCTCCCTTCTTCCTTCCTTTGAGCTTTTTCCTCTGACCAGACCCAGTATATTATAACCCTTTGGTGAGTTTGGATCAGCTGTCCCAGTTGTGTCCCTTCCCAAGATCTTGCCCATCCCCATCCTAGGGGTGAGGGGGGAAATGCTGGAGAGGCAGCGCTGGTGCTGTGCCAGTGCTGCTCAGCACCTGCCAAAACATGGCTGTGTCACCAACACCCCTCTGCCCACCAAAGCAACGTGCAGCCCTGAGAGGGCTGCTATGGGGGAAATGAACTCCGTCCTGTCCAGACCCAGCAGGAGTTTTTAAAGGTACACAATTTCTGTTCTCACTGTCTGCACCCTGGATTTCTTAATGTTAATGTGTAATCCCAAAAATAAGCACCTTCTCTTGAGAAGTGCAGACAGTTGATTGTTTGACAGACAGATGGAAAGAATTTGATGGGAAAATGTCTGGAAGGAATAATTCATCAGGAAAGACTGAAGTACTAAATGACAGTTAAAAGGGAAGAGAATGAGCCCTTTTGCTACTTGAAGAAAAATCTGTGAGCAGGAAGATACTGCAATCCGTACAGACTTAAATAAAAACAAAAGGGCCTCTTAGTCACCATGTCCATTTCCTTATTTTAATAAACTGAAATCAGTAGCTTAAATGGCTTTGGAAGGATCATGCTGAAGAAGATGTTCTCATCAGAGAAACAGTGCCTATACCAAATGCTAGCATGTGTCTCTGTGGGTATAGCACATCTATTTCTGTTAGGTTATGTTGCTCCATATTTTGGACATATTCCCATTTAAGACCACAGCTAAATACACTGCATTGAAGCAATCCACAGTAATGTTAATTATAGACTCCAGTACTGCAATGTTTATTTCCAAAAATGACAATGATGTCAGTATGATAATTTTATATTATTTCAATTGCAAGTCTAATCAGAATTAGTCTGTTTTCTTTCAAATTCTCTCTTTTCCCTCCCTATCCTCCTCTCCACTCACAGAGATTCACTTCTGACCATCATACAACAGAAAGAAAGCTGCAGAATTTCCTTCAAGAGAGCTTTTGCTTTCTTGATGTGTCTGTTTTACTAAAACGCAGTGTGCTCAGGATCTAGCACTAATAGGGGTCACAATTAAGCAAGAGCTAAATTCACTCACAGAGCATTTCAAGATTATACAATCCCAATAGTCTTTTTGAAAAACTCTTGAAAATATTAACTTAGGAGTATCATAGGCATGCACACTATATTATGATTCAAGAAGCATATAACAAAAACTGGCTCTTCAAAGACTAATTTCAGGGTAAACAAACTGGAAAATCAAAGTGAACAAGAGACAAAGACAGACAGAAGAACTCATACAAATTTTAGAAAACAATTATGGAAATCTAGAAACAAACAGTAAACCAAGAATGGGACCAGTGCAGAGAGGACAGAACCAGGCTCTTTTGAGTGGCATTCAGTGATGTGAGAAGAGACAATGGGCATGAACTGAAGCAGAGAACATTTCCTCGGAACATCAGGACACGCTTTTTACTTCGAGGGTGACCAAGAACTGGCACCAAGCTGTCCAGGGAAGATGTGGAGTCTCTGTCCTTGGAGACATCCAAATGCCATTTGAATATGGTCCTGGGCAATCTGCTCTTCATGCTCAATCAGCTCAAGGGGCTGTACAAAGGTGACCTCCAAAGATCCCTTCCAGCTTCTTCCTCTCTGTGATTCTATAACAGATTGAACAGCATGAAAGTAATGCAATATTTCTGATGTTCAATTTTTAGTTTCTGTTTACTCTGCCAGGTTTGTGAGTAGTTTTTACTTAGAAAATGTTATTTAGTTTGGGATAATTTTTATACTGTGTATTGGCATGAAGAACAGTGTTTAGCTGTCTAGATTTAACAGTAGTACCATTAGTTTACAATACAGAATAGTCTATATATTTTGGTAATACTAATATTTGCTAGATTTCTGTTTGTTTTGTTCCACTACAACATTATAATTGTGTTCATTCAGTCTGTTTGTTAACAATTTTTGTTTTAAATTGGTCCTATGAGCTCAGCTCTTCAAAGGTCATTTTGGGAAGGTGTACCATATTATTCTGTCTTGTACCTATTTATATGCAACATCATCCTGCAAAGATCTGAATTTTCAATATCCCTTTTTTATTAATTTTAGTCTAATTATTTCTTCTCACAAGTTCCCCCCCCACCCCCCAAAAAAAAGGCTTTCTGTTCAATACACAGAATATCAATGCACAACACATTCTGTGTAAAGAAGATGCTTCTTTGGACTCCAGGACTCCTGGAATGTCGGCAAGCAATTGGGCATACAGGCAAACTATTTTGCCACTAGAGAAGTAATTTTTTCACATAGTCTCTTTTTTTAACTTTTCACTCATTTTATTCCCAGAGATCTCTAAGCCTATCCATCTGCACACTTTCCTGCATTTACTTTTAAAATAAATCACTGGTTAATTTTCCTTCTGCCATTTCAGCAGCAAGAGAAGGAAACACACGAAATAAAATTCCATTTCTTCCTGATATCATCTTCTAACCAGTCTTTCTTTGTAATTAACTGTGCTTTATATTAAATTCATTATGACTTTCCTCTCCATTGAAAGTCTCTTTTCTCATCTTCCTTGTGTTTTGAAGGTCTTTTCTCTCCTCAATTTCTTTTTGTCTTCTCCTTATTCTAAGGATTCCTAATGAATCCCACTGAAAACTGATTTTCCAAAGGAAAAAGAAAATAAGACTATTGCACTGCCTTTTTCTGTTATAGTCTTTGACCCTAATGTTCCTTGAGTTCACATGAGACAGCACAAGAATCAGATGTTCAGCAATTTCAGCACTGAAAATTTTGGGGAGCCATAGCCATGATAGTGCAGATATTATGCACTGTAATGTATGTAATGTTTTTGCTGGTTGTTTTATGCTTAGAGCAATGATTATATTTTCTTTTAAGGGGAACATTTCAGCAAAACAAGTTCTTTAAGTTGGGTTTGCTATAAAAGGAATCTGTGTTTTGCTTAAAAGAAATTAAGGAAATGAGCAAAGACTACCAAAGTTCAGCTGTAAGATGGCAGCATCTATTCACGCCCTAGCTTCTACAATTGTTCTTTTTCAATTTCTTCAACTCAGGCTTTGTCATTGTAAAGACAGATTTTTTATTTTTTGGAAATATTCTATTTTCCACCTATAATTGCAGTCCTTCTAGTTCTTTTACTGAGTAGGAATTTAGACAGCTCAAATCCTATCATGAATTGATTTATCAGGTTTACAACCCAAACAGAAAAAATGTAGCCTTCATTTGATTTGTGTCTGGCTTAATCCATGGTGTCTTCACTTGATAATTTTTTATTTCCATCTCTATTGCTTGTGCTGCTGGTGTTTCTGCCCAGTATCATTTATATCTGCATGGTTATGTTTTGTCTGCCTTTTTAATTGCACTGGTACCTCAAGCTCCACACCTTTGATTTCATTAGCAAACATCACAAGCTACTAGACACAACTGTTATCTGTGATTCTGAGGCAAATTTTATTTTAAAAGAATTCTGAAACCCCTCAGTCTCAGGTTTTCTAATTTGCCATACGTACCTCTCTGTATCCTACAGATCACCTCAGCAATTTTTTACTAAAATAGCATTGCTGAATTTCTAAGATTTCAAATACAGAAAAAAAAATCACAATATTTTTTTCATTTAGGAAAAAGTATGTTAATCTCTCCATCTTTATTAAGTTTGCCCCTTTTTTGAGATTTCTGATTTATTTTAGGCAGTGTGAGATTTCACGTCTTGTTTCTTCTTTCTCTTTTTGTCAAACACCAAGATGTTTTTTCTTCTTAAACTGAGGAGTTCTGCAAGATTCTGAATATCTGACAATACGGAGTACCCTGAATATCATCAAATCCTCAAAAGATATTGCTAATTAAAATTCTCTTTGTTAGGAACAAAAAGGTTTTGTTGGGTTTTTTTGTTTTTTTGGTGGCTTGGGGTTTTGTTTTTTGTATTTGTTTTGTGATGTTTTTTCTGCCAAAGAAGGAGATTGTACTCCATGATATTTTGGCAGCTGAAGACACCTTCCTTTTAAGGAAAAGGCTGCGGAATGAAAGCTGATTCGTGCCGAGTAAAACCAGCATACAAAAAAAGCCTGGTAGTGGTTAATCCATGATGCAACCCATGCCTTCCTCATCTATGACTTCTGCAAAGTTCTACTATACTTCAAAGTGTAAGTTCTGCACCCTTAATTATACCACCTGGCAACTGGGCCAGGATAAAATCTCCTTCCCCACTGTATCATTCCAAAAGGGTGCAAAAATCCTGAAAAAGCTCTGTAAAAGAGAGTTTGCTCAGAAGTTTTTGGAGGCAAAAATTCCTGAGAGTAGGACAAAGCTCCTCAGCCATGGATGACACTTTGATAGCTGAAAGAGCTGGGGCAAGGAGACTGACCTTAGAATATTTCTGGTGCATTTTAGTTTTGTGCTTCTACTTATGATTTACAGAGCATGAAATCTCCTTTTTGGTGACAAATCTGTAGCTTTTATTTTTTAATGTTTTTTTAGCACTTAAGGAGCATCAGCTCTCAAAAAACACATTGCTACCTGCACTACAAGCTGCAGCTCTTAAGGAGCAAGCAAGTAACCAGCAGACATGTCATGGATCACATTGCCTAAAAATTGAAGTGAACCTGCCCAATGTCATTAAGAGTGGTATAAATTATATCTAAAATTCTCAGACGGGAACTTTATTATGTAATTGCTCAAAAAATATTTCCCAACAGTGTCACATTTCACTTTGTTTACAGGTTTCGCATACTATCTTTATCAATTTAGTTAAATGGATTTCTAGTGGTAATGGACTATTTTCATAGACATACTATGAAGAGCTACTCCAAAAATTTTCACCTAAATGTTTTTGTTGAAAGGTGTTATTTCATTCAAGCCTGTTTTTTTTTCCTTACTCATATTGATTTTCAAGGTTTTGATGGAATGTCTTCTGGAAATGACTTTCTGGATATTTCAGGAACGGGAGTATATTGTCAGATTTTAAAATGTATGAAAAAGGGTAGTGTTTTCAACAGTCTTTGATCTGCAGCATGAGTTTCAAGAACAGTCCTGCTTAAAGAACAGAAAAAGTATTGGTTTTACTTGGAAACTCTGCATGTAAGGTTTCAAATGTGCTGCTTTCTCTAACTACTAGAGCCATTATAAGAGCCTAACATGACTGTAGAAAAGTGTGCTCTGAGAGGAGAATCAAGTTTTTTATACACCCTAAATTTGACTAAAAGTTCTTCCTTGAGGTTACTGGGAGTTGACAGGTAGAGGAACCAATTTAATTTCTACCTTGATTTTTAAATAAAAATATTTAAAATTTAGATTAGATTAATAACAAAGAAAATTTATTTTTTGCACTATTTCTCTTCCTCCTGAACTTCAGTTTTGTGGGGCTTATATGACCTGTTAATAGGAGCTTCACAAAACATCAGCAATTAATCTGATCACATACACTAGCCAATCATTGCAGCAGATTTTTTCTAAAACATGCTTTGTGATCAAGGAGTAATAATTTCCTCAAAAAAAAAAAATCCTGGACAGGAAATCAGACCATTCAATGTAGTATCCCAGCTATAAAATCTGACCTATATTTCAAAGGAAACTCTAAACAGAGTGTTAATGAGACATATAAATAGGGCTTTACAGATTTCTTTCTGAACATAAGGCTTTGGAAGGCTGTCAAACACTTGAAAACATGGGAATAAATATACTCCTTCTTCATTATTTTTAGACACTTCTCAGATTCTTAAGTAATAAAAAATACATGTACTCAAACTCTGCCAAGTACCATACCAAGCAATGGCAGAGCAAGTTCCTGCATAGTAGTTGGGCCAGTCATTCCAAATAATTTCAACATTAATTGACATAATGTAGATTAACCAGAAAAACTCTCAAATAAATTATTAATTCCTTGAATCACTTCAATGTGAGAAATTCTTCACGTAACTTTCACAACCAGTCACATTATCTCTTTTTTTTTTCTGTAAGAAAAATTGCAATGCAATCAACAGTGCCTGATTCAAAATGCTTATGGATTTTCACCCCAAATAAAATAATTCAGTAATGTCTGCCTTCTATAAATACACTACTGAATTAGGCAGAAGCACTTGCAAAAACTAGTGATTTAAGTCAAGAGTTTAAGAGACTATTGTCAATATGATGTTGATTTTAGAATTACTTAAAATTGGGGTGTTAGCATGTATTCTCTTCTAATCCATTCAGTGAACAGAAAACAAAGTGCTGATTTCCAAGAAAGGTTCAAGTTTTCAGAATTAATTATTTTAATAAAAATTACTTATAAATTTTTACATAAATTATTCAATAAAAATTTTAAGTCTTGAAATAATTACAAAATTTTCGAAGCCAGCATTCTCACATTCAATGACTGGCAGCATATGCTATCCTAAATTCCCAAAATGATGTCATAAATTCCCAAATACTCTCTTCTGGTTATTGAATCAAGTTATATTTCATGGGATTAGAATTAAAATCTATTTTATTAATTGCCAGGTCTACCTATCTCTTGACCTGCCATTGAAAGAAGCAAAGGGCAGCTGCTGTTGTGTGGGAACATAGAACATGGTCTGGAAAAACACACAGAAATGGAACAAAACAGAGGTTTGCCATCTTCTGCTCTGCAGAGACAGGAGTATAACAATACATTAATTCTGGTTTTTCATACTTTCTCCTCCTTTGTTTAATATTTCCTCATACCCTGAGAGGAGAGGGGGCTGTGGCACTGAAACACTGTGAGGATGCCTCTGTGTGTCGGAAAAGCTTTCCAGAAGCTGTCCTGTCACCCTGCAGTTTCTTCTCCCCCATGGTGCCCACAAGTCAGGAGCATTTTTGGTGCTGTTTCCATGCAGGGACAGGTAACACTTTAAAGACCTTTTATACCCTCAGAGTCATGGAAATGTAGATAAACAGATTAATCTTCAGTCCAGTCACCTCTACCTAATAAGCACACAACTTGTCCAAAGAGTGGTGTTACTGCTGCACATGCATGCAAAATCATTGAGTCACAGCTGAGTAAAGCTGAGAAGAGGATGGTTAAGTACAGTAAAAATCAGATTCTATCTATGTCCATCATTAATAAATTTATTTTTGGACCAGTACTGAACAAGGAAGGTGACATACAATTTTGATTATTTATTGAAGGCAGATTTGTTGTTTGTTTTTCCCCCTGAATTGCCACAATATTGAGGGATGCTGTACAAACAAATTTTAAATTGGAAATTTAATTTTATAAAGGCTGAAAATTGATCTCAAATGGCAGATTTTCTATGTGTCATAAAGGACAGGCTTATGGAAAATCGTTAAGTCACCATGGGGTGCTGATAAAAGTAGTTACTGATGATTGAACTATGAAATCAAGAACACTATTGTTGATGACATCATTTATGTAGTTAAAATCACAAAATATTGCTGATACTCCCAAACAAATAAAGCAAATTCTGTTATTGTTAATCACTCAGTTCATTAATAACAAGGATATAATTTTAGCTTTTTTCCAAAAGCTAACATAAGTTTTAACAGCATTAATGAAAGGTTGTGCTGTGTTTGAAGTTTGTCATGTTTTATTTAGCATAGGTGAAATTCTGGCCACCAATATTTACACTTCACAGAGAACTTCTAATTCAGATTTTTGGTTTGAACTCACCATCATTTTTTTAGCACCTTTCAAAATGCTGGAGGCTGGCTTCAAGCTATGTTACTTTTCTGTGTTTATTTCCCTAACAGAGTATTTCTTCTACTTGCCAAACTTGCCTACAGGCAATGTACTCTACTGTCCCTCCTCTTTCTCCTTTGCTTGTTAGTCATTATACTTAGAGAATTTAGCTGCTTCACTTCCCATTGGAACTTCATTTCTCCTCCTTGACATGACAAAAAAACTGAAATCTGATTTTACCTATTAAAAAAATTTTAACTGCACACCTGTATTTTTTCTTGCAATTTAAACCAGTCCATTAAATAAATTGGAAGGGGGGAAAAAGAGCTAATATTCTTGAGATCTTACATCTCTTGTACAATGTCTGAAGAATCATATCCTTTTGGTAGTAATTATCTTTTGCACAGAGAAGTGAGTGAAAAGAAAATGTCCAAGCATCAATCTTGAATTGAGTTTATCTTTATTCTTCACTCCTTTTTCCTCTCACCTAATTTTCTTGCTGATTACAGGGATGTCTACTCCAGCTGTTTTGATTATGCATAGTTGAGTTACACAAAACTGTGAAACCAAAGTTTGTAGCTCCTCAAAACCCCTGAGAAAAATAAATGGCCTAAAAAAGGAGTAGCAGGGAACTGATGTTATGGATTAGAAAAACCAAATCCCTTTATCCTTGCTTTCACTCATGGAAATTCACGGCCTGTAATTACATACTGCTCTTACCTAGTTTCCATTACTCATTTCTCTTTAGTCTGCTCAGAATCCGTTTCTAATGATGATTGGTGCTCTTTGCATGGTAACATATTAAGAGACAAAGAAAAGAGACATTTCCATGGTAAAATGGACCAAAACTGTAATCAGTTAATACAAAACCCCAGAAAATGAATAAATTAAATCTCAGTAGAAGAAAAAAATCTATGACATAGCCCAAAAGGTGTTTGTCTGTTGTTTAACACTGATGAAAAACACAATGATTAGATGTAGTCTGGGAAGAAAAAGTCATAAGGAACTCAAAAAGAATAAATTGCCGAGCTAAAATTCTTTTGTGATTCTCCCTAGAAATCAAATGCTGTCTCTGAAACCTCTTTTTGACTTTTTGAGAGAGTAACTCAATGTAACAGATTTATTCGTTGTTGTCCATATGGTTGTAGGTACAAAAGCAAGCAAAAAGGTCAATTAATGAAGTACTTTTCATGAAAAATGTTAATTTAATTTTCAGTAAGAACTGTAAGAAAGAGATAGCAAAAAGATGAACTCCTGGAAAAGTAATCCTTGCAGGAGCTGGTTAACCCTGATGCTTTAGTGTGCTTTTGTTTAAGAGTTTATCTTACTTGTACATTGTCATACCCTGTGAATCCTTCATGCTGCTCTTTTTAGCTTTTCCTAAAGATAAATTGACAGAAGCTTGTACAGTTTCATCTCCACCTAATATATTTCACAGAAAAAGGCAACCTTACTTACATGAAATACCCTGCTTAGTTCTGCTTCAGATAGAATTAAGTAAAATGAAGCAAGGAAGAAAATACAACTAGGTTGAATTTCTATCAGTCACACAGAGTAGAGGTGAGTGCCTTACCAGCTGGATCAGTCTTCTGTCCTGCTATGTTCTGTTGAGTTGATTCAATGATGATCAAATTCATTTTACAGAATACACATGTCCGGGGGTAATAAAATAAAATAAAATAAAATAAAATAAAATAAAATAAAATAAAATAAAATAAAATAAAATAAAATAAAATAAAATAAAATATAAAAATTCTGTTAACAAGGACAGAAAGTTACCCTATTATACTTACCCAGCTACTCTGTGTCTGTTTTGAAATTCAGATGAATATGGAAAAGAGAAGTTGTTGAAGCAGAGGTGTCCTACAGGCCAGAATCCTGACTGTGGATATGTACATAGACTGGGGCTTGCACTCAGGTTTCCAAGTCAGAAATATTCCTGAGCTACTGCACACACTTTCCAAATATCAAGTACTGACAAAAATAGGAAAATAGCATTTTTAAATATTTCACTGCTCAGACAACTTGAGGAGAGTCTAGAGACCAGGTAATCAAGGAGGAAAAAAAAAACCACATAGGACCCAAGGTGTTGGAAGAATTGCAGTGATGAAGGGAAAATTAATCCAGTTGAATATGAAATATTTAAAATGGAAGAATCTCTTGCTTGTTTGTTTGTTTTTTTTTTTTGGTTTTTTTTTAAGAAAGAGGCTGAATTTCATTGTCCTAGTTTAAAATATGTCATCCAAACTCTCACTAGACTTCGGCTACCTTTCATTTAATAGTTTATTGTTTATATATGCACACACCAGATTAATATTCCATGGTCCACAACAGCCATTAGATTAAAGTGCTTCTAGAACAAATTTGTAGTGAATTATTAAAAAGTATTTTCCTAGAAATGGAGAGAAGGTGGAGTACAGCAATAACTGATGGCGAGTTGCAAACTCTGAAGACTTCTGTATTCCTTCCAGGGATGTTTCACACCAGTTTAGTGTATTGCATGGTTTCAGGTCTTCAAGAGCCATGGAAGGATGAAGGGAAATAACATTAATATAAAACTGTCCTTGTTTACCTACTGTCCTTAAGTTTGAAGCTACTTCCCCTTGTTCAGTCTCAAAATGATCTTATGAAAAGTCCCTCTCCATCTTCCTTGTAGACTCCCTTCAAGTATTGGAAGGCCTCAATTAGGTCTATCTGAAGACTTCGTTTTTCCAGGCTGAACAACCCCAAATTTCTTAGCCTTTCCTCACAGGGAAGGTATTTCACCCTTCTCATCACCTTTGTGGCCTCTTCTGGACTTCTGCAGCACTTCCATATCCTTCCTGTTCTGTGACCCCAGAGCTGATGCAGCACTGCAGGTGGGTCTCATGAAAGCACAACAGAGGGAAGGATCCCCTCCCTCCCCTGCTGCCCACACTGTTCTGGATGCAGCCCAGGACACGTGTGGCTCTCTGGGCTGTGAGAGCTCATGGCTGGGTCATGGTAGGTTTTTCATCCCCCAAAAGTTCCAAGTCCTTCTGAGCAGGGCCACTCTTCCTCTGTTCATTCCCTAGTCTGGACTGATACCAGGGATTGCCCTGACCCAGGTGCAGCACTTGGTACTTGTAAAACCTCATAAAATTCTATGGGCCCACTTTTCCAGCTTGTCCAGGTCTCTCTGGATGACAAAGATGTGTCAACTGGTGTGTCAACTGGTATGTCAACAGCACCACTCAGCTTGGGATCATCGGCAAATTTGCTGAGAGTGCACTCAATCCATTTGTCTTATGTCACTGATAAAGATATTAAGTAATTCTTGTCCCAGCGCAGACCCCTGAAGGCACCACTTGTCACTGATGTCCATCAGGACACTGAGCCCTTGACCATGAGCCTCTGGATGGGACTGTACAACCAATTTCTTATCCATACAGCAGTTCACCCATCAAACCCCATTTTCTCAATTTAGAAAATAGGATGTTGTGGGGGAAAATATCAAAGGTTTTACAGAAGTCCAGGGTATCCACAGCCTTTCTCTTATCCACTGATGGTGCCACTCCATTATAGAAGGCCACTGAGCTGGTCAGGCAAGACTTACCCTTGGTGAAGCTGTGTTGGCTGTCCCAACTCTCCCTGTCTTCCACATACCTTAGCACAGTTTCTAGGAGGATTTGTTCCAAGATCTTCCCAGGCACAGATATGAGGCTAACCATTTGATTATTCCCAGTCCTCCTTTCTACCCTTTTAAAAGATGAGTACAATGTTTCCCCTTTTCCAGTCTCCAGGAACTTCACTGGACTGCCATGACTTTTCAAACATCATGGAGAGTGGCTTGGCACCTCCAGCTGCCATTTCCCTCAGGACTCTGGGATGCACCTCACCAGGTCCCAGTGACTTCTGTACATGCAGGTTCTTCAGGTGGTCACCAATCTGATCTTTGCTTACAGTGGGAGGCACTTTGCTCCCCAAGTCCCCATCCTACTGTCCATCCACTAAAGTGTGGGAAGAGAGGCTATCACTGAAGCCCGAAGCAAAAATATTGTTGAGTATCTCAGCCTTTTTCTCATCCTTGTTACCAGTTTTACAGCCTTGTTCAACAGGGGCCATTGCTCCTTCTTTGACCTTCCTTTTCTGATTAACATACTCATAGGAGCCCTTCTAGGTATTCTTTGGGTTCCTTGCCAAGTTCAGCTCCAGCTTTGCCTTGGTCTTTCTGACCCCATCCCTACACAACTGCACCTCCCGTCTATATCTTTCCCAGGACATTTGTCCTAGCTGCAATGCCTGTGCATTTGCTTCTTTCCTTTCAGTTTCTCCAGCAGGTCTCTACTCAGCCATGCTGCTCTCTTTCCTTCCTTGCTCAATTTGTTCCTGGGGATTGTCAGCTCTTGCCCTCCCTGGAAGATTTCCTCAAAGATTCTGTTCCCTCCCTTGTATCTGAGGGCAGTCTCCCAGGAGATCCCACTGATTATGCCCCTGGAAAGCTGGAAACCTGCTTTCCTAAGGTTCAGGGACCTAATTTACACCTCACCTGACCCATGTACCTCAGACTGCAAACTCCACCAGTGCATGCTCACTGCAGCCCAGGCTGCCTCCAGTCTTGATGTCCCCAGTCCACTCTCTGGCACTGGTGACCCTCAGGTCCAGTAATGCAACACCTCCAGTAGAGCTGTCTATTACCTGGGTCAAGAAGTTGTGCTCCTTGCATTCCAGCAGTCCCCTGGATTGTCTGCAGCTCACAATGCTTCTTTTTTAGCAGATGTTGGGGTAATTGAAGTCCCCCAGCAGGACAAGGGCCTGTGAACAGGGTCCTCCTGTCACTGGAGCAGGAAGGCTTCATCCATAGGCTCCCCTTGGGCAGGCAGCACACAGTGGTTGCTGACCACAAGGTTCCCTTTTCTGCCTTGGTCTCTGATTCTTACCAAAGGCTTTCAATCTGCTCATGACTTTTCTTCATACACAATTTTCCACATACAAATCCCACTCTTGATGTAGAGGGCAACCCTTTCTGCTTCCCTGTTAGGATCTGGTTATTAAAGTTCTTAAAAATACCTCTCCCTGAATGAAGGTGCAAATGAGACCATATGACAGTGACAATAGTATGGATTTTAACACAATTTTCCACATACAATCCCACTCATGATGTAGAGGGCAACCCTTCTGCCTCTCCTTTGTCTCCTGTCCCTTCTGAACAGCCTGTACTCATTGATAGTCACACTCCAGTCATGGCACTCATCCCACCAAGCAAAAAGCCTTCTAGCAACATGGTGGCTTCCAACTGATTGTTTGTTGCCCATATGCAGTGGTGCAGAGGCACCTCATGCTGGGCTGTCAATCATGCTACCTTCCTAGAAGAACACGCCTTAATTCCTTTGAAATAATCCTCTGGTGTTTCCCTGTAGGTGGGTAGGTGTCTGTTACCTCAGGAGTCCCCAGGTCATGTCCATAAGATTGTAAGTGTGTTCCAGCATGGCCAGCACAGTCCAGAGTAAGCAGGGTGTAGCTGCACTTCACTGGGTGTCAGTTTCACTCCCATCACTGGTATGCCACCCATAGGCTTATCTCTGCCAAGGCTGATGTTATCTCCTTCCCCTTCAAACCTAGTTTGAAGCGCTCTCAACCAACCCTGCAACTCACAGGCTAGCATCGTTTCCCCTCTTTTAAACAGGTGAACTTCATCTCTCTCCAGCTCCCTGGTGCTGTGAATGACCACATGATCAAAAAACCCAATATTCAGCTGATGGCACCATTCTTTAGGCCATGTGTTTATAAAATTGACTCTCCTATTCATTTTGGCATTCTTTCCTGATACCAAAGGAGTTAAGAAAAACACCACCTGTGCTCCTGTCCCTTCAACCAGCTGCTCCAGTGCTCTGAAGTCCTATTTGGTTGTCCTAGATCTCCTTTCATCTAGTTTGTCACTGCTGACCTGGAGAACCAGCAGTGTGTAAAATTCAGAGGACTGAATTAGTCCAAGTCTCCTGGTGACATTTCTTGCATACTTCTCCCTTAGTCAAATCATGTGATCATCCATGAGTATCTTGGGCCAGAATAACCAACTCATCTTGTCAAGGTAGAGGTGAAGTTGCCACAGGTTTAAAGTCTAATATTAATTAAGACTGGGCTCTTCTTCAATATTCTAATGTTAAGAAGATAATAGTGTCTATATATATATAGTTTGATCAGAAAGTCAACATTTGATGCAGAAATTTTTAATAAATGATTAATTTCGATATGGCTCAATAAAATCATGTCTACCATTTTTCCAAAGGAAAAAAAAATATAATTTTAATTATGCTATAATAATGAAATTTCAATCAACCTCTCTTTTACTTTCCATTCCTATCTCAGACGACCTTTTCAGGGTCTTAAGCATGAAATTCAACACTAAATCTTACTATTTGCTCAGACTTTCTCCTCTCTTGCTTCTCCCATTTTTTGTCTGCTTCCTTTTACTTTCACCCTTCCAGATCCATATTTTTGTTTTATTTTTTTTCTCCTCAACATTCCCTTTAAATCTCAGGGGCAGACTGTAAGCATTGCTGAGAGAAACATTCCCACTGTTGTTTGAAATACTTAATGTGACTGCTCATTAGTGGTAGCTGTTTTCACAGTCTGACCAGTGTGTTTTACCTTGGTTTCTTTTATGAGAAAAGCTACTGATTTTATCTCTGCAGCCCACATTAGTTCTCAGTTTATTATTTCTCTAGAGAGGAGGAGTGCAAGAGAAAGACCCTGAGTCCCTCTTCCATTCCCTGTTAAATAAAACCTTTAGGCTTCTGACATAACAGTGGGATTCAGCTGATAAAATACAGTGGCTTATATCTGAAATAGTTGTACCTTTTGCCCAGCGTAAAAAGAGAGAAACATTTGCAGGGCACAATTCATCCAATCAAAGTAAACTTCTAAAATGGGTCAGATGAATTTCATCTTTAGCATCAGCACTTATCCAGATGCTCTATTTTGAATAAGTGGCCTCAATCATTAACATTTTTTTCCTGCTTTAAACATTCTCATTAATAAGTAAACAAAAAGTGTTAAACAAGTTACTCCATATCAGAGAAAGTCTCCTTATTTCCATACAGGAACTTTATATCCTCTGTAACACTCAAATTTTCACAGGAAGTCACAATAGAAAGTAAAAGTTGTACATGATGTGTGGACATATAATCAGATCAAACTCATGTTCTATTAAATGTTGAAAAGCAGAGTAGTAAAAAGAAGTGTACACATCAGTTATGGTAAGCTGCCTTTTGCACAGATCTACCAGCCTGGATCACAGCAAGCTACTGTGATATAAAAAGAAAAGAAGGGATTGCATTTGAGTGACCAGTATTCTTTTATTTGTCTTGACATCCTAAACTTTTACACAATGTCTCAAAAGCTGAAGGATTCCAGCTAAAATTATTGTTTGGAAAAATTCTTGGGTACTTCCTATGACTTCTATTACAGAAGTTTCATATGCCAACTCATACTCCATATCCTATGACAACTCACAAGCTTCCCTGTGATTAATATTTAGAAATATGCAGAAATCTTTCAGCTCTGGAAGTTGAAGTCCCACTGGGGAATCCAAAGCCCATGAGAGAAGAAGAACGTGATGTAACTGAACCGTAGCTCAGGTGAGTCACCACTGAAGCATATCCAGCTATATTATTTCATTGTGGAAACATTATCTTTTTTTCACTTAAAAGCAAATTGAAATTTCAAAAGAAATTTCACTGACACTTCATTAAAAATTATACATGAAAACATGAAGCCTAGTTCTCCATTATAAACAATTCTGATTGATTGTTGTTAACGCACCAAAATTAATAACCCACCTACAAGATTATCTTGTGTTAACATTTTAGGAAAGCCTGACCAGGCATTAGAGAGTGAAGTAAGCATAGAAATGTTATATGAAGTTGTCTTTAAATTAAATTTTGTCATCATATATTTGCTACCTGTTCATCAGGAAGTTTTTACTGTTTCTTTTCCTTTTTTACTTTGGTATTTTGGTGGGTACTGATGTTGGAGATTTCACAGGGTAGAAAATGTACTGGGATTACAAAAAGAACATTTAGTACAAAGAGTACACTAAACACAACTGACTTTTGATCTCCAGGCTGTCAACATAACATACCCTCACAGAATTTCCATTAAAGAGCTGGTAACACCATCAAAATACTAAAGCTCCCTATGTACTCCTCAGTCCACAATTCAAATTGAAAACTAACTATAAACCATCATGTGTCAAGAAAAAGAGCAACTGAAAAATGTTATCCGAAGTTTGTTGCAATTATTCTTTACCAACAGCACCTTATTTTATTGAAACACCTCTATAAACAGGTTTTGCTGAGAAGCTGTAAGAACTGACTGGTAGTATTATCCAATGTTACTTGACCACAGCCCAGTATGTTCCCATTGATCTGGCTGTAAACATCAGTGACCACCCTGTGGGAAACCAGAGTAAAAACTCTCTGGACACAGTAGGAAGCCTTTCTACTTTTCATAGCTTCAGAACCACATCCATAATCGATGAATATTTAGAAATTACCAAAGAAAAAATCTGATTATTTGGATGAAGTTACAGTTTGTTGAAAAACACTATATAAGGAAAATGGTATCAACTATGCATTCTTTCCTTGCTCCAGTAGGTAAGGCTGAACATGAAACTTATCTTCACAAAGACTTATCACAAAGATTTTTATGTTTCACAAGAAAGATTTTCTGAAATGAAGAAACAACAGCAGGAAATAAACATTATTGGGAATATTTTAAGAAATAAGACTTACAAGGAAAGGGTGAACATCAACTAAGTCATTATGTATAACTAGAATAGAAATTAGTACTCTGTTTTTTCACAGATGCCAATTTCATCTCTTGCTGCATTGTCAGTCTTTTCAGTTCAACTGACTAACCAAAAGCCAGGTTACAGCTGGCATAAGCAATATTCCTATGAAAGAGAGAGATGTGTTTCATAGTGCTTGATGTATCAAGAATTGTCAGCAGCTCAGTGAGGATTCCTCACCTGTAAAGGGTCAAAGGAGTTGTCTCTTCTGTGAGATCAGCTTCAAAGTGCAAATCCATGTATAATTTTATATTCTTTCCAGTGGAGAGAGACATGAGGAACTGAGAATGAATGTTTAACCTACATAAAATCAAGGTACCCAAGGGAATTTTTTTGTATTTTCCTAATTAGGTCAGGATCCCATTAAGAATTACTTCTACCTTCTCATTAAAGTACATTAAAAGACTTTCAGTCTGCACTTTGGGTAAACAAAGAGGCTGTCTATTTTGGAAAATCTGTTTGGAGGGGAGATGAAATATTTTGTTTGTTTTGGATTCAGGAAGGATAAAGACTGGAACTTTGCTGTACTGAAGACAGGTGCTTCCATGAACTTCTCTGTCTTCAAAATAAGTTGCTGCCATAAATATAATTCAGTATAAATAGATTTGCATCCTCTCACGAATTGAATTAGATGGCTAACTATCTTGGTTTAGGTTCTATTCTTTTGTCAGAAAATAAGCACTGAAATCCTGGGGACTGCACAGGGTTTTTTGTATTTGTTTAACTGCCTTAAACTAGGCATTGAACTTTGCCCTCCCAGAAATTTAACGCTGGTGATAAATAGGGAGAAGAAAAGAAACAGAAGGCATACATCTAAATTAATGTTCAAACACAGGAGAATAGAAGTAACTACAATTCAAACCTGTACAGATTAGCCTAGTAATACTTTACAGTCAGTCAGACCAACTCTCTGCATTGCCCATTGCCTGCTATAATTTTTAATTTCTCTTATTGCCAAGATTTTTAAAGTATAAAATCTTCACAAAGGATGGGAATAGGATAGCAAAGCAACTTCACACAGATTAACAGAGCTGCTTAATATTAAAATTTGTATCCACTTGCATCAATAAAAGCCTGAGGCTTATATTTCCACAATTCATCCAAGAAAGTTGTTTTTATTCTCTCTCTGACGGGAATGCACATTATGACACAGTCTGAAGTTGCATTTATCACTCTGCATTCACAGCACGCTGTCATGCCAATCCTCCCCTCCAGCACTAAGAATAAAAATGATAATGCTTAGGAATTAATCACTCAAATTACTTACTCAGAAGAAGCACTGCCAACAAAAACCATCTCTCTTCCATCAGGTTTGCCTATGTTTTGAGTGACCTGACAGGGACTGTCACTTGAACTTGGGTCCAGCATAGACTGAAAGTCAAATAAGACAAATGACACTTTGTGCTTCAAAGGGAAATGGCTGCAGAGAGAAACCAAGACAAATAGCCCAGGGAGTGTTACAAGCTTTCAAACAATTCAAATTCACTCTGAGAATATTTACTCTTCTTTTTTCTTTTTTTTTCCCTAATAAATATTCCTTCCCACACTTGTCATTATGCCATGCGAGATCTCACAGTTCTTTTTTTTAGAACATATGGTCTTTTGCTACCTACTCTTTCTTCAGAACTCCATTTGGAAATGATGCGTAAATACATCCTGTTTTTCTCAGCTAGAAGAGCCACCCTCCTCAATACTCTTCTTTATTAACACCTTTTCACTTGTTGTTGCAGTTGAATGCATGAGAGGAGATATAAGATTTTCATTTCATATCAGCAAGTGAGAGGTTGGGTGTTTTTTTAATTTCCTCACCAAATGCCAAGATGTCATGATGCTCTTAAAATCCGTATGCTTTCAGCTCTAGATCTCATTAATCCATCTCAGTCTCACCTCCATTTATATACTTCCTTAACATTTTAGAAACGAATACAATTACAATTTAAAATGAGACAAACAGGGCAAATCAAAGCTTTATTACCACGATGTATGGTTATACAATAAATTCAAAGCAGTTTTAAAAAAATGCTGGAGTAATAAAAACAAAGAAAGGGGAGAGGAGTCTTTGCACCATCAGGATTTGTATATTTTAACTATTCCAGTTCTTACTAACAACTGTGATAGGTAATGATTCACCATATTTTTAAAAATAAATAGCTTCCTTAATGAAATGCAAATGAACAAGCTTTTGACAATAGTATTTGACAAAATCTTGTTTAGGATCTGGTTTAAATTTGTGTCCATCAAAAAAACTAAGAATAGCTCAACATTAGAGATGTGTAACATTCAACAGAGGAATTTCATGAACAAGCATTAGTACCTTCCCAAGCTAACTGGTGGTATTTTGTGTCACCACATACCAAGACTGGAATCTAACTGGTGGTTTGAGCTCTATGATCTGTAAGAGGTCTTTTGTAAGTGTTATCTTTATTTAATCTTAGGGGTCAAGTGGAGAAGCCTCTTCCTGGTCAGCAGCTAAGATACACTAATTTCAGATTTATCTCTCAGAATTTTCATTAGATTATGTTTTTTAAACTGCTGTTGCAAACACAAGATTTTGCACTGACTGATCATGTTTCTGTAGGAGGACAAGCCAGAAACTCTGTCAGACTTCATTATTGTAGTTCTGCTCTTGTAGCATGGGGATAATAGAGCACAGACCTTCTATCCTCTCCACCCAAAACTACACCAGAATGTGCTCACTTCAGAAAAGCATTTCAGCTTGCACTTATTAGGGCTTTCAAGAGCCATGCATTTCTCTGGAAATGTTTTGAGCAGGTCTCTTTTACAAAAAGCTAATTTTTTATTTTTAATTTACAGAAACTTTAAAAAATGTGTCATAACCACTCCAATTTACGTAAACTTAGACACAGAAAGACTTTTTATTATTTCATGTATTATCAGGCACATTCACATCTCCATTTAAATATAAAGGCTATTATACATTACCTTTCTCCTTCATCCACAGGCCCTTGTGTTATTGTGCAAAAACTTCTTATCTGAACTCTCTGTAAAATAGTTAATCCTCCATGTGGGCTTTTTTCCTCTCAAAGTCAATGCAAAACTTATGGTCGGCATCAGGACCTGAGCCCTCAGTGTCTTTTTCCAGAGTAAGGCATCAGCCAGACATCACCATCATTTTAAGGAGCTGATGTTTCAGAAGACTGCAGATTTGGTAAGTAATTGATAGGAGGCATTAAGAGAGGCTATTACCAGAGAAGTGACATATTTCTGAAGATGTAAAAGCCACCATTGCACTGATAGTAGAACTATTCAGCAAGCTAGCAGATCATATGCTTTTTTAGTCATTTTATATTTCTCTTACACTTCCACATCCAGAGTGTCACATGTATTTTTCTGTTAGCATGTAGGATGTTTATTTTCAATAGTGAATGCTTCTGAAGAGAATATTGTCTGATTTATGTAACTGGTTCAACAGCTGAAATTACTAAATATTTGCTGACAATGCTGTATTCTTTAAGGCACTAATGTGTCCTTGTCTTGTACTTGTGGTTTGTGTACATGTGTCTCTCAAGAGCCAGTCTAACCCTAGGGCTAGAAAACTGAGGGACAGACATTTTTTTCAAGTCTGAATAAATAACTGATGAAAGAAAAGAAAACCAGTTGTACTTCACATTTATATGTATGAGCTCTACATTCTTAAAAACATCTTTGCTTTATAAAGTTTAAGACTCCTATGAATTACATCAAGGACATTTTGACAAGTTATTTTCCAGAGCTGCTAACCCATATTTACAGTTTCAGTTGCTGCACTTTGTCAAAAAATAAAGGATTAACTTTAAATATACTAGAAAAAATATACAATTTAAAATATAATTTAAAATATAATACAGTTCTGGCATCACTAACAAAATGTCATACTGAAAACTAAATGGGCATCTAGCAACCTGTGCTAATGAGCTGGAGTTAGTATTTTTCCACAGTATACTGCATTAGCAGGGTGCTGAAGGGTCATGTAGAGTTCACATGATCTACAGAAATTGTGGAAAATAATACACTTTTGGAAAAATACAAGGAATATTATAAGTGATATTGAGCTTTTGGCATCTCTTTTCTACTTCTGCCATTATATATGTGAAGAAAAAAGCAAGTGTAAATGATGTTTGCTAGATTCTCTCACTGAAAGCCATTGTATTCTATACAACTATAAACAAATAAAGATGACTTTTCACAATACTAATATAAAACAGAATGGGAACTGCTGTGGAGATGTTCAGTTCCAGTGTATTGAGAAAAATGAGAGCTTGTTCCATGCAAATAATCTAGTTGAAGCAGTGACTGAAACAAATGCAGATACAACAACATCACTACAGGAGAGAGTAGAGGTAATACTGCCTTATTTCTCCAGTGAGTTTGGCTAAATGTCATTAGCAGACAAACTGTTTTGTTCACACAGATTAATTACTCACAGGTTTCTTTCCTACTGTAGTACCTGAAGCTGAAGTTGGCAATGCCCATCTAGAGAACCAAATGTCTCCTCTTGTTGCAAGTATACATCAAAGAAAACATTGGTACTAATTTCTTTTTTTGGATAAGTAACCACCATTCTTTTTGGTATTTTTAAGAAAAAGCAAATTAAATCTATATGTTTTGTTTTCTGGTAATAAAAGTTGGGGAGGAGGTAAAAAACCTTGTCCCAAATTATCATCAAATTGTCCTTTTTTTCATGCATTGCTGCTACACAGCAAAACTGCCTGTCCTTCTTGCACCAGAAAACACACAGTGTCCATACTCACCCACTTTCCAATCATGTTCACATACTTTGCTGTCTCTGCACTGCCTTTACCAGTCAAGAGGTTCTCATTTGGTTTAAGTAGGAAAGTCTTTAGCAATTTTCTGAAAGACTCGACTGTGATTCTCAGCTGAGATTCTGTCATACCCATTACCTCCTCCTGCTTAGGAGGGTCTGTTGAACCGCTGCATTACAAACACCTATGTTAAATTTAGGGTATACCCTTGTCTCCAAAATAGCGAGTTTAAAGTGATTGCTCACAAACTGTTCTGCAGGGAACTCCTGATGTTAGAGTTATTTTCCTGGCATATATCATTGTTGCTGTTATCAGTGCAGATGTTCCCATACAGCTACCACTTTTCTCAATAGACTGTGACATCAGGCCTTGAAGTCTGACCATGAGAAAAGTGGGAGATGTTCACAGAGCTGACTGCAGCCTTTTAATTTAGAACTGAGATCTGATGTTTTTGAAAGACAATCACCCAAGGAAACAGAAGACTTTACTCAAGTGTCATACAAGGTGAAAAAAATGAAAGGTCAATCAATGACGGAACCCAAAATATGAGTTTTCTATGTGTGAACCAACAGACAGGACTTTCAGTAAGACAGACAAATTAGCTCTTTTCTTTCTGTTTCTGGTCCTCAATCTTTCACACCAGTGTGTTCTAGCGTGAATCCAAAACATACTGCTGGGAAGAGCTTCTTGAGAGAGATGCTGTGAATAAGTCAGTGCTAGGAGTCCCTTCCTGCTCACCACTCCCAGTACTGTTCCTACATGCAATGAGCTAGAGTCCAGTTTGGTGGGCTTGATACAGGTCTCTCATTACCTCAGATACAATGAACTGGAAAAAAAACACATCAAATAGTAACAATGATAGAAACTAAACCACATGGTCAGCCTCATAGCAGGCAGAAATTAATGTGCAAAATTCTTATCTGTGCATCAAGATGCACAAGGGCAGGCTGACTCAGACCACTGTCACACAATTCGGAAGTGTCTTTGCTACATTGCAAACACCAAATGCCTTCTGGGAAGTGGTACTCTGAACCACTGTATGATGAGACAAGCTTGTGGTGGACTAACCTAACACAAACCTCTTACACCCAGAGAGCAGAGACAGAACTCCTGTCAGTTGTCTCCCTCCTATCTGCTACTAGCTGTCATTTTTTTCTGCTTACCTTTGACTGCTACTGTGAACTTCTGAGTTCACACTTTGATTTTGCTGAAACACAAGCAAAATTTCTTCTCTTGATAGAAAGTCAATTTTCCTTTCATTTTAGTATGTTTTAGTATGAGAACATAACTATCTGAATAGCCTGTAACTGATAAAACAGTCAGATGGAAATTAATTCTCTTTCATTTAATCTTGTATTCTTCTTTGGTGTGTTTTATTTTTAAGGGAGAAAAAAAAGTAATGATAAATGAAAACCCACCATTGGTAAAGGCACACATAGAGAACTATTTATTATGTCACTATCCTTTTTTATGTGCTACAAAATTCTAGCAAAATAATCTCATATTCCACTTTTAGTTGATGAATGAAAGGCTTCATTTGCAGCAACCCCCTACTTGCATTCCATTCTGAACCCTGGTTTTATTTCCAAGAGTGAGATAGGCACAATGACGAGTAAATTATATTGAATCAGAAATAAATAGTTTTCATCCCACTCAGACATGTGGATGTGAAAATGTACTTTTAAGGTTTTCCCAGAACAGCAGGAATATTTTTTGAGCTATTTTGAACTGCTAAATTGCTGCGATTATCTAAAATGGCACAGAAAAGTTCTGCTTCTGCTCCATAGGTTTAATAGGCTGCCATGCTCATGGCCTGTAAATAAGTGTTTGTTTAAATAGCCGTGCTGCAGCGCTCTCACCAGGGGCTGCCAGCAGCTATGCCTCATGGAGAGTAAGAAAAAACACAGAGGACATTGAGCACCACGGAGCAAAGACCTCGCCACAAACATGAGGCTGGGAGCAATGAGCTCTGCCAAGAACTGCCACACTGCTGTTAGGCAGAGGGCAGGTGTACACCAGCATGCCCAAAGCAGCACAAGGCGGGAATGCTGTTCAGCGCTGGGCACGGCCAGATGCTGAGAAACGGATTGTCTCTCCACCCAGACATGCCATCCTAGGCCACTGTCAGCACCAACACACAGCATTCCTGCTGAAAGGTGGATTGTGCCAAACGGCCACAGAAACAGTTCTGCTCCCAATGTTATTCAAAAGGGCATTGTTCCCAAATTAGATTGATTTAATCCACTACCTCACCTCTGCAATCAACTCCAGAGCTGCTGGGAGGAGCCAGAGAGCCTGGGGATGTTGTCTGTAATTGAAGACCCTTGAATGTTTGGCTGGAAAATACTCAAAGGAATAGTTACTACATCAGCGTGGTACAAAGCAGGTTTATTAATTGTGGTGGAATTTCTAAACTCATAAACAAGTCTTTCTTAAAATAATGTATCCATATGAGCACTTTAACGTTTGTCTTTGCATCACTAAAAACCCAAAAAAAATGTGACAAAAGAGAGATTCTACAAAACTTGGTTTTCAAAGTATAGGAACATTAATCATCTTTAATCCAATTATGTAATTTTGCATTCTTGATTTTCAGTTTACTGAACTGTTCAAGTTAATTGAACATCATTTGTTTGCACCAGTAGCTCAATTTTTCCTCTAGTTTTCTTCATTCACTGTATAACTACACAGTTTAGACAAGTTTGCAATACGAAAGAGAGGAGGAGAGGCCGTTGAAACATGTATGATGATAAAGAAATAATGCAAACAGTTTTCTAAAGTGGATAGCAGAAATTCCTTCTCTTTGAAAATTGAATTTGTTGCCTTGAATAATATTTCCCTGGAAAAATCTTGAATTTTACAGAAAAAACATTTTGTCTTCTCTCAAACACTGCTAAAAATTTCTACTCTGTTCTATTTTCAGCATGAGCTGTATCTGTTCATGCCCAGATGGAAAGTGTCCCTGTGCCATCACCCCACCCTGCGGTGACAGTGGCATGGGGAGGAGCATGAATGCCCAGCCAGACGGTTTCTGTGGTCTGGCAGGACTGGGGCTCTCCCATGCCAGCCTCAGACCATGGCAGTCCATCCAGGCCATCTCTGTCAAGCCCAGGGCATCTGTCACCTGATCTTTGAGAATAATACAAAGATTCATCTCAATCATCCTGTCCTATTCTTGCTTCAGCAAAATTTTTGGCAGCTCCAGAAGCACCAAATTGCTCATGGTAAAAAGCCAATAGGATCACACAAGTTCTTAATGGCTTTTAATATTTTTTTCTCAGTTCTTTTACAGGTTAGATTGTGGATATGAGTCATTCAGATAGATTTCTTTCCAACAGATTACTTCACTAACTAAGAAAATCAGTAAACTAATATAGTTTATATAAGTGAGACAAGAAACCAGCTAGATTTTTAACAACTGAGAATCTAATTCTCATTGGCATGACAAGGCAATTGGCTTCCCACTAAGCACCAGGTTTTAAATTTAGAGTCCTATTTCTCAGCTGTGTGCTTGGGGGAACAGTTCCTGTCTCAGGATGAAGATGACAAAAGATGCTGTTATATTTTCTGAAACCATAATTATTTTAGCACCAAAATCTCAAGTTTATTCTAATTGTAATTTTGTAATAGTGAATGCGGTAATCAGACCCTGGAACTTTTAACAAATCAGCAAATCATTCACAAACTACGTCTCAAAATACATATTTAAGATGGATGAAAGAAAATAGTCCTTTTGCCCTGTGAAACTTCCCATTTCTAGCATGTCCCCTTTTCTGTTTTGATGCAACTGATGGCTTTCCAATTCTATTACATTGATACAGGAAAAAAGTGACAAAAACTCCTGACAGTGATGTTGCAAAGAACAGCATTAAATCTTCATGGAAATTTATGCTTCTCTGCTTCTTTTTCTGCACCATTTACAGTTCATAGGAGTAAATGGGCATTGAAGCCCAAAGGAGTAGTCTACCTGGAAGACTCATTCTCTGATTAATAATTCTGTTTTGGAAGATGAATGGGTTTTTATCTTAAAACAAGTTTAGACAAAAGTGGTTTCTTTTTCTAGGAATGCTGTGCAAGACAAACGAAAAACCTGCTCACAGCTCTGAATTATTTTTTGTGTTTCCAGACAAACTATATATTTAATAAAATGTTGCTGACTTGTTTTAAATAACAGATCTGATAAAATATTAGTGATAATCAACCCAAGCCATTCTATGATTCTAAGATAACAAAGGACAGAAAAATATAACCAACTTCCTTGTCCTTGAGTCAATGGAAAAGCCAGAAATAGAACAGAGCAGGGCCCAGCCTATGAGTGGCATCTCAAATACCAGAATGAAAAACGGTTGGAATGACTGGCATGGAAAGTCAGCCCTCATGGGTAGTTCCCACACAATGGCATCCCCTGGCGAGCAGGAAATGTCTCCATTATCTAAGATCCTGTTGCATGGCAACAGCCGGTGAGTGTTGGCTTGTCAGCAGTACCCACTGTACACCAGAGTGACAATGTCAACATAATAATGTTCATTTGAGGCAGCAGAAGTTCAAAATTACTTTTAATCTACAAATTGGACTTAGATGTTGGCAATTTAGCAAATAGATCTCAAAAAGTAGGGAGCAAGGCTCAGCTATTAATCACAGAAGCACTTCAATCCATGAGAAAACATGCAATAAAAACGGAAAATGTTTCAGGATGGATAAACTATGAGATATTTTGTCATCATCAAGATGCAGACTGTGAGTCATGCTATAAAGATTTTTTTGAGTCTGTATAAACAAGAATTATATTTTTTTTGTAATGCTAAGATCAAGATTTTGATCTGAGGTAGCAACATCAGATATAGACACCCCAGATGATGCAGCAGAGGTCAGTTACACATGCATTCTATTCATTGTGTTGACAATAGGAACTTTTGAGTTGACTCAGAGTTCTCAAACTCTAAGTAGATGTGAGTGCATGAGCTGAAAAATATTTCATGGTAAATTCTGGGGTCACCTAAATCCTTAATATTTTAGACAGGTGAACATTTGTAAGATTTAAATGCTTGTTGTAAATGTATTTGTCTTTCTGACATGTACATACATCCATGCATTCTCAGAAATCTGAAAATCTTATTCAATGAAAATGGTTATGTAAAAACAGCAGTTCTGCCAATATACTTCCAACCTGTATTTTATCTCTCTGCAATACAGAAATAAGTATATTCTCAAGAAAAGCTAAAATCCTTCCAGAAGTGTGTACTATCATCCTCAGTTTCACATATTATATTACATGAATTTTTGATAATTGTACTGACTGCAAAGTACTGACTTTTATTACTAAGGTAGAAAAGACATCCATTAAGATTTCAGATCCTTGATTTTCAGCACTAACAGATAGGTTAAAAAATTCTTTATATTCACATGTTAGGCCAATTTACTATGAAATTAATAAAATAATCTTCAAAACAGCCTTCAGTTTGGCTGAAGGATATATACAGAAACCAGTCCTAAATCTGAGGGGAGGAGGCCTCTGTCTGGGACCCAGCTCTGTCTGGGTGAAGCTGCTCCAGGCTTCACCATGGTCAGCCCCGCCATCAAATCAGCCCAAGGAGAGGCCCAGGACCATTCCCGAGGATGCTGACTGCTATTGCTGGAGGTGTGCAGGCACCCTCTGCCCTCACACCAAATCCAGAGCGTGTGAGGGGCAGGCGGCGCCTGCACACATCCCTGGGGAGGGGGCTCAAATTACCCCCACAGACAGCACAAACACACAGCCCCTTGTCAGGATGCCATTTGGGCCTTGGCCTGGTAAAACAGCTCAGATGGATGTATCTGCAGTCCACTTACCAAAATTGTTCAATTTGAAGTGAATTTTTTCATCTGAGGGGAGGAGATCTCAGGCCCAAAGGGCTTAAATACCTGCAGGGACTTAACGGGTGTGAAAAACTAATGAATAGTCTAAATTAGGGCGTTCCTCAGTGGGAATTGTTCTCTTTTGCCATAAAATACGTAAATATTAATTGGACTTGAGGTTTCAACTCTGTTTTTTAATTTTCTTTGTGAATCTCCTAGTCAATGGGTTCCACAATGTTTCCCTCTCCCCAGTGAATCTTCAATTATTCTGCCAGAAATAGAAGAGCTTCATTACCTTTCTTATTCTTAATGTTAAAATAAATTCATGGGAATTTATGGAAGGAAGAAATGGAGAGGAATTCGTTATTCCTCAAAGGGAAAATGTGAAATGAGTGTAATATGAAACACATCAGATATTAAACATCAGCATTTATACTAATTTTCAACTAAAAAGTGTCTATTGATTTCATCAGAGTACATCTGTGTTCAGACTTTTAGGAATGAGACCAGAATTTGTACTTAAGGAGACAGTATAAGAATTTGGATTGACCCATGAAATCAAGTGAGAAGCTTTTGCCTTAGGCATGGTGGAAGTCTGTCTCCACCAGAATTTTACTTCTTCAGGGGTTTTCTTTATTTCTCTGTCTGAGTGACATGAATTGTCAGCACAAGAGAGGTTTAAGAGCCCAAAACAAGGATAGTTAGGCAATTCAATATCAAAATTCTACTAATATGATAAGGCTACTGGTTACATCTTGAGGGAAAATCGCCATGGCATGGCAAAGACTTTGTAACTTTTTCCTGTCTTTGCTTCTCTCACTCTAAACAGCATTGCTACACACCCACCACTGCAAGCCCACGGATGAAAACCCCAAAATTAAACCTGTTCCCTGGTTGAAACTGGTTATTAAAAATGTTACAATCTACTTTGTTTGTGTGCTCAAGCAGAAACCCACAGCAGGGGTTTGTGATTATTACTCAGCTCACAGAGATAGGCATGTAAAGGTATTTTACAAAGGAGTAACTCCTTTTCTCCATTTTTCAAATACTACAAAATATCACTGTTGGGTATTCTGAAGTTGCTAACATTTTCTTGTTGATGATTAATTAATATAGACAATAAATAATTATAATGGTAATTATGACTCTGCTTTGTATTACATTTTCACTTTCAACCTCCTTTGTAGGCATATGTTCACACTAACATCTTCCTCAAAATTTTGTGCAAGGATCCCATCAGCTAAAAAGCTTCGAGTCACCTGGGTCATGTTCCATGATTCTACAAGTCTTAGGTCTCACAAGCCCAAATCTCAAATTACTTGGATCTGACTTGAATTTTTAAGATCACAGTCACTCCTCTTTTTTTGCCTGATCAGGCACTTTTCATCAATGAGAATTCTTGAAAACAGCACAGTTGAATAAAGTTGAAAATAATAACTCTGAAGCAAAGGAGCACTACGAGAATATATGAACCTGATGATTCAACTAGGTCATATTATTTTTCAACTCCCCCACCTCTAAAAGCTTGTCAATGCATCCTCTCTCTGGTAAAACTCAATGCATCTAGGAGTGTCACAAGTAAACATGAGAACCTGAGGAGGCTGGGAGCCTGATTTTCATGAAGCATGAATTGGGAAATAGGTATATATGTTCACTGTTACAGCAGACGCTATGTTTTCTACTGTGGGCTAATCTATTACATTTTTGTGTAAGTTTATCTTCCTTATAAAAACAAGATTCCACAATCTTAATAAAGATCTTAATAAATGTAATTTTTATATTGAGAATGGAAGAACTCATCTGCATTAAACTTTCCTGAATGCAGAATTTAGTACAGAATGTTCCATTCTTTCACAAAAGCAAAAAGAAACGCTCAGTGACAATGTTTGTGGTCCATTGTACATCATTGTTACACAGACACATAAAAAGTTCCTTAAAGTGAAAAGATCCACCACTAGCACTCAAGATGATATCTCTGAAGCAATTCTAACAAAATATCAATTCTACAAAAAGTAAGGAAGAAAAATCAATTTATTTAATAAAAAAAGGCAAAAACAGTCATGCAGATAGCTTCTGCAGACATAAATTCAAGAAAGTGAGTAAAAGTTTGCTGAATGTACCAGAAAACACTGATAGATAAAACCACAAAAGTATAAGATCATATGTCTTTGTGACCCAGAAATGATCCAGTAAGAAATGTTTCAGACCCTTTTTCTCTTGGCCTTTATCACTGCATCTGTCCAATGCTGCAGGGACTGTTCTTCCCATCTACATGCTGCTCATTAGTGGATAGAAAGGATTGAACCTAAAGCTAATAGTGACTTTCAAATAAGACACTTGAGAGCAGGAGTCAAGCACTCCTCCACCTGAGCATGGATGCAACACAAAAGGCCTACTGTGATTAGGGAAGTCAAGAAACATCTTTAAGGTCCAGCTGAGAAAGCCTGTTTCCTTCAAACATACTCCTAGTGGATCTTGCTGAGTTCATCAAGGGGCTCCACAACTGTTGGTCTGAGTATGGCAAGCTCTTTCTGTACCAAAATGGTGAAGGTAAAAATACACATCTGTTTAGAAATTTCCTTCGAAATAATCAGCCATATACCATCAGCAAAGACCCAGCATTCATTGTGTTACATTGAGTTGACTGAATACCCTCAAATTAGCTCAGAAGTTTCTCCACTATTTATGCAATTGCACTTAGCAAGTTGAAATTGAGAGAATTTCTTACTTTCCTATATGTTTTTTTGAAAGTGCTCAATTGGTGCACAGTAAAAATCAGCACTCTCAGCACATATTGCAGGACAAAATCTAGGGAGACTGCATAATGAAGCAGCAAGAAAACTATTTTAAATTACACTAAGATGTAGTATACAGCAGATGATAAAAAATAATGGTATAGACTGGCTTTCATTTTGGTTCTATATAACCTTGTATTATGTTACAAGCTGTAGCCCAAGGAACACATCCCCACGTGCAGACTCCTTGCTGTAAGAACCACTGTGGGTCACCCTTCAGACAGATTGATTTCTGTGAACCTGAAAGCTCCTTTTCTTCCTAAAATATCCCATTGACTCTTCTGCTGCCAAGTCACATCTAATCATCTGAAAGACTGAGAGCTGGAGGAGAAGTTGTGAGAGACTTTCAGCAATTCCTCAGCCAGCAGCTCACTCTAGGTCCCTTCTTCCAGAGCAAGGCTGCACAGCACCTCATCCACAGACCTGGACACTTCTGCACAAGCCAGACACTGCTGGAAAGCACCAAAATGGGTGAGCGTACTGGGTGCTGCTGGTATAGGCAGGGTCTCCCACTGGCCCATCCTTTTTTTCTGCCACTGAAGACCAGAGGGGGAAAAAGCCTCTTCAAGAATAGTGGTCAAATTTTGCTGTCCTCTCCTCTACGGCTGTTAAACCAGGGAAAATGATGATTACCTTCACTGCAGCATTGCCAGGCATTTCATGTACTATTTCTCCTAAAAGCCTGTTTTTCAGTAGTATTTTAAAGAAGCTTATGACATCATCTTAGATATTCCTTCAGGCCCCTTCCTTCTGCTGCTTGCTGCCTTTTGTTCTTATTCTATTTTATGTCTTCATACCAGCTTAAACTCACTTTGTGCTACTTCACATCAACATATGATTAGGTATTTCTAATCTCCTTTGTGACTGTAGAGAAACAATTAAATACAACCTCACTGAAATTGGATTCAATATCAAGGATATTGTTGGTTAAACATTGTCCCAAGACTTTTTATATTATAGTATCCATCCACACTTACTGAAATCAATATCATATGTCATATTTCTAGGACTACACCAGAATTCTGGGTAGAAAAAAAAATACCAGCCATCACCCATGGTTTCATGAAATCATGAGTTTAATTTTTTGTATTAATTTCCATTATAACACCTTTATGAACACTGGAAGGACAGGCATGTGTGGACCTCTGTGTGGATTCGTACACAGCAGAGTCTGTCTGATAATGAGCTTGGAGGAGTGGAGGAGACTGGGTGGAATAGTTAATCATCTTTTCCCAATGCCAAAACACCTCTCTGTGGCTTTCTGCCAGAGCAGTGCTTTCACATTTAATAAGAAATGCCAAGGAGGTTTTAAGCACTCTCCTAACAATGAAGTATGCCCATTCAGGTACTGGAGCAGACAGCATGCTGAAAAAGGCCAATGTAATGTGACAAGCTCTATAAAACTTTTTTTGTACAAACATTTAAGCTGATGGGGAGAAAAAAAATAATTGGAGCAAAATAAAATCTGTGTGTATTATTTTCCAGGATTCAAATTTCCCTCGTGGGAAAGGAAACTTGTCTCTCGCTTCAAATATATTGCTATAAAACTAAGACCATTATTTTTCTTCTTAAAATGTCAGGAAAAAATACAGATTCTAATTTTTATTGCAAAGAGTGTGACAATGTGGAAAAGATATTCCACAGATTGATAACAATTTCCAAAAAGCTTTGTTAGGGTAAAAGCAAAGAAAAATATGGAACTTTTCAAATGTTAAAATATTTCAACTCTGTTTCTTATGAGTGCCTTTTAGAGCTATACATGAATTAGCCAAATGGCAGCCTTACAATTATCAAGAGCATGCAACATTCATCTGATGTCACCAGTAACTCCTACTTAGATTAAACATACATTTCTTTCTGTCCTGTATCTCCTCTCAATGCAGTTCACTTTCCTGCCTTGTAGCTGTTCTATATTTATTCCATATTTTCCACACGGTCAGCTCCAGATTTCTATTACACCCACAGCACTGCACAGAGTTCAGGGTAAGATTGTGCTTCTATCTCACAATTCTCTCTAAAATTTTGTCAAAGTTTCAGGACCTCCACTTTCCCTCTTTTCCATTTGCACTGAAAGTGAGAAAAACCTGCAGACAGAGAAAGACATGGAACTGGTGGGCTGCAAACAGCTCTGGATCTCAAAAGGCCCAGGCAAATTCTTTCACTCGCATATGCTACTGCCAGCACAGGCAGAGGCAGGAAAAGGACCAGGAAGGAGAACACAAGCTGCAGGTCTCTGTTACTGGTACTACCTTATACCTTCTCCTGTCCTTCAAATCGTAGCTAACATCATTTGTAACTAACAAATACCCTTTTATTGACCCAGCTAGTTTTCATGTGCATGCTGATATTTGTTCCCACACTGTTCTGAATTATAAAAGTGACCAAAACTCTCACTTATTGTTACCACTTGGCAGCTCTATCATGAGCATGTTAAATTTTACATTGTAGAGATTTGCAGTTTTATAGTGTTCTGTGTTGGATAAAATCTTATGACAGCTGTAATGAAGGGGAAATGCCAACACATAGAAATATTTTATTGAAATGTTTATAACAGAAATCATCAACCATCTACTATCTCAAGCTAGGAATTAGAGAAAGCTATGTATAAATCATTGCTTAGTTCAGAACACCAAAACTTTATGCAGCACAATCTGTACAACTCATGAGGAGCAAAGTATGTCAGGCAACTTTAGCAACAAGCAAGTCCAAGATCTGTAGCAAGCTGAGGCACCACATTATAAAATTTATCCTAATTCACAGCTCACCATAAGCACTGGCAGGCAAACATCATGGGAATTGCCACAGGTAAAATAAATGGGAACACACACAGGTCAGTAATTTCCTTGCCCTGCATTAAATGTCAGCCAGATTGACAGGTTTAGGGATTGTATACATTTGTGAAAATCATGTATGGTCAAGGTCTTGTTTCACAGCACTGCAGAAACATCTCCTCAGCCTTTAATCTGCAGGATATACCCCATCATCAGCCGCACTGCTGTGGCTATGAGTGAGTCTGCCTGGCTGGCTTTGGCTTTAGAAGCAGAAGACAGGGAGAACAGTCTCTAAATGACAAAAGACAGATATAAACTTCAGCAGCCAAATTATGAGGTGAGAATAAAATTCTGTCCTGTCCAGGAATAGCAGTGTCTTGTTCAAAAACAAGACCCTCTGGGGTGTTGCCCCACATCCATCAATCTGCTTTTGTGACATTTATCACCCACAAAAACATTTTGGCAAGCTCTTCCAAGAAGCCATCAAACACAGGTGTACCATCAATATCTTTGGTATCCTAGATGCTCTGAGAATAACAAAGTCTAAAATCCAGCTCTTACATACAGCACAGCATGACACCCAAATTACTAACGATGGCGGGTGGTTTTTGTTTTATGACTCCTCCATCATTATCTTGACAGCCGGTCTTCCAGGCTCAAAAACACATTAGAGACCAACGCTGAACAATTTAGCAACAAAACTAGCAACTCACTTCTGTGAGTTCTGTGACTTCCCTTGTTTATATTCTGAGGCTCTCAGACACCAGTCAGGCATCCCACCTGGCTCTTGAAGGGCTGTCTGCTCACATCAAAGCTACAGAACTATTATTGGTCAGCCACACCTGCAGAAGGAGGTAGTCTGTAGACTGCGCTGTTTCTCCTGTGCTATTCTGCTGTGCACATGCTTGTAGCAACATATGTACACAATCTGAATATACAAAAATTCTTTACTTTTCATTTTCACACATATTGTACATGTAAAAGGATATTCCAGAGCCTCTGTGGATAGTTTCCAGGGTTATGCAGTCCTGAGCCATCCTTATTTTCTGTCTATAATGGATATACAGAGGTGAGCAGCATTCTGTCACACCTGCAGCCTCAGGCACTTGAGCACCATGAGACCTGCTCTTGGAGAAGGAAGCTCTGCTGTGCACTGTGGTCAGCAAGGTGGGAGGAGTCCCCAGTCCCAAAGTCAGCATTCCTGCATACTCAAAATAGCCATTTCACGAAGGCATGAGAGTTGGAACAGAGACACTTTCATGGCTGAACTCACATGTTTCTGTTAGACTGGCAAGGGTTTTTTGTCTGAATTCATCTCTGGAGATTTATAAACCACTGGAAATACCTAAGTGAAGTGAATGAACAAAGTCCCATTCAACTCAATGAGCCTTGGATTTTAATTCTTAAACATTCATCAAAGAAATTTCTTGAGCCACAGATAGCTCAAGTGTCAGCCATGATGGAGACAGAGAGATAAAGCAAAATTGATCAGTATTTCTTAAGGTTGCTTCAAGATTTCGAAAAGTCTTCTTTTGTGTTCCAAGTAGTTTTTTTTATGAAAGAAAATGATCCTTTTAAAAGAATGAAGAAAGAATCCTTTATGAAAGAAAGGGATTAAAACCAAGAATCCTTGATTTTATAATGTACTTTGTTTTCCAAAATCCTACTCACACCAAGTTCCTGCAGACAATTCGCTACAAAAACAAGAAAAGATGCTCTTCACTCTAGAGAGCAGCAAGGAGCTTCTCCCATAGAGTAATCTTTTACATTCTGAAAAATTCCAGACATAAAGAGGTAGCACTGGAGTGAGATAAATGCACAAAATCTATACCAGATTATCCTCAGATTAATTGTCAGTGGTTACACTCAGATACCAGCCTCAATTAAGACATAACCGGTAATGATATCACTGATCCTAGGTGTGCTGTTGTGCAAAAAATGGTTACTTTCAGCTGTGTCTTTTGGAAAAACTTCAGCAAATTTCCTCATGAGAAGTGAAAATTCCTTAATTAATCAAAATTTAGTTGAGTTGTCAGAAAATCTTCAGATGTTTATATAGGGGGAAATGGAAGAAAAACCCCCATAATACTGAGTTCAGACTCAGAGCAGAAAAATCACAATATTTTCGAGTATTTGTTTCATAAGAATATGGGAAATAACTCAATATTTCTCACTAGATCTAGACTAGTTCTTCTAACTTGCACAATTTAAATTCTAAATAAGTGAGTTATAAAGCAATATTCCTCATTTCATTCTACCTGTTAATTTATTCTGATTAAAATAAGTATTCAAATGGAGCAATTAAGCAAAATATATTTACTTTCTGATTTCCGACTTATCCAATTGTCCGGAGTGGCAATTTTGGGATATCTCTCGGCAACAAATGAAAAAACAGGCAGTGTATTCCTTTCAGAAATTCCTGCATATATAAGTGGCATTTTTAGTAATAGAACATCTACAAAATTATTTCTCAGAGTTTTAGCCTGAAAGGAAAAACACAATGGGTGCAAGAAAATGCTATCAGAAACCAAAGTATCAGAAACCAGACTTTATCACAATGGTAGATTGTGACAGAAAGTGCTTAAAACCTGGCATTTCACAGTACATCAAAAATCTGCTGAAAGTAGAGATGGACTTTTATCTCTTGAAGAAAAAACTACTTAAACATCTCCGTCTTTTAAAGTTTTTCTTGCTTGTGCTACTGAAACACTTAAAGGACTTAACACTCCCAGAACCATGTATTTTTTTCTGTAAATAATACATTTTGCTTCTGGATAGAAACATACCCTTTTTGAATTCACATTTTAAAAAATTAGTCAAAATATAAAGATAAACATATAGACAAAAATAAATGTAACAGGTTCAATCAACAGCCACATCACTTTTTGAAAGTAATGCATGGCCACACTATTATATAAACTATCTTTCTTCAAAGCTTAAAAAAAAGCCCATATTACTAAAATCTATCATTTAAAAGCAAATAGAAAAAATATAGAAAGATTATTGGAATGTAATCATTTTCAATAACATAGTCTTAAGCTGTGACAAAAGAACCCATATTTCTTGTTCTGATTGTTTGCATTTTCATTTAAAGTATTATATTGCGTTCCATTAACACCTGCACAAGGAAGCAATCTAATTTTCATGTTAGAAAACATTAATTACTGAATAGAATTCATGGCTCAGTGTAGTAACTTTAGCATTGCAAAGAAATTTATTTGTCATGTTTGCAAAAAATGTAGGGTTTATTAGAAGGAGTGGGATATTGTGACAGCTTGGGGTAACCTGATTTTCAAAAAGAAAGAACATGATTTTCAGAAAATATTTCTGTAGTTACACAGATTAGCATATCATGTGGCTTTTATGGGCCATCAAGTTACAACATTACCATTAACATGCAATGACTGGAAAACAAAATTGTATTCAAGTAAATATAAAAAGATATCTATAGGGAAAGAAAAAAGTTTAAGAACTTTCCACAGTGAGGGTTAGAAAGACCTGATTTTAAAAATTCAAGGCCATTGAAATTATTCCTTTCACAGAGCAGAATACCAGCAGGCATTAAAAAGCAAACTAAAGAAAATTAGTGGGTTTTTTGACTCTTAATGTCACTGAGCAGAAGAGAGGCAGGAATGCATAATTGCAGTACAACAAAAACGCCTAACCCACATGAGGTCTTTGGAGAGGTCAAATCAATAATTTAACTGTTTCCTTGTCTGAAAAGAGTGGGAAACTAGAGGTGGTTAAACCACTTCCTAATAGCATATGTTAGAAAAGTAATTTTCACAGAAGTACAGTTAATCAGTGCCCAGAATGCATCTCCTTCAGGTGACATGCTTAATTCATTTCCCCCAAGCGGGCCTTCCAGCAGAAGCTTGCTCTTGCTGCTCATTGCCTACAGCCTCTAGGCACCAGCACACAGATGAAAGCCCAAGGGGCAGGTGGTGGGACTGCTCTCACCTGCTTAGCAACTCGTCATCTGAGAGATCCTAATACTTAGCTTAGACTGGCAGCCAGGAGAAAGGAAGGTGCTTAGTAATATTCGGCAATCTCCAGCTCTGTAGGAAATAATTTTAACCTTTAGCCCTAATGTTGTGCTTATACTTGGTGCCAGAACCAGGGATGATGCTACAGAGGGTGTTGTACCCAAAACTGTCCCACAGTTTATAATTCACTGGTACATTCACTCAGTCAGGAGCTCCAGAAGCAGTCCAGGGCTCCAGCTGTGGTAAGCACCAGACCCAAGGAAAAATTTTGAAAAGGACATTTGAGGGCTGATAATGTGTAGCTGCCCAATGACATCCAAGATGTTAAAATGACAGTGCTGTTGTGCCAGACACCATGTGGGCTAACAAAAACCACTGCACTGCCCCAGAATTTATTTTTCTTGCATGCCAGAACACATTTTGCAGAATTAGATCTCGTACAATACATTGTCTTCTAGCACTTCCACAGCTCCTTCAAACTTTACTTATGCTTTTGAAATTACTTGGTTACCTAAGTGCATTCACCAGTTCTAAAAACAACGTCTATTTTATGTGCAGCCTGCTGAAGTGATTTTTCCAGCTCAACCTCTCTCCCCAAGACAAAGGCCACCTCCCTGGCTGCCTGCCCACCTGCCTGGGTGGGCAGGGCTTCCCACACTGTTTTGTGAGCTGGTGGCAGTGCTGGCACCCTGTGCAGCTTCTGGGCCAAGATGAATGGGGTTGATAGTCTACAGTAAACATCCCTTTTCCTATTATTATCACAGGCTGTATCACTGAGCACAAGCTCAGCTGCAGGTTTCAAAACAACTTGAAGTAAATTTTTCTGTCACTACTATAAGCACATAAGAGAGCAAAATTTCAAGCAATATGAAGTGTGCTGCTTAACCTAGCAAACCCCAAAGGCCATGATAGTGGCACCTGCCTTATGTAATTGCACCACAGTAGTTAGGAAACTTCTGAGACTTCTACACAAAACTGCGTAAAAGGCAGGAGAAGAAAGATATTCAGGTGTGCAAGAGTCTCCTTTGCCTTCTTGCTAGTGATGTTTGTTTCAGGAGAAATATATTTCAGCCAGGTCTATACACATTATATTCAGGCATACTTACTTCAGTAAGCACCCAAAGTACTTACTAAAGCATTTTAGCAAGAGCTAATACTTTCAAGGGCTTTTGACGCCATGCTCTTGGCATCACTCATGCGACTTACTAAAGCATTTTAGCAAGAGCTAATACTTTCAAGGGCTTTTGTCAGCCATGCTCTTGGCATCACTCATGTATCATTGTTAGTGAGACTTTCTTTCTGAGATTTTCTTTCTTTCTAGAGAACTTCTGCCATGGTTCATGGGGTTAATATTCATCTCTCCCAAGGGCTAGATGTAGACTCTCAGAATAATTTGATTTGTAATTTAAAGTTTACACCAACTGTATGCCTTTGTTGTATTTCTGCTCATGTCTGAGTCTCTCCCAAAGCCAGCACTCATTCCCAAAGCAGAGGAATGTTGCACTCTGTAATCAACAGTCTCACAGAGGTGATAAAGCTCTCCTGGCACACAATGATTACCTCCAGCTCCCACGAAAATCAGTGCTAAGCAAATTGATGCCTTTTCTGTTGCTTTCATACATTCCTGAAAAGCAGTGTGAGCATCAGGGCTTTTATATAACATTCAAGGACTCAAGGAACAGTGATAGCAGGGCAGTGCTAGACCGTGCATCTCAGTTCTCAACATTGGGGGTACCTGCTTATTAATTAAAAGGCACAGACTTTCTGGATTCCCTATATTTAAACATCCGGTTTAAAACAGCCTCAAGTTTTAATTCCTGCCAAGAGAAGGCAAAATATCCTTGACAAGGAGCCCACCAAATTATTTCATCAGGCTACTATATGTCTTTTAAGCACGACTTCTTTTGAAATCCAGTTTGGGAGCAACCAATGTTAACAAATTGTATGGAAATATGTATACTCACTCCCTCAGAAAACATTTTAGAGATTAAGAGACCACCCTCCTTTTATGCAAAACATGGCAAAAAATTCAACCAAAACAACCTGATTTCTCACACTTGCTATCACTCACAATCTACATTACGGACACTTCTAAGAATAATATTCTAGGATTTCATGAAACAAGAAATGTATTTTACAGAGTTTTTACCAGTTGCTTTTTCATTTAGGTACAAGCCTAGCACATCTGGCTAAAGGAGGTCATCATCCTCCTTATGTTTAAAATTGCTTGAAAGAGCCTTCCCTGAAAATCAGTGCTGTGCTTTCAAACATGTTGTCATAACTCTGTTTCTTGCCATAGGCAAAAGAATATTTTTCCAATTCACCTCTTTCTAAGAGTGATCTTTACCTGATAAGTTCACTAGCACATTAAGAAAATAATTACTGATTGATAAACCATGAAAGATTTTTAAATAGAGGCTATATAGACAGCTGCCTAATAGAAGGCAGTATTATGAGCTTATGAAGTTAGTCTGTGTTCCAACATCCCACTGAAATCATGCCTTTTCTCCACTGAAACACATATTTGACTCTCATCAGGGAGACAGTACCAGAAAGCACAGAAAGTACAGAAAGCACAGTTAAACAAATGACATGCATAAAAAATAAATACAAATATTTCCTTCACCCTTATCATCTATTCAACACAATGCAGGTAGTTAACTCTGTACTACAGCAGTCAAAAATATGCAAATAGAATTTTGAGGTCTGTTTCCCAGAATAGTGCTGCTTATTATCAGAAAAAGCTATATGAAGCAGAAGTCCATGTAAAATAGCCCAAATAAGGTCTACCTAGAACAAGAGGAGTATATATATGTCCAGAAACATAGAGAACAAAATCAATGAGCTTAGCTATAGTTTGCTGACTAAACTACATTTTAACTTAGGAGAATAAATATATAATGGTTTCAAGCTAACACAAACCACAGTTGCAAGGATAGGAGCTGAGACTCCAACTGCTGTAGAAGTGAAGCTTTAACAACTTTACAGGGTTGTTTTAATATATTTTAGGTACTTTTGGCTTCCTAGCTACTTTCACTCCAGAAAATTAAGGATCATAAAAGATAACTGCTGTTTTGTTTCATTACCACACATTCAAAGGTAGTGTTGGGGCTGTTGAGAATGTCACAAAAGTACTTTCAATCACAGGAAGTGTTGGTGTTGATAATAGGTCGTATGAGATTCATGCCAAAATAAAGGCACAAAGCTATTCTAACTGTTCAAGTGTGTACCCAAGAAACTAAGAGCTTAAACTCAATGGATAAATCACTTGCAAAAACTTGAACCAGAAATCTTACTGAGCCATAACAGCTCTTGCAGGTTTGGCCGGTTTAATTCAACAGAGGAAGCAGTGACTTTGGCCCTGAAGTCAAACAAGAAGGCCAGCAAAACAATCCAAGTTCAGGCTTCTCCTGCTCTGACCTCAGCTGCTGGAAGCCAGCCTCCCCCTGTTATTGCTCTGATTTTTATAAACTGGGAACCTTATTTCCAGATTCTTCAGTTTACAGAAATTGAATATGTTTGCACTTAATCTCATCAGTGTAAGATGGCTGGATGTACACAGGCCAGTTTTTGGGGGTTTTTTTTCAGAAGGAAGCTTTCTTTCAAGTTCTCCAAGAGCACATTATAAAAACGTAGATATACTTTAGGTTATATCTTTCTTACCATCTCTGTGCAATTGCTTCAAGGCATAAAAATTCCTTCCTCTTCAGATTCTCACAACACACCTGCTTGGATAAACCTCAATTTCTCTGAGAAAAAAAAAATGTTCACAGAAACATTTTTCCTTTGACCTGGGACTCCACCTTTTCCCTGAGGCCAACTGGCAAAGCCGTGTCCTCCTCAGCTGTTCAAGCAACGCCCAGTAATCATAGCTACAAAACAACTGGTTATTTGGGCTGATGGAGGTCTCTAGTGGAAAATCAGCAGAAACACAAGTTCATCTCCAAAATTCAAGATAAGATCAGTTTAACAGGAAAAAAGAAAAGGCACTTCCTCCTCACTCATGAGGGTAGACAGCAGAACCTTTTTGCTAAACAATTTGCTCCTCGAACAAAAAAAGAACTTGGAGAATCATACTCCCGGGCAGGGTGAAGCTTTGTGGACATCAGAGCAGAGGTTGATTGGGAAGAAACACCCATTGTTATCTAAATCTTGGCTGGAAGTGGTCAAAGAAATATTTCTTTGAATAAAAGCCAAGAATTTCTGGATTTCTTCTAAATGGTGTAACTTGTGACCAGTAGCTCTGCACTGCCAAGTTCAGCTGATAAAACATAATTTCCCTCATTGGAAAAGGTAATATTATATTTTTTAAAAATGTGAATTGCATTATGTTGATGAGAAATATTATGCAACTATATAAATTACCATGAGCTTGCTAGTAATTTTCTTAATGGCCAAATTGCTTAGAAGCAACATATATACACAAGCATAATCATGATTGACAAACTCATCAACAGAGTGTGGCTAAGCATAGCAGACCTGCTTGGGAATTGCTCTGTCAGCAGGTACAGATGTTCTACCTTCAGGTCCAGGTAGACATCCCAGCAACACAGAAAGTCAGTCAGCTGCCACATGCTGAACAGGCCTGCAGGAGGAAAAGGAACCCCAAGCCACACATGTCCCTAGCCTTGATTTTCTTTTTTGGAATGTCATGGTATTTACTAAAACTTGATGCTTTATAAGAAATAATTACATTGCAATTTACTACTATAAACCATACATGTTCACCTGGGAAATAACTGCTCACTGAAGATAATTCTACTAGCACAGCATACTTCACCCCAACCTGAGCAGAAACTTAAATCACATAAAGAGTGGTATTCAGTATATATTCAGAATATTCAGTAGATCTAGAGAATTCTTCAACTAAAATCTGTGAAACCCACCACCCTAGGGAATGCACAGAAAAATGTGACACTTTCTACAGGGACCACAGCATGTTTCATCTCCTATCAGATCCAGCATCACATTCCAAACATCTCAACACTGAAAATCAAATCACTTTTTAGTTAACCAAATATTCGCTCTGGGCCAGTATAACTGTTTTAGAACAGTATTATTGTTTTAGCACCAAAATCCACATTAATCTGTTTTGTAATAAAAAAGAATATACATGCAGATGGTTACACAATTATAATGAAAGTGTTTCATTTAAATGTGTTTCATTAAAATAGTCTGAGGAAACTGTTAAATATTTCCTTGTTCCAGCTATAGTCAATTACACACAGAAGAATGGAGGTTGGGAAGTTAGATACTTCTATTGTCTAATTCTTCATTCTCTAGTGCATAGTATGGTTCTTATGCAAGTCAAAGTAATCCAGCCCTGGGAAGTTCATTCATGCTATGTCACAGGAATTAGTGAACTGTATGGACAATGAGGGACAAGAGAGAGTTTGTCACTCTATTACAGTCAAATTTTCTTAAAGTGCTCTCCTTGTGCCAAGTTCCTTTCAGTAACACAGGCTTTTGCCAGCAACAGAAATTGATTGTAGATGAAAGTATTAGTTTCCTTGCTCCCTATGATCCCAGATTCCACATGGGCATAAAATCTTGTATAGAATCAATCACAATGAACAATTTCTTTCTCTAAATATCTTCCAAATATTTTCCGCCTTGTTATTCAAACAAAGAGCTAAAATATTTCTAATTACATTATGTTATCTTTCAATCAGCAACTGGAACTAGAGAGTTGCATAGTGTTGATACACTGGTCTCTTAAATCAAAAAAATACACCAGGTAGGAGATGTGTTTATTTGTTTCATAAATACAGAAAGGACAACAATATAAAAATTATTCCCCTCTCTATCCAGTCACCCCTGCACAGTCCAGCTCTCAGTTTCCCCCATCTCTTCCCAGCTGCCTATCACCCAAATGTGCTCAGTGGGCATTGTCTCCCATTTCCCAGTCCCCTGCACCCCAGGGAGGAGGAGGTTCAGCTGCATCTGCCCTGTCAGGAGCTGCCTACAACCAGTCATGAGTTAGACTTAAACCCTCCTGGACTTGGAATTACTTCCTACTGCTTCATTGAAGGTTTATGCAATACACTCAGGGGTCCTTACATTCCTTGAAAATTAATGTGAAGGAGGTGTGAGCACAGTTCAGAAAAACTTATTATTATTCTGTCTAGACTTTGCAGCAGTGCTTTCCCAATTTTCCCATTGCTTCAAATGAAAGATCATTGTAAAATCATTGACTTTTGTTTAAAAAAAATAGCATATTTAGCTAACTATGCACTTACAATAAAACTCACAAAATAATATTTTACTCCGGAATTCCCTTCAGGACAGAAACTTGGTTTTAATTTCCTCTAGCCTTAAGGAGCTTCAGTTGTATAGCTGATCTGTGGGCCCACTATGCAGAGATGAAGTGCTACTTTATCTGTCCTCATATCACCCTACAGACTTCATTCAAAACACGATGAAGTGTTACTGTACCAAAAAAATCACTGTTTTGCAAAATGCAATACTCACAGCTATTACAAGAGTTGCTAAAATCTGGTTTGCACTGTTCTGTTTTGTTGAAAGTACAGATTAGTACAGTGCACCACTTTCAATCTGCTGACCTAAAACACCTCTTATTTAGCAACAGAAATCTGTCAATACCTTTCAAAAGTGAAAATAAATTAGCTAAAGTATCATTTGCTATTTGTAAGTACCTAGATTAAGAAGCAATTACTTTTCCAGATACAAAGGGGACCACAGTCAGGACTTGCCTTTAGACACCCACAAAAAACCAAGACATCAAAAATTATTTACCATTGCTTTTCTCAAAGGATTATTTTCTCCTAAATTGAAATAACTAGTGACCACTTACAGAGAAGAAGAAACCATATCTTTGGTAATCTCTGGTTCTCAAATGAAAACATGAAAATTCAGCGTTAATCTAAGGTTTAAAAAATTAAAAAGTGCTGAAATGTGATTGCTCTCAGCCACAGGACACATTAGAAGCAGCCCATTGACCCTAACTCAACTACAGGCCTGCAGTGATTTTCCTTTCTTGGTGCTGGAATTTTTGCAGAGAACTGGTTTATAAAAAAAGCCAGTTAAGAAGATTTTTTGGGCCATCACTCATGCTGCCAGAGTCTGGTGTACCAGTGAGACATGACAGCCTCCTGAGGCTCACAACCACCCTGCCCATCCAGTGTTCTGCTGGTTGAGGGGTTTGCATACAGGTAGATAGGTCTGGCAGTAAAGTCTGCTGCTCCTAATGTCCCATCCAGTTTTCCTGGACACTGTGGGAAGCAGCAGGCCACTGTCCAGTGTGGCAACATGGGGCAGAAGAGCAGCAGTGAGGCACTGGCAGCAGTGACCCTTCCATAGCCAGGACACACATCTGTGATCCCACAGCATGTGTGCACACTGCCTCAGATGTCTCACTGCCTGCTGCTCAGATACTGTCAGTGCACAAAATCCACTTCACATTGTTGTTAGGCAGATTTTGCTCCAGCTTCTAAATCCCTGACTCTGAAGACATAAGCACTGCTTTGCATACTTGTGGAGATGAAGGAAGGGTGGCAAGGAAATCTATCCTGTTGCAAGAGCTTCAGAAGCAATCAACCAAGCAGACCCAGGTGCCTGGCAGTGTATCTTCAGAAGAGCTGAATATCTGCCCTAGACTGATTTTAGCTATGCTGATAAATATCAGGTGAAAATGTGGGTGCAGGAGTTAAGAAACAAAGGCATGTGTTTTGCAGCATATGTTGCAATTTTGAGCCTCATGCAGCAGGAAGAGGGTGAAACATCTGATAGTAGCAAATGCCCTGGGGACAAAGACACTATACATTAATATTATGGGAACTGTTCAAGACAGCATTCAGTGTGTGCTAAAAGCTGGCCAACTGGCATACTGTTTCCTTTCATTAATCTGACTTAATTAAGTGCTCTGCTAAAAAAAAATAGTTAGAATATGAAAAACAACTGTGGGACATGTATTTCAGTGCCAGAGGCTGGAAGGTGGTGAGCAAGGATGGTGACAGGAAGACAGGCTCAGGGACCAGGGGTCAGCATGAAGAGGGCCCGTCTGTTCCCAAGGGATGGCTTGCACAGCACGAACTGGTTCGTGCACTCTGCAGAGGAACCCAGCTCCAGGCCAAACTGGCTTGGGAAACAGGTCAGTGCATTTCCACTCAAGTCAGATGACTTTCATTCCCGACAGCAGTGCCAGCATTTTGTGACCCCTGTCACTGAGGTTACTGTGGGACTGCACTTCACAGCACCACAGCTCATGAACTCTGTATGCCTAGACTAATTGGGTCTCCAACTTCTGTGCACTAACAGGTGATGCTACGTACGCACGTCCGATTAAATATTCCATAAGATCGTCAGAAACTTGGGATTTGCTATGCTCCATGTCCTATGGAAATCATTATTATAAAAGACAATATATTAAACTTCTCCTGTCTTCTCACCCTTTTTCTGCTCTTTAAAGTCTTACATGGAGATAAGTGCAAAAGGCTTCTTTGTACAATGTCTCTGTATGTTTTAATGAGTGAAGATTCACTTTGTGCACAGTCAGGTTCTTTTGCCAGGTTCCCAGGGAAGCAAGCATGGTGGTGTCATCATCACTGTGAAACTGGAGGAGCAGATGGCAGGCAGAGCTTGTCAGGACATCTTCTGAGGTTTTACTGGGAAGCCTTCAGGGTGAAGAAAATTGGAAGTGACCTTTATACAGAATTACTACAAATATAAGCAGGCTTAGACAGAGCAAAAAAGGTTCAGGGAAAGGTTTCTGTTAGGTTTTACTCATATTTCAGGCCAAGTAAAGTAACTTCATTTCCCTAAGAAAGTGCTGCCATATGGAGCAGGATGAAAATGTAATCTAGTCAGCAAGAATTATTGGATGTTATAGCAGACAGCATTAGTAGGAGTTTGCAATGCTATATAGGGGCTTGATTTGCTCCAAATATGACTGATTCCTGTTCTATTCTACAGTTGCAAATTAATAGCTCACTATAAGAAAATAAAGGAAGGGTGGACCTAAAGAGCAGGAAAGACTCAATGAGCACTAATGAGCTTCAGGACTGTCTCATCAGGAAAGCTGTAGAAACTTATTCCCTTGAACTTTTAAATAGTTTCTAGCAGTATCCCAGAGGAAATCTCCTTATCCACGCCTTGCAATGATTTAAAGAATGTTTATTTTTCTGAGGAGAAAAATCCATGAACATAAAAGAAAAGTTATCTTAACTTTTCTTCTGCTAGTTGCTAGTAAAAATTAGGCTTATATTTGAATTTTATTGACATTATTTCACCTTTTTTTATTAATGTCATGATTAGTGTGAAAAAAAAATGAAAAAGTGTATAGACAAATTCTAATATCACATTTCGTTTTTGCTTTCTCTCCCTCCTTTATATATAAGTAACAAAATAAGTGCAAAAAATTAAAATCTGAATCCTGAGTGTGGTGTTTTTACTTATATTTTGAAAAGCACCCTGTGGATCACCTTTTGATATTTTTTGTATCACAGGTGTAGAAACAATGAAACAAATGACATTCACTTGAGGTTTGCTCTGTCCTTTTCATAATAAGGTAAGTGCCACTGCAGTCCTTATATTGATTACTTTCAAGGGAAAATGTGAGGCAGATCCTACAGTGCTGTGCAGGGCCAGTGCAAATCACAACACCTTGCCTACAAGTCTTTTTTGCAAGAACACTCTTCTATATTTTTGCATAATTTTTCTGCATTGTTTTCCGCACTGTTCGTGCCATCCAGCGCCTGCAGGAAAGAAACACTGCCATCTGCTCAGTATAGCTGACTCTGGGACCCCTTGCTTGTGTCCCACTCACCTAGTGCAGCCAAGGGCCCTGCTCCTCTGCCTGCTCAAGCTGCCTGTCCCCCTGAACACCAATACTGGTGGCAGCCCATTTCAAATTGCCCTCTGCCACACCAACTGGTTCTCCTTTTGAATGGCAGTGTAGGCCCAGGTCCTGCTGTGAGGGGAAAAGAGTAAGCTGTTTGTGGACCAGGGAATGCATGCTCCCTCTGGACAGCAGCAAGGGCAGAGAAGCAGTAAAGAGATGCATTCTGAAGGGCCAAGAGAGAGAAGGCACAGGTGCCATTAGGGGAGGAGAACGTTTCCCCTCACTATGCACAGCATAGGACTGCTCAACACAGAAGCAAGGGGGTGAACCTTGATTATGGCTAGTAAGTTATCCCAGTGTCACTGGATTAAGTAAAAGTTCAAAATTCATGAGTTTGTGCAATTCCTTACATATGCCATGTTCTGTCTGGGTTCAAAGAGCCCCCTGGTGACTCTTGTGCCTCAAGCTGCAATCAGATGCCCATGTCTCTGATTTTTCAGGTTCAAGAGGACTTTTGCTTTACCAATCAGATTTTTTGACATAATCATGTTCCTGCATGGGATCCACACCCAACAGCATGAAAACACACCTCACCTGCCAGTATGAAGAAAACATCACACAGCAGCTGGAGACAAACAAATCCCAACACACAGATTTTAACAGGAGGCTAAATGGCATGTTCACAGTTAATACATGTTTAATGCACTCTTCCATCCTTCTCTTTACAAACTGTTTTTAAATACAAGGATGTTAAATATTTGAATGATGAACCTCCCTGTTGGCAGTTGCAGTTGACCCGATATAGTTTTTCTGTCACATTTGATCTGACTGTGGCATAAGGCAAGCTCTACAATGCTGCAAAAAGGCAGCTAAGACCTGAACAGGAGGTCTCAGTACCACCTAAACTAAAGTTCCACAGTACTGGAATAGGGGGTGGGTTAAATTTGATGAGAGAACACAGTAGCGAAGGTTGTTTGTGTAATATTTACAATCATTCTATATTTATTCAGTGGTCTTTTTTTCTTTTCCTTTCTACACTAGTTCATATAACAAAACTCCATATGTGTTCCATTAATGACATTAATTTCTTTTCTGTTTAGATAAACAGGATCCTTTAGACCAGAATTAAGAGGACTATGTATTTGGGGATGTGCATCCAAACCTAGACACATTTAACCAAAAGTGTTTAGTGATACTCTGTACTCACATGCTACTGTGTTTCTGCGTGTTCATTTCCCTCCTTTCTTCCATAGATTATATACCTAAAGTTCTAACCACAAAATAATGTTCAATAACCAATAAAATAATGACTTTTTTTTCAGTGTGGAAAAGGTCAGGTTTAGCAAGGTTATAAGCAATTTAATTTATTAACAGTTCCTCAAGAGACTGGAAGTTTCTTTCTTAGCTCAAACATTGCAATAAAATCCCACATTTTCTTGAGTTTATAGTTTCCTAATCTGCCAATTTCATCCAGACAAACTAAAAGAAAATCCACTCATAAAACTCATTGTACAACATTACCAGGTCAATAAGTGCCCCAAAAATCTTATTGCCATAGGGAACATAGGTAATCTCCTTTTTACCTTGCCTTAAATTTGGACAGGATAAGTAAAATTATCAAACCACTGGAAGTTACCTTCCAGGTATTTGGAAATGAAAGGTGATGCATCTGAGAACTTTCTTACAATCAAAGACAAACACCCACTCAGTGGATTAAAGGCAGGTGAGATGGAGGTAGAAAGATATCTGCAACAGGTTTTGCTATGCTGTTCCCTGATGACAGGTTTAAAATGCAAAATACAGACGGGTGACTAATTCTAGAACACAAGTAACAGGGTAGAGTTTTAGAAACAAGTAGACAAATGTGCTCTACACCAAAAAACTGTCATAATATCACAGAGTAATCCATATCAAGGTTTATGTGAATAAATAAAGTACACGTCTGTATGGTATCTCTGCTATTCAGGCTTACGACAAAGGTCATGGAAGTTCAACCATTAAATAAATTGTTGCTGTATTATATTGTGGTGCTATAGGAAGGGGAAGGTGAGGATTCAAGAAGATCAGTAACAAGCTGATGTGAATGCAAGATTTCCATTTTGTTCCCCTGCCTCCAAGGAGACCAGAATGGGGGGGTCTCAGAGGAGAGTGGTTTCCTTTACACCCAGCAAGGTGAAAAGCAGTTAAATGGAAATGGAAGATCTAACTCTAACATAGAGTATACTTGCACATTTACATGTTTTTATTATTAAATTAAGGATATATTTGTGATAAGGAAAAAAATTCTTCTTAAAATGAAACATTTTCATGTATACAGGCCAGCTTCCACCAAATTGGGAACAAATATGTCATCTCTACCAATGCTGCTAAAAGTTGTCAACAGACCAAACTTGACTTTGTGTACTCACTGTCAACAAGTAACAAAAATTTTCTTAGCTTATTCTTTTAAGTTTCTTCCAGGGATGTGCAGATACACTTTTACAGGGTAAAACTCTACCCCTACAGTTTTACCTTTCTTGCAAGCATAACTGCTGGGGAAAAACATAAAGCCTTGGTATGACCTGAGAACTGGTTAAAGGCAACAGACACAAAACAAATCAGAGTTATCTCTGTTCAAATTACCTGTTTCGTTGTGTCTGTGCTGTATAGCCTCCATGCTGACTCATGTCATTACCTCATGGGAAACTCCTCTAAAAAGTGATGAGCAGTATTTCTGTGATGTAAATACATGGTGTCATTAGCTGTCTTTGCCACTGCTGCTTTCCTAATGAGATAGCTAGAACTAAATTTTTTGTGTTATACTGAAATAGCCACCATTACAGAGAAGGTATCAAAGAAACTTTGGGGGTAAAGAATAAAAAAAAAAACAACTGTGGCATTATTTTTATATTGTGTGATTAGGAGGAAGAAGAGGAACTGGAAAATTATTTTACATTGTCTTCTTTGTAACTCTTCTGTTGACATGCTGTGTCAGTATCTAAAAATCAGCATTTCTCAGGTTTCCATTACTTAAGGACAACTAAACAAACCGTGTACAGAAATCCCTTGTGAACTTCCTAGGGTTAGCACTTTTCTTTGCTTGGCTTTCATCTAAATTCCTGTTCTTTCCCCCACAGAGCAATCCTCTCTCTCCTGGAACAAACCGTGTGAGATCCTTCTAGCTTTATTTCCAGCACAGGTCAGCAGGAACCACCTTTCCCCCACCCCAATTATGGTGAACTTCATTTTCAGCCTTCCCTGTGATACTGACACAGCCGGAGGAGACTCTGAGGCTGCAGCTTTGCAACATTGTGAATACTGGTTTCAGCACTCTCAGCTTTCCCCTCCACAGAAGAATGCTACTTGCAGCATGAGATCAGTTAGCTGTTCATGACAGAGCATGTTACAGTAAACAGGCTCTGCTTTCACCATGCAGGCTTCCCAGCATTTTTTCAGCTGGGAAACAACTGTGAGAACAATGGAGGATACGCGGCTGACAATAGGTGCAATATCATTTACATTTCTGACAAGCTCTCAGCATTGCTTTATTTCAGCTGAGTTCCTGTCTCCATTATGTGACTGCAATGTGCCTGCTGAGAGATGAAATGCTGGCTCCTTGACAATAGCCAAAGAGGGATACGCCCAGTATTGGTTGAACACAAGGTGACTTTCCCAGCTTATAGAGGCCTGGGAAAAGACATGAATAATGCTGGTGTAAACCACAATATCCAGAAGGTATTGAGCTTTTCCTCACACACGTGAAACAAAAATAAATAATGACCAGGTGGCTACTGCTAGTGCACATAATTACACATAAGCTTTTAGACCAAGTCTTTGAATATTGCTGGAAAAGCTTCCTCAGGATGCTTGGACTTTTCTGTACAGGAGCAATCCCTTTGCACTTCTCAGGCAATGGTTTACAGAATGCACTCTGCTTTCCTACTGTCCAAATTTGTTTTACCCTGCTCTGGGAACTCATGCATTTGCAAAACAAAATCTGCTGTCTAGAAAGTTAGAAAAGGTATAGAGAACATACAGAGCATGTGTGGTGCTGGGCAATAGCTGTGGGAATACTCTTTTGAAGACCCATTCACCAAACACTTCTGTCAGGACAATGGTATTGCTCACCTCTCTTTTCACAGTACCACTATACACACTCCTAGCAAATTTCAATGGAGGATTGTGAGTAACCAAGCACAGAAAAAACTCTAAGCAGATGTCACAACTCCAGTACCTCAAAACAACTTCTCTCTCACTTATCTTTGTGACTTTACATTGCCTGCAAGGTCTGCTATTTGGCTATTTTTTAGGGTTGGATATATGTATTCCTTACCACCTACACAAGAGCATTGTCAAACTCAGTTTATAGCAGCCCATCCTCCCAACCTCAAGCTGTGTGTCAAGACTGATGTCTCTGCATAGCAAACCCATGTCAGGGCTAGTTATTGTATTGGGCATAAGCTGTCTCTTGACCTTGGCTGATCTCTGAGCTCAAAACAGGTCCTACACCACTGCAGAAAATCTGTAAACCATGCTCAAGCAGCTAAATTGCAGCCGTGTCAAACTTGGCAGCCCTGCTTTCCAGTGTGTTCAATCATTAATTTTCAATTTTTTTTCTTGAAAAGAGAATTGCAGAGTTTACCAGGCTGATATCTCAAAACCCTTCAAAACAGAAAAAATAAACTAACAGGATGCTCTTCATTATAAGAAATGCACCAAATACTTCAGGTGCTCAGAGAGCTCTTCCTAAGACTTGAGGAGATTATCTACTACTCATTAAGAAAAAGTTGCAATATTGCTAACTCCAAAATAGAGACAAGAGTTACAAGAAGGCAGCAGCAGTTGTTTTGTTGACTGATACTTTCTGCTGTCCAAAGTATAAAGCTATTTTTTTCCCTCTATAGATCATATTGGTGTTATGCTGTCTTATCCATAACCATTGGCTTTAAGTAACACAGTGAGGCATCTGTACCTCTTACTGCTTCCCCATCAGAATTTAGATCACTGCTGGATGCTCCCTGCACTGACTCTGCCTCAAAGCTCACACTGTTTCCTAAGCACTGTGGCAGCTTGGGCCAGAATGTGAGAACTGATGGCTCATTGTAAACTGCAGAAGGACTGTGTTCAAAGATAGATTCAGAGATGCATTTCCTCTATGTAGTTCTGCCAAGTGCAGTGCTCACCAGCAAAACATCATGGAGTTCAGTGAAAGTGGAGATTTAGAAGCTGTGGATGGAAGTCAGCAGTCCAGAATCCTCTCTGCAGATGAAAAAGAGCCCTGTGTTTGTACAGCATTTTGGTGAAATAATTTTATGATCATGGGGAAGTGTAGAAATCTGGTCTAGACATTCCAGTCATAAGTTAAAAAAAACAACCCAAACTGACAACACTGCTGCCTTGGAAGTCCTTCAAAATCACTCCTCTGTGAAACATAAAGTGTGACATTGGATTTTGTTCCAGGGATCTAAAGCACATTTTTGTTACATGTGTCTGAGAAATCTCCTACCTTCAAGGTGGAGAGGCCAGCTAGGTCTGCCTGCGCATTGAAGACTCCTGAAGGTTGGAAGAGACCTTTTAAGATCATCAAGACCAACCATTAACATAGCACCACCATATTAGTCTTCAAACCATGTCCTCAAGGGTCATGTCCACAAGTTTTCTGAGCACTTTCAAGCATGGTAACTCCACCACTTCATTAGGAAGTCTGTTCCAGCGCTTGACAACCCTTCCCATGAAGAAATTCTTCCTATGTCCAATCTGAATCTCCCTTGGCACAACTTGAGACCATTTTTGCTTGTCCTGCTGGGAGAAGAGTCTGACCCCCACCTGGCCACAGCCTCCTTTCAGGCAGCTGTAGAGAGTGAGAAGGTCTCCCCTGAGCCTCCTTTGCTCCAGGATAAACACCCCCAGCTCCCTCAGCTGCTCCTCACAGGACTTGTGCTCCAGACCTGCTTGCAGTGAAGGCCCAGCACTGGATGCAGCACTGGAACTGTGACCTCACCAGTGCCCAGTACAGGGGGACAATCCCTGTCCTGGCCCTGCAGGTGATCCGATACCCAATGGAAAGAGAGGGGACAGAGCAGTTCTCCATCTGCAGACCCCATGGCAAAGGCTGGTCGTGGAGGGTGAGTAAGATGCTGGTTCAGTCACAGCCTCTTCAAAGCTGAGGAATGTGAAATGGATAGATTTGAGGAATTTGATTTGCATGTCATCCCGAATTATGTTGCCCTTTTTATCTGCTTAATATCATCCATTAAGACAACTAATTTGTTTGTGAGTGAGGAAAATTAGGCCACAAGGCAAAAAAAAAGAATTTTTCTGAATTGTTCAACAATGGCCTAAGACAACGATTTATTACAAATCACTAAAAAATTTAACCCTTTGCTTGTGATTGCCTATGATACATATATAGCATGGGTAGAAGCACTTTAGATCCAAAAGACAGATAGTTCCTTTTCTTTCAGTTTTGCCCATAATTTTGAGAACTTTGTAAACTCTGAACAATATATTTGCAAATCTGATTTTTTTTCACAATCTCACCATCTTGTCCCAACTAAAAATGTTGTTAAATGACAAAAAGTCCCTATTTCTCATATGAAGGAATTCAGTGCATTACCATATCTTCATGGCTTCTGCAACTTGGATGCACACTAAAAGAGCAGTCTTTTAAAATGTTTCAGGGGACTTTCAAAAATTCCCCAAAACCTTCCAGATCGAATGTTGAGTGGCTTTGCTCTGACCTAATGCTTTCTTTTCTTATCCACCTATTATTGCCTAAGGAACAGAATTACAAAACACAGCATCAAATTGCGGCCAAAACTTAGCTTTAAAAGCAGTCCTGACATTACCACTATGTATGGGAGACATCTCCAGCCATCTGGTTTCATTTCCACTTCTTTCTCAGTGATGACTTTGCTTAGTCTCGTACTATCAGAGAAAAGGTGGAGCAAAGCCTCCAACTGGAAATTTATTGCTCTGCCTCTAATTTAGGAGATCTCCTGTTCAGATAAAAAGCTTGCTCTTCCAGAAAAGGTTTATTTAGTAAGAGGTTTCTGACATGGCTCAAAGCAAGAAATGTCAATGCGTAGGAGATCACCAAAAAAAGGTTGATTCCAAATGTTTTTCTTATTGCTGCACAATTGCATGTTATTTCTGTCTCCTATAATCAAATTTGTTAATTGTACCTCTGAGTCACTGTGCTTTGCAACTCCTACATGTTAAAAATGTAAAACTCTCATTTATAGTTATTTATTTTTATGAACACCAGGAGTATGCTGCACAGAAGCCCTTGTGCATTTTCAGGGGTTTTGCTTGCAAAGCCACATTCTTTTGATTACCTGCATTCCCCACACTTGGTATTGCTCATCAGAGCAGGGCTGTTTATAGTTTCTGGTTAGTAGAACTTGACTCAGGAGAATTGCATTCTTAGAGTATGAAGATAAATTCTTTCATCATAGCAGAGGGATTCATCTGCACAAATGCCATTGATGTAATGCTGCTTTTTCATTAATAAGCAAATTAAAATCACAACCCACGTACATTCCAAGTGCTGGTAATGTGAACACGATAAACTCAAGAGAAGAACTCAGTGCATGCTACAGTGAAAATATATGATGCAGAAAATCCTTTCTCTTGTCTGAAAATAATCTAGTTAAAACCAACAACCTTTGTTCATAGCATATACCTTTTACCTTCAATACAGGTGATATTGAGTAATAAGAAGCAATTGTTGAGCACAGAATTGCAATGAAGAATGAAAAAAAAATCAAAGTAAAGAGTTTTTTGATCTCTGTGCAGCAAGCAGGAATACATCAGTAGACAACATCTTCTGAGCAACAAGAGCCCACAGTGCTAGAGAGAGAAGATGCAAAGCTTACAGAGGCCCCAGGCAAAGACTGAAGTCAAGCTCTTTGCACTTGCATGTTGTTGACTTGCAGTGAGGCCCACGAGCCAGGGGAGGTTCTTGCACTGCTCAGACTCACAGCCCATAAATGGATTTTCTGCAGAGTAACTGGGCCTGGTGCTAGTGATGGTGATGCAACCAGTGAAAGGGTAACAGCTCTCAAGGCAGAAGAGGAAACACCACCAGTAGGTCTGGAAAAGCTACATGATCCTAGAGGATTCAGAGGAACCCAGCTCTGCAATCACCTCACTCTCTGGAACTGTCAAAGGGCATCAGTGAAACCACAAAAGAAACTGCAGGCCTGGGCACAGGCTTATGTGTATTTTGGGACAGGCTGTCTGAGAGATGTAAAATCCTTTCTAGAGATTTCTTTTGTCACTGATGCAAATACTGTCATCTACCTTCATGGATATTTTTTTTTTTTCATTTCTCAGTAGTCCCTATGCAAAACTGCAGCCATAAACTCAGTCCTATTTCCTACTTGCTGTCCTACTGATATTTACAGCCCAAGTTTAGGGTGTTCTACCTGCCCATCCATGATGCTGGATGCACCATGAACTGTCTGAACATGGCAGACCTTTAAGTACCTGTGTAGTCCATGCCTTTTGCCACACTAGCTGCTCTGACAGACTAGAATTGGCAAAGCAGGGTTTGTCATAGCAACTCTACCTCAACCAAATCAGCTGGGAGAGGAGAGAAATAGATTGTGAGAGGTTGAATCCATGGACAGATGGAACATGTGACAAAGTAAATAAAGTATGGTGAGGGAGGTATGTCACAGAATAAATAAGAGCTGCCCTGTATCAGCTCTGGGGAAATGCACAGGTGAGAAACTTGGTAGAGATAAGGAAACAGCTAGGAGAATTAATGGATATGCCTTGGGAGATGAAAAAATTTGTCAGATCTTCTAAGAGAAGAGCCTGGGAAGGTAGTAATGCCAACTCTGTTGAGGGAGGATGAGAAATAGACAAGCCAAGATAAGCAGCAAGAAGATGAATACCAGGAATAACCAAAAGACAATGCCAGGCTTGAGTAACAAGACAAGTAAGCTAACAGAATTAACAAGAGCCTGAGAAATAACCTTCAGGAGACAATTAACTTGAAAGCCATCTCATGAGAGGCAGGAGCTGTGGTTTGGAGATCAAGACATAAGATTCTTTCTTCAGGTCACACTAATACCAGGCTATTTACTGGTATTGAAGATCTTTTCCTAGGTTTCTCACAGCAAACGGATGTCAATTTTATCTGGTTCTACAGTATGTATATTGCATATGCTAGAATTACAAACAGAAGTGGCTTTCTGTATAGTTGGTGGAAACTATTCAAACATGCTTAAAAGTATTATTACTCAACACAATGTGCCTCTAAAAGTATAAAAATCTACAAATTGTTATGTAAGTAAATATAAAATACAAAGAACATCTGTGGAATTCATAATGATCACTCCTCCAGGGGTGCTGGTAGTAATCTAGCACGCATTTTCTATCAGGTGGTTTCTCTTCTCTTCTTTGCATACTAGGGCAAGGATCTGGAAAGAAGACAAAATGCCCACAAGTCCATCCTGCATTACTGTCCTTAGCTGCCACCCTGCCCTCAGTGACCTATCACAGGCAGAAAGATGTAAACATGGAAAGAGAGGGAATCTGAAAGGAGCAAACTCACCTCCGCTCAAGAAGGTATGCATGGGATAGATATCTCTCTTTACCACAGGGACTTCATCTGGGGAATCACCATCTCACCTCTCTCAGAAGGACTGTATTTTTCAGATTTCCTTGTAATTTTTCTATTTCCTAAGAATAGGTAATTCTCTAATCAACTCAGCAAAATAAACTCCCTGGTCATTTTTTGGAATGGGAGCCATCAGGGTGCCTTGTCATTCTGAAGGCAATTTAATGGCATGAACCATTCCTTCTGACCAACAGGATGTATAAGTATGTACATGTGTAGCATTGCTCCTTTATACACTTGGAGTGTAATCCTGTACAGCCTGTGAACCTTGCAAAGTCTTTCAGCCAAGTGCAAAGTCTGAAGGTCCCCACTTTAGAAGGAGAATCTCTCTTTATCCTCCTGATGGTTAGAGTACACAGCAATGAGAAATCCAATGAAGTTTCCCCCTTAGTGAGAAAAAACATCGCTAATTCTGAATGTGTTCGGTGCTTTACTTGGTACCTGATGTGATAAAGAATCATTAGATGCTTTGATCTCAAGATGTCATCCTAGACAACACTGAGTGTGTATGCAAGGAAGCACAAGGGAGGTTCCTTCATTAAGACATAGGCTATGAAACAACAGGCTTTTCTGGGTTTGAGACTTTCCCAGGAGACACTGCCTCTCCAAAGGTCCCTAAGCAAATGATTTCTGGCATGTCACTGGGACAGGGCATTACCACAGCTTTTGGTTTCGTGACATCTATATGTATTAGGACTGGATTTCCCAGGCAAATGCAAAAAAATACTGGTTTATATATTCCTAATCATAAACCTATTGTATATAGTTTATGAAACCTGCAATCCCTTCGCAGCTCCAAATCTTTCAGTGATTTCAAAGACAAATATTTAAAATGCACCAGCAAAGTCTTTGCTATTGGCATAATACCTACACTTAAAATATCTGCCATGAAAACAACACTTTCTTGTCCCTATGCCTATGTGGGTCTAGATAGAGGAACAGAAAAGTTTCACCACCTCTTCTCTGTTATTTGTCATTTTCTGCATTTTTCACTCACAGCAGTAAAATAAGGAACATTTAGTATGCAAATTAATGAAGTGGCAATGTGAGTAATTTTACACCCTTATATTTTGAACATATTAATACAAACTGGATATTAGCATCAGCTGGTGAGTCAGCTCCTCTGAGCACAGGAAGAATCAAGAACATGTTCAATATAAAAATTTCTGTCATTCCTATTAAAATGCAAATATTTGTTCAGATACCCTTATGATTAACTGGCATTAAGATTTCATTAGATAAAAATTATTCATACTGCTAAAATACCAGCAGAATTAGGTTTCTTTGGTTTTTTTTTTTTTTTTTTTTCACTATCAGAGATGTATTTTAAAATCATTCACTTAAGGCACCACTTCATCTGCCCCACCACAGTGGCTATGACAGTAGTCAGGGCTTAGGAACATAATAAATAGGGCAAGAAGTGTGTGACCTTTCTACTGATATATCTTCTCAGGTCCTCTCAGTTAGTGATTTAGGGACTTGTCAAACTGGAAGTTGTGCCAATGGTGGACTGTGATCTGTGAAGCTGCCCAAGTTCTTCTTTAATTCACTTATGCTTTTAACAAATCCATTACAATGGACACTTTAATTTGATTATATACTTTTTGGAGAGGTAGTTTCCATTTAATTTAGTTATAACTTTTTACCTGATCCTGTTGATTTCTTTCATGGTGGGAAATGATGCTTTAATCACTTTCTCTGTGCCATTTCTACATTTTGACACTTCCACCAAACTCTCCACAGTTATGTGGGACCTGTCACTACCTAAGATTAAGTTCCTCACTTTATTTCTCCTCAGACAGAAGCAATTCTATACATCTGTTAAACTGTGAAAATATTCCCAATCTATCTTCTACTTTTATTGCTGCTTCTCTGACAAAGGATGATCAGGTTTTCTTGCAATATTCAAGCACTGATAATCCATGGCTTTCCAATAGCACAAAGCAGCTTTCTTTTTTTTCATTATTTTTCAGTTATTTGTTAATATTTGAGGACACTCACAGCTAAGTTACTGACAAAGCCTGGAAGCCATCCTCTGCTTTCTCTTCCCCCATATATAATGAGAAGACAGCAACAATTTCTAACAGTACTACTAGGGGGCTAACCCGCAGTGAAGCAATGCTTTCAAAAAACTATTTCTAAGATGCTAATTTAGAGACTGTGGAAACTACTAATAATAGTTCTTTTCCCATATGCATTATTTCAACTTTCTAGCCTTACATTTAATTTGCCATTTTATCATCTTTTTTTTTAATAAAAATCAATCTTTCTGAATCCCTATCCCACCACCTTATGACTGGTCTGTTCTAATAATTATATGTAATCTGCAAACTTTCCCAACTCACAATTTATCCCTACATCAGATCATTTAACAGCAAGCTGGCCAGCTAGAGAAGGCAGAGGTAGACCTTCATTCTTTCTAGAAATCTTTACCTGAAAGATGACTCTTTGTTGTTACTACTTGCTTCTTGTGTCTTAATTGCTTTTCCACTTATAAGCTCTCTTGTCCTATGGGAACTTCAATGCAGGATTCATCAATAAAGACTCATGTCAGAGCCTTTTTTTCACATGTTCAGTTTCATAATTTGAATCTACATATGGACAACATTTCAGGTCCATAATAGAGTTCTAGTTAGGTTAGTGAGGCATTACCTACAAAAAAAAAAATCCTTCCTGCTCCAAAAAGAAGTCAAATAGTAAATATTTGGTTCCATTATTTTATGATGGTTAATGTTCAGTTTTCCTATTTTGTTACAGTTTTAAATATACAGGGTACAGGTGACAGGTGTTTTGGTATATGCCCTCAAGGATATTTCTCTGCATATTTTTTTAAAGACTAGCATCATGATAACTATCGTCTGTGCCTACTGAACAATGTTTAAGTGACATATTAAGAGTCCTCTTGATCACAGCAATTTTTAAAATTTTTTTAAAATCTTCTAAAAGATTGTTTTAAACATTTACTTCTAAATTGACAGTGAAAACTCTAAGATTCTCTCTTTCTTTTGCGAGAGGATATTGGGCCATACCAGCTGAAACAATTAATCTGGCTTTTCTGTAGTGACTCTCTTTCTCCTGAGTGCTCCTTTCAACCTTGGCTATCTACAGCTAAACAAACTGACTTTGCTCTCCCTTAAATAAAAAAAAAAAAAATAGAAAACAATAATGCTGACCCATTTGAAATGGGTTGTTTGTACTGCTTGAAGGTAACTCAGTAATTCTTCCATATCATTTTTTTTAAAAAGTCACTGTGTTTTCTGTGTTCCTGTTACCCTTATATTGGTTGGTGGTTGTCTGCCACCCTTCCATTTTAAGGTTGCTGTAATCACCTTTACTGTTAAATGATGCTGTAAAGCAAATTCCAATCCCATGTGTTTTAGATATGGAATTTCAACCCACAGTACTTACACAATGCATTTTCTGCAACTGGCTTTGTACCATATATTGCACCTTCAGAATGTGTTATCTTGTTTTTTTTTTATATTTCTTCCAGCAGGTTTGCAAAATGTTTATTCTAATTAATATTTTTTTTGTATTATGTATTGCTATTTGTCCTGAATTTTTAGAGGATTTCAGCACACCTGTGGACAGGTATAAACCCTCATGTTCTACATATTTGAATTATGGAGTGCAAGCTCTTTTTGCTGTGGCAAAAATCAGTATATCTTAAAGGATGAGATAATCCTGTATCAAGGCTAAGTAATTTGAATCAGGTATTTTAAGCATGTTAACCAAACCACACAGCAAAGGAGTAATGATTAAATGTTATAGGGTAATTCCTTCTCAAACAAATTATCACAAGATATCTCACAGCAGTATCACTGAGCCATAAGCAAAAATGTCCATAAGTAAAGCATCAAACTCTCATTATCACTGACTTTGCTATCAAAGTTTGTCATACAAAAATATGCAGATATTTTAAATGGAGATCAAATGATATTCAAATTCTAGTAACCCAAAGCAATCATCTTAATATTGCTAGGTTTATATATCTTCTCAAGATTAGAAAGGAAATTTTAATGTACTTTTAATCTTTATATTTTTTTTAATTCTTTGCCAAATAATTTTCTTTCATCATTCATACACACTGCATCATCATTACAGTCAGGTTGTGTAAGAGTGCAGATCTAATTTTCTTCATCAAAAAACTATGGAGGAGTCATACAATGCATAGCTACTGTTGTCATTTTTGTGCAACACTGTGAAAAACAATTCCCAGTTTTCTGAGATTTGGTATACAGGATCCTAAAATTTGCATTTGGAAACAGAAAAACAAATTGTAAAAACTGTACTGAAGAACACGGAGAAGATAGCAAATGTGAATGGGCACTTGGTGCTATTAGGTGTGTGCAGTTGTGGAGTAGTTAGCAGCTTTTCTTTACACAGCATGACTGGCTCATCATTTAAAGCAATTGGTCTCAGTCTAGTCAGGTCTCCTCTCAGGAGTTGGTTAATGGACATCTTACAGCTTTTTGATGTCTTTATTTTCTTCACAACTTATATCTCCCCTGCCATTGCACAGACAGGCTAAACTTCAGCTCTGAGATATTTAAGCTAGAGTGTTTTTACAGACATGGATTTGGGGTATGCCTGTGACTGTCGCAATAATCCTTTAAAAACAGGCCATGTCACAGGGACAATTATTTAAACAAGCTTGGCTCAGTAGTAACCACCACTACATGGAGTGGGTCTGCAGGTGGACAGCACTGCACACACTCGTTTAGGTGATGCCCCACACAATGCACTTGAGCCTCAGCCTAATACCCCTGATGTTTTTGATGCAAAGGCAAATTGAAGGCAGTCAGACATGCTTAACATGAAGTGCAGTCAGAAAGCAACAAAACTATGCAGAGGTAGACCTGTCTAGAAAGGCAGACATTGTTATCTCTCCCTCCACATCCCAACCTCCATGAATGCTTTAGAAGTGTTGTTTGACTAACCGCTCCTTTCCAGGAAGGTGGTGTCAAAAAGTATTATCTGTTGGGTAGCTGTAAGTGTTTCACACATAAATGAATGCAATATCAGATAGGAGAAATGTGAGAGAGTTGCAGAAGGAGGTGGTTAATAAAACATGTAAACCTCTCACCTTCCATGTTCTCCCTCAAAGATAGTACCATCAGGAATTGGGGTGTTGTCATTACTGAAATCAGAATAAAGCCTGTTGGGAGACTACATACTGTTATTCATGCTGAACAGGTTTACCCAGCTCTAAAAAGAGGGGTTGGAGTCTACACTTCTCAGTGCATACTTGGTGTAGAAGTCTCCTTACCTTTTGAACTTACAAAGTGACAGCACAGCTTACCCAGAAAAAAAACAAACATGCAGCATATCAATAAATGCAGTTCTTAATTAGTTCTCCTTCTATATCCACTTCTAATACTGACAGACCTTGAATGGGCTTTTTGTTATGACTGTTGACTTTAGGCTTTTGAAATATTGCTGAGTAGTGACCCAGAGGGGTGGAGGTGGAATTACATTCAGCGACACTTAAACCATCATCTGTTTGGTATGTTACTTCCTTTCACTCTGATGTTGGGAAGATCACACCCAGCCTTCACATTCCTCTTCAACAAGTTGTGTCAAGGAAAAGGCAGAAAGGAAGTTGCCCCACATAACACTGGATATCAGAAAGGAAGGTCTTAATGGGGATGTCAGGATGTAATTTCTACAGAAATCAACCCTTCCTTTTGTCAGTCCCAGAACCAGCTGCAATAAACATTCCATCTTATAAAGTGAGGGCTCGAGACGTAGTACTGTATTCTCTGGGATTTAATATTCTTGGTTTATATATAAAAAGAATGCTGAATTCTTAAACTCCACCACAGTTATAAACTCCTAAAACTGAAATGAAATTGTGGAGTTTGTTTTGGCTGGAATATCAAAGACAGGTGAGGTGATTAAAACAGAAAACAACACGTAAAGTATCTTCCTCACTGTCATACAATGGCAACCTATTCCTAACTACCTGAAATTAAGAACTCTGCTAAATTCTTACTGTAAATTTTTATTCATAAATATTTTATATATATTAGAAATTTTTTTTATCTGCACTTTTCCTATTTTTCAGCAATAGCCATAAGAGCAATAGTAAATAACCAGAAGACAGAATGCGTGAAATGCACCATCATGGACATATATTTACAATTCCTGCTTAAGAAATGAAAAATAATATTTGATCATATTTTGTAGTGACTCATATGTAAAATATTGCATGTATTTCTGTGACTCATTAAAAGCCTCTTAAAACCAACTCATTTACCTTAGAGAGGAATGTGCTTGAAATCCTTTGTAGCATGCCTATAAACCATTGTGAGGGCATAGTAATTCAACAAATAAAGCACTTATAATATTTCAGTCATAAGGGAAAAAATCTGCTAAACCAGAATCAAACAAATATTGGTCTCAAAATACCTTCCTTTTTTTTTTTTTCTTCTTTTGTTAATAGCTGGATTAAGAATCATAATATTTTATGGTCCATTAGGGTAATTTTTGATACTGAAAAGTAAATTGTGTTAAGCAACAGTATGAGGTTCAACAAGGCCAAGCACTGGGTCCCAACAACCCGAGGTGGTGCCACAGGCTGGGACAGAGTGGCTGCAAACTGCCTGGATGAAAAGAGGGCTGGTTGACAGTGGCTAAATATGAGCCATGGTATGCCCAGGTGGCCAAGAAGGCCAATGGCATCCTGGCCTGGATCAGCCATGGTGTGGGCAGCAGGGCCAGGGCAGGGATTGTCCCCTGTACTGGGCACTGCTGAGGCCACAGCTCCAGTGCTGTGTCCAGTGCTGGGCCCTCAGTGCAAGAAAGACACTGAGGAGCTGGAGAGAGTGCAGAGAAGGGCAGTGGAGCTGGGGCAGGGTCTGGAGCACAAGTGCTGTGAGGAGCAGCTGAGGGAGCTGGGGGTGTTTATCCTGGAGAAAAGGAGGCTCAGGGGTGACCTTGGCCCTCTCTACAACTGCCTGAAAGGAGGCTGTGGCCACGTGGGGGTTGGCCTCCTTGCCTGGGTAACAAGCGACAGGGCAAGGAAAAATAGCTTCAAGCTGCATCAAGGGAAGTTCAGATTGGGCATTAGGAAGAAATCCCTCACAGAAAGGGTGATCAGATATTGGAAAGGGTTGCACAGCAAAGTGGTGGAGTCATCATCCCTGGAGGTATTCAAGAAACAACTCAACATGGCATTTTGTGCTGACAATCTGGTGTTCAAAGTTCGGACTTGATGATCTCGGTCTTTTCCAGCATTAAGGGTTCTGTTATCCTCTCATTGGATAAAAATGGTGTTAAACTTTTATGCAATGTTTGAACATTTCCAGTAGAGTAGGAAGTTGTCTTTTTGTTGCTTGATGTCCATGATACAAGAAGAAAATGAATGGTGAGTGTTGGAATGAGTTCTACAGCTATAGCCACATGAGCTGTGCAGTGATTAAATCAGAACATGCCCCTTTTCTTGTCTGCAGCCATTTCTCAGTGACAGAGCCCAATGACAGGACCATGTCCTTGAATTTGGAAACCTGAATACACACTTCAACAGCATGACAAAATGTGCCACCAAGAAAGTGCAAGTTCAGACACCATATCACAACCATTCCTGTAGAACTCACGGATGTCCTCATGTTATGAATTTCAGAAAAAAATTCAAGGGAGAATACATGTTTTAGAAAGATCATCTGAAATATGTACCCATTATTCTCCATCAGATCATCTTCTGTCAACCTGAAGATCATTTTATTTTCCCACACCTTTGCCCTTGAGCACAGGACAAACCACCAGGAAGATTCTTGTTGATTTTGTTTTGATAGGCTTCAATTCCCAGGACTGGATACCTGTTGACCTAAAGAATGGCTTATATTGTCCTAAAAAAAAAAAAAGGCTTTAAAATTGGAGGTAAATACCACTATTCCCACAGACTCTCAGAATGAGGTATACTGGCCTTACCACAAATCAATACCAGGCATCACACAGCCAGTGAAATCTTGGCTGTATTTAAATAGCTGCATTGGGTTTGCAAGGCCAGTTTTTGGTAGTGGGGGTGCTGCAGGTGTTGATTCCATGAGAAGCTATGAGAAGCTTCCTCCATGTCAGACAGAGCCAATGCCAGCCAGTTCCGACATGAGCCCACCTCTGTCCAAGGCCAAGTTCATCAGACATGGTAGCAGTATCTCTGCATTAACATACTGCAGAAGGAAAAGCAGTCATCATGCAGATGTAATTCAGCCAGGGAACAGGCAGAGAGAACTCTACAGACATCAAGGTCACTGCAGAAGGAGGTACAGGAGGTGCTCCAGGCACCAGGGCTGAGGCTCCCTTGCAGCCCATGGTGTAGACCATGGTGAGGCAGCTGTGCCCCTGCAAAGCTCAGAGGTCCTTGGGGGTGCAAAGATGCACCTGCAGCCCATGGAGGAGATCCACATTGGAGCAGGTGGATGATCAAAAAAAGGCTGTGATCCCATGGGAAGCCCATGCTGGTAGAGGGTCCTAGCAAGGACCTGCAGACCCAGAGAGAAAAGCCCATGCTGAAGCAGGTTTCCAGGTAGGACTTATGACTTCATAGGGGACCCATGCTGGAGCAAGCTGTTCTTGATGGACTGCACCCCATGGTAGGGGACTCACGCTGGAGAAATTCATTCCCCTCCTATGGGAAGGACCCTAGGCTGGAGTAGTGAAAGGACTCCTCTCGCTAAGCAGCAGCATAAGGAGGGAGGGGTGGGGGGAAGGTGTGGTTAGGTTTTACTTCCATTATACTGTGCTGATTTTTATTTTGACTGTAATAAACTCAGTTATTTTCCCCAAGTCATGTCTGTTTTGCCCATGATGGTAACTGAAGAATGATCTCTCTCTGTCCTTATCTCAGCTCATGAGGCTTCCATTACACGTTTTTCTCCCCCATCCATTTGTGGAGGAAGGTGAGAGAACAGTTTTGGTGTGTACCTGGCATCCAGCCAGTGTCAACCCACCACAAACACAGAGTTATTGAATACAAGAAGGCCAGTATTCCAGTATCCAGTTTCTTCAGTGGTTGGTAGAGAAGCTCACTACCTGCCCAAATCACAGAAAACTTAAAAGTTATTCTGCTTTTTTGATTATCTGTCTTTCCCTGCATGCTTTGAATCATACATGTATTCACTATCACAAAGAGAGAGGTCTGATTTACTTATTATTTAAATTAGACCCTCCAAGATCAAAACTATTACAGTTTCCTTTTCCTAAGGAAATTTTGTCAACATTTCAGCATTTCTTCAAAAACACCATGAAAGTAATGAGGGACAGAAAGGAGAATTGGACACAGAAAAAAAATTCTGTTGTTCTAGCTCCCCCTGAAATATAATACTTATGCAAGGCAAATTTTAAACAAAGATGGAGATAATAATTAAAAGGATAATAAGCTTTTGTGTTGGAAAGAAAATTAGCATAGTACTTAGGCACTGCAAACATACAGGTATTAAGCATAGTAATGCAGCTTGCTCTGCTGCTTGCAAAATGTTTCTGACTACTGAATAAGGTTTTCTCAATATTGGGATTACATGATCTAAAGGAAGATCTATGACAAATACATTCAGTGAATATAAATACATAATTTGATAACTCTGGATTTTGCTTAGGACTGGTAAATGTATGTAGACTGCATTACAACAGTTCATGTAATATGGATAATCAGATTGTTCTCCAGGTTTTCAGTGTGGGGAGTAGAGTTCATATTTACTAATGTTAGAAACTCAGGTTCCAGTCCTTCAGATTGCACACATTAAAATTTGTTTATGGCCTCAAACAGTTTCTGAACTTAATATTAATACAAGATAAAACAATCTTTATCAGAGGTTGTAGCTGAATATTGCCTTTTGTATCTCTTATCTTTTTCACCTACCATACCAGGGAGATAATCTACTCCAAAACATAGGATCTGTACCCAGGGCACATGTAATTTACCAAATCTTTCTAACAAGGTGAGGACTGAACTTGATAATCCACCAAGACTTAAGATCTTTCCTGTTTATAGTCCACAACTCTCAATTCAAAACTGAAGCACCTAAACACCATAGTAACCGTTCTTTTTTAGGAAGGAACAAAACTATATTTAAGTATTCTTTTTTCATTCCCACCTGGCTTCCCTCTTCGCCAAATCCAAGAATGGCAATACAACTTCCCTAATTCAGAAAATTTATCTGAGTTATCCTTTCCAGTCATTCTAATAAGTTCAGCACAAAGTTTCCCAGCTGTGAGAGTCGTCTACTACAATACCAAAAGTGGAAACAAATTACTTTTGCATCAATGAAAGGACACAGACGCATGCACTGATCTCAGAAATATACTGCTTCCATCTGTAGTAGAGCATCCCTAGCCTGTGTTCAAATATTGATGCTACTTAACACAACCCAGTTGACTAACATCCCTTATGTAACAGAGAACACAAATACAACACAAAAAAGAGTTCAAATCCTACTCAAATTGGTATCAGGTTCTTCTCTCTCCCAAGAGAGATGTCTTTGCTAAATAAAAAAGTTGTTTTTTACACTGGATTAGCAGAGTTGTTAAATCCCACATACACAAAAGGTTTCAGGATGCTTCAGTTTAAGTTGTAGGATGCTTCAATTTACACACCCAAATCCCTAAGCACTGAGCCCAAAGTGTACCTACCCAAGCTTCATAAGTGCTAAAACCACCCATGCCTTTTTCTCTCTTGGGATCTGTCCAGTTAGTAATTTCTTTGTCAAAACAGAACCTAAGTGGCACCTCTGCAGTCATGCAGAGAAGAGATATGGAACTTGCTCAACAGAGTAGTACCCTATTCAAGAAGCAGTAGCAGCAGCTGTTGACAAAAGCAGGAGATATTAAGTACTTCACTGGTAGTCATGAGGGCACAGATTTCAAGTGCATATCTAATATGGTCAATAGGATGAAGAAATGAACATAAACTAGCAATCAATCAAATATTTATTGTAACCTCCTCTGTAAATACTGGCAAGAGTCAGCTACAGCAGTAAGTCAGGAGCCAGTATGGCTCCAGAAGTTCAGTGCTCTCTCACTGCCCTTAGTCCCTTTCCTCCCAAAATGAACACACAATATACTCTTTCTCTGGGGGAAAGGGATCTGTCTGATGCTTTCACTGGTATGAGTCACGCTGCTGTCAATTTTTGCTCAAGAAAATTAGGTGGTACACTAAAGATCAAAGGTGCCAAAACCCTGCATACTACACTGAAAGGATGATGATTGATTAACTTCATCCTTCCAAATTCCAGCAAAGAGGACAGACTATAAAATAAAGCGTGCAACGAGCAATTTCTCTTGGAAAGTCAGCTCATAAGTGATTCCACCTGGTTTTCATTAGCATAACTCTCAAAGGGACACTACTCTGTGTCTCATCCCAAACCTTACCCTAAAATGCAGAAGAACTGGGTGCAACATTTGAGCACAGTCTATAGAAAGGCCTATAGCTGATTGCATAGAAACTTGATTGACAGTAATGGTAGAAAATACTGTGAAGATTCATCTATATACTGGTACTAAGGCACATCAGATAGCAAAGGATTGAGAAGTCCCTGTTCTCTTTAGTTAACTCCTGTGTGCTTTCTATGTCTTTATGTCCTAATGGGTCGCCATTAAAAAATACAGGACATAATTTGAAAATATTTCATAATGAGAAGTTGAATAATGCCTGCAAAGTAATAAAGCATCAGTGGACAATGATATAAAGAACAAACATTCAGCTTGTGCTATTACCATCACTTAAAGCTAGCTCCATCACTTAAAAAAATGGCAGAATATAAAAAACTATGGAACCATATCTGCCTATCTGTTTTCTATCCCTCACAAACCTTGTTTTCTCTGCAGCTTGAGGACTCCTGAAACAATTAGGATATGGCAAAGAATCTTTATATAAGCAGAGGAAAGACCCAGAAGGACCTAAACAAAGATTGAAAGAGCTTCAGTAATGCAGAATGTCTTTTACTAGCACACATATCTCTCCCCAGAAGCACTCGACGTGAATACCAAAACCTGACAGCAAAATTTGGCCTGTGGGAAGAATAGGGGCTTCATGTCTTGGGGACATCTTAGGGGATGATCCTGTGGATAAGCTCAGTGTTTGGATTGTGCCTGTAAGCAGAAACTCAGAGCTCTGTAGGGCTTCCAGCATGTTTTCTGTTGTCAGGCTAACAAATGACCTTGCAGCTATTTCCCTAGGAAGAATACTTGGCAGTTATACATCCAGCTATGTTTTGAAAGAATTTGGATGTTGTGAGTTTTCTCTGCATTTTATTATGAGAGTTCATGTAATGGCCAAAAACAAGTCCTTCTGTTTAAACAGGTAATGATTCCACATTAAAGACTTAATCAGATTATTTTGGCCTTTCTGTGAGGGCCTTTTTCTTTCAGTCTCAGACACAACATAATAATGTCAATCAGCTTCAGAGCTTTGAGCCCAAGAGGCAGGATTAGGTTTTTGCTTTGCCTTTTTCTCTTTAAGAGGAAAGGGATTTGGAATTATGAAATCAGTATTTACATAAAGCAGTTACTGTGAAAACATGGACCCAGATCTCATTGGTATGGTTCTTAGAGTAGAAAGGTCTGTCTCTTCTGGGTTCACTCTCCCTACAAGAAAGATAATATCTTACTGGCCACTGTTAAATGTAGAATGAGCTTTGTTCAAGAGAAAAGATTGTTACTGTGGAAAAACTGATTTTGTTTAGCAGTACACATATCCCACAGACCAGGGTCTGCCTTAAGACTTATGGGGAATTTTATGTAGCTTAGGGACCTCTTCAGATGTCTGGGGATATATTTTCAGTTAAAACTGTAATTTGCTCCTTGCTTCAGAGAGGATATTCTGTTAACCTACCACAGCACGGTTTTCAGAGGGTTTTGGCCATAAGATCTGTTATGAGTACACTGACTTCTGCACAGTGCAGATTACAGCCATTCAGCTTCTCACTGAAGCAAAAAAGAAAGAGCATTCTTGGGCCCATTATTTCAGGATGGAAAAGATCATAACTCTTCACTAGAGCTTTATTACTCTTTTGCAAGAACATCCTTGATCATTAGACAAAAAAATCCAGTATAAAAATTTTATTGTAAAATACCAACACATATGTCACTCTGGAAAATAAAATAGGATTCAAGATTCTAAATATCATAGAGGCTAAGCTAGGGTGGCTTATATTCCATGTAAAATCTCTTCTCTAGAGATATTTTAATTAATTTATCTATTAATCTACATTCAGGGAGGAGACCTTGTGAAGTTTTTGGCATAAACATTATCCTCTCTTTATCCCATGAGATGAGACTACACTATTTGTAAAACAATTTCAAAGGAAAAAAATTCTTCATAGAAGAAAAGCTGATTTATTGATAGGCTTAGGTAGTTTGTTACCAAACCAGTGTTTGAGGTTTAAATATCACTTATAGCTCTAACTTCAAAAGAAACATTTACTGCATGAAAAGACTCATTAATTTCCTCCCATACCCACAGCATTTTCCTGAAACATCGGGAAACGCTGTAACTTCTGCCAGACAGCAAAACACATACTAAACTGGAAATTCAAAACTACTGAACTGAAGGATTCTAAATGAAACTGAAAGGACAAAACAGCAAGAGAACAAACGAAGCTTTCTCCAATGTTACCTCCATGGCCAGGTTTTGTCAGGCCTTAGAAATCCACCATATGCCTACCTCCCTTGCTAGGACTCATTGAATTACTGAAGCAACAACTCCTTGCTGACCAGTGCAGTTCAGGGTTAATTTAGGCCATGCCTGGTCAGTACCATGCACCACAAGTCTCTGCATGAGTTACTCTCTACACTTCTCACACTCAGCAGCTATCACCCAACTAGGTCACCTTTAGTGGAAACAGAATAATGAGCCAACCAGAAAAGAAAATTCATAAGCATTAACTAAGTCAATGCCGACAATTTTGTAACTGATAGAGCATATTGGCATAAAAATTATAAAAACAGACCAATCCAGATGACAAGCAATCAAATAAACAGTGTAGAAAGTAAGGCAGAACTTTACATTTTTGGCTCTTAAATATTCTTTGGATAAAAAATGTTGCTAAACATGAGTAAACAAGAGAACTTCAAAAATTTTCTAAGAATCTTTGAGACCTCAGAATATACCTACATGCACAGGTAACTGAAGATCACAAAATAAAAGATACCAGTAGGCTAACTCATAGTTCAAAGAATTTTCACCTTTCAAGGTGACACACCTGCAAAACAAACAGTACCGCATACAAACGTAACAGAAAAATAAGATAAAGTGTATAGGAAGTCTGTTTTATTTCATTACTTTTTTCTCTCACCTCCATTTCAGAAACGCTAATTCTTAAGAGGGGCCACAAGACTTTCATTCCAGGATGGGAAGGTAGGTACCTGCAATGTTAGTACAGCTTAGTCAAAGTTGAGCAGCACCTTATCAATCCATGCAACACACAGCTGATTGAAAAATACAGTATGGATCTTGTAGGAAGGAGGGATGGAGACAGTCACACAAACAAAACAAGACCATGTTGGTTATAGGAACACTCAATTTTTAAATTCTCCTTCTTCTTGTCCAGTAAACCTATATCAATGCAGAACCATATGAGGACCAAAACTAGGCCTTTCCAGGCTGGAATGGGATATCCTGCTTGGCTCACTTGAAGCCGTGCTGGACCTTAATTTTAACAATATACCTGTGCCACCTCTCTCTCTCACCTTCCTTCCTCCATCACCTTCTGTGATTACACAGAGCTGTAAATTCTCCATGGAAAACCAAGACCACCAACACAGCCTTGATGTTGTAAGCTCTAACAGCTTTGAAGCCGTATGACTAGAAATTCACTGTAAGAAAAAGACACAGCAAGAGGGAAATAAATATAACCCACTGGCAGACAGAATAAAGAATTTAAAATCATAATTTTGCACTCTAAGTGTAGAAAACTTAATTCTGTTGTTCCTCCCCTTTCCACCCCCACAAAAAAAGAAACAAACAAACAAAAAAAACCCCACAAACAAACAAACAAAAAAACCAACCCTGTCTCATATTTACCTAGCCTATGAACCCTGTTTTCTCACCACTCACTTTTTCCCTCAGGTATGGTAACAGATGCCATTTTATTCCCTCTTTACATTAAGACTCCATTACCCTTTCTTGCTAGAGCTGACAGTGGCTATGCCTGCTGCCTTCTTGCACCCTAACGTCATTTCCATGAGAAAATCAGATAATGGCAATTGTTTCATTCCTATGAAGATGTAAAGGAAACAGTTTGATGCACACAAGACAAGAAGAATGCCTTCACTCTAAATATTATCAGGATGAGCATGCTTGTGGATCAGGCAAGACAACAAAGAGGCTACCAGAGTCCAGATATTTCAGCAAAGATGCTTGTTCCAATAGCTGTCCTTGACTGGAGCAGCACTGACAAAGAACACAGAGCCTGGAAGAGGCAGCTAACAAGGTTTGTCAAGATTTGCCTTCCTCATGAGTGTTTATTGTTTGTACCTGAAGTTCAGCATTACTTAGAAATCAAGTACAGTTTAAAAGGTTTGTTTTCAGCAGTAAGCTTTAAAAGAGAGTAGCAGAAAGTGAGGCCTTGTACAAGACACAGTAAGAATAGAAAAACCTTGAGTGACCTGGTGTTGAAGTTGATGACATCCAAGAGCCTTAAGTCACCTTATTTGTCTCATGTATATGACATGAGATTGTCTTAAAATGTGACAAGTTTCAAAGCTCATCCTTAATAGGTTATAGTCTTGGGCTGGAGTTTGAATTCCTTGTGCAATAAGTGTTACATTACCTGGGTGACTGCAATGACTGCTCTGTCTTGGGTCTTGTACCGAAAAGTGAGGGGTGGAAGTGCAAATTCACAGGCAAGCACTCACTTGCCATATTCTAACAATTTTAGGCTTTTCTTAGCAACTTAAGCACGAAGAACCTCAGCCCACAGTTTTTAAAAATGCACTTATTTTTACAGCTTACATAAAATGTTATGATTCCACATTTAACTGTTGGGAGAAGGAAGACATGGTAGCTCAGATCTTTCAATGAGGTCAGTGTCTTTCAGAGCCTCTGGCTCTGATTGCCACTGAGAGTCTGGACTAGAGATAAATGAAATCCAAGTAGCAAGCCCAAGAAGCAATTTCTAGGGTGGGGGATGGGGTTGTGTTGAGCAAAATTGACTGCTTTCAACTGGGACTCTGCAGAGTTCTTGTTCAAAACACTAATACATTGTCAGGTCTTCAAACACAAGGAGCATACATAAAGAAGGCAGAAAATATCAGGTTCAAGAGAATCTATAAAGCAGACACCTCATCAGTGTCATGTAAACTGACCTTTACAGTGGTATCCCCCATTAAAATCCTTCCATTTGCCAATATCTTTTTACAGTCTCTTCTGACATAAAATAAGCAGTTCTCCCTCTGGAGCTGGCAGAGTCCCTATTACCATTGATACAAAGGATTTTAGCTCCCACATCCCTTTCCTTCACATGTCATCTTTTTCATAAGCAGACCCACAGCTAACAGAGAAAAGATTTCAGACAAGAGAAGCACTGGTGGGCTATTTCCATGCCATTCCCATAAATATAGTTCTAGCAAGAGATTTGCCACATGACAGCTGTGCTGAAAGTGTAATTCCAAAACTGGAATTAGCCTTTGCATTATCCCATAAACACGATTCTGGGGAGATTAGTTAAAAGGCATTCCAGCATTCTGCCACCCACACCATGCAACTGCAGAGTTTCAGTTCAGATAAAGTACCCACATTTTATGGAAACAGTGGGGATAATTTCCATTAGTTTAACAAAAAGCCTCAGCTCATGGAGAAAGTAAGGAAACAGGCACTGGGAACATTCTGCAAACAATTAACACACTAAGCTCTTTGGCTCTATTTTCACTTGTTATTCTTAGCAACTGGTATTACCAGGAGTGCTGATGCATTAAGGATCATAGGAGGAGTGAACAGGTTTCTCTAGCGGATAGAAACTGGAAGCAAATTATGCACATACTGAACAGGCCAGCTAGGAAACCTGAAAGTCATGCAATCTGCACTACTCTGCCTTCATTAAAACCTCTTCTGCAAAAATACATTTCTCAGTGATGTCCACCAATATTGTCACACATAGAAGTCACAGTGATACTGTCATAATCTTAGCAAATAATTGTAATCATTCCCTTAAAAAGAGAGCTGTGCCCTGAATTTTTCAGTACATCATGTGTTTGATACTGTTCTCTTTAGCTGACAAACCTATATGTTCTCAGTATTTAACGTATGCCTGGGAACAAATGAATGGTCTGAAGGATTTTGATTCTCTACTTCTACGCATAAGTGAACTCATTTATCTTCTATTATGGTCAAAAATACAATTTTTCCTTTTTTTATATCTGAATGTAATGTAAGTACAAGAATTAAGTAGTGGTAATTAAATACAACCATTTCTAAAAACCTTCTTAACTAAAATGGTGTAAATATTTCCCACTGGAAGGAAAAACATCTTGAAGTATCTCTTCAGTCAGACTGTTGTACTTTCTTTATTGCTTTTAATGCTGAAATATAGTAACTTCTATCAGCACATGATCTCTCAGCACGACACATAGCTCAGAAGCTATCTCTCATGTACTGGTCTTAAAAAGAGAGAAACCAATACTTCTCTTTCACTGGATTTAACAATGCATTAACCATGCAGGCAGAGAACAAAGATAAGTGCATTAATATTGACAGAACTTCTTTTCCCCATTCCAGGACATGGTAATGTTTTACAGAAAAGGACATGTCTGCCCTGCACCCTCATCCACAGGTATAAATATAAGTAAATTAAAACCCATACTCCCAAAATTTAACCACAAAGGTAATGAAGAGTTGTAAAAGTTACCTGTACACAAGCAAACAAAAAAGCCAAGTCATCATGCTATATTGCAGTTCCTCCTGTTTGGCTGGCCAGTTGTGCATACATCAACTTCTAATGGTACGCAGTCCAACCCAGCTATGGAAAACAACACTTTTCATATGCAGGATGACTACAAAAACACTTATAGGAGCAGCAGAAATGTGTCTCCTCTATGCTAGGTGAGCTAATACGCAGATCATAAAACATTTTTCCTTTCAAAAACAACATATGTTTTCCCTGTCTGCATTTGAATTTCCAGATAGAGGGAAAGTTGCATTCATATGGCCTCTCTGCCATGCTCAGGAAGTAGCTGGTAAGCTGGTGAGACCAGGTTGAATGCAGGTAAACTGCAGGTGATTACTCTGTTCAAACCCAGACTTCACAGTCTTCATGTGAATCCATACCTGAAGAAATGGTCTGTTCCAAAAAGGTAACCAGTGATGTTTAAATAATACTTGTTACTACTGCACAGATGCCAGCAAAGAGTTTACAGTCTTTGTGGCTTAATTGTTCAATACAATCAAATTGATTTGAAATAGGCTCACCCAGCTTAAAACTGCTTGTGGAGATCTGCTGAAGAATTCAGAGAACAGCAGGGTGACCTGAAGAAAGCAATGAATGAAATTCTAGTGAATGCAAAATATTATATGTATGTGAATACATAATGTTGCATAGATATGCATAGTTATAATTATGCTAGCCAAGATCATGTAGGAAATCTGATACACAAAAAACATCAGAGCTCAAGGTTCATATCAATCCACCTCATTGTATATTTAGAATTGAAAAAGCTACAGATAGAGATGTCCAGGATGGTGATATGGTGATGGGTTTTGGAAGACTTTCTCTAAACAGAGGGACTAAATTAATTCTTTTTTTTTTTTCGTTTTTTTCATTTGACCTTCCCAGTTCATTATTCTGATTATATCAAGTTAGTCTCAGGTTTTTTCAAGAGGACTACTTGGCAAGACTCAAGAAGCCAGGAAAATTAAATCAAATACTATAAAAACAAAGAAAACAAAACCAAAACAAAAACAAAACAAAACAAAACAAAAAAAAAGGCAAAATATGAAGAGAATATGGTAGGAGACTACAAAATTATAAACACCACAAAAAAAGGTTTGTAGAGATGGATTATTCATGACTTCTCACAATACATAAATAAGGAGGCACCAAAAGAAATTGTCCAGTTTAAACAAAAGGAAATGCTTTTTCCACATAGCTTCTTAATTGGAGTGTGGAATTCATTACCACAGGAAGTTGTGGAGGCCACAGCATAAAAGGAAATGAAAAAAAAATGATGGGGAATTTGTGGAGGATAAACCCACTGGTGGCTATTAGACACAATGGTCCGGATGCAAATTTTAGCACAGGAAATTCTTAAACCATCAGTTACTGGAGGTGAGGATAATCGCTTCCTACATCCCCTGTTTCTCATCCAGTAACTGATGGTTTAAGAATTTTAGCACAGGAAATTCTTAAACCATCAGTTACTGGAGGTGAGGATAATCTCTTCCTACATCCCCTGTTTCTCATCCTTCTCTTTAAGCTCTTTTTGCAGGCCACTGCTGGCAATAGGACACTGGATTGGCTAGACCTTCAATTGATTCATATAGAAGTTGTTATGGTCTCAAGTCAAATAGCATTTACCACAGTGTCAGAAAACATGGTGGGTCAACATCACCATGTATGAAATCAAATTCTGCAATTTGTACAATTACCCAAAGCAAGAGATGCAAATTTCTGAGGATGGCATAAGAAAATTCATAGTAACTACAAATTACATGCTTGTGAGAGAGATGCTACATCAGGGAAGCTCTGAGTTTTGCATAACAGAAATCTCCTTTCACAGTGCGTAGTATCCAAATGGAGACCTATGTCTGGGTTGAACCTCAGCAATTAGGAAACATGCTTTCCTAAGCTTACCCAAAAACTCTCCAAGGAGGAACACTGGGAGTGCTAAACAATATCTAGTTTTAATTATATGAGTCTGAACTATGTCTAGTCTTCGTCTAATAACAAAAATACCATTCTACATACCAAAAACATTGCCAAGCAAATGTGTCCAAGAATTCAAACTGCGGTAGGCACCAGCAAATGCTCTGTTGTCCTCGTGCTGCCACTAACAGCAAGAAAAGCTGAACATTCTGGTGACATCTTCATCAAAAATTTTACAGCAACATTTCTGCTACATGCTATCTTACCCTGCAAGAAGATTGGGGTCTAAGTCCCTAAAATGGGGAAGGGGTATTGAGGGGGGGTGTTAAAATTCATGATTGCAGCAAAAAAACAACATGTCTGGTGACTCAGGAGGGCTAACCCCAGAAATATAATGTTGCTCAACAAAACAAACCACAGACATTCCTGACTACTGCGAGCAATGGGACATGCTGTAGTCTGATGAAAGTTGTTAAAAGGCAATTGTTGCTAGCAAGAGCTAGACTTCATATAAAACAAAACCTCTAATTTCGTTCATAAATCCACTCATATATTACTCAGGATGGGTTAATAATCCAGGGAGCAATATGCTTCTGGGGTAGTACAGCAACATTGTGTGACATGCAGTGCTGCCCAGAGAGACAAAGAACAGCCCAGGACAGAAAATCTCAGGGAGGTCCACTGAGCACCTGTCTCTTAACAAGTAAGAAAAACTTTTGAGTTCATTGGAGCTCAATAGCAGAGACTGATGGATGCATGAGTTTGCCAGGAATACAAGACCTTGGAAACTAGGTGCAGTGCTTGCCCACACCTAAATAGCTATATATTTCAGGGGTGTTAGCACCCAACTACTATATCTATATGGGGGAAAAGTCTTCATCAATCATTCTTACAGCTTCTCATGTGAAACAGCATAGTAATCTACATCAGATTTCAACACATTACATTCAAAATCTTCATGCTGTTTTCTCATGCTCCTACACATAACAAAATGTCCTATTTTAAAGTAACAATCCTCATTACTGCTTTTATCTATAAAATTGTAAATTAAAATTCTTTTTTATGAAGAAGCTTGATAACATCTGCTTAAGTATAATTTCCTTTAAACTAAAAATCTCGTGATTGTGTATTTGGTCACTACATTCATCTGCTATTAGAAGTGCACTTAAAAAAAAAAAAGCACACGCCTAAGTGATCAAAAGAAAGTTAATTGCTGAGACTGAATTACGATAAGAACTAACACAGTCAGCACTTTGAAAGCATGGCTCAGAAGAACCGGCACCAACAGAGAGGCTTTCTGTAGTCCTCTGATATTTACATTAGAAGGCGTTTGTGCCAAGCCCAGCAAATTTTCTGACTGAAGGCAGCAAGTCTCGTGCAGAGGGTGAGGAAGGAGGGGCGGGCAAGGGGCTGCAGGCAGCGGGAGTGGTGGGGTGAGAGTTCCTCTCCCCCCAGCTCAAAGTGTAGGAGGAACAATGCTGAGAAAGGCAAGCGGCTACACCCAGGTCAGCAGAGAGGGACAGTCCCCCACTGGTGATGGCCCCCACCACGTCCTGTCCTGGCTTTTCAGTAACATTTACACGTTCACTGTCGTGAGCTGCGGAGTTTTATTTCCTCGTCTGACTTGGTGACTTCAAGGGGAAACACATTAGAAGTGAAATTTGCTTACAGTGATGAAGGGGACAGTTTTTACGCATTACTTGTAGGCATTCCTTGGCTGACATCCAGGTAACCCCAACAGCCTTTCTTTCCCAAGGAGACCTGAAGTTATTGCAGCACATTCCAGGTGCCTGAGCTAGACATAGCAAGCAATGGGGATCCCAGGCCAAACACCCCTTTGTTACAGCTCTTTCCTCACCCCCGGGCAGAGCTCTCTGCCTGGCTGCCCTCCTCCTCTGTTAATACCCCTATGGACCGGTTTCACACAAAGGAGGCAAAACTGGATTTATCAACAGATTGCATTTCTTATAGGGCAGTGCAAGAAGATGCTGTACCATATAATTAATCATACCTGCCTCAGACACATTTGCGATTTGGGGAAACCAAATATTGCTTATGTGTAGCAACTGCACCACGCAGCAATCAGGTGAGGCTGGGGAAATAGCAGTGTGGCACATCTGGCAGCATTTGCAGTGGCACCCACAGGTCACAGTGATGAGCAGGTTTCCCTCAGAATGCCAGGCCCACACCCAGGCACCGCGACTCCAGCCCTTTCTTCCCACGCCACCTCTGAACTGAACCTCCATTCCCCAGCACTAGGCCTGCCTACAGCCCAAGCCCTCAGCTGAGGGCCGTGCCATGCCCCCTTAGGGACCAGGACTTCCCCAGGGCAGCCACAGCCTCTCACGGCAGCCCTGTCCTTGCAGCAGAGCTGGCACACAGCCGTGGCTCAGTCCGGCCTGGCTGTTCGGGCCCAGGCTGCAGTCGGGCCCTGCCCGCCCTTCCTGTGGAAAGGGCTGTTTGTGCCACGGGAACCCTGGCTGTGGCACATGCAGGACCCGCAGAACAACACTGCTGCAGCCCACTTTGGGAATGAGAAACGGGGTGGGCAGACAGCGTAGGGCAGCAGCCGGGCACCTGTCTGCAGCAGGGTGATGCACTGATGCTCCCGCACAGCTAGGGCAATGGCGTGGATGCCTCCAGGAAACTGCGCCAGCATCCTGCAAGGAGCAGCCAAGGAAGGGCTTGTGCTCTGTTAAGCGAGGAGGCAGCAAAGGCACTGGGCATCTGACAGCACCACAGTCCACAGGCAGCTCCGATCAGACACCTTAACGAAAGCTCTAGGTATAACTAATCTGTGTCAAAATTCATGGAACAGCTCACTACCAAGGGAGGCAAAAACTGTGCTGATTCCTTTTCTCACACATGCTCACACTGGCCAGCAACCTTCTCTTCCTAAATGAAAATGCATCCATCCTCACACTGTATATTTATTTTTTCAGAAAAAAGCACCTAAATAAATCAAGAACAAAGGGATCCTGCATACATCACATGCTCACTTTTTACAGTTCTGTACCCATTCCCCATACTTCGAATAGGCACAAAGCAAGGCATATCCATGTCGTAAAGAGTGGGTCTCTGATCTGCAGGCTTCTGCTTTGGAAGGGTCCACAGCATCTGATACAATACAAAAGCCAGTCTAGGGGTTCCTGCAGCTTATGTTTAAATTTTTCATTTTCCGTGAAAGGACTCAGCTTTTTCCATGTTTTCATAGAGATATAAGGGTTTTCAGAACACACAGCATCCTGGGATGCTAATTTCTGGGCATAACCACTGTGGATAACCACCACCCACAGAGGAAACAAGATAGGCACAAAGTAGCCTGTAGTCGGGTGTGACAAACTGAGCCATACAATGTGGCAGGAGCGACTGGGCCGTGAAACACAACCACAGTCAACACAAACCTGAGCATAAGTTTAACCAAGTTCATTTCTCATCATAGAAACCCCCAAAATGACTTGGCAATACAGGACCCCCGAAACCCTGAGTATGCAGAAGAGAGGTCTGAGTAAATATATGGAGTATACACCTTGTTAACTGGTCCTTTTCTGGGTAACAGCTGCCCCAGATGACACTGGTGGGTGGAGAAGTGGGAAAGGTTGATTAGTGTTAGAGAAGGGCATTTACATACACGGGCATTCATTCCACAAGCCCTCATCTTAGAGTGTCCTGGCTGAAACAGGAGCACCCAGCTACCAGTATGTACTGCATGTACAGCAATAAAAAAAGCTCTTAAATTCCACTGTCCCTGTTGCATTGGAAAGTACTTCATCACCTGGTCAAAAATGCAGAGAGCACTTTAACTCCTTCGCAAGTACATCTCATGATGGACATATTTCATTTAGAAAACTGCATTTTATTTAAAATTTTTGGGCACTTCTGGCTGTCCTAACCCAAAGCACCCAGGGCTGCAGTCCACCCTGCCACATCAGTACCTGCCAGTGCTGCCTCCCATCAGCTCCATCATGCAGGCAAACTCACACAATCACCTTCAGGCCTGCCTCTGGCATCCTGCCCCATTCTTTACTGCTGACCCACCCAAACCCACTCATCAGTAGCTCTCAGTAGCTGGGCCACCCATTTCAATGACCCTTGACTCGAATCTAGACCAGAGGAGAGGACTGCAGACTATTTTTGCAAAAGTATCTCATAGTAAGGATGAAAAAAGCCAGTCTGATCAATTCTGCACCAACACAACAGCAGCTAAAGGCAATGGGTTATTTCTAAGCATGCTGTTAAACAAGTGACATGTGATAGTCTATCAGCTGTCTGGCTCTTACTGGGTAAAAGTTCTCTGTACACTGCCTTTGCTCATGCTGCTTATGAATGATCATCTCTAGTTACACCTTGCAACTCATCTCTGCTTACACCTTGCAACTCTGAAACACTGTAACATATTTTTTTAGAAATCATAAGAACTATATAAATATAGTTCTTATGATTTCTTATTAAATCATAAATATCTATAATTTATACTGTGATCATATATCATATGTGTATATAAAATAAGATTCATGCTAATAATAGCTATTAAAATTGAAATTAGAAAAAATTAGAAAATTAATTTCTCATTTAGTCAGACATTAATTACAGTAAATGTAATTCTCATCAAGCAATCAAGCACAAAGCAAAAACAATGGCAGCTAACAAAATAGTCCATTAGGAACATGTTAACAGAGGAAGAAGACTCTACAAACTTAAAGAAAAGAAACAATTATGCAATAGTTCAGTAATGTGTATCTGAAACAAAACCTCCTATCGGTTACAAGTCTATGCATTCAATGCTGTGTGAACAGGCTATTGCAAAGGCAAGCATTTTCCCTGCTTTCTCCTGGTAGCTGTTTATTGGTTTTGGTGTTTTAGCCCAGCTCCCAGAGGGGAAGAAAAACCAAATTATTTCATCCACATAAGTGAAATCTTAAAACTGTCAGTAAAATATATTCTGATGTCATGATGTGAAAATGAAAGTTTTAGTCATGGAAAGCAGTGAGGAGGACTTTTTTTCTCAGACTGCCTGGTGCTTCTGGCTCAGTGCCAAAAAATATACCATCTCTCAGGTTCAGGTAGCTGACTTCACACTGAGAATTCCTCTAGGGATCAGAAAAGAAGTTCCAGAATAAAATAGATAGAAGTTCCAGAAGAGAGAGATAGATAGATAGATAGATAGATAGATAGATAGATAGATAGATAGATAGATCCCATCATCCCTATGCATAAGCTGACAACTCTTTTCTACAGGCAAAGAGTGGACAGGGAGAGGGGAGAAGGGCAAAAGCAAACCAGGGAAAAACAAAAAGTAAAGGGAAACAGATCCAGACCACCACAATCTGTTTACAACAATATGTGCAGTAACAGATCTGGCTGAAACACGTGCAGGAAGGCCTGCTAGAAAAATCATATCATGCTCAGGATTAGATGTCAAGTTTTTCTTAGCCAGGGATTAAAAAAATGTTTGTTTCCAAGTACATTTATCCTGCACACTGTCAGGAAATAGTTTAATGAAAGCTGTTGCTCAACCTTGTTTCTTTTGCCATGAAGTAAAGAAAACAGTAGTGATACTGGAAACACCAGAGAATGGCCACTGATTTCTGTGTTATCTGCTGGAACTTGTTCCTGGTGCTTACCCAGCTCTACCTGATTGACTGCAAGCTTGAGTAAGACCTAGCACTAAGAATAGCTCTTATCACTGCTCAAACATTTCCCTCTGCAGGCAAACCAACACTGACCTGTTACAGTTGGTATGATTCTACTCCAAATTTCCATTAATGTCCTCAGTTTTTGAGATACATACAATGTTTTTATTTTGTTGCATGAGAAAGCAGAGAATCAGTGCAATTACCTGTGGAAATGGCATGCCGAACACATTATGAAAAATAGCTTTACCATAAATGTAAAACCTGGAAAAACCTGGATGGTCCTCTGCTTCACCAAAAGCTGGGAACGTGTATTTTGACTAATAAATCAATTTATATTATTTTGTATTGACAGTGCAGTCTAGAGGTGGAAGACAGAGAAAGAGGAAGACAGAAAAAGATACATATGACACTGACAAAGATACAATGCAAACTAAAAAAAAAAAAAACTTTCAAAACAACTGTGCCTTAAGGAAGGAAAAGGAATCAAAGCCAAAATTACTTTGACTGCCCAGTGGAAGAGACTGAAGCAATCAGTGATTCTTTTTTGCTTGCAGAGGGCCTCTGTCACCTGCCTGTGAAAGCACAAAGAAAGCAGATTAACAGGCAGACAATGTGGAGTGCTGACTGTGCCTGAAGCTTAAAAATATGTCAGTGAGATAAATGACAAGTTCATGTTTTGATAGCACAGCAGTGTTATCCTGAAGCTCTGGGCTGTCTGCACCAGCACAGCGAGGAGCAGCGGAGGTCTCCCCAAGGCTCTTTGTGCCCCATGGACGGGAAGGTTTCATTTGCTCACAGTTTCCTCTCACCACATTCCAAACAGACACACGGGATTTTCCCTCTGCATGGCCAAGAATCACACTACTGATTACAGGACTAAGGCAAGCCCAGGGCTGAGGCACTCCCCAGCTATCACTCATGTGCCTCAGATCAGAAACACAGACTCTAGTGCAGCCATGTGCTTTGCTGAACTGAAGCCTGAGCTGATGGCCCAAGAATGGTGGTATAAGAAATATTTCTTACATCCAAAGGTTATAAAAGTTCCAGATATGGCTATAAATTACCCAAAAAAGTTGGTGTAACAGAACTACAAAGGTTCCTTTTTGTCATCATCTCCAGGATTTCTATCTCAAACACTCCTGAAAAATTTGCACTTCTGGTAATATGAAGAGGAATTTATACAACAACTGGTGTTTTCTTAGGCAAGAAATGACCCACAACATTCTATTATCAATAATGACATTTTTCATGTCTGTCTTGGTCTTATTAATCCTGCCTTATTTTTTTGTCAAAAATACCATTTCCCATTTTGTCTTTCATTCTGCATTTTAACTTCACCAGCCGTAATCAACAGCAAGTGTCAATAATCCTGCATTTTCTTTTGAGGTCCCACCTCCTCTGGTTTCTTGAAGTTGTACTCTGATAGTGTTAATAATAATTTTATCCCTCATTTAATAAAACTGTGTGCTACAAATATAAAAGTAGCCACCATGGAGAAATGTTTCTATGCCAAACTTTAATGGAAGCCTTTGAGAATTACAAATGAGTACTTAACAATATATTGCAGAAAAGCTATCAAAGTTTGATATAGCTTTGATTTTTTATTTTTCCAAATAAGCTTTGTTTGCATTTTTAACTATTCAGGTGTTTCAAATAAAAATGTATAGAAGAACAAATGTCAAGATTAGCAATAGTAAAGTATACCTTGAAATTTTCAAGGTGTTTGACGTGCAGGACTCTGACAAACAAACTAAAAATGTCGACAGGCTGAGTGAACCACAAGTGGCAACAAGTTTTGTGTGACATTTCTCAGAGGAGACTCCTGGAACTGAGCACCCTCCCCAGTGACCTGGGCAGCGGGACACAGTGCCCCCTCAGCAAGTCAGAGGAGGGTAGCAGGGGGCATGGACAGTGCCCCGCAGTGTACAGACTGGCTGGGCTGCAGCAGCAGACTGAGGGAAGGCATGATTCCCCTGCTCAGTTCTCCTAAAGCTCCCACCACAGTACTGCTCCTCCTGTAATCACACAGGCACTAATAGAGCTCATCAAAGCATAAGCAATTTTGAAGAAGCAAAATACTGAGGATTCAAGCTGAGCCGTCAAACCAAGTTCAAGAGTAAGTTTGGATACTGACCAAGAAAAAAAATAAGAGACTGAAGAGTCAAATGAGGAAAAATGAGGCTGGATTATTTTTTTACAGTAACTCCCTTGCCTCTATCTATTTTGCAGTTCTTCAGTCTGTGTGTAAATCCCCTTGCAGTTGCAAAAATGACATGATAATGAGCTAGTGTTAGCCTCTTGATAACCTGAATGTCAGAGGTGAGAACACACCTTGGAAATATCAGGCAGAGGATACTCGCGTTGTGGATGGAGAAGGAAATGCTGTCAGCAAAGTTTCATGTTTTGATCCACTGAGTGCATGTACAGCATAGGCTCCTGCTCATATCTTGAGGAAGCTTTTTCTTCCTATGTCTCTCACTTGCTCAAGAGGTGAAAGTAAGCTGGTCTGTCTGAAAACAAGAAAAAAAGGAGCACAGTCCAAGTTTTCCAGTGGCAACAAACCCACTTCTCTAATCTAGCCATGTTCTGCAGTGCCCCCCTCACAGTTTGTTCCCCCAAAGGTCTTTCCTGAGGCTTGGGTACTCCCCTCCTCCTGCACACCAGACTGATTCTCCTCCTGTGTTTTCACAACCACAGCAGAGCCAGCTCACACATTCCTGTTGAGCTGCCTATCCTGCCCTTCACATGTATAAGGCCACATGACAGATCACATGGCTGAAATGATGGGGGCTCTTCAAAACCTTGTCTGGAAATCCTAAGTCCATCAATGCACTTGATGCATGCACTCATTTCCATTTAATTATACTTTGAACAAATAAGATCATGGGTATGTAATTCTAGTCTTATCAGACCTTTACAGCTCTGAAAAAAGATCTTTCACTATCACGGGTATAATTTCTTCTACAGAAGTACACAGAATAATGTCACAGTCTGTCTTGCACGTACACTGGTGTGCTGTTTTCTTTCAAAGAATTAAAAAAGAGGAATTATCTCATGTACCACAGGATAAGATTTTTTTACTTGAATAATCTTTTTGGCAAAAATGCATATTTTGGTACAGTTATAACTATTTGCAGACAGGGACGTGTTTATTTGATTAGCTTCAACCAAAAAAGCACAAAGAGGGGGGAAATGTCAGGAAATGTTTTGATTTTTCATTTTTAAAAATAACTGTGATTAGAAATGTTTCTGAATATAATTCTGAATTTTAAAAAATGAAAACAAAAGACTCCTAGGGTAATAATATTATTTTGTCTTTTTCAGTTCAACCAAAGAATATATATTTAATTTTAATCACAGACAAGATTGAAAATGAAAGTCAATGCACAAACTAAAATGACTCCTAGAAAATCAGTTGCAAGGCAACACACAAGAGGAATCTCCCACAGTTTCAAGAACTTATCAGTTGCTTGAGATTTAAGCCTGCTTATATATTAAACTTCAAACTCTTATAAGTCTACTGCCAGCATTAAACAAAGCTTAAGACAGAACAACACTTCTGGTTAATGGCAGTAGTCTCCCAGGTCAGCTTCCAGTCGGCTGCTGGCATCTTATAAATAAAAGACAGCAGCTTGAGATCTGTCCTTCTACAACAGGATTGAAATTTAAATAGCAGCTCTCTTCAGTGTTACTATTCTATTCTATTAGATTATGTAAATGCTTGCTCAGGAAATTGATTTTTTTTCTTCTCATGCAGACCAATTTGTAGTGGAGAATATTTAAAGAATTAATACTGAATTATTTACTTGTTCCTGAAATAATCCTGACTCAGCTGTGGGGTTTTGGTTATCCCTTATTATGAGCAATTATTTTAGTTAAAAAACAAGGGATAAATAACTTGGAACTTCTGGGAGAACATTTTTTTTTCCAGTGGAAAAACATTTATTTATGAATATCCAGATTGAATAGGGATTGCAAAGAAAACTCAGGGAGCAGCTGCCAGAAAAATCACTGGACACCCCAGATACCTGCCTGTGAGGCTGCTGAGAGACCTGCCCTCTGGGACTGATATATCTGCACTATACACCCTCAATCTGGAAAACTGATTTTCCTAAGAAACAAGATCACACTTTGACAGTTTTGCTTAGTAGAGTGATTCTCAGGCCACGACCTACTTGTGATCCAGTGAATCACTCTGACACTCTTCTGTGTGCCAACAAGGTGGGTCTGGAGCATGGCATGTACAGCTCACCTCAATAGGACCCAGCTTCAGCCAAAGCCACTTCAGAGAGCAGCTGCCAGGTTTATCCTCATACACTGCCTGCCTTTAGCACATTAATTATCTTATCAGTTTCAGCATCGTGTAGCTATCTAAAAGCACCTGTGGGAAAGAGACAGTCTTGGGAAAAGGGCATTATCACTCCTTTCAGGTCTGACCTCAAAGCTTTTTCCCAAGCCTACATTTGTTATGACACCAATTTCAAACCTTTGCAATAACTCACTGTGATAGAGGAGGCAGCAGCCAGAGCTCACACCCTTCTCAGAGCCAGGAGGCTTGAAAGCCCTGGAAATCACCCTGTCATGTTCTCCCCGCCTCCAGTGGTTGCCAAAACAGCTCAGCTATCTGCATCAAATGGCTGGCAAAGGCTTTCAAAACTCACTGGGCCAACATGTGTTGCTATGAAAATGTAGGGCAGTTCTGCAGTGTAGGATGTGAGCACTGCCACTGAGGGACACCCTTGAAGGGCACACTGGTGCACTATGTGAGGTCATGACAGCATCTGTGCCTTTGGGTGAATCCTGCACCTTAACCAGCCACAGCCAGGGGGAACTGGAAGTAATTTCTTCATCCCTCCTCCAGGGCTTGTTGTGTCTGTGCCTGCCTGTTGTGTCGCCGTATTTAATGATTATGGGATGCTACCCCATGCTGAGAAATGTCAGAACTAGAGGATGAAGTAGGCAGCCTCCAGCTTTACAAGAGAGAAAACAGCTAACTTAGTGAGCTCCTTTGGGAAAGGTCACTCACAGAGAAATATGTTGTAGACAATGAAAGCAAAACAGGTCCAAGCAGCATATCTAGATTAAGGGCAGCAATACACAAGAACTAGGATGACACTTGTATGATATTAACAAAGATTTGATTCCATATTAATATGATATCATAGTGATATCACTGTCTCACATCGCTACATAAAGTGCAAAAGGGTTTTTTCATAATATTTGTGCTAATCATTTGACCTTTGAAAAATATGTGTTTTGATTTTCCTCCAAATACTCTGCAGCCAATACTGCCAGTAAACTCCACTTCTTGGAAAACACAGAAGAATGAGTTACGTGAAAGACACAGGGCAACATCATGCCTTCAACTGGTCTACAAAAGTAAAGTAACCTGGCAAACTCCTGCATTTCAGCAAGTGGAGAGGACAAAAGGAATTTTTATTCTTATGTTACTTCTGGTGGAACAGAACATAAATTCTAAGGATTAATGAATTCTATAACACAGGTTCTAGTCTTAATATTCCTGTTCATGTTTTGTTTTATGTAAAAAGTGCTAAGAAATAGTCTGTAGGGCATGTTTCCATTGCCTGAAAAAAGATAAACAAAAACTGCCACAATCATCCACTCCAGGCTTGTGGTACTTGGGATGCTAATGGCTTCTCAGAAGCCTTTTCTGCTAACCTTCAGAGTTCTAGAAAGAGCTTTGAGAAAAAGTCCATGGACCTCACTATTCCTTGATCATGGACAGACCCAAAATTTATTCACCTCAGTCTCCAATTACTCTAAATATCCCACAAAGTTTCAAAGAGAAATAAACCTCCTTGAAACGACCCATCAGACTCTCAGCTAAAAAAAAATATTCTCTTCACTTTCTACATTTTCTCTAATATTTGCAAAAACCTATACTGACTCTTAGCCTTAAAGTGTCTTTCAATGTTACACCACACATTTTTCTTTACACTTTTAAACCCCTTATCGCCTGAAGGAATAAAATTTCCTTTTTAGATTTGTCTTTGCTTTGATAGATAGCATGCAAGCAAGTAGTTCATGATGACACACTTGCTATCAGATAAATTGGTTTTTCATGAAGGATTTTTAACTACTTAGAACTTTTTCCAGCAAAAGCCATAATAAACTGGAGCAAAATCTCATTCCTCATGTGTGATGCCAACATTATGCAACTATTAGGGAAGAAAGACATTGGTATTTTGCTTAATCTTAACAACTCCTGGCAACTTTTGAATTTGAAACATGATGAAAGGCTTGGTATAAACCCTGTGTAATTGATTCTTCACAGGGAATATGAGGGAGCATATGGTGTCCTGCCTGTAAAACCCTTTTTTGCTATATACACATTTTACACCATATATACCACAGTGTAGCCTCTGATGTAGGAAGTACAATTGCTCCAACACTGCCTTATGCTCATTAGTCTAATGGTTATTCCCAAAATGTCAAGACAAAGGCAAATACACTTCCCCTTCTGCTGACTGCAATTATGTCTTTACACAAAAGGGGAATTTCAAGTCAGTATTTATAAGGGCCCTGTTACATATAGATATAGTCAACAAACTATGACTTTCTCCCCCTTTTTTAAAACATCTTTCTAACAGCTTTTTCTGACAAGTTTGAAAAACCATGAATTTTAAGTATACCTGAGCACTGTATTCAGAGCAGGTTCTGAGGAGTTATACTGCCAGATGACATTATGAGAGAGAATCCTTTTCACCACATGCAAACTCAGAGCTTCACCCATAAGTGATTACTACTAGTAACCAAAATACCTCTTTTATTTGTTGCCTCTGTTTCCACTGCTCATTTCTAGGAGTAACTGAATTTTAAGTCAGTCCCTCAATGCAATTGAAAGAATCAATCATAGAATATGTTCATATGTCATAACTAAAATATCCTGATAGCCTGAAATTATCCACATGTGGGGATAAACTGCTTCACAAGCAGCAGTAATAGCATGGCAAAAGAATATCTCTGTTTATCCAAAAATTTTAAACACAGTCTACCTTGACCAAACATAATTTTTCATGTGAGGTTTTACAAAGAGTACTTTAGAATGAGAACACAAAAACTCTGCCTTGAAGAGTATTTTCTGGTTTCATGTTAAGATCAAAACCACTGGTTGCAAGAGTCACAGCTGTCCAGGAGAATGGATATATCTGTTACAGCTGTCCAGTTCACAGACCAGCTTACAGTCAGCTCTCCAGAAAATAACATATCTCCCCAAACATTATGAAAAAGTAGCCATTCTCCTTGAGACATATGGTGATGAAGAAAATTTTTGTGCCATGAACTGGTGTAAATTGCCTTAGCATGGAAATGAAGGGTGGCAGCTTGCACTATATGGCAAGATGGGTCAAGGAGTGTGTTATCAGGTATCAGCTACATAGACCTGCCCAGATCTGAGAGGTGAGTACATCATCATCTATCCTGAGGAAACTGAGCTAGGAATTCCTGGTTTCATGTTTTCAGTGTGGAAAAAATAAATCAGGTGAGGTAAAGTTTTGGAGGCTTTTTTTCTGAATTGAAAATTTTCTGTGGAATTGCCCTGAAGGTTTATGTTTGGCTGGGGCTTTTGGGGGTCTGACAGGGCATATCTGGGGAGAGATTATTTCCAGAGAAAGTATCTCTGCTTTGCTAACAAATTATATCCATGTAATGTGCAATTTCACCACAGATATATCAACTTTAGGAAAGAATGTGTGGGGATATCATATTGCTCAACTATTTTAAGACTTCCATTATTACAAAGACAGCCTAGTTATAAAAATGCATGTGCAGACACAGCCTTATATTTTCAACAGAGCCCACATCTAAAGGCAAAGCATAACTTAGAAGCACAAATATAAAACCAACCTGCATAATTTCAGATATTTCTGAGTTAAAGGTCTGGTCTTATTTGCACCAGCATAAGTACAAAAAAGTTAGATGTCAAATGAGGAAATGGAGATGCAGAACCAGAGCAAAAAAAATCCTTGTGCCTTACAATATATTATGTTGTTGCATTTAAATACTGTACCCTTTTGGTAGGCAATACACAAACAGACAATTTTACATGGGAGTGGCTGCTATTATAAACTCTGATATATAGCAATCAGAGACTAACAGAGCAGCTCAGCTGACAGGCAGAACAGGTTTCAGTATGTTTTTCCAGATCCTTCTACCACAAAATTAGTTGTCTGTGAAATGTGAGAAAAATACAAAGAAACCAAATTTTATTCAGCAATGTTAACTATCCATCTTGACATAAAATGTAATCTTTGCTTTCGCTTTAGAAACTCCTGCCAAAAGCCTGCAGATCTTACTGTCCTGAGAGCGTGAAGGAATCCATTTACCAAGGTATCTGCAGGCTAGGGCTTCAGATTTCACCCAGAAAGATAGCCTTTAATGTGGGTGCCCATCCTTGCTGAACACAGGTCACGTAGAACAACAGAGAGATGAGCAACACATCAGCTAGGCTATAATCTTGAGCAATCCCGATTACAGAATACTTTGAAGATTTGGTACAGATTATTTTGCCATTCAGTGTTGCTCAAAACTCCCAGTCATTTGGGCATAAATCTGTTGATCTGTAGAATGTGAATTGAAATAAAGTTCCCCTAGACATTATGGCCCAGGACACGAGAAGTGATCTGACCAGTGCCCCTGGCTGCAGATTTCTCATCATGAAGATGGACAAGCACCCACACTTGTGTTTCGGTTTGGACTGGGGATGTTTGCAACACAAAGTGGCAGATGCAGGCCAGCTCTGCCCGTGCTCCCAGCCTGAAAAGAGAAATGTAACTGTGCTACCATCACACCAAGCCCAAGCAACACAAAGGAAGGCAACAAAGAAATCCTGTCATTGCACTCCATCTCTGTCAGCAGGCTTAATTAGCTTGGTCTCAAGTACCACACTGAAGTAATCTGTGCTCAGTGCCTGTAGTAACCAGTAGCCACATGCATCCACCACTTCCCAAACTCCATTTCTGCTAGTCCTTGTATGGCCTCACACCCACTCTGCAACTCCTGACCAGACAGGTAACACCAGCCTAGTGTTCACCCCACAAGCCCTGTGGCCCTTTCAACATTCATTCCAGCTCTCCTAGGCAGATTACCAGGCTACCTGGCAAAGCATCTGGGGAAGCTAGTTCCTGGGATAATGTGGACACACAGCAAAGGTAGAGCACTGCTGGTGACCGCCTTCCTCCCATGAGCTCCGAGGCATCTGACGACGTCTTTGCTTCCCACTCACCCCAGGGCTCATGACTTCTCTGTAGGCAGTTGGCACTGTGGAGAGAGGAACCAGGACATGTCACCATGCAGAGCAACCTCTGAGGCACAGCAGCAACAAATGTGTGAGGAAGAAGATTTCCACTGGCAAAAGACAAGGGGAAATTCCCCAAGGCATCTTTGCTTAGTCTTCAACACACGGCAGCAAGCAACAGGTTCAAGTGTTTTCCGTTTCATTTCAGGATGATTTCCATTTCTATTTCTGGATGATTTTACTTGTCTTCAGTGCCATTTAGTTAACAATATACCAGAGGTTAACGTTTTATATGGCTTGAAGGAATAGAAAATTCAGTTTGGTTCCTATATGAGCTTTATGTAGTCAAATAGTTGTAGCATTTGAAAGAAAGTCATGGCAGCAGACATATTCAGAGCCTTCTGTGAACAGCACATTTCAGCCTCACTCAAGGAGAAGCTAGAATGCAGTAGTGCTATCCATATTTTTCCTTTCAGTTTCCAGATCTGTAAAACAGAAGACTAATAAATCACCCCCAAATACCTAGAATGTTTATTTAGAAGACACTAACAATATAGTATCTTGTAAATAACAAATAACAAATAACAAAGTTATTTACAAAACACTAACAATAAAATTTAATTTAATTATCCTGTATTTAACTCAACAACATGCATCTGATTAAAGCATAACTTTTCTAGCTGAAGCTTACCTCCTCTGAAAATTAACAGTATTGTTTTAAAGGAATTAAATTGTCCCTTCTCCTCGTCTTCATTTCCTCTATTGCCATTTGCTTTCCAGGAAAAAACATGCAACATACAGACAAATAAAAATTACTTGAAGATACATATAAAATTTATACCAGCTACTACTCAGTCTTCTTTTCCTAAATAGACTGACTTGGTTTAGGCTGGTCACTGACAGACTGTCCTTTCAGCCCTCCAATGGCTTCCGTAGCCATTGTCATCATTGTCTTCAAATTTGTTCTGCATTTTAGGTGCACTCTGGAGATACATACAGTATTGAAGCATTGGTTCCCTTTCTCCCTTCCCTCCTTGTCTTTACTGCATTCCTGATGACAGCATCAGCCTCTCTTACTCTAGAACTGTAGTGACTGGGCATGGGAAGGGACAGACTGGCCCCTACAACCTCTACAGAGTTAACACTGGACTTCTTACTCAAGGTGCAGCCTTTGTTGCCTGGTTTGTACTGGCAAACTGTCTGCATTTAGGCCTGCTGTGCTGAGATATCCTGACTCCTGCCTTCAGCTTTAATGTTCTCTTCATTGATTAAAACCCTGCCAGACTTCATAACATAAAATCAGTTATGATTTTATGTTGTGAAGTCTGGAAGGGTTTTATGTTCAACATGAGAATATATGCACTTGGATTATTGATGAAAATACAGGATAGTTGAAGGTCAAGGATGTGGAACATGCTAGAAATAATTGCATTTGCTGAGGTTTCTTGTTTTGGGCCAAATATTAATTAATGTAGTACTTGTCTACTGATACCATTCTGTGTTAGTTTTAAGTTAGAATATTACACAACACTAATACTGTATTTGCATGAATTTTAAGGAAACATAGTCAAATTAAGTTTTCTTTTTACCAAATACTGGAGAGTAATTTCTTTCTTCCAAAATTGTGCTTAAAATTTTTATTAAATACATTTCCTATCCTTTAATCTCTTAATCACTGAATCTCCATGTTTCCTCTTTTCTTTCCTTGCAAGGGATGACAAGACAATAATAATTAACACAAGACAAATATAATTTACACAGGAAATTACACTAGTCTTTTTCAAACTTCAATCCTCCCTCAGACTTCCAGTTTATACTTGCACAGCTATTACTCAGAGATGCATTACTTCTTCATAATTAAAAAGAGTATTTTTCACCAGTCAAGCAAAGCCCAGACAAGCTAATTTTTCTTTCTTGTCCAAATTTATCCAGAACAGCCCATTAAAAAAAAAGGAATATTTTTCTAACATACTTTCTTTAGATATCCTCATGCCAATAAATTTTAAGGCAGTTTTCTACCTCTTCATGACATAAATACCTCATCCTGATTCTTTCTAAACAGAACAAAAACACCAAAACCACAAGACACAAGAGAAAAGGAAAAATTATGTATGATAATATTTTCTTCACAGATGCTGACTCTTCAGCACCTTGTTAATTGAGCAAATTAATAAAGGGGAAAAACACCACTGTGACAACAAATTGTGATTCTCTTTTAATTGAAACACAGGCTTCACTGTGATTAATTGTCCTGTGAAAATTAAAAGTTAATACAAACAAGTTCTCAAAAATTCAGCCTCAAGTTTGGATTTACCATACATAATCCCTTTATTACCCTCTCTGTGCATGTCCACAGTTCTCACAAGGAGATGTGCATCTACCTAATGGACCACAACTGTTTATGCAGTTGAATGTAGCAGTCTGAAAAAATCATTATGCAAGTACTGTGAAGACAACCCACCTCCTTCCTCACCTATAATCCCAAACTAGTGAGTTTAGTGGTAGTTATTCTTGAAACAGTCAACAAGTTTGTCAGAAAAGATCTTCCTTCATCGTTCAAATGTACAAAAGCCAAAGAAACACAGAAAAATCATTTCCTGATATGATTGTGCAAACCTTTCATTCCTGAGCAAGCTTTTAGGTCCATCCAACCAAGAAAGAATATAAGCACTATTTTTAATAAATACTTGTGGAAATCAAATTTTGATCTTAGCACATAGTTCATTGGTAAAATATCTTTTCCATGGGTAATTAGTAGTTTCTTTACTATGGCTACAAACTGAAAGCTGCTACAAAGTTGGACTGCAATTAGGGATTGTGGTTGGCATCATCATTGTCCCAAGCCAAGTGATTTCAAGGGAAGAGAGGTTCTTTGAGAGTAATATTTAGTCATTGTCTGTTTATTGTGTTACTAACCACAGAAGCAGGTAAAACTGTAAGAAAGTTTATGTCCAACAGATCATGTGAAGCAAAGATTTTACTACCCAGGTTACCCAGGTACATCACCTGCTACTAGAACCATGCAAGTATTACATACAAAATGTTTTAAGTGTTGCATGGTAAAAACAGGGAAGAACTATAGAAGTGATCATTAATCCATACTGAATTTTTACTGTGTGTACAGAGTAAGATTTACTAACTTTTAGGCCATAATTACTTGCTCTATTTCTGAAAATCTGCAATTAGTACCAGTGCTTTTCTGTGAGATGCAATTCATATTCCTAAAGCTGCCTAGTACAATGCACACCAGACAATTTTTTTGTTGATCCAATAAGCCAGATAAGGATCTGAACACACCTTCACAGATTCAGTTACTTCATGAGACAAGAGCAAATTCTCTTTAAAACTCACTCTACCTGTACTCTCTAGGAAACCAAACTTCATACAGGCCACTCCTCTGCCAACCCCCAACAAAAGAAGAGAAAATTCTCTTTAAAACTCACTCTACCTGTACTCTCTCAGGAAACCAAACTTCATACAGGCCAGTCCTCTGCCCACCCCCAACAAAACAGCTTTGTGTTCTTCAATGCTCTGGTTCCCTGTACAGAAGGTGAATGCAGCCTCTGCATGCTGTCCTCAGCCATGCAAGGGCTGGTGCAGGAGGCACTCCTCTCCAGTCCTTTTTCCATCCAAGAAACCCCAGTATCAGATTAAGCCATTTTCTGACCCAGAGATGGGGCAACTAAGAGGCATTTTAAAAACTTTTTTCTATTTTCAGCTTTGTGTGAAAGGTGAGAAAATACAGAATATATCAGAAACTAACTATTTCCTAATTACAATACATTATAAGTGTTTCTTGGTGTATCAGTTTTTGCAACACCATGCTGTAAATGCCTTAAAGCCAGTCATCTAAAATGACACCTCATGGATCCTACTGCAATGCATTTTTCATCATTCTGTTTCTCCAAAGTATCTAGTCCTATTTGCAAGGCCATAAACTTTGAAACTTGTTCCTGGTTCCCTTTGTCTCTCAACAATGTATGTCTTAGTCCATGGCATTTCTAAGTCAGTCATTTTATACAAATCCATTTCATTTCCCACACCATTCCCCAGCAGCACAGGGGGGGGGGGGGGGGGGGGGCAGCCCATACCATCCAGAGCCCAATCAGGATCTAAGGAGCCTCCCTGACACAGTATCCTGCTCAGTACTTCCATATCAACAGCACCAACCCACACAACCCACAGCTGCATGCTCCCTGTTACAGAATTGGTGCAAAATCACCTTTGCTGATACAAACCTATTCCAAAGCATCTAGAGGGGTAATTTTTCCCCTCAAATGCCTTGACAGGTCAGGTACAATCCCTATTCCCAGGGGAGCAAACAGGGAGCACAACCTGTGTTATCCACGCTTACTATGACAATGCTGTTGGTCTGTTTCAGACCTATCTGGCTGCCAGGCATACAGAAGCACGCAGGTTAGTGCACACAAATATTTAACTCCTGGCACTCCCCAAACTGCTGTGAAACCATAGCCTTGTTCCTTACTGCAGATCCACAATTTCTAGAACCAATGTCCCATCTGATTCCTCATATTCCTCTCTTGATATCAACATTTCAATGAGAGTCAATGGAGCAAGAATTTTTATCATTCATGGTAGCTTTTGCGCACCCTGTAGTCTAATAGCTATGTATAATACCTCTACATCATCATTTGATAGTACAAAAGAACAGAAATTTACTCTAGTTCTTCCAGTGGCTAGATTCATACTATTTTTGTGTTGACTGCAAAAATTTGTGAACAGGAAAAAAAAGGACAGGCAGGGGGACTTTTCACTAGACCGCATTGCTCAAAGCCACACACAGTCTGGCCTTGATACTTCCAGGGATGGGACATCAGCAGCTTCAACCTGTTCCAGTGCCTTTCCACCCTCACAGTAAGGAATATTTTCTTTATACCTCATCTAAATCGACCCTATTTCTGTTTAATACCATTGCCCCATGTCCTATCACTATAGTCCCTGATAAAGAGGCCCTCCCTATCTTTTCTGTAGTTGCTCTTTAGGTGCGGCCTCCCTGGGACCTTCTCCAGGCTGAACTATCCCAGCTTTCTCAGCCTGTCCTTATAGGGAACGTGGTTCAGCCCTGTGAGCACCTTCATGACCTTCTCTGGAAGCTAAAACAGTCTGAAGTTATCCTTGCTTGTATCAGAGATGTCTGGAATATCTCCTGTCCAGTGCGCTTCCTGCAGACATCCCAGCTGCCATGAGAACCACTGCTCTGCCCAGGCAGAGCTCGTGGTGGCCTCAACCAGCTACAGAGGTTTCAGAGCCCTGATAACTAGGTACACTTTCTCAGCAAACACCTGCACTGCAGACCCTGACAAACTGTTCTTCCAGCTGTGGTGCTGTTGTGCTGATAATTTCAATTAGAAGCTCGCAGCACTCTTCCCTTCTGTCACTTGTCCTCCTCCTCCTCCTTACAAACTACCCACAAAAGATCTTGTTTGTTCAGGGAATCACAGTTGGAGAGAATAGCAGAGAGTGCCTGGAGAATTTAGTCATCTGCTTCTATTTGAAGAAAGAAATAGTGGGCATAATCAGGGAAGGAGACAAGACATAGTTGCTGAGATGGATGGAACTTTTAAAGACTTGTTATTTTCAGAAGACTAAAGGAGAATCAGCCAAAAATCTGAAATAAAGGCATTTTTTAATATGTAAACAAGACATATATATGTATATATCCAATTTTGTTCTTTAATAAAAGGCGGTTATTTCATCATTGACATGTACCAGGTACTCTTGAAATGAGCAGTGAAAAACAAGGCAGAGGAGGTTACTGCAAACACCAGAAGCTCTATGGATGTGAAGAGTCCTTATGATGTAATGGAAGTCGATTCTTGCTATTCTGCTTCTTACTATCAAAGTTTAGAATATTTTTTATAAAAGGTCAGACACTTAAGGGAAAAAAAAAGGATTTTCTATTCCAACAAACACACTCCTGACAAGGCTGCCAAATGAAGGTTTTCTTGAAGTGACAGGCAGCCGCTGATGTGTTTTTAAAGGAGTTGTTACTGCAGGAGAAGATATTACAGAAGGAAAGACACTGCAGAAGCTCTTAGAGTGAGGTGCAAATGCAGAAATCGGAAGAAAATTTATTGCAGTGTCACCATAATTAACAATAAAAAAAAGTTGCGCAAATAATCATGAGAGTATTTCTTTTAACACAAAGTTTTGATGAAATGTCCTGTCAGTCTGCATCTTTTAAACTTGAGGTACAGTTTATGACTAGAGGACAAGAGCACTCCTGTTCATGCCAAAAGGCAAGGTGGTCTCAGCTGGAAGATCAAGTTTATCACTCAGAAACCTTTACCCCACCTTCTGACTGAAGTTTATTCTGCCTTTATGTGGAACAGTAAATGAGGATGACATAGCAGTGGGTTCCAATATCAACTCACCAGATGAGAGGGCTCCAATAAGATTAACTAATTAAAAAAAAAAAAAAGAGAGGGGGGGAGAGATAAATAAATAAATAAATAAAAGAAACTCCACTTTCTCTTGACAAATCACTCCTATAAGTTAATGAGTGTGTCCACTGACTTCAGTTTTTGATAGAAAAAGTTTTTCAGTTGATGTTGCCAATGATGGAACATCATCTTGCTTTTCCAAAAGTCAGACATTCAAGTCAATTCCATTGCCCCTTCTTCACTGATGAGTTCTCAGGTTGCTTGGGTAACTATAGCAGAATACAGACTAAGCAGAGCTGCAAGTTTTCTGGAACTTTTCTTGTTAGGTCTTGTTTTGTTTTATTTTGTTTTTAATTTTCCTTCATTCAATTTCATATAAAAAACCCATTTGGTTGAAAACTGCTATTTGAAGAATACCTCATTAAAGTATTGCAATTAAGGATAGAGGGGGAGCTGCATATAGAGTCCTTTTAGCACATCAGGTCTCTGCCCCAACCCATGCACAGGCAGGAGGGGATGCCTTGCGGTAGGTACCCAGCAGTGCAGAGCTCCCCAGAAGGTTTCTTGGTGACACAACAGATCTGTGCTGGTAACAGATGTCCTCAGCTTTGGCTTGTCAGAGGGGAAACAACCACTTCAAAACAGAGCATGACCTCAACAGTCAAACCCAAGACACTTCTGCCAAAGCCTTTCCTTAAAATTTCCAAAACAAAACACTATCTCTCAGAAGAGAAAAAAAATAATTTTCTTGAAAACATAAACATTTGCACTAAAAAATGGAGGCATCAAGTGTAACCTTCAGCAATAGAAATATTTCCTGTTTAAAGAAAAATAGGATTTTGTTAAAACATAATTCAGAAGATTTATAATAAAAATGTATATAAATTCAATATGTAGCTATCTAATCCTTGTGACTGCCTTGTTTCCTATGAAGAGAGGAGGCAAGGGTTTAGATCTCATTTACCTTCATTTATTAAACCTAGGATCTACTTACACTCAGTTCACTGTTGCACACAAGGATAAGTTTAAATTGGCCTAGATCAACTACATGTCATTTACTTCAGATATCCATAAGACATCCAGATGTTACACTGGTCACCTCTTCCCTCCTCAGCGTGGCACTGGAGCAAAGCACTAAGTGACAATGAGCTTCTTTCAGAGGGCAAAGCTGGTTTGGAACCAGTCTGTTTGTCAGCTGTGTGAGGTCCTAGCTCTTTATCCCTCATTGCCCTTTTGCGAGCACTGGCTGCAGCTGTCTTGAGCTGGACACTGGCCAGCTGAACAGCTGGGTATGAAGGGAGAGGTCAGATGGGTGCATCCAGCCCCATGCTCTGCGTCCAGCAGCACGACAGGGGACACCAGTCACGCAAGCCTGCTGCTTTCCTGGCTTCGTTCTCCTGCACCTTCCTCTGCACCCTCAGATGCTGTGTCAGGGTTGTTAGAGGATACATGCCTATTTTTGTGTCCTTTAGACCTTTAAGTTAACTGCTTCCAGGCCTATTACCCATTAAATTGTCTAATGTATTTTTGAATATGCTGGTACCATATGCTTCTACAGTCTCCTGCAAGATCAAATTCAGAAGTTCACTCCTTACATAGTGAAATGTTTTCTCTCAGATTTAAACTGATCTCTGACCAACTTCAGTGACTGACCTAAATCCCAGTACTTGGGAATTTAGTTGTCCTTGTCCACCTCCCTTCTGATTTTGTAGGCTTCAGGCATAGCACTCTAGCTTCTTCTGCTCCAAAATGAAGAGCCTCTTTAATGTCCTGTATTTTAATATCTCCTTAAAAGACACTGATCTTGATTGCTGCCTTCTTTTAGTTCTTCTTGCAGTGTAGAGAATGGAATTGTACACAGAACTTAAGCTGCCAAATAAAAGAGTGCCTTTTTTCTTCTCACCTCTCTAATGCTGACCAACATTTTGTTGGGCTTGTTAGCTATACTGCTGTTGTATACTGAAAGTTAATTAAAGAAATTGCTCAATAGTGGCTGCAAGACATCTTTCCAAGTCCAGCATCATGTAGACATGGTTAAGATTGCATTTTCCTAGATTCATGGCCTCATATTTATCTGCTTTAGACTCATCTTCTAACTGTTTGGTTTGCTTACTCATTTTTGCAGTGTTCATTTGGAGTCCCATTTCATCATCCCATTTGATTACTTCCTCCATGATGAATATTAAGCCCACTGAAGCTCTGTCTTTTGCTGGGCAGCTCTTCTAGGGGAAAGAAAGACTTTTCTCTTCAGATAAAATAGCACCTTTTCACACTTATGTAATTCACTATTCAGCACAATACTCTTCAATCATCAAGGTCTGTCCATGGAAAGTGCTCTGTTGAAAGTGTTGCAATCATATACAGGTTGTTGAATAGTACAGAAATAAAAGAACTGAAGGGGAAGAGATACATTCAAAGTTTTTGCATAAGAATACACCAACCACTAAGGAGCTGTGGAATTTTTTTTTTTTTCTGTTTTGGGTAAAGGCATTTGCTTAGTGCCACTTCTTAATTTTGCTTGAAGCCCTCTTAGAAAAGCATTTTACAAGAGGCTACATAAATAAAACAAAACTCTGTGATTGCAAACAGAAAGTGCCTTTGGTCTCCACCACTTTTGAAAGGGACACTTCCTCAGTTATAATAAACAGTGAATTTGAAGTATTATTATCCAATAATAGAATTAACAGTTGGACAGGTTTTTATTGGTCTTACTTCTATTTGTACCGAGATAATTTTCCCAGAACAAGCTGAAAATAAACTGAAGTCTTCCTGACACTAGTTCTAGTTCTCAACCTCACAACAGTGCCTTTCTCAAAAAGCTACTTTATATTGTGTCAAGGCCCACAGAGTTCCTTATCCCTTGATTCCCTAACAATACAGCACATCCTTGTTCATACTTGAGCATCTTGTCTGAAAATCAGATTGTTTTGTTTCCACAGCCCACCAGAGAACTTGGAGAAGAGTTGCCAAGGTATGTATCTGCAGAAATAATTTCTATAATAGTATTTTTCCCTCATATATGCTTTCCCTGTCTTCCCTTTGCACCTGCAAATTTCAGCTGTCACTGTATTGCTAACAATAAAAGTGGAATAGAGACCTTAAAGAGAGTTTGAGGTAGGTGTACTGTAATACCACTATTTTCCAAAGTATGCAGCAAACTAGAATATTTTTTCACAAGGTCTGGGATGGTCCAACTTGTATTTTAAATTTAGGTTTGACAGGAAGTTTAAACAGGGACTGTATACTGTTAAATTTCCCAAACAGTATGTATGTGAGCAACACTGCATGGTGGATTTTCCAAGGACAAGCCATAGCACATAAGCTGGAACAGTAGTAGCATGACCACAGCAGTTGTGTATCCCTTCCATGGCAGTCTGTCAGTTCATAACTAAATCCTCATTATTTATTAATCTCCAAACACTTTCTGTCCTTGCTTGTACTGCCCTGGCACCTAGCATTGTCTCCCAGACCAGAAGGGTTGTAGAAAACACCCTTTCCATCACAGGAATAGTTTTTACCACCACCACCTAAATCCTAGCAGAAGCAGAGGTTCATTCCCCAGCCGTGCCTGTGAAAATCACACTGGTTATATCTGTACAGCATCCTCAACTGCTTCCCAGGTTATTCATTCCCATTTTGGCTGCCTTGGTTCCCTGCTAAGGCACAAAGTGCAGGGAGTGTTGTGCCACCCATTGTCCCAGTTTGAGCACCTTCACCCAACAACACAGTACTTCTGAGCAGCAGAGTGAGGGAAGCATTGACTGCTGGATGGCTGACATTTCTTAGTGCATCCAGCAAACTGCACATCTGCAGTAAACAAAGTTCCTTCTCATGTTTGTAAACTCAGAGCAAAGAAAAGGTCAGCCAGGATTCAGCCTCCCTGAGCAGACTGCTCAAAGCACTAATCAAGGGACCTGGCAGAAACAGTCAGAGCAATTTTCTAATTTCCTTGAATCTCTGCCTCATATATGGGAGAGAGACAAATTAGCAACAAAGTACAAGGTCTAGGCATATGCTCTTGAACAGCAGAATTAATAGACAACATGATTAGTGGAGATCAGTAAACACAAAGTGTCCCAAAAATAATCTCTCAAGGGCTCTACCAGCTAAATTTAAACTATTTAACAAGGATAGTTTGTCTACAGCAGCAGCAGATTAAACTGCAGAGTTTGTTGTGGGCTTAAGGGCTCAACCATGCAACCTGTGTTTGCATTGAAATTTAATTCCCTTTTGACGTAGAAGGCTTGGACAAAGTCCTCTGTACCACGTAAGCTCTGCGCAGGAAGCGGGCAAGTAATCAGCATGTTGCATAGCCAAGGAAATTCTGGCTGGCCTCACAGCTGGTGGCCATGCCTTGAGCAACCAGATTCAAGAGCTCTCCTCAGCAAAACAAAGACACATAGGCACAGACCTTGTCCCTGCGCCTGGGAAGAGTGTGCAACGTCCTGGCCTCATCAGCAAGATTGGGAAGGTCCTTTAAACAAAGGCTTCCTTATGAATTGCCATTTTCTCCCATGTGAAGTCAAGTCTAAGTGCATAACATGTCATGCTACAGTCGTGCCATTCACACTAGGTCAGATTTTGGCCCTAGACATAGATGGCTTAGATGCTCCAGGCACTACACAGAAGGCTTCTGTGTGCGAGTTGAAAGTACAATTCCAGCGCCTCTATTGGCATATAAATATTAATTACTTTGGAGATGCTAAAACTAACTCTAATAAGGGCTCAGGGAGCTAACTGATGCTTTATCCAGCCTAATTTTTAGTGGCAAGCAGGGCATTTGACACTCAGCACACAAGTTAGCCTAAAACATGCCATAACAACTCCAATGTAAAGTTTCAAATAATGGATTGGAGAAGTAATTCCATCCTACCATCAGTAACCCTGCTTGCCTCAGAACAAAATTCTTTGCCCAGGAGGGAAGGGTGCCACCTCCAAAACTGAAGGCCTTTCTAATCCCATAGTCCAAAGTCAGATCTTCGGGCTGGTTCTGGATATCTTTGCTTCTTTAATTTCACACTGCTAGACCACTTGTTTTTCTGGGCCCCTGGATAACCCAGCCATTGTTTCACCTAGAGCTACCTTGATGGTTCCCACTGCCTACAGCAGGCAGCGTGGACACACTGCCCCAAGGACTGGCTGGCTGCACACCTCACTGCCTTGACAGTATCAGATGGCCATGTGGTATTTTACCTCCTTATAATTCTTAAGGCCTCTTTATTTTTTTAAGTGTTTGCTTTCATTTAGATAATAAATACTTTTTTTCTTCCTTTTCTTACTCTTTGCAGCAGATCCCATGCTACCAACTGCTTGCACACCTCTGTGTATCCATTCTCCAACTTTGCTCACACAATACTTTTCTAGTCCTCTAAATCCCCTCTGAGGCTTTATAAGAGAGGATTATTTGCCTGTTTTTAAGCAAGGAGAAATGATGGCAGAAAGCCAAGACCACAAAGTAACTATGAAACAAACTAGGTCCCAATGCTTGGGTCACCATATCAAGGAGGTTGCTGTTGACTTCACCCAAGTGGGGAAGAATGACTGGTAACAACTTTCCATCCTCTCTGAACTGAATCTGCCTCCAGAGCACCTTTTTTGTACCCGTTGTGCACATAAAGAGTGACTGGGCAGCTCACAGCATTAACTCCCTGAGCCCAAGCACTCCTCTAAGCAAAGAAGCTGATTTACCCCAGGAGTGAAAGCATTCAACACAGTATCAGGAAGGATTAACATGCCAGACTTACCAGCAGTAAGAGAGGCAAGGGAAAAGAAATAGACCTGAGCCCAGGCACCTATGAAAAATGACAATGTTTTGTCTGAAAAAAATTATATTCATATATCATGTTGCCATACCTACTGTGGAAGAAGTTGCTTTGATGGAAGAAGTGACTTAAACAGGAAGATTTTAAATGGTAATATTTCCTGACAAGGTGCCAGTAATTACTGTATTCCAATAAAAGCTGTTAATTTTGAACCAGCGCCATGCAAAAGCCTTACTTTGCACGTCTTCTGCAGCTTCTGTCAGCTGTGAGGGAAGCACATGGTGCCTCTGAGAGGGCAAGCTTGAGATGTAAATGAAGCACAGAAAAGCAGGTTTCCTTTGAGAGGTAGCTCCATTCTGCACCCCTTGTTCTGCTGCTAAGGAGTGCCTGAGAAGGAAAGGGAGAGTGTCTTATGACTATCTGTCCTCTCCTTGCTTTTGCTCAGGCCTCCACAGATGTCACAAGTATCTTTGAGCCCCAGGAAGATCAAAATTGGATGAATGTAAGAACAGCACGTTTCAAAGTAAGTAGAATCTTGAAGAATTTTAAAATTTAGCACGCTGACTGCAAAAATGCTCTATTGCTGAAGGCAGACACAGGTTCAACAAATAAGGTTTTTTTACAAAGGAACAAATTGTATGTCTGTAGGTTTTCAGGACCCTGCAGGATTTGAACATTATAAATGTAGGTGACAAGGTAAGTGGCTTTATGACTTGTATTTTCCTTTCAGCTTCTAGGAGACACACTCAAGTGAAAAATAGATAAAAATCAGTGAAGATTATCCTTTCACAATATTATCTCTTCCCTTCCCTTTATTTCCTCCAAGAAAAAAAAAAAAAAAAAAGAAAAAAAGAAAAAAAAAATCAAGCCTCATTCTGGAGTTCAGATTTTTCAGAGATTGATACTCTTGTCTGTAGAAACTTTTTGGGTTTGGATATTACAACTTGCCAAAAGGGAAAAACAACTATTTTGGCAGTATTTTTAGACAAAATTTTAGTAAGGTATTTTTAGACAAAATCACCTGGATGGCACAAAATCTGTGCGAAAACATTCAAAGATAATAATGGGTCTATAAAATATTCCCAAGAAATAAAATGCTAGCTTTGTAGTAAACATTTGCCTCTATTTCAATGAATGCAGTTTTCTTTACAAACATTTTAAAAATTTAAAATTTTGTACAAATAAATACATTTTCTCCCAAACATTCTCAAAATATAAAGATAAAAACATTTCAAAAATATTTTAAGAATAGTTGTAATATAAAAAATTTACCATGGAGCCTTTTCCATCAAGATGTTTCAAAATTCAAGGAGCATCAGGAGAAGTAGAGATATAGTCATATAGACATATAGTCATACAGAGACCCAAAGAACTTTACAAAATGTATGTGCTTCTTTAACCTACAGATGTTACAGGACAGGAATGCATCCTAACTGGTGACTTGTGTTCAAGTATTTCCACGCAGATAAGCAAACTTGGATATGTGAAAATCCTTACATATGTCACATGAGACTGCTCCTACATATCACAGATGTTTAATGGGTGCAAATTATATGTAGGAAGCTCAGCCACAATCCAGCCTCTAAAGTATTCACAAATAGAACACAACAGTATTTCACCTTTCCTTATACAAAGAAGCTATTCATTCTTTCTCAGTCCTAAAGCCATCTTTATTGTGAAGCAAAAAGGCAACACCTAGTCCCAAGTTAGTGCTTCAATGTCTACAACAGTTCCTGACAGCATTTGAGAATCCTGAAATGCTCCAGAAAATCAAAAATATCTACCCAGTTTGGGGGTCTTTAGAAATGTCAAATGTCTGCAAAGAATATTTTCTTCAACTTTGCTGTGGCTATAAGCCCTTTAAATACTAGAATTAATTAATATTTTTCACTGAGTATTGGTTACATCCCCCCACCAATGTTCTATCAGCTGGTCTATAACTGAGCAAGGCACACCAGCAGCCAGGGCCAGTATGCTTTGCACAAAGACAGCAAGGACATTCCAGTCTAAAATTCAGCCTGTTTATGTGGTAGAAATAATTAATCCACACTCCTGGACTTGGCAGGCAGACTATTGTTGCTTGAAAGACTAAAAAGGTGCTTTTAATGAAGAACCAAGACAAAACAGCACTAAAACCACTATAATAGATTTTTTTTCACCTCTGCTACAGAATCACATTACCCTGGTTTAAACCCTATGACCTGTTCTGCACAATGAGTTAATGAACTTCTAAAGTCTGACAGAATCTCCTTTTATGAGGGAGCAGGAGAAATATTTGTCCTTTGCATATGCACACAGATAATGACATAGCCCATTGCTCCCACATACTTTTTGACATGATATAAAACCCTCCTTTCTGTTGCTTGTCTCTGATTTCCTCTATATATTGTAGGCAAAGACAACAAGAAAACCTCATTTCTAGGATATCTGAGTGCATGCCAAAACCTGAGTGTAGATCTAGGCCTTCAGAAAACTTTGGATTTGTCTGAGCTGCCAAAAGGCGCTCATTCCTGCTCATGGGAAGCATCAGCTCACCCACTCAAGGCACAACAGGCATGGGCTACTGCCGTAGTAGCCGCCACAGCACACATCTCTTTCCTTGAACTGGGCATGTGGCACTTCCAGTCACTGATGTGCAAACACAGTTGTCAAAAAATAGGGAAACATACATTTCTAAGGACAACAAGAATCTTGTCCATGATGGGGGAGAAAAAAAAAATTACTTACCCTGAATACTATGGAAGGACCTGTGCACAAAAAAATAAAAAAATAAAAAAAATTACTCAACAATACCAACAAATCTGAAAATCTGAAAAGCTGTGACTGCAGCCAAAATTCTGTTCCAGCCACATGCAAACATTTCTATGGTATTTCTCATGATCATTAACCTCTGCTTTTACTTCCAGAAAGGTGGTGCATTTCACAAGAAAATTATTGTGCAATTAATTACTGGTTACTAATCAAACTATAAATGGGGACAGGAATCAGCAAACCTACCATGAGATATCAGTTAGACACGCCACAGTTTCCTAGCTTGTCTTGTAAGGAAATTAAAATACTTTATCTCTATCAGGATTTTATGGCAGGTCGGTAGTGTGATTCCATAGGTATAACAGGACACAGGGAGGAAAAACTCTTTTTTTTCTGCTGAAGATGAATATCTTTAAAAATGTTACAAGGCAGAATGGTATAAGATTATGAGAAATTTGATAAACAACATGGATCCACATCAAAAGATTAATATACCATTTGTTCAACATGTAAATCATGCTGTCTGGGATAGAGAAATAATGCTAAGTTCAAAGGAAAAATAAGAACTGAAAAAAGAAAGCCTGCTCAGAGTCATTAATTATGAATTCCTCTGAAGTCTAGTGAAGTGACCCAAGCAATGAACTGAGTGATTAAAATCATGCTTTTTTTCAAACTGGAAGGGAAAGTATGAGTAAAATTTACAGTTTCATCTATTGAATCTGTTATTTCACAAAAAGGTTAAAACCTTGAATTTCTAGCTTCAGCTGCAGGGCAGAATTCATTGCCACTGGGACAGAACTTGCCCGAGACCGTGGTGGGAATCTACATGATGCAAAAGTCCTCCCCAACAAGGAGGAATTTCAGCTGGAGCAGAAGATGAAAGTGCATCCACGAGCAGGTTATTGCTGTGACTTGCTTCCCACCCAGCTTCAAAGGGAAGGGCAGTACTGTGGCAGAGGGAGAGGGCTGCTCACAGGCTGCATGGGAGCAGCTGCTGCATTCTGGTACCTCCAGGAGCTTGTATCTAGGGTATTGGAACAAGAAAAAAGCCCAATCACAATTGTCAGGGTAGATAAAAGACAGATGTGTTTCCCCTCTCCGAGTCCGTGTCTGGGTTCTCCCTCTGCCATCCTCTGTTGGATGATGGTGTACAAGGGTGGGTTTCAGGACTCTTGTCCCTGCAGCAGGACCCAGCCAACAACTGGGTATTGCTTCAACACCCACTCGGCTGCTCAGCCACAAATATTCTTCCTGTACATTGTCTTTTACATAGCACTTTCTTCCCTATATTTTTTATCACCTCCCCCTCTCCTAATCAGTCTTCCTACATAAAAAAAAACAAAACAGTTTACTTCCTTTCTCTAAGTGTCCATCCCACCTCTACTTTGGCTGAAATGGAAGGATAGAGTTGTAGTGTGTGGAAAACACCATTTGTGATGCTAGCATCCCACACCTAACTAAAAATTCATAATTTATTTCCTTTGCAACTACAAACAGGCTTTGCAAACACTAAAAAGCCACACCAAAATGCTGAATGACAGGCATTAAAGGCCAGTAAGGTCCAGGCTGTTGCAGCCTACCCAGGGAATGGGCTTCCCTGCTGAAGGGAGGTCAAGTCTATCCCTGTGGGCTACAGACCCAGACAAGCTTCTGGGATGCGTTCCAGCTTGTGGCTTTGCGCTACCTGTGCTGGCAATGCCATCAAAACTGCCTTCCCTACTCTGCTTTTACTTCTGGCGCTGACACAATATGAGGGAGAGAAATATGTTTCTCCAGTAGCAGTTTTCAATAGCTGGACATATTTATCTCATTTTAACAGTTACTAGTTAACTAATAAATATTAAAATGGTCTAGTAATAAAGAGCACCTGTTTTTTACTATGGACTGAGACTGTGGTGGTGGAGAATTATTTAATAGTTAGACTACTAACCAGTTGAGGTTAAATTAATTTTTATGGTATTCAAAACAGGAAGGCAAAGATACCTGCTCCCACAGCTAACTTATTCTTGAGGTAATAGCATTGATGGTAGTGGAAAAAGTATTTTTCCCCTTCCCAAAATATATCATGGAAAACTTTAAGCATTTGAATGAAGAATCATATATTACTCTTCTTGGGATTCAATGGGGGGGGGGGCGGTTCCCTACTCTTTTCCTTTTCTTTGTCTTCTTTTTTGTTTTCTTTTCTTTTTTTGTTTTCTTCATTATATAAAGCAGCAGTTATCAAAATCCAGCTGCTTTCCACCCCTATTTGAAAAATATTTTGGAAAGGAAACAAGCAATTCTGGATTCAAAGGTTACCATGCTGGCTCTCTGGTATTCTGCTTCTATGAAGACATAAACACACCTTAAATCCACAGCCACATGGTTTCAAGAGGACTGGGTAGGGAGCTGTAAACATTAAAACAGCCACAAGAGGAAAAGGGAAAAAGCTTTTGTTGAATATCAAAGTTCTTAGAAATCATTTGTTTCTTCCAGAAGTCTTATACAGTCACTGACATAGAGGAAAAAAACACTGGCCAGGGAGGGGATTCTGCGCCTCTGTTCTGTTTTGATGAGACCCCACCTGCCGTGCTGCAGCAGTTCTGGGCTCATAGCACAGGAAGGACATGGAGTAAGTCCGGAGGAAAGACACCAAGATGATCAGAGGGACAGAACACCTCTTGTAGTATGAAAGTTGGAATAATTCAGCCTGGAAAAAAGTAGCTTTTGGAGTTACTTAATTGTGGCCTTTCAGTACATGAAGGGAGTCTACAAGAAAGATGGAAAGGAACTTTTTAGGTTTTTTTTTATGTAGTGATGGGAAAAGAGGGAATGGATTCAAACTAAAAGAAAGTAGGTTCAGATTAAGTATTAGGAGTAAGTTCTTTCTTGTGAGGATGGTAAGGCACTAGAACAAGTTGCCCAGAGAAGCTGTAGGTGCCCCATCTCGGGCAGTGTCAAAGCCAGGTTGGATGGGCCTCTGGGCAACCTAGTCTAGTGGAAGCTGTCTCTGCCATGGTGGGGGTGAGACTAGGAGAATTTTAAGGTCCCTTCCAACACAAACCATATTCCAATTTTATGATTCTGTGATTCTGTATGATATTTTCACTCTCCTAAATATGAATCATGATTCCTGGCAGCATAAAAAGAGCCAGACAGATAAGTACTCAAACAAAGAAATTAAAGAAACAAGTAAATAAGGTTGAATAAAGATAAATATAAATGAAAATGTATTATAGTTGGGTTTTGAACTGCATTATTAAGATCCAACCATTAAAATTCACAGGTCAGATAAAAGATTATGAATTTAAAGTACACAGTCAGAAATGCAAAAGCTGTAATCTTTTTTTTTTCAAGTGCTCTAATGAAGTTCTGTTGCACAGTGCAAAGGAACATGGCAGGTATAGGTGATATTTTCTTCATATGCATTTCCATTTCTTTCATAAACAGTACTGGTTTAGGACTACCCCAGAGATTTCAGTCAAGGACTTCAGTTTTAAGGTTCTTGAAAAACAAATTTTTATTTCTCACTATGCCTTTAAGTGCACATCTTCTTTAATGCCACATTTTTATAATTGCTACAGCCCTATTCCTCCCTGCAGCAGTTTTCCTGATTTCCAATTAAACCAGGAAATCTGGAAAACAAGAAAACCTGTAGAATTTGGCCCTCTGGGGGTTTCATCTCAGCTGCATGATTTTCTGTTTGCTTTTTTATTTTTATATTTCTCATGCCTTTCAACCTGCATTTCTGGCTAAACACTCATCCTTTGAGGCTAATGCACTGAAAGCCTCAGGATTATCAGGGACATGGGGGATGCTGAGATGCTTGTTTCCTTCTGCCTCTAAAACTATATTAGCCGTACTCAGTGCTGTCCCTCATCTCTACTTTTAAGATTGGTATTTTCCCTCTAAACTTGTGACATCTGCATCTTAATTCTGGAAATTTCTTAACTTCCCAGGGAGAGCTAAAAGCAGATTCACATCATTTCAGGTTGCTTTTCACACAGATTAGCAGAGAAGGAGATACAAGGGTCATCCAGGAAATAATTGCAATCATATACGAAAGACTTTTTCCATTTTCATACTGTTCAAAGAATCTTCTGCTTTCTCTGCTAGTGGAGAAGGACACAAACAGTTGCTCTTGCAAGCCTAAAGGCAGGAAAGCTGGAAGTCCAAAAATTCAAAATATAGATCTTTTCGAAGCCCAGTATTGCAATTGAGGGCAAATTTGGGAGAAAACCTCCAAAAGAGGCCCCACCAGAAAGCCAACCCACCGGCCTCTCCCCCCAGCCAGTTTGAGAAAAATTTCCTTGGAGGGAAGTGGAAAAAAATACTGTTTATTTAAACAGGCAGAGCACTCCCCAGCACACAAAATTAACAATACCAGATGGCAAAACTCGTTCGCTGCTCTGAAGAGATGACAAATTCAGAAAGTCTCTCTGGGGGTGGTCGCTCTGTTGTCAGTCCCTCGGGCGCTGGCAAAGGCCGCTGCCCAGAGCAGGCCCCGGCAGCTGCAAAGTGCGAGCTCTGTGCTCCCAGGGCCCAGTCCAGAGCAGGTTTGAACAGTTCCAAGAAAAAGGAAAGAAAACCTGTCCACAGAAAACTTCTTTGTCTCAGGTAGCTAAATTAACTAAAAGGCAAAACGAACACAGTGTTCTGCCCTATCCGTGCCCAAACAACACAGTCCACAGAATGTGGAAGAGTGAGTGCAGTCCCTGATAACAAATTCCATGCTTCTTCTTCTTTCCTGCCTTTGCTCTCAGAGCCAGTCTTGGAGGCACAGAACACACAATTAGGGACACAAGCATCATAATGTCACCCTAGGACACCCAGATAACAGCCTTCCTTCTTTAGGACTGGTGTCTTAGCTTTGCTCCAGACCAGTCACAGAGTGTGACCCATCTAAGTTTTCCCTTCCCTCCATATCTTCCTGGATATTATCATTGATAATCTGGATGAGAAGTTTGAGTCTGCTGTTAGAAATTCACAAACTGCATCTGAAAGGAGGCTGTGGCCAGGTGGGAGTTGGCTTTTTCTCCAATGTAAGCAGTGACAGGACAAGAGGACATAGCCTCAATCTGCACTAGACGAGGCTTAGTTTGGACATTATGAAGAAATCCATCACAGAAAGGATGATCTGCTATTGGAAAGGGTTGCCCAGGGAAGTGGTAGAGTCACCATCCCTGGAGGTGTTTAAGCAAAGGTTGGATTCAATGATCTCAAAGGTCTAACCATATCTCCAACCTAATTGATTCTGCAATTCTGTGTGATTCTGTGATCTTTTGAGTCTGTCTAAAGGGGCTGCACAGAGACACACAACATGGAAAGAGTCTCCCTGTTACCATTTTGGGAGAGATGAGGGTAATCAGACTCATCCTTCACACTGCAGAGACATACCTGCTTTCAGTAAGTACAGTATGTTGGCATAATGTTTGCTCATTGCAATAGATGTCTAAAGGAAACCAGTGCCCATTTTTAGCAAGACATTGGCTTTAGTTGTGTTCAATGCAACAAAAAGAGCAGATTAATACAGAGAAACCTATTAGCAGAATGCTTGTTCCAAAGTTTTGTTCAAAGTAGGGTCTGCAACTCTTCAGCATCCACCCCCGACAACGGGTTTCCTATTCATTTGCTGCCTTTTCTCTCCCTATGTAGTATCCTTCTGCATCTTTTGTCTCTCACTTTTCCTTACTCCCCTTTCCCTTCCTTTATTTAAAAGACAATTTTATTTTTTAAGTGGCTGCTGAAAACATTTTTCTCATACTGGATCCTTAGCATCACATCACATCACATCACATCACATCACATGATGGTGATGAGATCTGCATGGGACATAGCACCACACTTGAACTAGTCCTGCCTATTCCCAGACCCTGGAACTCAGAGGATGATACAAACCTGCTCAGTCCAGCTTGCAGCCCTGGCCATGTCTCAGTTCTGTGTTATTCCAGTCACATCTTCCTGACCAGCGCTGCCTACCCACACTTCCTGCACGTCACATAATCTCCACACTTGCCCTTCACAATCTCACACAGACACGAGGCAGGAAATCTGCTCTTGTGCCCCTTGCACTTCTGTATCACAGATTGTACACCCTGCCTGCTCTCTGCATCTCAACTTCGTTACCTCTTCTACCTAAGCTTGGGGGTTTTTCAAGTGGCTCTCTCCACTAAAAACAACTAACACTGCTTTGCAACTAAAATACCTCTCAATCCTTCAGAATTTCTTACCAAACCCTACACTTCTGTTGCCTCACTCCCATCCTAATTTTGCACTCTCCATATACGTGCCTACCTTTTCTGCTGTTTGTATCATATCTCATAAATTCAGGCTGGAAGGTTGTAAAAACAGACTTCTGCCTAAGTTACAGGCATTCCTAAGTTAATTTATTTAGTACTAGAGAGGCACATGTTTTTTATTAGATTTTTTGAAGTTATTTTAACTCAGAGAAAAACAACTCAATATTCATTTTTAAAACTCAGCAGCTTAAAATGATTACTGCCATAGGAGCCAAAATACAGTATCAGCAAACACGACTGAAGTGCACAAGGTAATATGATTTATAAGCCTCTGTAATCAAAAAGATGGATCATCATTCTAGAAAAACTATCCAGCAAGTGTATCAGAGCCTTTGGAGGGCATACTAGTGAAACCCTACAAAACTAATAATTTTCATTTCCAATGAAACAATTACCCTTAAACATATGCATTTTCAGCAAAGAGTGTCCATTGCTTCAAAGCATTTATATCCCAAATTACCTTTATACTCTACAATATACTGAAATTATATACTATTATTCCCTGAATGTGCCTGAATCTTTCAAAGCATGGTTCAAATTGAAAGTCCTTCAGCTTCAAAAATTAATCTGAATGTAACAGTTAAATTGCATGAGAACAAGGCCTTTGTTCCAAAAACTCATTTAAAATTTTGTGGGGTTTTAAAATAACACATGTTGAGGCTTGTAAGCAAACTTCAATTCAGAAAACTACACTTGAGTAGGTAAGACACTTGAGTAGGTAACTGCATACAGTGTCTGACAAGTTGCGCTATACAGGAACATACACAGTTTTCGTATGGAATCCCAAGAATTATGTATTTATTAATCCCTATGTTAAATAACTTTTTTTCTTTTTTATCAGTATTTATGGGTAACTTCTAGGAAACATAGCCTAGAAATGCACCAAGCATAAATTTTTTACTCACATCCTGAGGAATTATCACAAATGGGAAGCCATTCTAGAACAATACCATGAATTTCAGACTTTCAAGGACAGTACTCAGAGATTTTATTCTATTTAAATAAAAAGTGTGTTTTCTTATAGATAATTTCTCATTTAATACTAATGTGAAAACAATACCATAAAAAATACAACAAACCTTGTCAACAGCTCTTGCTGAATGTTTCCAATATTAAAAAAAAATTAATGGTGTTAGATTAGGGCTTTGGTTGAAAAAATGTGTCAGACTCAAAGCTTTGGCACAAGAAAAGTCAACTCAGAAGCAATGTATTTTCAAACAAATTTGAAAATACTATATTATACCTACATGGGTCATTTTTATATTATGGATATGTAAAAAAGCTGTTTTCAACATCTACTTTCAGTTCTCAAATGGAAATTCTTTGGGCTTCAATTTAAAGCAAAGGGAAAATATAAGACACATATACACTATGGGCTACTACATTAAAAAATTCAGTTGTCAGAAAAGTTAGTAGACTGGAATTTTCACCAAGATTCTCTCTTTTGTCTCCTCTGTTGAGTCTATGGAGCTCCTCAAGGGCAGAGCTGCACTTTGGCAAAAAACTCGTTTGGTAATTTTCAGACAGAACACTATAGATTTTAAAAGCTGAAGTACCCTCACTCCACCCCACTCCTGTGCATCCTGCTTAGGAATCTGACACAAGGGCTAGGATGGATGTGACTAACACAAAGGAGAGTAAGTGATCTCAACTTTGCACTACTGCCCACGAGGCAGAGCTGCCATGGCGCTGACACCACTGCACTGTCAGGCAAACCACCCTGCTCAGGGTTAAAACCAAACTACAATGCAAAAAGAAACATTTACCACAACCACTGGGTACTTTAATCCCCGTGCTGAGACCCTGAGATGGACCAACATCACCTGAATGCACCAGGACGAGGCCAATGGCTGCAGGGCCAGCGCCCAGGCATGCTCCAGAGCTCTGCATAAGGTGCTGTGCTGCAGCCTAGCAGAGGTGAGCAGGAGTGCCTGAGTTAATGATTCATTTCTTCATTCTAAAGAGAACAGGCAAGAGTTTTTCTATCTTTACCGAGTTCAGTCTTTAAAACCCATGCTACACCCCATGCATGATATCACATTGCTACATTTAACGCATTAGTTGTTGTTAAATGGGAGACATCACAGAGTTTAAAAAGAAAAACTGATATATGAAAGATATTTCATTCATGCAACATTATTTCTGTACAGAAACTATAGGAAACACTGATAAATTTCGGTGGCAATAAACATCAAACAACCATCTGTTAATAGCTCCAACTTCCTTCTGCTGGTGCTGAGCCTAAAAGCATCTTCTTCCATTTTGTTTTCAAGGGCACCTTGCAATTACTTTCCTGGGTTATATTTCCTCTTTTATAGGAGATTGGGATATGTGCCTGCTAACCTTTTTCTGCCTCATTTTGCATGGTCATGGATTTTCAAGAATTGTTGCTGTGAGGGGAGAAACATTTCTGGGACTACAAGAGCCATTCCAGGAAACAGAATTCTGTCAGTCTATCTGACCACATCACTGCATTTCTGTGATGTTTCAACAAGCTGCTAGCAATGCTTCTAAATAGTTTAAAAGCAAAATGGAATAGAAACATCTCAGAGAAAATGGCGGAGAGAAAAGGTCAGCGATTTCCTTTTTAGAAGTCTCTGCAAAGACTGAGATGTTGCATTATATATTGATGACTGTTTTCCGCTACAAAATCCCCCTGAGTCCCAGAGGTAGCTAATACACCATGATATAACAGCTGATGCCATCATCCAATTCCATCTTTTATTAAGACAGGCTCTTTAATTAGTATAGCTTGAACGTCTGTAGCATTTAAACAAGTTTTTTTTTTTCCCCCTTCATCTGTATCACGTTCCCTTTTTAAAACAGTTACTTGACATTTTAGGAGCAAATCACCCGAGAAGATGGACAGCTCAGCAAATGTATTCAGCCATGAAAAGAGACCACCAGAATATCAACCCACACTGAGACATTTTGTAGGGACACTCATCTAAGGATGAGCTCATAATACTCGCAATAATCTCATAATTTGATTTTGGTTTGGCTTATCTTTCACCTTTTGAAATGCACAAATTCATGCAAATCAAGTAAGTTCTTGTACTTTCTTTACTCCTTTATAAAACCAAATTTATATTGTATGTTTCAGAGAAAAAAAAAACAACTTTAACTACTGGTATGTGTTATTTGGTTGTCACAGGTAGCACTGATGCATTATAAGTTAATGGATTTAATGGGAATGGCAAATTATTCTTGAAATATATATCAAATTTATTACCTGCCATAAAGCACTGCAGGAAAATGGGAAAGTCCATGTCTTCTGTGCCAAAACATTAAGAGACTGTGAGGGGAAAGTGGCAGTTCTGTGCCTGTCCAAATCCTAGTCCCATGGATGCTGGTTTCACTGAGGCCAGGGGTAGTTTAAGGAGGTTTCTGTGCAATTAACAATTTACATTCAAAAGCATTTTAGCAGATTAGTGGGCAGTTGTTAGCAAGGAAGTCCAGTCATCTGTGGAGAGATGGGGCACCATCATAAATTCTTCTTATAGTCATGGCACTGTCCAGACAAAAAAAAAATAAGGCACAAAAAAGATGTTTTTTTCTGCAATGTCTGAGTGTGGGGAAATGTGTCAAATATTTCACTGGGTCTGAAGAAACAGGAAGAACTGCCAGTAATGTTCCATGATGCTCATTTTCTAGCTTCAGATCCTGAACTTTCTGGATGTGTCTCAACACTTCCATCACACCAGATCTGTTTGACATATTAAGGGAAGAGCTATTGAAGCTTCAGACTATGGCCTGTAGATAAAGCTAACACTAGGAAACCCTGTCCAAGAAGTACAAGCTGGCAAGCATTCTTATGCTCAAAAGAGATCTTTAAAAAGGGAAGGCAGAAACTGGTTTTAAAACTATTTTGTTCAGTTAATTTTGTCTTCAAGTCTCTTCTGAAGTAATCACCTGCTGATGCTGCCTTCCACTGGCATGAGGTCTTTTGCAGTAGATTTCATGTAGTAGTTGCAAAGGAGCAGTATCAGAACCAAGGGGAATGTCTTTGCAAATTCAGTCCCTGTGTAGGAGGAAGATCATTAACCACCAAGTAATGAGGAGCAACTATACAACAGATTGATGTATACAAGTGCATACATGGTTGAGCAGCTGCGTAATATTGTCACAGTTAGTGCAGTCAGGAAGATTTCTAGGAACAAAATGGGATTAGGGAAAGGTGTGACAAAGCCTAAGTACCAGGAAAGCTCCCAAACAAGCTAGCTCCCAAGGTGCTATGAAGAACACCATTCAGGACGGGGAAGAGAGGTTGAAAACTGGAAAGATTAAAGATTGCAGCATAATTTATGCAGAAACGAGACTGTTGTCTGAACTATGTGAGCGACAGTGCTTTTGAAGAGAGACATCTCAACAGGAACTGGGCTTTCCTACAAGCTTGGTTCTAGTTGCAGGCTTGAGATTTGTGGCACAGAGTGTCACTCTGCAATACACCTGCAAAACCTGCCAAACCAGAAAGGCCAAAATAGACACAGCACTATGACACCCTGAAGGCAGGATAGGGAGGGCCCACTGCTCCCCACCACCCCAACATGAGACAACAGCCCCTCAGGTGTCCCTGCTCTCTGAACATGGCTGGCAAACACTGCTTCCTTTAGGTATTAGGGCTTTTACTCAGACATCTGTTTCAGAGAGTTTTGGGATTTGTCCAAGTCTTGCCATCTTTGCTGCTCCTTCAAGCCAGTCCATTGAAGACAAATGCCTTAAAATCTGAAAGTTTTTGTCATGGTACTTACTGTTTGAAAGTTAATTCTACTCTTCACCATAACCCCTAAAAAATTCTTTCTAATATTTCTTTTTCAATTTAGTTTCCTCTAACCCATAATTCTCTTTCCTTCAACTCTCTGAAGTATTCCTCTTCAGAATCTTCTTATTTAGGGATTTTTAAAATGTACCCCCTGAAATTTTCTAGTACAAAGCTCAATCAGACTACAATAACAATCAGAAATTTGTTATACTGTGTATCTGAGAGCAAGTTCCCCTTCTCAGCCCAACAGCTGCTTTGCAGAATGACATTACACAAACTTGAAAACAGTGGGAATACAGCAAAGATTGCCAAACATGCAGAAAAATATTTTTATATTTATCTGTGTAGACATGGTGGCATAAATATTGGCACCTGGCTCAGCAGTCTGATAATGTTGTATGGATAGTAATTCCTCTTCCCATTTTATTATCTCTGCTATCCAAAGCTGAGACACCCCTTTGAAGAGAACAAAACATTTTATCCTGGGGTACAAACCCAACATCTATCATCCATGAAAAATTCCAGGGTTTTGGATAAGTATCAGCCCTGTTGAGTAATTACTCCTAACTCACCTGTGGTCAAAAAAAATTCTTGCAGGCTATTTTTCCTCCTTTTTAGTAGGTATATAAAACACAAACTCAGGTGTACCGCTCTAGAGACGTAACAGCAGGACAAGAAGAAAAATTAAAGAGACACCTTGCCCCACTTATGTAAAGTACCCAAAGACAAAGGTGCTTCCATAAACATAATTTCTCTGTTCGTTTTACCATGACATCATTACAGTTCAGGTGGAATAAGATGTGATGACATGTCAGAACCAGACCAGCAAGAGAGCAGACATTAAATAAGCTGCACTATTGCTAAAGCCACATTAGGACACTGTTCAGTTCCCATCTTCAGATAGACACAGGCACAAAAGGGAACATAAGTGGCTGCAAGACACAGCAGTGAGGGTTTGGAAAGCCCTTGCTGAGACCAATCAGCCCAGGGCAGGGTCTCCCTGTCCACAGCAGGCTCTGCATCGGACCTCTCCTGAGCTCTGTCCTAACAATCCTGACAGCCATGTTCAACTCTGACAGTACAGAAGCAGGATTAATATTTTACCATCTCATTTGGAGACAAAATCTAGCCTGGCTTTTAAATACATTATTGAAAAAAACATGTTCTTTATGTTAGGAGAAAAAGAGCTGAATCAACTTGAAAGTCCTGTCCTAAAATGACCTGAGCCATGAGACCCAAAACATTGCTCCAGCTGCATACTGGCACTGCAAACATGGTTGCTGGCATGGCTTCAAGTCCAGAGACTCAGGAGAAAGCCCAGCATTTGCTGGACCCAATGATTCTAAGGCTCTTTTCCATGGTTCTATAAATTGTTCCACATTTCTGTGAAAGAGCATAGAGTAAGTTGCTTTCATAAGGCTCTTTTCCATGGTTCTATAAATTGTTCCACATTTCTGTGATTCGGAAAGAGCATAGAGTAAGTTGCTTTCACGATTGGTACTCTTTCATAGGAGGAAGGAACACTGCCATGTTTTGGTTTGTTTTGTGTAGTGTGACCACCTTTACTATCAATTGAGAGCTAGCATAACTTTAAAAAGCAACTGTCAACAGAAGCAAACAAAATCAGACAGAGAAGAGACTGTTATGTACAGAAAAAAACCTCATGTGTCTCAAATACCCTCACAATAATAGTTAAATGTGTGATGGCCACTAAAACCAGTAGCATAATATATAATCTTTTCTTAAAAAATATGATGGAAGAAAGATCCACTAAACAAAAACAATGTACCACTTTGGCAAATTCCTTTTTCTTAGCAAATGCATGTACAAGCTCTCTCACATGGCCTTTACCCAGCAGTGTCCTTGCAGCTCTTACCAGCATATGGTGAGAAATGGCAGGGATATATGTAATGGGAGAGGTTTGCAAAGACAGCACAGACACAAGGCAGAGTGCTATTTTAATTTTTAGTTCCATCTGTATTGCAGGACTTGCAACTGAAAACATGGAAGAAAAGTACAGCTCAGATGTTGGTAGCACCCCTGAGGCAAACAGCAGAATAAATTCCAAATACTGGTCAGCCAAGGTTATAGGTTCCCCAGAAAGAGCAAATGGTGGTACAACCAGGAAATACCTGACCAAGCTGAACAACCAGATATGGCATTATTGTATCTCACAGAGCCTGCAGAGTAAAATATACATAGAGTCATAGACTAATTCAAAAAATGGAAAATACTTTGGTATATAATTTAGTCAAAACAGAGACAACAGTTTGCCTTGCAACACAAAATGATCACATTCATTATGAGAAATATTTAAGTGTCATATCCAATATAGCAGCTATATGTTATAAATTAATCCATGAGATGAACAGAAAAGTGACAAGATCATATTTAGGTAAGTTACCTACTTTGTGAATGAAGACTAGAAAATTACCTGTCTTGTGAAAGCCAAGTTCTGCTTCTCCAAATCAGTTGCCCCAACATCATTTCTACATCCATCACAGGCAGAATCACTGTTTGCATGAACAGGAGGAAGCTTCCCACTGAGGCATCACATATCAGCTGAAGGCCAAGGCATTTCTTTTCCAAATATATCCTTGACTTCCTCCTTGGTGTCATATGCTGCCCATAAAAGAATGCAAGTAGTATTCAGGCTACTCTCATTTGTACCTCAGCCCTGGTCTTCTGTAGAAATATATCAGAAGTAATAGACAAAACCAGAACACTTTTTTCTTCTATCATTATGTATTCTATACTCCTTGCCCTGGAATCTCCTTCAAAAAAGGATCTTTACCAGTTCATTTATAGTCGTTTGCAATCAAAGAATCTTATTGTCATGTTTATGAGAAATCATTAATAAGAAGCTTGAGAGTTATCCAATATAGACATCCTGTCTACTGGACAAATTTCTCAGCAACCTCATTTTGCCTTAATGGCAGTATACTTGAGACTCGTATCATATTTAGCAAATTTTGTTGCTCTTTTAAAAATTTAATAATAAGTAACCACACCAAGAAAATCCATAACATAACTGTGACTAAAGTCTCTAAAAACCTTATCTCATAAAACTATGTTTTTAATAAATACATGTTTTCATAAGTCTTCATTAATCCTCAATGATGACATTCCTAGAATAGAGGAGACCAATCAAAAAATAAAGCCGTACTAAGTACTTATTATGGTTTACATTAGCTAGGAAAGATGTTCCAGTGGGACAGGGGCTATGTCATTATGAGAACTGAATCATTCAACTGATTTCAACTAGTACAGAAATTAATTTTGCCTGCATGGTGCAATGTCCTTTGATGAATATTCAAACCAATGGAGAGTGGAATTACATTTAAGAAAAAAGCCCTAGCCAACAGTATCAATGGTCTCCAATGTCCTCGTCCACACAGATAAGGTCAAAACAGCTATCAGTGTTCTCCAAAACAATCTACAAATAAAAACATATTAACTTTCCTTTAGCCTTTAATTCTCTTCATCTAGTCCCAATACTCATGACAGATCCAAGGACCAGGAGCAATGAACACAGGTTTTATTTTGTTGGGATTTTTTTGTTTTGTTTTGTTCTGTTTTGCTTTGTTTTTCTGCCTCATCCTGTAACAGAAAGGAACTGAAACTGGGATTAGTTAATCTCTGGAGGATTCTGTCAAAAAACTGAGGCAATTCTACCACACTTTCTCTCTTTTTCTATGTAATTCGTATCATTTTATTCAAAAAGGTCTTACCTGTAGTTGTCCAATTCTCCAAATGGGATGTCGTCATCACTTAGAACATGGTAAAATAAACAGTAGCTGCTCTAGAGAAATTATCTTCTGAAAGGTACACAGGCTAATGTACATGTTCTTAATTTATTGTACTTACATGGAAAGCAAGAAGAGAAGTTTTACACAGGAATTTGGTTAAAATTTCTACAGAGGCACTGTATCTGAAGCAATACATGCAAAGATGAAAAAAAGCTGTTTAACTTAAACTGGGAACTTTTTGGTGCAGGGAAAACTGTTTGGTTTGAAATTGAGTCATTCCTGCTGTAAAGGAACAGCCTCAGGGAGATACAATGGGAACTAACAAGGAAGAGCTACATTCAAGGGCAGTTAAGGTCCCAGGGAATGCATACACAGCCTTACCCAAGCATGAAGTTAAGTGCATCTGTCTCTCCAAAATGAAGACAGGTATTGATGGGACAAGAGGAGATCTCAGTGGAAATGGCACAGAAGTACCTATGGAGAGATCCATGGTTGCAGCTGCTGTTACTGCTGCAGCTGCTGTGATAAAAATAGGGAATGAGGAACAGATTTATGTACATTTTTGCTGCATAAATCTTAACACTCCCTGTTTTGGTAACTTAAGCTCTAGAAATGTGCCTGTATGGTGATCTCAGCACAGCTGACCCATAAATTGGAGGTGGGTGGAAGGTTATAAAAGTAATGTCCTACAGATTTACATAGTGGCGGCACTGCAGTCCAGTGCAGACACTTGTCAAGCCAAGCCATATTGGCACAGAGCAGCTGGAGCCATGTCCAGGCTGACTGGGCTCTGCTGGGAAGGCCTCACAATCCCTCACAGGAAAGAATGGGACAACCCAGTGTGTGCCTCTTCTGCAAGCACAAAAATTCAGCCCAGCAGGGGAAAAGCACACAAATGAATTCAAATGGTGGAAATAATATTTTTTGTTATATGTTTGTTTTGGTTTTTGGTTTTAGGTGTGGTTTTTTGTGGGGTTTTTGTGGTTTTTTGGTTTTTAGGGTTTTATTTTGTTTGGTGTTTGGGATTTTTTTGTTATTGTTGTTTTTTATTGGTTTGGTTTGGTTTGGTTTTGGGTTTTTTTGTTGTTGTTTGTTTTGTTTTGTTTTGTTTTGTTTTGTTTTGTTTTGTTTTGTTTTGTTTTGTTTTGAGGGGAGAGAGAGACTATTTAAAGAGAGTGTGGTTTTTAACTGGTGACAATAGCTCCCTGCTGATAAAAGCTGTCTCTGGCCTACTGAGCAGATGTCAAAAAGCGACAACAATCTGTTTCTCCTCATTTTATCCTTATGTGTCCACCATAGCTTAGAAAAGCTGGATTTTCTTTTACAGGTGAAATTTAAATACATTTTTCTTCTTTGTCCTTTTCTCCCCCTTCCTCTTCCAAACACACTGCACAATGAATTCCCTCCCTCTAGTTAATTATACATTATTTCCAAGCACATAGAAATGAAATTGCGAGCTGAAGGAAGAACAGAAAAAAGAAGCCAAGCTATCATAAAAGAAGGAAAGGGGCTGGGAGAGGAAATTGTATGTACATTGAGTGTGCCTGCTGTTTCTCAGCTGGTAAGTAGAGGAAGAACACAATGTGCAATTTATTCCATAAATTGAATTATCTTCCTTCTTCTCACATCAAAGTTGTTCATAGACACAGCAGTGACTGCGGATATACTGTGTAAATACATTGCAATCCTCCAACTCACAGAGATTTATTCACCCCAGATTGTTGCAAGAATTCCAGTGCATGGTCAGCCATGCCAGAATCTATCTAGCAATGACTCCTGAGCTACATCTGGTTTTGTTTGCAACAAATTTCCCACACATGTGCAACATACACTGTCAAGAGAATAAAATTAATGAAACTAAGTATTAGAAATTATTAAAAAGTGGAAACATGACCTTGTTTAGCTGTTGGAAAAACACTGACATGAGGACAAAACTATGCAAAAGAGTCCTTGGACTTCCTTAAGGCTAGGAATTCCTTCAAACTAAAAAATCCCAGTGAATAAAAAGCCAACACTGTACAGGAAAAAAAAAAAAAAAAAAAAAAAAAAGAAGAAGAAGTGATGTAAGTACAGTGCTGTTCCTCCCTTTCTAGGGAATGGCCACACTTCTATCAGGAGAAAGAAGCCTGGTCACTTACACAAGCTCTGAATCATTTGCAGAGAGAAGGAGGGAGCTTTTCTGACCTGCTTTCTAATATCTTACAACTTCTACCAGCGGAAAAGGTACTAAAGAGCGTTTCTAAATATTTGAAATATGTCATGAGAGTTATCTGAAAACAGTTATGTTTTCATGCAAGTCTGGTCTTTATAAATCAATTCAGAGCACAACATCTCTTAGAGGCATAGAAACTTCCTCATCTGCCCCAGATTTTAACAGAGAAATATCCTATATCCCAGGCTTTGCAAGTTAGTACACTGGAAAATAGGAAAATATTAAGAAAGAGCACAGGGAAAGAAATTGTTTGAAAGCTATTTTGTGTCTCAAAAAACTTATCTAGGTGCTTGCTCTTAGCAGAATTTAGGTTTGACACCCCAGTCATGAGGCAAGAGCTTGACTTTGGGAGTAGAGTAGAGGAAGGATGGGGTGAGAAGAAGCACATGGGAAAACTCTGGGGAGAAGGAGTCCAAAAGCCTTCATTGTCCCATTGTCAGAGCCATGTGTGCTCACCTGCCCTTCTCTCTGGCTCACACAAATCAGGATGCAATGACTCAGTGATGCAGGCTGCCTCTGTGATGCAGGCTGCCTCTGACAGCCTGCTTCTCCCACCCTTAGAGCCAGGTGCCTTGTGGTTACACACAATATACAGAGGTAAGACTCAAAACTGGGAAGAACTTCAACTGTGTAACTATGTTTTTGCTACAGCCTTAGGTATGAAAAGCTTTTCTCACAGTAACAGCAACACCCTAATTCCAAGATGCAAAAGTGTTTCAGTGAACTGTGGCCTGCTGGTCTGAACTGCCAGTGTAACTATACCAACTAATTGTGACATGCAAAATGAAACTAATCTACTAGAAATTTAGACACTAAAACACTACTCATGCTTGACCATTTTCACCTGTTTTCCTCTACTGATGATAAACAGAACTCAAACTGACCTGCTGAGGTGAGGACCTGTGCATGTGTCCAGATCACCAGACACGTGTTGCCCAGTTGATGCTGATGCTGCTGCAGTCAACATAAACATAATTTGCCTGATCTGATGTTATGTGCTAAACAATCCTTATGAAAAAACATACAGGTAGTGATTAAACACAGCTAGTACTTTTCTCAGAGGTATTATCATTTTGAAATAAAGGCAGTACTGATCTGACATCACTGAAGGCAGTGCAGTGAATTATGGAGGGATGGGAGTGCTATCCTTTCAAAGACACAATTCTCAGAGAAGGTGATTATTACCTTAGATATTATATACATTAAAGCGTTTCCACAGCAGGTATATTTTGCTCAAAAGAGAGCAATGGAAGTTTTAGTGGCTCACATTGTATTAACCGTCAAGGCAGGAAAAAAAAATACACAGCTCGGATAGATAGAAAATAAAAGTCAGTGATGGCACATATGTTTTCTTTCCGATTTCAGATAGTTGAGCCATTTCTGGATTTTTAATGCGTTTATCTGCTGTCTGGTTTTAGAATCTTTGTAGGGAGCATGAGGGATGAGGAGACCAACTTGTAGTAAGAAAAATCTACTTACCTGGATTCTTAGAGGTTGACAGTGGAATGGAAAGGAAGTAGTCATATTTGGCAAATCTAAATACATTTTTAAAATTAAGTTATGTAGTTTCTACTCAAGACTTGATTTTTAAAGAATTGCAAAAGTCTTCTATTATGTAGAGATTCTGCCTCAGTGGATGGGGTGAAATTGTACCTGCTGCTTGCTCCTTAAATTCAAAGAAAATTCCATAAGAAATATCCTGCTAATGTGGATTTTGAAAGGTAATTTGAGAGATATTGACATTGCTCATCTTCCTGCTTGATGCACTCAGAAGACCGGGTTTGCAGAGTAAGACATTCATGACTTTCTGCATTCTCACTGTGGGAGAGGAAGCAAAAAATCAACAAGAATATTTGAGAAACATGACTGTCTCAAGTGAGTCACGGTGGGCGGAAAAGTGGAGATGTGGTTTGAGAAGGAAAAAGATCCACAAACACACATTATCTATATGGATAAGCAGAGATTGACATGGTGAAAAGCATGTGCACATTGTGGAAAAAAACCCATTATCATGCCCCATTCTTTGCAGCTCATTAATTCAAAACCAAAAAAATGTATAAGTTAGTCAGAAAAAAAAAAACAAAATCCCACACACAGAAAGGAAAGGGATCAAAAAAATTAAAAATATTTTCTCAGAACTTCATAGTTCAGTGTACTCTCCATTTTTCAAGTACAAACCATGAACTGAAGACATACAAATTTCAGTTGTGTTATTTATTAATCCAAATGCTCCTGAACATGCTCTTTTATAAGTTTCATAAATCTTCCTGCAAATGTTTTGTACCCCAGAATAAATGATCCTTTTGAATTATTTATCTTTGTCATTGCTGCAAACCTGACCTATTCAGCTTATCTACTTTGAAGCTTCCTTAGGACTAATCAGCTGTCTCACTCCAGTCTCAAAATCTCTTGTTTTGTCTTCCTTTCAGGATTTTCTAAATGACTAGAAAAAGCACAAACCCCAGGAAGACAGATAAGACCTTAGAAGGCTATAAAAACAGTGAAAGTCATTAAACCTGTTAATCAACACACTACATGCACATGGGGGAAATTATTTTTGATAACATTGTGGTAGTTTTCTCAGAAAATGAAAGAACTAAAAGTGGAAGATACATGTTCATATTAATAAACAGAGTCTTTTTAATTAGAATCTGCTGCTATAGCATTTAATCATGCCCTGTAAGACTGGGCTGCTGTCCGCCACAAGCAATGCAACTACACCTATCACAGGGTTAACCCCTTTATTTGGATGTAGATAAAAGCATAGACAGGACCTATTTAGGTCATTGGACATCTCATTTATTGTGAAGAACACATTTGAATCACAGACAAGTTTATGAGTCATGTCTAAGAGCCTGCTTTTATGGATCAAGATCATCAACTTGTACACAGAGCAGTCCCTAGAAAATTCACAGTTTTAGCAGCCACATTGATAAGCATACTTCCTGCTGGATGAGACAAAACAGACTTTTCATCTAAATCATTACAAAGTTTTCCAGAGGCCTTTCAAAATCTCCATGGCTTAGAAAAATTAAGCACTGTATGATTTTTGTAAAGAAGTGCTCAGTGTACAAGCTAGCTGTCTCAGCCTACAAAAAGAAATGAAAGCTCCTAACTTACAGGACTTTCCTGAGATTATTTTTTTGACAATGTAGGATCAAAGTTCTTGTCACAGCAAAGTTTTCCAAAGGAAAGCTATTTCCATATAAAATCTCAGCTTTGCTGGCAGGAGAACACTGGTTCCCAATACAGTTTTAAATTATTTCGTTCTAGCTGAGACCCAAAACAGGGTCTCACCTACCAGCAGTACCACTAAACAGACTGTAAGAGCTGTTGTCCACTCCAAGGTCTCATACACCAACTAGAAAACAAGAATATTGCATGTATGTTTCACATATATATATATATATATATATATATATATATATATATATATATGTATATATGTTTCTTGAATCCTTCAATATTTGTTTGTATTTTGATGACATGATTATCAAAATAACTATAAATCATCTATAGACTGCAATATTATATTTTAAAGCTAAATGACCACTGCTCAGCTTATGGAAACATGAATGAAAATGGGTAAGAGTGTTTCATTCAGGTGCTCTCTAATATTTTAAACAGAAATAAAAGGCAGAATTGGGAACTTAAGCATGATCATCATGATGAACATGGTAGATGGTCTGTAATTAAAAAGTGGGGCTTTATAACTGACTCCAGGCAGCTACTGAGTACATAATGTTACATATTTTATTAAGCTGCTGAGTCTGCACGAAAACTAGAGGCATAGTCTTTAGAATTGCCTCAAAGTTATGAAAGCAAAGATCTCTCTAAACAGGAAGAAAAATTAAGTAAATTGCAATTTAACATATTTCTACACCTACAGAAAAGGGAAACCACCTGAAAATTACTGATATGCAATTGTTTTTCAATTCATATTCCTTTCTTCAAAAATCCTTATATAAAAATACATGAAATCTAGAGCTGACAGCTTAGCTCATTTGCCCATTTTTTTTGTCAAAGCAATCAATTCTTTTCCTTCCCATCCCGACCTCGGACTGATAGTACCAGTGTGTGGGTGTTCAAGCAGAAATATTATCACTTGTTCAGCCCTTCTAAATAACATTTCTGGTGTATAAATAAAACAAACAAAGAAACAAAATAAAGGGTAATTTGTTTTCTTGCCACTGTGTGCTGCAGCAGTTTCTTCTTTGACAGAGCCTGTACTGTGCCTCAAGCTTGGACGGGTGGGTTTCTCTTCATAATTTTATCCTCCTGTGAGTTGCATTAAATTACTGACAATTAACATTCAGAAGGATTTTTGACCACTATAAGAATAGAACAGACAAAGTCAAAAAGGTTTTGGTTTTTTTCTCTTCCTTTTCATTACCTTTGTAGTACTTTGTTAAGTATGCAAACATCTTCTGGAATAATAACTGTCTAGCATTAGATTGCAAATTCTGCTACAAGTGTTGGCTACTCTACTAATAGGTTGTAACTCATGAAACTATTTCTTTTCCTGCTACAAGGAAATATTACAGAAACAGTCAAAAACCCCTAAACCCTACTAAAATCAATCCAATTTTAAAATGTTTACTAAATTGCACAAGGTATGGTCTCCAAACCATACAATGACTTGCACTCCTGCAGCATGGCTGAAGCTTATTTCCTGCCAAAAGTCCCAAAAACTGCAGCAAAACTATTCATAATCTTAGAACAGAAAAAGTAGGCAAGTGCTCTGCTGGACTTAGATAAAAGTATTCCTCACATCAGAAAACAGGGCTGCAAACTGAGGCCAACTGCATTACATGCTTGAAAGTCTAAAGAGGCCTCAAAGCACTGAAAATAAATGTCAAGTGAACTAGGGTCATCTCAGGGTGTGAAGACCAAACCAAGCATAATTTAATTTCTTTGCTCTGGCTTACTCTGGAGCAAATTCAACCAAAACCCACTCAGGGTATTTGATGTGGTAGATAAAGGACAACAGTAAGAATTAATCTAACATTTCATTCAAGTTAGTTGAAGAGTGTATTTATACCTGTTCTGTGGTATAAATTAACTACCTTCAAGCTCTCTTCAAAGAGAAGGCCAAAAAGACCTCATGAGAGATGAAAGGTCTCTGATCACCATTCCTCCATCCATTTAGGAAAGGCAAAATCCTTTGTGCACCAGGGGAGTTTAATCTAGGGTATTTATGTCCCAGACCACTGACAACTTAAAATTTAAACAAAGATTAAAAAAACCCTCAACCCAAATTCAGAGTTCAGGTGTTTTTTCTGCACTCGATCAGAAAAAGGGGGGCTCTTTTGCACAGGATCAGCTGTAAATAAAAGGATTTTAGAGTGGCCTAAAACACAGTTGTATGCATCTGTGTGCTGCCAAGAGAAACAGAGGAAAGCAAAGAAGGCCTGAAAGACTTGAAATAATTGCAAGGGTATGAGCAGACAGTCCACATGAGAAGAAGCTTTACTGAATGCAGAGAGCTGTGTTGCACAGAGAGAAACATCCCTGTGCATCTGCATCACCTGAAGCCATGAGGATTTGCACAGTGGCAGCACACAGTGCCAAGGAGAAACACTTTGGGCACACCCATGTCTGAGGCTGGCAAAGGTGAATGGGCCTTTGTCATAAGTGAGCTTTCTAGGGCAGGTTATTAACATCTATTGTGCAAGTTCTGTTTAAACTCTTGTCTCTAAAAATGTGGTTTCTTCCCTGCAGGTGGCCCAACATATTCCTGTTTTCAGGTGTGGCATTTCAGCCTTAAGAAGCCGCCTCATCTGCAGCACAAGCAGAGCACTGGTGTCAGAAGAGAGCTTTACTATTCACTGTGGCTGTTAATAACACCCTGACAGCCATTCATCGAGTCCAAAGGAACACAGTCAAGCATTCCTCCAGGCAGATGACAAAATATCCCCTATTCCCATCCTGCTGGGTGGGAACTGGTAATCTTACAAGTCTACTGCACAAAAATAAACCAAATTTTCTTATAACCATTGCTTCCATTTTGATACTTGGGATAAAAACTGAGCACGTTTGAAGCCCTTGGAAGGAGCAGAAGGTAATGTAACACTATTATCCAAGCAATGGCTTCAGTTTTTGCAGGCTGTGACTCTTTCAAGAGGTTACCTTAGGTCAAACTGTTGCTGAGGAAAGCAAGGACAGAGAAGCAATGCTAAAAGCCACAGATGAAATACTGGCCAAACTGAGAGGAAGCATCATGAAAATTACCACATGTTGTCACTTGGATTAATTTGTGACAGTTTCCTAAAGAAAAGAGAAAAAAATTAGAGCTTACAAGAACTAAAATGTTCAGCATTTATAGGCAGTGGGCACCCTGTTGTTACTGTGAGCATGAGCTGGGCATGTGTCAAGAGCAGCCACAAACAGACTAACACCACACAGACTCTCTGTCTGTCAAAAGTATCAGCTGAAAATGATTTTCAGGTTAACAGACATTTATCAAAATAAAACAGGTGTATCAAGACTGCCATGAAAAATTACTAGGTACTTAATGTCTTTCATGGGGATTATTTCAGTAATTTATTTCACAAATTGATCCTCTGTTCCACAGGTTTATCCAAATATCAGTCTTTGAATAGATCAGAGGAGGAGTTTTCTACTGAGGGGATCTGTGAGTTGTTTCCTCAAAAGGAACTGGCTGTTTTTGACATAATCCATGAATGTCAGTCACAAAAGGCAAAATTTTTAACAACAGATATGGAGCATCAAGATGTCTTTTTTACATACAGATAAACTTTGTTTACTTACTAGGCAATAAAAATATGTTTAAAAGGATGTTCCTTCTTGTGTCTTCATAAGGACCAAATCAACAAATCTACAAACTGAGGTATGGCGGAGCTGGGCCACTCCTCTTGCCAGGCAGTTACAGAGCATCCACCTCCTCCTGGCCCCCCTCGCTGCTGAGAGCCTCTTCACCAGCGCAGCCTCTTCACCAGACCTGTTCTACTCAAGTGCTCCAAACAGCAGCAGTGTGATACAATTGCTAAAAGTTTCTTTTTCCCCTTTGCTCCTGGACATCTTTTGTCCGCAGAATCTCTACACTCACAGGCTCAAAGACCCTGCTCCCTGCTGGCAACATAAAGATGTACCTCATGCTGCATTTACGCCACACAGGAAAGCTCAGGGGGTCTCACAGGCTTTAAGGAACCCTCTGAGAGGATGTGTAGGTGCAGGATGGGTCTGCCAGATCCTGCACAGGGTGACAGAGCACTCCCACATTAAGAGAGAGGTGACTCTGAGTCATTCTTGTGCTCTCCAATACCACAAAATAAAAGGTTCTTCCCACCCCGTGTCCACCCATTCTGGGATGACACAATGACTGGCTGGGAGGGATTACAAGAGGTCATTTAATCTTTCTTCCTGCCGAGGGCAGGCTGCTGATGACACTCCTGGCAAGTGCTTGTTCAAGCAGTCCCTAAAAACCCCCACCACACCCCCAGACATTTTGTCTCACAGCTTCTACAGCCCAGTGCAGGAGTGCCACTACTTCTTGCTCTACCCTCTGCAAGCCAGATTTCCTTTTTCTCTCAGCATCTGAATTAATTTCCTCACCCTTTCAGAAAAACCTGAACAACCTCAAGGCATTGAATCTTCCTAAAGATTTTTTTTCCTGTGGCTGTTGCTCTCACAACCAAATGGCCAGGGTTTCTGTTCCTGAAAAATCTCAGACCTCTACTGTCTATCTGATTTATATTTTTATGTTGGTTCAAGTGATTCACACAGCCTCACCTTGCTGCTATTAAGAGCTGATATCAGGAGCATCAGAGCCTTCACCCAGTTCCTCTGGCAGAGCATGACAGCATTTCTACCAGAAACAGCATTTTAGGAACAAATCTTTTACCTCTTCAAAGGAGTCAGTGCTTCCCATGACACTCAAACCGCAGGAATCCCAAGAGGCTACCAGTTCCTAGTTCTGTGGGCATTAGAAGGCAATGCAGACCTGTCCTTTCTCCCTTTCAGTATTCACATGCCCTCCAGATGAGGCTGAAACAATGCAAGAACAGGACCATATTCTAGTTCCCCATGAAAGGAGAACACATTTCCCCAGAAAGAGCAACGTAATATACACTTTTGCATCCACAACAGAAGAGCTCCACAGGAAAAAATGACATTTAAAAGGCTAATTGAGGAGTGTCTGAGAAAATACTGCAAGGTCTTGGCCATAAAACTCTAAAAACAAAGTAAAAAAGACACCAAAAAACCCATTAATTAAAAAAAAAAAAAGTGAAAAAGGGACTCTCATCTGAGGGATTTAAAACATGTTAAAATGAAAGCCCCAGGGTCACACTGTGTTAATTCCTTAATTTTTCACAGGAAATAAATTCATGATAATATTTTCTTGAAGACAGTTCATTATTCTGGGCTTATTAAAAATCAATAGTCAGGAAGACTCCATTGGTATGCTGCTTTCTGTATTCTAATTAAATCCTTTAACTGCATTCAGACAGAATAATTACACACTCCAGTATGCATGAGTAGCTTGTTAGAGCTTTCTCCAGTGCCTTACAGTTTCCCAGGGTGCTATAATCTCATTTCTAGCCACATCTATCAGTCAAATGAACCTCCAGAGCACAGTATTATTTCCCCTGAAACAATTACAGTCTTATCTAGAGTATCTTGACCAAAACCAAACAGGTTTTAGAAAAGTACGGTTTTATTAAAACAGATCTTTTTTTTGCCTTAGGATAAAAAGAAGGATCTGCATCCTAATCAAATATGAAATAACCTTATATAAACTTTATCTTTCAGGGAATTTAGAGCTTGAGTGTTTTGTTTCTGTGGAGGTATTGCATGTGGAAGAACAGCTTATTATACCTCAGACATCTGATTTTAACATAAAATGCTCTGTGTGCTAAATAAATCCCTGTACTTTCTCTGGTATTAGTAAACAATTTTCCCTCCTGGTCATCTGTCTGCCTGAATTCAGTCACACGAAAAGGACATCAAAAAGCACCATGCAGTTTTTTTCTTCATTTATGATATATTTAACAAACATTGACTGTTCTACTTGCAAGTGTCCGCAGAGATGCATCATGACTATATTATTTAAACAGAAAATTAATGTATTGAAGCAAATGCATATTCCATCAGTAACCCTAAATTGCAGTAGCCATAGAACGACAACAAAATGAAGATTTTAAAAAAGAGCTAAGGCTTAATTTGCTCACCATGTCTGCTAGAAAACTGTTAATACGACTTGCAGTCTCCATTCTCATAGTGGCTGCACAGAGATATCATTACATCCAGATCGTTTTTTCCTTTTTCTTTATATATACACTGCCTCCAGTGTAATGGAATAAATTACTAGTTATGGATTTTTTAAATACCCACAACTTTCAATCACTCCTCCCCTTTTCTTTTTCAGTCATTTCCTTTTTTAAAAAACTTAAATTATTATCTATATACAGCTATAAGAAATCATAACTTGCATTTTCCTAGTATTTTGTATTGATTTTAATATGATCATGTTTGAAAGAGCGAGGCGAAGTGCTGGAAAATATTTGTCCTAAGGATTTCGAAAAAACTAGTTTCTTTATAATTTTGACCTACTCTCTCTTATCATGAGGGCAAATTTCTAACTAATTTCTAACTGACAAATTTCTAAGTCACCTAAACTTAGATGACTCTCAGGGTGAATTTCTCAATTTAAGGTCACTGCAACCATGTACATATTGTGCTAACTGTGCTGGCTGATTTACTTCTCCTTTCTCTCTTCCATCACAACTTTTGCTCCACCACCTCTGCTATTTTCAGTTTTAATGCATGTCAATTTTAAGACTTAGTTCTCTATTGTGCTAACTGTGCTGGCTGATTTACTTCTCCTTTCTCTCTTCCACCACCTCTGCTATTTTCAGTTTCAATGCATGTCAATTTTAAGACTTAGTGCAATGAAGTATGTACTGGGTAAGCCAGCATGGGTTTTCCTCTTTCCAGGTAAGAGGATAAATAAACCTAGTCTTAGTGATGTGAAATATGGATGCTGTGGTATTCCAAGAAGACATGATTGCCTAAAGAAATGTTGAAAACAAGGCTTTTTAAGTGTGTTGACTCAGGAAAAAAAATAGGAAGAAAAAACACAACCAATGCACCTTTTGCAAGGAAGACATTTTGATTGTCAGAATCACGAAAAACTACTCTGAGGATGCATATCATCCAGATCTCCCCTGCAGAACATGGGTGAGTGTGGCTTTCTCAGAACCTGGGCTTCTCTTCTTCAGGTGTAATAACTGTCTCCTAGAGGGGAAGTCCCAAAATAGGCGTGTCTTACAAGCAGTCGAGAGAAAATGGCAACACTACCAGAATTAAACCACATAGGCTGCATTTCTAGTCCATTTGTTCTATCTAGCAAATTCTACCCGCAAACACCTCAGCCTCAGAAAAACATTTTTTCTTCAAGCTCAGTCCTCCACAATTGTTTTCAAACTTTCTATGCCTGGCTCTCTAATTGCAATTAGGTCCATTGAGAGTTATTTAGAAGCAGAGCAGAAGCGTATAATCCATTCCATTTCCCTCTGAAGAGACACACGTACAACAAGAGAGGGAAGGGGGAAGTGGCAGACAGAAACAATGGAAAAGGTAAAGACAGGGTAAGACAGTCTTTTGACCAGCACATACCGCTCCTCTGTCTGCAATTTAGAGACCACCCAGCCGCAAAACCTTACCACACCAGCCTGACACTCCTATATCAATCCCTATATCAACTCTTCTTTTTTTTAATATCCTTTTTTTTTTTTTTTTTTTTTTTTTTTTTTTTTTTTTTTTTTTTTTAGTCTAGCTTGTGCTTTAAAAGGTGTCCAGACATTTCTAAAGCTTGTCAAGTAGCAGTAGTGGTGTCTAAGGGCACTTGCTCTGAAAGACATACTATTCCTCTTTTTAACTCATCACTGTTTTGCTTATGTTCAGAGATATTGCAGACACACAACTTCCAACCCTCTCCAGCATTCGAGGTCAAGTTAAGGTGACATACATCACTGCAGAGCCACTGTCTCCTGTGCTTAACCTGAAAACATGTGCCAAGGCCAGTGACAGGAGGCGTCCTGTTGTTTGATGTGCTCTGAAACGTGCCATTATTTTATCATTTAGCAAATCTAGTCCCTAAATACTAGATTTAAGCAGTCAAAGGATCCTACTACCACCGTAGAAAGACACAGACTCTGATAGGAGAAATCAGGTGTAAGGATTTAAAAACAATACCAGGAGGAAGTGCTAAAACAAATGAGATGTCAAAGGGGTTCTGCCTTGCAACCTCCTCTTTACATTACCAATGCTCAAAGACAGCCATGCTGGGCAGCTGCAGCCATGGGACTCATTTATACTTCCAAGTAGGAACTTGTCTTGTATAGCTTCAAAACTACACATTGCAACAACAATTCACAAGTGGTAATGCCTTAAGTTGTTTAAAGAGTGTGTTTTCCACCAAACTCTGTGCCACTCAACTACTGCTCAAACAATGGTGTTTTCACTACCTGTAGTCAGTAATATGCTTTAACCTGGGGTAGATAAAATGGCTTACAAAAGTACACACAGATATTATTTATTGTTTGCTTGCTGTTAGTACAAACAGGATTAATGGCTGTTAGTACAAACCACTGCTTGTTTGCAGGCTAGAGCCTCCTAACATCTCAAACCTAAGCAGATGAGAACATGAGAAAATTCAACACATGGCCAATCAAATCTTTAAGCTGCAGCAGAAATAACCATTGGGACTATCAAAGCAACATATTTTGATATTTTTGTCTTTATGGTGCTTCACTGATACACACTGACACTGCACAGTCCAGCCAGAAGATATGAGCCCAAATCAGGAGCCACTGGATAAACATTGTCCATCCTTCAGAGCAGTCAGAGAAGGTGATCGTAATGCTGACAGACTTTAAGTCTGTGAAGTTATGTTGTTCTGCCTTCCAGAGAGCACTTACACAACACAGAGCAACCAGGCTCAAGGATCCCATTTAGCAACTAGATACTGGGGCAAATTGTTCAAGCTACCTGGGAAGGTTACTCTAAGGACACCGAGCAACTGCACTCATCACTGCCTTCCAGTCTTTATCCACCAAGAGGATACATCCAACACATGACTCCCAACATCACAATTAGGCCACATGCCACATCACCCTACAAGTTAAAATCCTTTGATTCCTATTTTGATATATCCCTGAAGTTTAACATAGACCATCTATGAAAAGCTTTATGTAGGTTATTTAGCAGCTCCCACTGTTGCAGATAACCTACATGGTAGGTCATGCCAAGTCAGCCTTCCTGGAGCTGCACTGCTGAGACTGAAGAAGGAGAAATGTCATAAAGAGGAATTAAAAAGAGATCTGTGAATTCACTGAAACCAAACCCAGAAATGTGATGTTTACAAGAGCTGCCTCACAATTCCTCTACCATTTGGACCGAGGTAAGCATTACTCCAGTTTCACTTGCTTAGGAAGTCTTGTGTTAATACAGTGTTAAGTATACTGAAATTCCATTTAAAGGCTTGCACAGAACATGAAGAGGGAATCAAGTGGAGGAACTGGCTCTGCAGGTGGAGGGACTCTAAGCTAGCCTATTCCAAAACAGATTTTATCTTAAGCTAAAAGAAGAACAAAGCAGAGCTTCACATAAGAAAACAAGTCTTTTTAATGTGACTGAACAAGGCTTATAGGGAAAAGATTCAGCCACAGCCAAAGGGCACATCCATCTACTACAACAAGTGCAGACAGATCTGAATGCCTCTCTACTGCTTGGTAGAAAGACAAGCATAAGCCAGCTCCGGTCACCAAAATGCAGCCAACCAGAAAACGGAGCCATGGAGCATCTTTCTGGATTAGATGCTATGCTATGTCAGCAGGGCAGAAAATTCCAAACCAATGGTGGCATAATGCTCAGCTGTCTGTGCAGACAAAATCACACACACCTCAGGAAACAGCATCTTGCAGGTTGATCCCATTATCTGTCACATTTTAGTTATTGGCTCCAGTTTTCCAAGATCCAGGCAGTTGTGAGCCCACAGGCTGTAATAGGGATCTGAGCAGAGCCCTGGGCTCTTTTAGCTGCCAAGGCCCTACAAACACTGTCATCTTTGCTGTTCTCAAGTACCAGCATATGTGACACGATAGATATTGCAGCTACACAGTGGAGAATAAAAGGCTACCTTCTCACTCATTTTTTTCTTTTCTTTTTGTGATTAAATGTATTTATGCACACATCCCCACATTTACACAAAGCTGTCAGCTCATCTGTTCTATATTTTACTATTCAGCTTTCAGAAATTCTCAACTTGTGAACCAAAGCAGGGTGACAAATAGTTTAACACATCAGACCAAAGTCACTTCAGCTGCAATGGATTTTTAAAGGACAACATTCAAGGCCAATAGTGATCATTCAGGCTGTCAACACATTGTTAGTCATCAGTGAGCCCAAGAACTGAGAGGGCTTCACACTTGTCATTTTAATCTGCCAATAGATTTAAGTGCTTTGGAGAAGGTTGTGCTTTACTAAGGCTTTTTTTCATTTCAGTGGTCATTACTTAAAAAAGGCCTTGCTTGAGCTGCAAACCAAAAGAAGACAGAACAAGGCTCAGCCCCAGTGCAATTCAGATGAATGAAGCTCTCAGTAAAGAATTGCAGGTATTTTTATTAGGCAAAGTTGGACAGCTCAAAGTGTAGGCAAGTTCTTCTTGGCATCCAAAACAGAGGTAGAAGATTGCAAATGGAAGCACAAGCTGAAAACAATCGAGGTTCTAATTAGATATGTATAAATTTGATCATCTTTGAAAGTAAAGTTAGATTTACCTCACTGGAACAGAAGGAGGGAGAGATGGAGGCAGGTGATAAAGCAGCTGTCTCAATGTCACAAACTTACAAGAAGACACAAGTAAAAGACAGCAGTTTCCAGAGGCTAAAATATTGCCTAACCTTCAGACAGTAGTGCCTTATTTCACTATGTTTTCTCCTCTGTGCTCTTCATCACGCTTATCTCATCTTTATTTGTGTTGCTCACTGGTACAGCAGGACGGTTTTGGGCCCCAAGCAATGCTGAGCACAACCCCAAGCCTTCATCAGTGTTGGGGCACCAGCCCAGCCCCGTGTGTGCTTTACTTAATATAATAAACAAGAGGATTAACTACTTTCTTGGGCAGTGTAAAAACCATGTTGGTTTAAGGTGTCAACTTTCTCCACCAGATATTGGATTATTTCACTGAGATGAGCCTTCCACAAACAGAAGCAGACCTGTTTCATGACTGTGTGATTTGAATGGAAGTTGTTGCGATGCAGTTGTTCCTCTCAATCCCTACTCCCTGATTCTTGCCACAGAGCGGGGGTGTAGGATGCTGGTGCCTCAGAAAAACTGGGTCAATTTATTAATGCTGCATCCATACAATACTGGGTCCTCAGGAATGCTGAAATACAACTACAAAGAAGCACCGAGTAGCTGTTAGGTGTCTTTCTGCTCAGTGTAACAGCAGTTGAGTTGAGATTTTACTACTGCTCCAGTAAAGACAGATTAACAAGGAAAGGGAGCAGTGCTATTCCACAGGCAGCATAGGCCTCTCTAGGATGGTGCTGTCTCAAGACAGGCTGTCTCTAACCTCAATTCTTTCTACTTGCTTGCCGAGTTAATCGAGGGCTAGAGATGAGTGCTCAGCTTTGTCACAAGGATGGTCTAGTTAAATTCACAGATCCAAAAGCTATCCTGCCAGTAAAAGAGGTGAGCCCTTTCTGCTGTCCTTAGTCTTGAGTCAGCCTAATATGACCAGAAGAGATTACTTTGAAATCTAGGCACACCACAGGGTTTTTTCCAATTTTTTTAAATTTTCACACATATACTCAGGCTGCTCACTCTTCCTACAGCTACCACACAGCTGATACACTTCCACTTCAGTGGCCATCTTTCTCCTCAAAATGCTTCTGTTGAAAGCTAAACAGACAATGCATGTCACCAATTCTTTGTGAGGGAAAAGTAGCCCAGGACAGGTGTATGTCTGGACATACATGCAGCATTATAAACTAGTACAGGCAGGTAAAAGTGGCCAGCAGCTCTTAAAAACAAAGGGAAACAGTGAAAACCATCAGGTCGCCTCTTGACCCTTTGAACACACTTGTTACCTACTGCATGGGGCACTGCACTGCTTCACCCCAGGTGATGCTACAGAGCTGTACTCACAAGAGCATCCCAGGGACAGCAGTACCCACTGTCCTTGTGCCACAGGGCTCCATGCCAAATGCATCTAAGAGTTTACTCTTAGTTGCCTGGATTTGTTCATACTCATGTTCCTCACACAGATATAGTCCTACGGGGACAAACATATCTCGACATTCACTGACAAAATGACCTGCTGTTTGTTGCTACACAGGAAGTTCACATAGCAGAGAGCAGCTCTTAAAAACAAAGGGAAACAGTGAAAACCATCAGGTCGCCTCTTGACCCTTTGAACACACTTGTTACCTACTGCATGGGGCACTACACTGCTTCACCCCAGGTGATGCTACAGAGCTGTACTCACAAGAGCATCCCAGGGACAGCAGTACCCACTGTCCTTGTGCCACAGGGCTCCATGCCAAATGCATCTAAGAGTTTACTCTTAGTTGCCTGGATTTGTTCATACTCATGTTCCTCACACAGATATAGTCCTACGGGGACAAACATATCTCGACATTCACTGACAAAATGACCTGCTGTTTGTTGCTACACAGAAAGTTCACATAGCAGTACTGTGCAAAAATATCCAGGCAAGTTTTGACAGAGATCAGCTGTTAAAATTACTAGTAATTAATTAAATACCAATAATGAAAATTATTAGGAAAAATCAGCTCAAAAACACTGTTCTGCTATCTATGATTGCATTGAGCCATGTAACTGGGCCTTTCAAATCTGCGGTCTCCTCTCTGCATATCTATATATTACGCCAGGGTAATCTAACATCCAGAAGGGAGTGTGGTATCACCCACAAACAGAGCTGATGAGGGTGGCAATAGCACAGGCAGTCAAGACTGCTGGGAAGTGAATGTCCCAAGGAGGGCACGCAGGCACTCACACATGTGCACAGGCATGGCCAAGATCAGCTGTCAGCACATTTCCCCCACAGTGCTTCAGGCAGGCAAAGCGCTTCAGAGGCCCCGCAGTAGCAGCCCTCAGAGATGCAGGGAACTGGCTGCTCACATATGGTCATCATATGAATCTTGGTCTTTTTGGTTAAAAACCAGGAATTTGAATCCCATATGAAAACTGTGCCCTGGGTCATTCCCACCTGACTCAAGGAAGAGTGGGTCATGAACCACAGAAGAAAGTGCCCGGCAGCCCCACAGTCTCAGCAGGCAAGAGGCCATGGTGGCTAACATCTGGCCTGGAGGCCTCAGTCAGAGATTATCCTAATTAGAACTTGATCAGTCTAGGCCATCAGGGCACCAGCCTAGGCCCTTGGGGAACCAGCCTAGGCCATCAGGGAACCAGCCTAGGGCATCAGGGAACCAGCCTAGGCCCTTAGGGAACCAGCCTAGGCCATCAGGGAACCAGCCTAGGGCATCAGGGAACCAGCCTAGGCCCTTAGGGAACCAGCCTAGGCCATCAGGGAACCAGCCTAGGCCATCAGGGCACCAACCTAGGCCATTAGTGGCACAGACAGCCACTGGCCAGTTAGCCAGGTGGTAACCAAACTCAGCCCATCAGAACCAGCCGTGAGGGTCTTCGAGGGCTATATAAAGGGAACTGCACTCGATAAAATGTGCCGCATGAATGTTGATTGTCATGTCATGTGTCCATCTCAACTGTGACAAGAGGCCACTTCTGCCCTCACCCCATTGATATAAATCAATGTGAAGAAGGCAGAATGTTCCATAAAACAAGGGGTAAGCCCACATGTGATGGAAAGAACCTCTGAACTATTTCACCTCACAGTCTAAGACCTGTCAGGATTGAAAGAAATACAGCTGACAGCTGCTTGAGCAAGGGAGAGTGATAGTTGCCCAAGATCATTCAGGCACATTTGACTTTTTACACATTTGGTTTAAAATTTAAAAATAAAAAGCTTTATTGATTATTTGAGTTTTGTTTGTGATTGTCTTGAACATTTTTTCTTTTTATTGTCACTTTTCAAGGCTATAAGTCAAAGCTAAGAAGGGTAATCAAGCATGAATGAACTCAGACCAGCATGAGAAACAAAAAAAACAACCTTAACATTTTGACCCACATGCAGTGATGATCAATAACAAGCAGAATGTCTTATATTTTTCACTGTCCTTGCAGATCAGAGCCATAATGGTTAGCACAATACAGCCAAGGAAGGTCTAGTTTTGTTAAACGACAAAACAGATTGCAAAGCACTGGCAAGGCACATGGTTTAAAAAAACCACCATCAAAAAAACCTACAAAACAACAATGATGAAACAATGAAAAAAAAAACCCCAAAACTAGAAATGAAAAAAAAAACTACTAAAATAATAATAGTTACCATGATTTTTCTAACCATTTACCTAGAAGAAAATACATCTAACTTCAGCTAATAGATAGGAAATTTCTAGAATTCTACTCAGAGAAAGGTTTCATTTCCACCTTGTCCAGATTTCTCATTAAATTTGGATATTTTCCTTTATCAGTATTTCCCAGCTCACTCTACATTTTTACTGGGCATCATAACTCCAGTCTACAAAGCATGCAAAAAATCACTTTTTTAGTTCCACAGGCTCATTAATAGGATTCCAAAACTTGGAAATAAGGAGGGCTCAATATCAAGTTTTTCTAGAAGATAGTCACCAACCAGTATGAAATATTATCTAGAATGATTCTAACTGCAATCATCAGTGCAAGTAAATAGGCAGACGTGTCACATATTCTCAGTTATTATAAGTGCCCTTTCATTCCTTTAACAAAACTGAGTCAAATGAAAATGGACTTCAGGCTAGTTACAAAGACTGGTACAGAGCAGAACCTGCCTGTCAGCCCAGAAAATTTCAGATATCCTTTTCATTAGTCAGGGAGATGTCAATATCTACCCTAGTGATTCAGAAATCTTTGGATTGAAGTGATGCACAGCTACAGACACAGACCGTTGTATCCATTGCCATAAGGCAGCCAAGAATGCTTTGCAGGGGAACTCTGGTACATTTTATGCATTATTTTATTCATTCATTTTCTATTTATTTCAAGCTGTCATCCAAATTGCACTACCTCTTAACAAGAGATAGATAAAGCTGGTGCACCTCACTGTGAGAGAACCTGATTTTAAGGAGACCATGACTATGGTTTGTACAGTAATCAAGCACCTATGAGAGAACAGATTGTTTCTGAGTTTTACAGAAGCTTTCTAACTTTGATTGATTTGGCTTCTAAAAGTGGCAGAAAATTCTTTTAAGGCATTATTTGGGGTTGTTTATAAAAACAAACAAACAAAAAAACCAACCAAAAAAAAAAAAAACATGCTTCAGAGAAGTTGTACAATTCATATATTGCAACAAGTACCAAAGCTCCAGCAGTTGCTCACTTGGGGGTTATCAACAAAACTACAATATATTCTACAGGTAAAAATACACTGCTACTAGGAGATAACCTTCAAAGTGTTATGCCAAGGTACCAAATCGATTAACTAGGACACTAGATTCTAAGGAATACAGCTAGTAATGATTCTGTCCATGTGGTGCAAGGACTTGATGAGAGCCCACAAAGAATGACCAAGATAGCCAGCAAATGCCAATACAATGCTCTCTGAGTTGTTTGTTATGATAACTCCACTAATTAATTCCACTAATACCTTTAAGCTGCTCCTGAAAACAGCAGAACTGCTTCTTAAACACATACAGCCCAGAACTATGATCAGGAAATTAAAAGTTATCTTGAGACAAAATTTTATTTGGATAGGCTGCACCAATTTGCCCTATTCATATAGTTAATAGCTTTGCCAGGGTTGACAGACAGCAAAACATTACAAGACAAGCTGTAACAAATGCTTGGAATGGGTACCTGCACTTGGGCCTAAAGGTCAAGGTGTCTCAGAAATTGTCCTCTGCTTAGGGGTGGGGATCTGCATATATGAAGACAACATGGCTTATGGGCACCCCATGGGACGAGCAACTGTGTGAATTGACACATACAGGTAAGCAGGACAGCAACCAATCTGAAATGCAGAATAGATTTATGTCACATCCTTGCTAACAATGCCAGGCATTTGCCAGAGATACTGGGGGAGACAGGCTCAGACAGGCTTAATTTGTCCCAGAGAGCAATGTGGGGGCCCCCACAGCCTGCCTCAATATATGAAAGGGCTATGTGCAAGTGCACATTATCACAAGGCTGTGCTTTTATGATGTCTTTCTCTCTCAAAAGGAGACTCAAACATTTTTGTGAGAGTTTATTACCTCTACATAGGTATTCCACTTCTCAAAATAGGCAGAGGATGAACAACACTAGGCGTGGAGTTTCCCCACATTGACATTCTTAGCATTCTCAGCTGCAAGGTCAGTTTGAGCAAAATTATTCCCTCCATGCCAAAACTTCCAGTTGTAACCTTTTCCTCCCAACTGCAATACAGAGACCAGACAACATTAGCCGTGTTTTCCTAATAGTGCATCTGATTAACTCATGGACTGAAGCAAGAAGTCAGAGTGAGTTCTTTATGCAGATCTGAGCACAGAGGAGACGATTCTGTGCCAGGCACTAATAGATTTACTGCATTTGTAACTAGTATAACATGTAATCAAAATTTAAACCAAGGAAAATTCTTTCATCCAACCACTGATGTTATACCCAGCCAGGATCTTAGAGAACACAGAAGACCAGACACAAAACTTTTGGTCTCTCAGATGGGTTGGGACTTGTGAAGGAAAGCTGAACTCTACATTTTCTTCTTCCTCACATGTACTCCCTTCCTTGTGTATGTATCAGGTTTAATGTATTTCCTCTCCAGTATCTCCAGTCCAGATGGCCATACAACATGGTTTTCCTCTCCAAGTAATGGACTGGTATTTCAGGGCAGGCACTATGGTGCAGAGTGTGGTGTAGTGCCCCATGGTCATAGCCAGCCCTGACACATAGGGCCAGCAGGGCTGGACTGCTGGGCAGGTATAGCACAAGACAGATTTCCATCCTAGCCATCTCCCAAGATGTACCAGGAGTTGTCCCCTCATGACACAAAGCAACTGTTCCACTCTCCTCCAGGAGCTGTTCTATTCTCGTCATTGCGTTAGTTGTTTCTCTGTGTGGTATTACAATACAAAATCATAAAAAGCAAAATTCCCTAGACTTTGGTCCTCATTCTTTGCCTTTTCTAGAAAACTAATCTTACCCTGCCTGGTGGCAGTTTATACTCACCTGTCATCATATGTTGCTGAGTGATTAATTTTAGCTACATTGTTCCTATTTTATTTTTCCTTCTGAAAGGATGTTCTTCTAAATTTTTCATACAGCAGTAATTCTATCTGATCTTATCACTTGTCAGATTTTAGAAAAAGAAACCCTATTAACTAAAATCTGAAACTTGTACTTCTCAGTTGGGCCAGATCTCAAATGGGCAGGAAGATATTATCACTCACTGGAATATAAACCTTCATTTTGCTACCACTATACTCTCATGATCCTGAGCATGACTTCTTTGCACTTCAACAGCTGAAACCCCAAAGCTCCAGTGGGACTATCTTTCTCACAGAATAGACTAATGGACATCATCAGGCCGCATTGCAGTGTTAGTTATCTCAATTAACAAGTAAATAAACCTACTCACTCTTCAAACACCTTTTAAATTAAAATTCCTGTGTGAAATTTACTGCAGTTATAAACCAGAAGAGTAATTAGTAGTGTGGCATAGACAGTTAGGACTTCAGTCATAATTAAAATAAATACTGCTTATTAATAAATAAATTGTCAACCAGCCAGTTCTGTGACTCAATAACAGCTCAATTCTGATAATTTGTTTCTTGTTTCAAATTAAGAATCTAAACTTAATGTAACATTGGCAAGAATACAAAGATAAAAAGGTGTCTGTTGGGTTTTCCCTTTCTCTGAAATGGAAGAATACTGAAAACCAAAATAGACAGTAACTTTTCTGTCTACTTCTCCACCAAGGCAAATGAATCACCTCTAGCAACAGTCAACATGAGGCTCTGGGGTGTTTTTTGTGATGGTACCAGGCTGTTTTTGCTTCAGCTCAATTCAACAGAAATTCTTTCACAAAAATTCATGGGAAAAAGAAAGGAAGGTAGAAATGTCGTGTATGTCAAAAGACATGAAATATTAAGGAAGTTAAATCTTGCAAAGGAGCAGAGGTTTCCTTAGCAATTAACCATTTTATAATTTCCTTCTCCAACTCTATGTATCTGTCCATGTTTTCTAGATAATTCCCTTATATTTGATGCAGTGGTGGCTACAAGTTGCATCAGAGGCTCCTCTGACTTCTCATCCCAAACCACTTGCACAGGGCTATGAAGTAAAGGCAGATATTTCATCCTGCCTGGTGCAATTCTAACCAAATGCTAACCCTTCTTTAGATCCAAGAACACTGCCAGTACTTTGTGATTGTGGCAAACTGTAAATCAGGAGGTGGCAAGCACAAGAGGCATGAGCTGATCCATGATTTTCATTCAAACCACTCACACTGATGACATGGGACTACTCATGAGAGGCAGCTCGAGTTTGGGAGAAAAACCTTGGAAGTACATACGTAAATGGACACAAAAGCCTACAGGGCTTTGGTCTTTGCTGAAAAACCCAAGTAATTATTAAAAGTAACCCACTCACATTCAATCCTACCCACAACAACACCCACAGTATGCTAGGGGTGAATGAGGCAACAGGCCTCTTCAGTCAATGTGATAATGAGAAACATCTCAGCTGGCTTTTGATTTCATCATTACTCCATAAAATAATTTCAAAAATTCTAGGCATTTTGAGGGGTTTTTTTTTCTGATGTAACATGTTAGCATGTTAGAGAAACCATCACAGTCCATGACAGACCACACCAGGTGACCACAGCTTAAAACTTTTTGAAAGGCATTTTTGCCTAACTCTCCTGGTTTTGCATCAGTAATGTAGCAGCATCAGTCTCAGATTTCACTGGACTCCAGCATGAAAAGGACCTGCTGGACATCCAGATACCACAAATGAGGACACAGCTATGAAGAGACCGATGGCTCTCTGAATCAATCGAAAATAAGGCTACCCAGCCTCACTTTCAATGCCTGGGCACTATGTTTTCCAGATACAGTTGCTTAATTGTGCTAAACTTGAGTCTGCAAGCTGAATCTTTTTTTCAGCCACTTCAAACTCCTAAAAGCCTGCCCTCACTGCAAGAACATGGGCATGAAGGAGACTGCTAATGGCAAACACCCAAGTACACTGTGAAAGCTGAGGGTTAAGGGTTTGTGACTTTTTATGAAAAACACCTATTTCCTAAAACATCAAAGGAGAATTTGCACCAGTTGAGAAAGGTGAAGATAAGAGTCTTCATCAGCTCCAAGGAAGGAAATAAAAAGACTTTCAGTAGAATTTGTTGTTCATTAAGACACTCAGTTACAGGCTGACAATTTCAGTGAGACAGTAATACTTGTAATGAAAATCAGGAGTCCAAGGAGAAGTACACATAAAATGGCAGTAATTACTCAAGGAATATAAAGAGGATGAGATGACCTAGAAAAAGAAGAAAAAAAAAAAAACACCAACCAAAGAAATCCAAGCCAGGCAAAAGTAAGAGAACTTCTGAAACTGAATTCTTAAATTCACCCCAAGCTAAGTTTTATGTAAGAAAGATGATAAATACTGGCGATAAACTTAAGAGCAGTTGTTCACTTCACGGCCTCCAAAATGTAATGTTGATGCACCAGTAAATGTGGTAGTCATTGATTTTCTTCCAAAGAACTTGAAATTGACCTATTTTCCTCATAAAAAAAAATCATGTTAATTTATTAATTTAGGATGTGCATATTTTTTACATGATGAAATGGTATCCAAAGTTGGACTGCTAGCATACAAACAAAATATTTCACTCTTTCAGGCAACTAGGAAAATAATTGAGTAAAAAAAGGAATGTTTAAACATCTATGAATATTTTTTAAATAGGCTTGACAAGGTTTGCATGTATCCAAAAGCAGAAGATAAAAGCTGACTAAAGACATAGTGTTACCTTACTTCCAGTTTTGGTCCCTATTCCACAACAGAAGGGGGAAAAAACCAAATAAGGTTAAGACAAGCACAGAGAGAAAATTCAATTAATTTCCAGCAAACAATATAGACAATGCATTGGGCCCAAGGGCACTTACCCCCAAAACAGCTTAAGCACCAACTCCTGACAACAATGCTTTTCATGATAACATGGGACTGCATGAAAAGGGAGCCAAGGTCATTTGAAATAGGGAGTTCTGGTGCTTCCATGACTTGCAGTTGACAAAAGAAAAATCTCATCTCCTTTTGGTTTTACCCCATCAATAGCAGATATATTTTAAATGTTCAGTTTATCCCAGCCCTTGGGCCTCTCTTCACTTATCTAGAAACAGTTACTGATGCAGCATAAAAGGAGATACAGGGTTATCTTAAGGGGTAGCCTTTACTGAGATTGCAAATTTTAGTGAAGCATTCTCCCCCACAACCCCCTTCACTATAATAGAAGGACTAAATTTTATTGAGCAAACAAAATACTGACAGGACACAACTATGCCAACAGCAAAAGAAAGAACTTTATTTTGCTCAATTATTCTGCATACGTATGACTGCTTGATGTGATTAAAAAAAACAACTTCACACACAAACACAGAAACCAGATGGCATCAGATGAAGATGGCACATGAAAGCACATTACAAAAACAACTGTCTCAGTAAATGTTAAAGAAAAAAAGATATTTTTATGTCTACATATATGTAGATATGTACTTAGTTATCCTATTAGTTTTATCTTAGGTTCTCATTGAGGTTAACTTCCTTGAGCTCTAAACTTGAACTCTTGGCCCTAAATTTTACCAGTTGACTACTCCATATGAATAACAAAAAGTCCTTCTGCTGCAATGTTTTATATACCCTGAAAACATCCTGCTTCATTTCTTGTGTCCTATTTCTGTGTATTCTTGTGCCTTAAACAGAAATCTGGACTACATTCTCAGTAAGATCCTCATAGATGTGACCATTACTCTTCCTCAGCTCCCTTCCTCCTGCTTGGTCCCATGGGAAGCAGAGTACAGTGCACAGTGCAGAATAAAGGTCATTACTCAAAAGCATCCCCTTCCATTTACCTTAGATATCTAGAAAATAAAGCAGGCAGTATAGGTGGATCTTTTTTAGAAAGGAAGGCCTGCTCCTAGCACAGACAGCATGGATATAATCATGTTTCTGCTGACTCTCTGCCTGATCTATGAAGCAACATGTCCAACTGTTCCAAAAAGGAACAGTCCTTTATGCCAAGCACCTTACTACATGACTAAATTCTGCCAGTTTGCCACCAAAATGCCTTAAGCATTTTGCTTTTATTCTGAAATTGTTATTGTTTCTATTAATTCACTTCACTTGAAAAAGAAGGACACATGTTCATACAGGTCCATAAATGCTTCCATAGGCAAAGTCTTTGACACCTGTAACCTGAAATTTTGTATTTGTATTTCTTCCTTTCTGCATACTAGAAATTTGGAGCAACAGTACCATAAGTAATAATTCTAAAATCTGGGGGGAAAAATACCAGTTTTTCAAAAATAAAAAGAGATGGTTTAGGTTATCTGGACCATTGATTTTCACCATTTGGCTAGGACATTTAATTTACAAAAGGCAAAAACAGAGAAATAGGATGAGCAAATATAAATTCAACCTTTTTAAAGACAGAAAATGATTCAGACTATTTTTAAACTGAGGGATCAGTCTTCTCTTACTAAAAGAACATGTCCAACAAAGGCTGATGCAGTTTATAATTTAGAGTTCTTTTGTACTTCTTGGAATACCATGTTCCCTCTTATTATCTTTCCCAAGTAATGACTGCTTGCCTGCAAAAGGTATCATCCTTTTCCATCCTGACCAATTGCAGACACTATTTGTATGTACCTGCAAGTCCCTCTCAAAAGCTGCAATATCACATGTCCAACTCATGAAAGAAAATGGTAATGACAAAAATTTCTCTATACCATTATCCCCTTGGTATGACTGGCTGTCATTATCATGTCAAGGCTGTCCTCCACTCCTTTCCTTAAGTCTATCAGACTCAAAATCTTATCAGAGACAGAAGGCCTAGGTAATATCTAAAAGCCCATATCTGACAGGGTTTTTTTCTCAAGGGCAAACAGCTTTTCCAGTGCAAATGCTAAACACAGGACAAGGACAAAGCTTCCCAGGAGTTAGTCCAAGGCAATGGCATGAGCTTTCCAGGTGTTTAAGCATCACAACATTGGGATCTCTGCTCCAGGGAGAGGCACATCCCTGATGTTTCCTACTCCAGTCTCAGCCCAGGACAGTGCATGTGTCAGGAGCTCTCCATGGCACAGTTTACCCTTGAGGAGCCAATTGCTGTAGACACAACCAGAAGATGCTCAAGATCCTATTCTCCCTACTGCTGTATAAATCCCTATACAGAACAAATATATACCATACTTCAGAAGTTAGGATAACCTAAACATGACTACTACAGCTCAAAACCGCTGCTCAGTCTAAAGCAATGTTTTTTCACACACTGGAGATACATCTGTAGCACCTGTGTATCGGTGAAATTTTGCCCAATGGGCAGTAAGAATCATGCACATCTGACTCCTCGATATCAGAAGGCTAATTAATTACTTTATTATACTATATTATTCTACATTATATTACCCTATATCTAAACTGAAACTGCACAAGAACTCAACTGAAGAAAATCTCATGACTTCTCCTGACCAGCCATCAGGACACAGCTTGCAGAGATTGGTCAAGAAAACAAAACACTCACACCAGAATCCAATTACCAAATCCCTTCAGGTAAACAATCTTCCATAATGCATTCCACTTGTGCACAAACACCGGAGCAACAAATGAGATAAGAATTGTTTTGATCATTATTTTCTCTGCTTCTCCAGGAAAAAACCTGAGAGAGGGAATTGTCTCTCTCTGTTCAGAATATATGTAGCTGTACTCAAGGTACCATGAGTGGAGTTAGCAACAAAGACATACACCTACTTAATGTGTAATCTGTCAGGTTCCCTGGAGGATATCTATAGCTTAGAGTACAATTTTGTAACTATTAATATTCAAGTTAGCTAAATTAAATCTAGCTCAATTACAACTGTACGTGCTGCAATCACGTTTTCAATCACAGGACAGAAAATATCACAAATGGCTTAAAAGAAGAATTAGCAACAAACATGAAGGTTTTTATGGGCACACCTGCCTGCAGAGACAAGTACAACTGGCTTGTCTCTATGTACCTGGAGGACAGCCAAGGCCTGACCATGCACTGTGTGAGGACATCAGGACTGCGCTCTAGCACAGCATAGCACAGCAGCACAAACCCACTGGCACAGGCACAGCCTCCAGTGTTCCCTGTTTCTGAACAGCACAGTTTTTCCTCAGTGCTGGTGCCACCCACCACTCTCCAGGATACTGCAGATAAACACTGCACACATTTTCCATCTGTGGCTGAAGAGGGTCCTGGCACAAGAATGTGGTTCTTGTCCAAGGGAGAGGGATATGAGCTACTGCTCGATTCAGAAACATTTCTTACAGCATTATTTTATTCAGGCAAATTATTAAATTTCCCTTGTGTCTCAGTTTTCCCACCTGTAAAATTGGTGTAGCTAGTTGAAAGAAGCACATATCTAAGCAGCCCTTCAGAGATTAAAATCTCTGCATAGGTTATTATTAAATATGAAGAACAGGTAAAAGTGCACATGGAATAGTTATCATGTTATCACATCTATGCATTATTTTTGTGCACCTTCTGTAGATTTTAATGATTATTTATTCTTTTAAAGCAGGTGTAGGGAAATTCAGTCTAGGTTCAGCTGCTGCAGGTAGACAGTTAAAGGGTTAAAGTGTAAGTATCTATTTTAATTAATCAACAACAAAAGATTAATCTTTCAATGTTACTTTTTCTGGCAACTAAACCAGTTTAGGAGATACCAGTTTCTTCTGCTCACTTGTCCCTGAACCCCATACATTCTGAGGTGTATGGAGTAAGTACATCCAGTGAAACTACCTAGGTTAAATTTTAAGAAAAAAGGAAACAAAAACCATCACGTTCCCATTCCTTTCCCAAAAAGAAAGAGATAAAAAAAGTTTATCCAAACCAATTTCACAACCTGGTTAAGTAATAATCTTTGCAAACATGGTGGGATAGCTGGGGCACCCAAACTCCCATGTGGAAATGCTGAGCTACACTCTAACATAAACTGGGGAAGACAGCTGAGGAAACACAATGACAAAAATCTCCTGGGCTGGCTACAAACCCCTCTGCTAATCTCATAACTTTTTCAATTTTTTGTTTTGATGAGGCCCTCAGATACATTTGTTTGCATGGCTAGATCTGGCTAGATCTAGATGTGGGCACCCCTCTCTGCTACCCAGCACACCACTTGCAGAGTTGCCACATCGTAAAGGCCAAGAGGAAGAAGCTTCATAAGCTGAGAAATAAAACATTCCTGAATGCAGAGAAGACACCAAATGCGCATCACAGCAGCTGTGTACATCGTGCTGCTCAGTAGCTGTAAACCTGTGTGCAGGCACACTACTAAATATCCATTGGTTTCAGGCATTTTCCCATGCTGCTGCTAGGCAGGTAAAGACAAACCGGTGCCATGGGCAGCCAATTGCTGCCTGGGACTGCCAGTCTCCAGGTGTCTGGATCCAAGCAGCAGAAAACAGTTGAAAAAGAGACTGGCCTTTGTAATTCCCATTTTGGACATGGAAAGTGTAGCCAGCACAGGTTTGTACATGGCTCCCCAGCAGCACCCTGCGGCCTCCCAGATGGGGACTGCAACGAAGCACAGGGGAATGCATGGCCCAAACTTTACTGTGAGAACACTGCCAAGAGAAGGTAACCTGGGCCACTCCTACATTGCATGCATAGAAATGTATCTTAGAGATTTCACAAATCCAGGTGAAACAGAGGGTGTTCAAGCTCACACCCAGACAAGTCCTGCCAAAATAACCTGAGACTATTCTCACTCTTTTTATCTCAAAAATTGCTTTAAAAATATACTTATATGCAAGTATTGTCACGGTATATAGTTTACAAGCTGGTGGAACAGCATTCCCTGAAAGGACCATTGGCCAGACAAGATCCCATTCCGAGGAAGAGAAGAGGCCCTTCTCATTTTGATGTTACACCAGTTTTCTGCCATAACATATCTCCCAGAAACAACCTCCCATTACTCAAAGCTGCCTCTGGCCTGGGTGAAATTTTACTACATTAAATGAAAATCTGAAGACACACCACTGAGACATCACAAAAGCAGGTTAAATCTTGCAAACTCTACAATGGGAAAAAGTGAACAGAAACAGCCTACATTGCTCCAGCTTCTTTATTTTCATAAACCTATTTTGAAAGATACGTCAAAACAAACAGAAGACCGGGGAAATATATGAGATGTAGTTTCTGCAAGTGTTACACTTTAAGCTAAAATAGAGCTTAATTGCTCAAGAGAGGTTACATAAAAATATCCTGGCTTACTATCAAATTTCAAGCCTTTTCTTCCCAGCCTCTCTCACTTAAAACTTGTGTTGACTCACCAACGCTGTCAAAATCAACAATTTGAAAACCAAAGCTTATATGTGGTGTTAATTAGGACGTTTCTGTTTACTACAAAGCCATCAGTACTTTGCATTTATATCCTGTGTAATTTATCTTTTGTCTCAACAATATATGATCTTTATATCTATTTTATTTGACATGAACAACAATTCCCGGTATAAAACACTTTTATTTTGAATGAGAACTAAGTGCATGCTACAATTTCCTGTTTAATATGCAATTGTTAATAAAATGAGAACAAAGTTGTTCTCATTTTATTAACATTTAACATTAAAATGTTTAAATATCCACAACAAATAATTGAACAGGAGAGGAACCAGTGGTAGAATTCTCAGATGCTAGGTCCTGAAATTTCTCAGATGCTGGAAACTGAGTAGATAGAATAACAAGGTGCCATCTGTTTGTATTTATTGGCAAGGGAGATGTGGTTTATGTAAATTAACTTCTCCAGATGACATCAGACTTCCTCATTCCATTTTGTTTTATTAGTAGAAGATGAAAATCCCTTCCAATGCAACTTTTGCCAACATCCTATGCTAGCAGAAATTAAAAAAAAAATTTCCAGACAGATGAAAGTAATATTTGAACAACTATCTACACTAAGATTTATGTTTTAGAGGCGTACAGCAAATGTTGCCTCATGAATACTGCATCTGCTTAGGGAAGACATTCTGAGTTTCAAAACTACTCACCAAATAGGAGAAGACATTGCAGTAGATTTGAGTAAGAAGTGGCACAGTGTCCCATGCAAATCACTGAGATGCAGTTATAGTATTGTGAATTTCACTCCAGTTTGCCACTTAATTATTGCATGGCCTTCAGCAAGTTACTTTATATATCTCCCTTTCTTTCTGCTCACATATTTCTTTCTACTCACTTCAGAGGTGTAATGGAAGACTGGATAAAGGGCACAAAATATAATGGTACTTTTCCACCAGGAATAAGGCTTGACTTCTGGATAGCATTTTTTCTTTAAAGAAAGCTTTCAAAGTGTAGTCTTCATACAATGCAAACTGCTGTCAAGTGCTCCAACACTGATATACCAAGATTATGCCTTGAAGTTCTGGATTTGATACTGCTTGATGCCATTTGACATTAGATTTTATTCACAGTGCTCCTCTCACCCTCAGGTTTAGTTGCTCATTAAGAACAAGGTGTAGGGGTTTTGCTGTAACCCATTTTGGACATAGGATTTTAGTAAAAAGAGAATATAATAAGCTTGACCTGGGTAAGAAAAATTGTCCTGAAAATGGTAGAAACACAAATCCTACATTAAAAAAAAACCCCAAACCTGTTTCCTCTGGCATGAAAAAAGCTTTTTTTCTGAGTCATGGGAGCCTTAAAGTGTTTCAGGTTTTTTTAAATAGCTGTAGTTTCAAGGACAGCTTTTCCTCTGATTCATAATTTGAAATACCTTTTTACTTAATTTCAAAACCTTAAACATGCTAGTCCTTGGCAAAAAAGACAGATTGAGACAGACATATAATGGTTAACATTTTAGCTCAAAGAGTTAAAATTCATGCTGTTATGAGTCAGCAAAGTAGCACATCAGTACCTGGAAAAGGAGGTGTATGGCATGCATGTGATAGCACAGTAAGTTTTGGTGTTTACAGAAAAAAAATATTTTCCACAACAACAACAAAAACAAAAACAAACAAAAATATTTTAAGGTAATATTTAGGTTTTTTATAGCCTAATTAAAAATTTCTCTGTAACACATTTTACTTAAAGAGAAAACAAAACAAACAAACAAAAAAAATCCCTCCACTTCTGTATTTCAGTCACACTTGTGACCCAAGACAGCAGCTGAAAAGACAAGTGTAAGACTGTTAATTAGTTGGACATGAGCTTTTTACTTGATCTGAATTTAGAGAACATATCATTTTCTCCTTTTATGTTAGAGTACATATTGTCCATATCACTGCAGTGCCAACACAGGCACATTCTTAAGTATCACTTTGGAAGGAAATTACATGAAACTTTAATTTCCATGCATCTTTCAAAAGCACAACTATACAACAAGAAAACAACAAGAAGTGGGAACACAAACAACCAAGAAAGAGCTCCTAGTCCCCCTCTATTTGTAATATAAGAGTGCCTGAGCACTTTGTAAAAACTAAAACTACATCCAAATGCAGGTAACAGCTAAATATCACAAAATGGCCAATTGTGGGAGATATTATTATAACTTTAATAGATCAGAAGTAAATAAATGAGTTGATTTGCTGTTTATCTTCTCACAATCTTTTATTTTCTAAGACAAAAGAACATGAATTGTCCCCATATCTCAGCTTCACACTTTCCCAAAGAATCAAGTTTCCAAGAGTGTGAATAAAAGGGTCTTCCAAATTCATTTTTAGGGTCACAATTTCAGCAGGTTCAGGGTTATCGGCCTCTTCTCCTTAGCGAACCACTGTGCATATCTGGGAGCTATAGAATTGTGACAGGAGAGAAGTGAGGGCTGTAGGTGTTTGGCTGCCCCTGATGATTTCTATCAAAGGTGTTTCAATGGCTAGTGCATTTAGTGTGCAGGTTTACATTGCCCATGAGAACAGGATGTTTGGATACACTTACCCTCTGTAGTGCTGCAGAGGTGCTTACTTCTCTATCTTTATTAACTTACTGTAGACAAGTAATTTTGTCCCTTTTCTGCACCCTTCCAAAGCTCTTCCATGTGACTCTGGAAGGATCTAGCTGTAGTTCAGAAAATGCCAATGGCTCTGCCATGACTGTGGCTAACAGTGGAGAGGCAGCACGTGCAGGAAGGCCACTTACAGGGAGAAAACCCAAAGGGATGATTTCTCAAAAAAGTTGTTGGTGGACCACATAGACTGGAAATGTATGTTGTTCTTCCGTGGCTGAACTCACCAAGATTGTGCTGTTAATTCATCCAACAGCAGAAATTAGAGCGAAATCTTTAGAATCCTGGGATACATGACTTAGAGTTCCATCTCCTAATATCAGAGGCTAAGGAAAAAACAAAAAAGTTGCATACAGAAGTTTGGACTAGTGAAAGACCCATCCCTAGCTGCTGTTCTTCCCCTCTGTTCTGGAGCACAATAGATACAGGAAAGATGCAGCTGGGGCAGGTCAAAAATCCAAAAGCAGGAGAGGTGTTCTGAGCCTGAAGTATTATATTGGACATAGTAAGCACAGCAATCACTTTGGTGCTTTCTGGTGACAGACTCAACTTCACAGTCTTTTGGGCTTCCCCGTGTTATTCTCTCATTATCTTATAAAAATCATGGTTAAAACTTGCTAATTATGCTGTGCCAAAATATATCTGGTAGAGACCAGTATACAACACATACGAGATTCTGAGCAAGAAAATGCCACAGATGCCACTGGCTCCATGCAAGAAAAGTACAAGCTTCCTTGAAGAAGGAAGCAGGGTCTGCTGGCCCAGGCTTGCTCTCAATATGGAGCCCTGTAGCACCTGTGGGACTACAATTTCACCATAAAGTGCAACACAAGAACTTGATTTAGTTCTGACATCTCTATCCTATAATTTCTTCCACTTTTCAGAGGGTTAGTTTAGCAGATTACAGTATGTATGATAAATCTGGCTCTATACTGCCCATGAAAAACAGTTCCAAAAGGACCTTCATGCTAACTGTTGTATGATTGAAGTACATAGCATATCAGACTACATTTACCTTCTCAAGAATGATATCCTTTCTGGTAGAAAAGCAGTGACTAAGTCATGTTTCTTTGCTTTCCTCTTCATGCAATTCCTGATCAGTGATAATCAAAATCTCTTCCTGAAAAAGTCGGGTAGGGTCTACAACCTATACACATGGTTTAAAGTTACATCTTTCAGAAACACTTTCAGCTCTCTGCAAAGTCAGTGAATTTGGGGTTTTTTCCCCACTGTTATATTTGTTATAAAATCTGAGATTTGACTTCATTAAATGAAACAAAACTGCTTGTTAAAGGGTAAAAACACATTAAACTTCTTTTTACTCTGAATATCCGGAGAAGTCAGGGTAAAAATGCCTTTGTAGGTTTGTTCTCTGTAAAATTCTGTTCATTAACATACAAATAGGCCATATTCGACTAATATTGGTATAGTAGGCAAAAGTATAAAAAGGATGCTTTTTAATTACTTATGTATTTTGGAAACTGCAGCTGTTCATGCTATAAAGGCCTTTTGATCTTGGTAAATTGTAATTTATTGAAAGTGAGTAATTTGCAGTGTTCATGCTTCCTATAAAGTGATAAAAAAAATTAAATGATTTAGTTCTAATGCTAATATGCTTAATCATGTAGTACACATTAACCAGCCACCACATAAATGTGTAACTGTAAGCTTAATAAAAGACATTAAGATATTTCTTAAATTTATTTAAGAATAGTATGGACCTCTCCAATCATAAAGTTTTGATCTGCATAAAGAATAGCATGTTCAGTCTTACAGGAGTAGCATTCGAAGACATTAAGATATTTCTTAAATTTATTTAAGAATAGTATGGACCTCTCCAATCATTTGATCTGCATAAAGAATAGCATGTTCTGTCTTACAGGAGTAGCATTCATTTAAATCAGGACTCCTTTTAAAGCAATCAATCTCAAAGTTAGTCAAGTGGTGGAAAACAGTCAATCAGACTACTGCTTTATGGGAATATAAAATAGCCTGGGCTAGCTGTCTACCATACAAAACCCTGTTTAGCCTGAAATGAAACTCTGCAATAAGCAGAAAACATTCCACTCCTATTAAACACAAGTCGCTGTCCCATCCATGTGAGAGAGGACCAGAACTTTCTGTATTTCACATACAGAAAAAACACTTTTTACACACAGACCTGGTGCAGCACATCTGAAACAAATCTGTTTCTGCAGCCTACAGGCAAACACTTCAAGAAGCACTTAAAAATCTGAAAGGCACGTGACTGTGATTAGCTATTTGTATAATTAGCTTTACTGATCATAATCCCCTTATGCAAAAAAATATTGCACTTAGACACTACCCCTACTCCAGGGAGTCTACATGGGCATTGAAGGATCAAGTGTGCGTTCCTGTTTCCATGAAAACACTAAACTCTGGGCTGTTTGTAAGTGTGAGGTTCACTAAGACCCTAACCATAAAAATAACTTCAGGTCTGCGCTCCCGGGTCCTGCCAACACCCAAAGCCAGCACAGCTAATGCAGATGCTGCCCATCAGAGCAATTTGTTTCAGATATCTACTTAGTTACTGCCCCAGTAACTTCGGGTATTTGCATGGCTGGTTACAGAGGACAGTTTCACTCAGAACAGCTGGCAAATCCCTGCTTACATTGTAGAGGGGGAAATATTTAAATCATCTTAAGAAGTGGAAATCTCAAAACTGTTTTCCAGTCTTGTGTATTCCAAATGCTGAACATTACAAGATCACACAATAGGAATACCGTCATAAAATGGTTTGGGTTGGAAGGAACTTTTAAAGGTCATCTAGGCCAAACCCAACAATTAGGAACATCAACTATATTTGGTTGCTCAAAGTCCCATCCAGCCTAACCTTAAAAGATTCTGCACATAAGACATCCACAACTTCTCTAGGAAACTTGTTACAATGTTTCATCACCCACATTGCAAAAAATATTTTCCTTTTATGTAGGCCAAATCTAGCCTCTTTCTGTGCAAAGCCATTCCCCCTTGTCCTACCACTATATGCCTTGTAAAATCCCTTTGGGTACTGGAATGTGCTATAAGGTCTCTCTGGAACCTTTTCTTCTCCAGGCTAAGCAACACCAATTCTCTCAACCTTTCATCATGGGAAGGTGTTCCATCCATCTAATCAATTTTGTGGCCATCCTCTAGGTTTATTCCAAAATAATCAAGTATTTCTGGTTCTGGGTACCCCAGCTCCAGATGCAGTGCTCCAGGTGGGTCTCATCAGAGCAGAATAGAGGGGCAGAATCCCCTCCCTGCCCTGCTGCCCACGGGGCTCTGGATGCAGCCCAGGACAGGTTTGGCTGTGCTGTCTGGGCTGTGAGTGCCATGGCCAGGGCATGTCCAGCTTCTCACCCACCAGCACCCCCAAATCCTTCTGGGCAGGGCTGCTCTGGATCTGTTCATGCTCAGCCTGTGTTGATACCAGATATTGACTCAGCCCAGGCACAGCACCTTGCACTGGTCTTGTTGAATATCATGGAGTTCCCATGGGCTCATTTCTCCAGCAGGTTCAGGTCCCTTTGGATGACATCCCATCCTTCAGGTGTGTCAACAGCACCACTCATCTTGGGGTCATCTCCAAACTGGCTGAGGATGCACTCCACCCATTTGTCTATGTCACTGATGAAGATATTAAATAGCTCTGGCCCCAGTACAGACCCCTGAGGGCACCACTTGTCACTGATGTCCATTGGGACTCTGAGCCATTTACTCCCACTCTCTGGATGGGACTGTCCAATCATTGAATCAAACTCTTTCCAATTTGAGAGAAGGATGTCATGGGGGATAGAGTCAAGGACTTTACAAAAGTCTGGATAAATGACATCTGGACTTTCCTTGTCCAGTGATGGAGTTACTGCATCATAGCAGGCCACTGGATCAGTCAGACAGGAATTCCTCTTGGCAAAATTGTGCTGGCTGTCTGTATTGCCTCCCTGTTCTCCGTGTTCCTTAGTACAGCTTCTAGGAGGATATGTTTCATAGCCAGGCTGACAGGTCTGTAGTTCTCAGGTACTTCTGCCTACCCTTTTCAAAAAGAGATGCAATATTTCCCTTTTTCCAGTTAGTTGAGACATCCCCTGACTATGACTTTCCAAACATCGTGGAGAGTAGCTTGGCAACTACATCACAAAATTCCCTCAGGAATTTGGGATCTCATCAGATCCCATTGACTTATGTATGTTGAGGGTCTTCCAGTGATCATGAACCTGATCACTACTCCCCCAATCCCTGCCTTGCGGTCCACTGACTTGAGAGGTTTGCAAAGAGAGATTGACATTGAAGACTTGAGGCAAAAACTGTCCAATTTTTCAGCCTTCTCCTCATTGTTTTTACCAGTTTTCCGACCTTGTTTAATGGGGGACAGTAGTCTTTCTTTGACCTTCCTTTTCTTGCTGTAGAAACCCTTCCTATTTTTCCTTGTGCCTCTTGTCAAATTCACCTCCAAGAGCACCCTGGCCTTGATCGTCCCATCCCTACACAACCAGGCAGCATTCCTATATTATTTCCAGGATATTTGTCCCAGGATATTTGTTTCCATTATCTGTGCATTCTTGCCCATTAGTGTGATTAGCAGTTCTTGACTCATCCATGCCCATCCCTTCTTTATCTGGTTTCTTACAGATCAAGAGTTTTGGTCTCTAAGTGTCCATAAAGATCTGCTAGTTTTGTTCTGCTCTCTTGTTCCTGAGGCAGTTTTCTATGTCATCCTACTGATTAATTGCTTGAGCAGCTGGAGTTTGCTTTCTTAAAATTCAGGGTCCTGACAGTGTTCTTCACCTGTCCCTTATTCCTCAGGACTGCAGATCCACCAGTGACGTTCACTGCAGCCCTGCTTCCTCCGTCCTTGACGTCACCCATGAGCTCACTGCACTGGTGACCATCAGGTCCAGTAACAGATCCCCTCTGTCAGGGCTGTCCATTACCTGGCTTAGGAAGTTATCCTCCAGGCATCCCAGCCATCCCCTGGATTGCCTACAGCTCACTGTGCTTCTTTTCCACCAGATGGGGGTTGGATCTCATCCTTGCCCCAGCAGGATGAGATCTGATGAGTTCAGTGTCTCCTGTGCTGGAGCAAGAAGGTGTTGGTTCCCTTTGTTACCTCCGTCTCTGATTCTCACCCATGAAGTTTTGATCTGTCTGTGATCATTCCATTTATTTCTTATGTAGAGGGCAACTCACAGAGAGCCCTGCCTGTCCCTTCCAAACAACCTGTAGCCATCAGTAGCCACACACATCATGGGATTCATCCCACCAGGCAACTAGCCATCTAAAGGCAGCTAGCTTGTAGCCCTCTAGCAGCATGGTGGCTTCCAGCTCCTGTTTGTTTGAAGATTATATTGGCAAATTGATTCATCTGTCTGCAGATGGTCAAGGAATTGCCCACAGAGATTTAGTGAGGTGGAACTGCCCAAGTAAGTTACTAACATCCTCCACAATAAGCTGGGGATGGTGATCCATTGCTTCTTACATCCTTATTTATTCTCTGAAATCTCTCAGTTCTTTGGTAAGGACCAAGATCTATATTCATCTTTCCAAGTTTATTGTTCACTTTCAGGTCAGAGGTAGTGAGAATAGAAATTGTGTCTGTAGCTTATAACAAGACCTCTCTCCTTTCCCCCTTATCCAGGGGGAGCAGAGAGGACAGTCTGTCTCCAGCTACCCTGCTGCTTCATTCAAAGACAGTGTGAAAAATCCTCTTGGGCATCAGCTGGAATGTTTTGCTCAGGACTGTATTGACAGAAGTTCTGGGTCGAGGAGAAGTTTTCCTGGGTCACCTTGGAAAGGATCATGACAAGGATCAGCAACATGGTGTAGCTAAGATATTACAGTGTGTTTTGTTTGCCCTAGAGGGAGCAGACACATGGTATCTGTGGTAGATTAGTCCCTTCTGACTCTGCACAAGGCTCACCTACAGTGTCCTGAGGACTGAAATACTTTATTCTACTACAGGAATCTGTTTTGAAATAGGGCATATGGACAAAATTTGACAGGGTTCTTCAGACATAGAGGTGCTCTTAAAAGCTCCTTGTAGCTCTCACATTGATGGCATCCTTCTCTGACTCCCAAGATGCTACAGATAAGGCTTAAAGTACACCAAAAAAAAAAAAAAAAAAGGCCTTCTAGGGCTAGTTTGGATTGGTATTCTTAAAGCAAACAGTAGGAAAGAAGTACCTCAATTCAGTACTTATTTACAGTCCTGGAAAGTCCTGGAAGTCCTGGAAAACAGAAACCACTTAACTATTTTACAGTGCTGCTCTTCCACTTTTTTGCAGAAGTTTAGCCCTGAAAACTATTGCAGTAATGGCCAATGCTGATTCATGAGCAAGCCTATCAGCTTAAAGGGAAGAGAACAAAGACACATTATCTTCCAAAACAATCACAAAAAGCAAAAGTCTTATATTTGCTTGGACAGGAACAAACACATCTTTTTGTTTAAGGTAGGTCTAGTCTCACAGTCCAATTCAGCATACCTTTCCATAGAACACCACATGCTATTCAGGACAACAGAGGTTCTTAAAAGTTTAACAAAAACCTTTTTCATGGATTTTTTTGTCTTGACTGAAAACTCCCTGCTAGGGGGCATAAAGGTTTGGGGAGTGGATTATGTGCTCTGTGCAAAAGAATCTGCTAAACAAATGAAAGCAAGGGGTAGACAAGTTTCCAATTTGTCTCACAAAGATCCCAACATGGTCCATTTAACCTCCAAAATATTTGGGGGATTTGCCTTTTCACAGTCCCTGTGCATTTCTACAGCTATTTTCTTGTTGGCACTGTTTTAACTTGTGAATTTAAATCCACCCTACATGCACAAGCACAACACTGAGATGAATAAAAAGTACGTTTCTTCAAGGTGGAAGCAAGATATGGCAGGATATACTGAGCTAACATTACTTATAACACAAGCTGCTGTACTTTTCTCTAGTGTGGGATCTTGTTGCATCTCTCAACGATCCAGATAAACTAAATACCCTGTCAAAAACATAAACTACTACAAAAACTGTCAGAGGTTTTCTGTTCCATGAGTTGATTTGATATTTGAGAGAATGTTCAGAAATATCTAGGTCTGTACAATATACACTGAGGCTTGGAGGGACAAGTCTGGGAAAATGTTTCAGGCTTTCTAGGATGAAGCAATCTCTTAGGCTGTCACTCTGGTAGACCTGCACTGTCCCCGTGTGGACAGAGATGTAAGTAGCTTTGTGTCATACACTGCAGTTACTTCTATCTTTATCCTTAGGAATGCCACTGCCAGCTAGGTACCTTCACAATGCAATAGCTGAATCCATGCAAGATATAGAGACAAGAAACATATGTAACACATTAACTGTGTTCTTACAATTATGAAAACACAACCTGTGTATGAACAAGCCTTTACTTGCTGGGATTTACAAGTTGCAAAGAGAAAGTGATTACATAATAATTTCTAAATGTACCACTGAAAATGAACACCAAAGTTCCTTTGAAGATTGTTTTGAGGCCATCTGAGAGGCTTTGTACACTTACTCTCTTGTACAATTCACTGTGCCAAAAATAACCTCATTAATGCAGCAATAGTAGTGAAACCTCTAAAGAAAATACCTACACATCCCGCTGATGTCGTGAGGAGGAATGATTCATCCTACACGTCTTTGGCTTCCCCCTGGTGTGGATGTTACCTTGCCCTCTTTTTGACTTTTATTTTTTCTTCTCCTTTGTTCAGAAACTGGCATCATTTTGTTAGATGTTTGGTAAATGTGTATACAGAACTGAATCTTGGCATGTGGTGTTTATCTCAGGAGCCTAAAGATGCATGTTTTTAATGTCAACAATGTCCAAATCTCATTTCTTCTTTGTTTAGTTGCATCTGGGAGATATCCCTCTCTATTCTGGACAAAACCCATGGAGTGGTCCGATCCAGCTGTCTGGAAAGCCAGACAGCTCTCTTCTGGTTCAACATAATCTATGATGAAGTGTTATTTTCATTTCTGTATCTGGAATATTAAAGAGGAAGAGACAGAAATGTGTGTTACTTGCGGCTTTGTTACATCAAATGCTCTGTTATATGTTGTCTCAACATTTTCTTGTTTCTGGCATGCTGACATTTCACAACCTACAGTGAACAGGAAATCACCAAGAATTACCCTGTTTACTTTTAGATGTGGAACACACATTGCTCATAATTAAATGACAGAACCATAAAGACATGTGTTAGCTACAAACTTTGACTAAACTGTAAGAAAATTTCTGCTGGCCACCTTAAACCCAGCTATATGTAACTAGTCTGGCTTTGTGATCTCAACAAAGCATTTAGCCAGGATGTTTACAGAATGACTGGAGGCATGATGAGTAGAGTGGAATTTTCCTCAAATTTTTCAAGCCAGTATTGGTACCTGTGCCTCTAGAAATAAAATACAGCTCAGAAGTGATGCATTTTGAGGTGCAGAGCGAAAGTCAATGAATAAAGGACAAAGCATCTCAAATACTGAAAAATTAACATAGGACATTTATTTGATTTGGAGACTGCCTCTTACATTGCAAAATCTCTGTGTTAACCCTAGCTAGCTGGTAGTCATTACTCAGGAAACTGATGTTAGTCGGTATTATAAGGGTCTATTTCCTCTCCCCTTCTAAATGAAGCACAGCTGAAGATGGAATGACATGCAACTCTATCTTTGTATTCCAGAGGATGTGGCTGTTTTGTATCTCCACTCTTTGAGCAGAATAAATCCACATCTAAGAAGGCATTCTGGAAGTTCATAACTGCATCCAGATGATCACATGTTGGCATCTGATCTCTCCTGTCTTCCTGATACAGAGTACTTTAGTCATTCCCTAGGATTAACTTCTAGTGTTTACAACCAAGAACCCAGACATCTACAAAGCAAATTAAAACTGGACTTAAGAGTAGATCTGCAAAAATATGACTTTCATATATACCAACATGCACCAAAGTGCCAAATTTAAGTTCTAAACTATCTTTTATGTCTTCTTACAATCTTCATCCATAAACCTGGACTTGGACACCTGATCTAGTTCACTTTGGTTTCCCACCCAAAATAGTAGGTCTACTAGATGATGAACCCTACTGAATAAAACATTTGGCTTAAGCTCCTATCAGTCAAGTAGAACAAGGCATGCTCTTACACCGGCCTCCTCCACAGGCTGCAGGTGGATCTCTGCACCCCCTTTGACCTCCATGGGCTCACGGGGACAGCTGCTTCCATGGTCTGCACTATGGGCTGCAGAAGAATCCCAGCTGCAGTGCCTGGAGCACCTCATCCCCCTCCTTCTCACTTCACTTCATGATGTACTTGTACTATAATGACCAGCTGAGGGAGTTAGGGCTGGAAAGGAAGAGAAAAGGGCCCTCAGAGAGACCTTTTCTCTCTTTACAAGTGCCAGAAAGGTGGGGGTCAGCCTCTTCTCCCAGGCAACCACCAATAGAACAAGAGACACAGTCTTAAACTGCACCAGAGGAGGTTTGAGGTGGAGTTTCTTCATAGAAACAGCAATTAGATATTGGAATGGGATGTGCAGAGAGGTAATGGAGTCACTGTGACTGGAGGTGAATAAGGAAAGATTGGATGTAGCATACAGTGCCATGGTCTAGCTGACACGGTGTTTCATCATAGGCTGGACTCAATGACCTCATAGGTCTTTTCCACCCTAATTGATTCTTTTGATCTGTGGTTCTTTGCTTCACTGACTTTGGCACTTGCATAGTTGTCCCTCTCTTTTCTGGCCACAATTACATCTTCACAATAACTCTTCTTTTCTTTTTTTTTTTTTCTTACATGTATTATCACAGAAGTGTTACCACTATCACTGATTTTCTTGGCCTTGGCTAGCAGGAGGTTCACCTTGGAGCCAGCTGTCTTTGGCTCTCTCAGACACAGAGGAAGCTTCTCACATTTTCTCACAGAAGCCACCCCTGTATCACTCTCACTACCAAAATCTGGCCGCACAAACCCAATACAACATATGTTAAATAAGGACACTACACTTCTACTGAAAGAAGGTTAAGAAATTATCACTCAAATCTGACAACCATTCTCTTGCAACGGGATGTCCTTATTCAGGTGCTGCACTGGCCCTGCTAAGTCATGACAACACTGCTACAAAGAACCACACTTCTTCTACAAAGGTTACAGTCCTTTAAAAACTACCTAAGAGGCACATATAATGGTATGGTTTTTTTCATAGTCCCACTGTATTACTGCCAATTGAATGACAGCAAAATTCAGACCAAGAGGAAGACTCAATGCTGCTGATTCAGGTGATTACTTAGGATCTGTGACACAGTGGTATAATTCCCCAAAGTTGATCACGCCAACTTTGGTGTGATCCCAGGACACTTTTTTAAATCTTCTTTTATAAACTTGTCTGTTCCCATGTATCTGTATACACTGACTGCTCACTCTCCACCCTCCCCTGATCACATGTACAGGCAGGTGAGCTCTCAAATACTACCATAGTGGACCTGTTGGGGAGCTTAGATAAAGCTGATGCAAACAAGAAGACATCCCTCCTGTGGTTCCAATAATGCCTGCTATTGCAGGACTATGGGAGACCCTGGAAGAAACAAGGGCTTTTCAATTTTGCTTTCAATTTTGTAATTCCTTTAAATATATGTGACCTAAGAATTATTTGCTGCTCATGGGAACTATTTTTAATTGGTGTCATGGTGGAAATATTGGACTACTAAAAAATGGCCAGAACCAGCTATTATTCATGTACATAATAGAAAGAGAGCCCCCATGAATCTAAATATAAGTCTTCTGGTGCACACAGCTGTTTAAGTATTGGGCTCTTTCTGAAATGTAAAGTATTTACTAAAATGAAGTGTTTGAAATAGAATTGCAAGGAGGAGAAGGAAACCGACTTTTTTTTTTTTTTTTTTTGACAGAAATAAATACTTTTATACAGGACTTCTGGTTCATTACATTTCCCAGGAACATGGATATCACAGCTGAAAGGTTTCAAGAGAAGTGTGGGAGTGATTAAAGAAAAATATTTTTAAACTATTTCCAAAAAGTCTTTATTTCAAAAATTGTTTGGGTAGTCCAAAATCAATTACCGAGCTGTGCAGAGGGTAGCCAACAAGAGAAAATAAAAAGGGCTTAGTGAAGTTACAAGCCCACATCTGAAGCAACACAATCTCTGTGGCAGCAGCATAGGCAGTTCAAGGGTGTAACTATTGCTGCATGCAGGGATAACCTTAGTGCTAGGGAATGCCAGTGACCTTCTGCTCCTGGATGAGGAGGAGTCATGTAGAGCCACAGCAGGGCTCATTGATGGGAAGAATCCTCAGATCCAGGAGAGACTCATGTGAGCCTCCTTTCCTACTGGAACAACACTGAAAAGCAGATTTTGGAGAACATGACCTGCCCTCTGTTTTTAAACAGCTGCTTCAGCCTCTCTCACTGCTGCTCCATCATTTCCTTCTTTATTTGTGTCCAATGTGTTAAATGCAGTTAGTGTTAGGAGGAAACATATAACACCATAGGAGGATTTATGTCTGTTCCCCTACCCTCCTTCTAGCAGGTCACATTGGAAACTCTGTCCTGAGGAAAAAATTAAGCTCTGGCCATTTCTCCTCTTCTTCACAACTGACTATGAATTAAAGCTAAAAAAGAAAGTTAAAGTCTTCAGTTAAAGTCTTCAGAAAGTCTTCAGTTAAAGAAGAAAGAAGGCTATACCCTGCTGATGAGCATAGGAAATTAAAATAAAACAGATGAGACCATTTTGATTATACAAGCATACAAGCTGAAGCACAGCCAGGCAAGTAGATGAACAGACAGTACAAGAAATGGTAAGGTTAAAAACAAAAAATGAAACAATGTGAGAAACATTAATTTAAGAATTCTGGAGACTGCTTGCAAAAAAGAAGGATGGGACATGATTAATTCCTATCTAAGAAATGCGCCACTGAAATGCCATCTCTTCTTTGTTTTTAAATTCAGCCTTGTTTCTGCATCACCCAATATTAATTAAAATAAAAATAATGATTAGAAGAACACTGGGAAAAGAAGGCAAATTTAGAATACAAAATTTTAAGTCCCTCTCAGAAGTGGGATTAGTGTCCTTCACTTGATCAATATCAATCTTCCTGGACAAATCACTGTGTTTGTTCTATCTACAAGTCCTAATTGCACGAAAAGAATCTTAAAAAGTTTTCTCTTTAAAGTATGCATTTGCATTGTGAAAATTAGTAACTAATGCCAGTTAGCACCAGGTAGTCTCTTAAGCAGGTAGTCACACAAATTTTATTGGATTTCTTGGTAACACCTAGGAGCCCCAATAACAAACAAGCATGAAATTGTGCTACCCCTAGACAAGTGGAGCCTGAAAACAGTCTTCTTTCCTTACAAGCATTCATTGTATCATAGATTCATAGGTTCATAGAACAACCAGGATTGGAAGGGACCTTAAATACCATCTAGTTCCAGCTCTCTGCAATGGACTGGGATATCTTCCACTAGATCAGTTGATCACAGCTCCATCTAACCTGGCCTTAAACACTTCTAGGGATAGGACATCTGCAGCTTCTCTGGACAACCTGTTTCAGTGCCTCACCACCCTCACAGTAAAGAATTTTTTTTCCTAATACTTAATATAAACCTACTTTCTTTCATTTTGAAGTCATTTCCCCTTGTCCTGTCACTACATGCTCTTGTGAAGAGTCACCCTCCATCTGCCTTGTTGATTCCCTTCAGGAAGGCCACAATTTTGTCACCCGAAACCTTCTCTTTTCCAGGCTGTACAAACTCAACTCTCTCAGCACTTCCTCATAGGAGATGTCCTCCATCCCTCTGTCTTCATGATCTTGCTCGGGGCACATTTCACCAGGCTGATCTCCCTCCTTGTCATGGGGAGCCCAGAGCTGCATGGAGTGCTCCAGGTGGGGTCTCAGCAGAGCAGAGCAGAGGGGCAGAATCCTCTCCCTCCCCTGCTGCCCACCCTGCTTTGGATGCCCAGGACACTTTTGGCTCTCTGGGCTGTGAGTGCCATGGCTAGCCAGGGCATGTCCAACCTTGCACCCATCAGCACGCCCAAGCCCTTCTCCCATGGGCTGTTCATCCCCAGCCTGTGTTGACACCAGCCACTGACCCAGCCCAGCTGCAGCACCTTGCGCTTGGCCTCATTAAATTGCATGAGATTCCCATGGACCCTCTTCTCAAGCTGGTCCAGGAAGTTGTAGGCATTGCTCTGTATGTATCTTTGTAGTTTTCCTAACACCAGGGAGAAAAAGTTGAGCTGGAAATGCTGGAACCTTTGCCATTTGTCAATGCATTCCCTCAGAACAGAGAATCCAATGTGCCTGACCAAGCAGTACTATGTGGTTTTCAAGCTCTTCTGCATGACTTTTAACAGGTTAACACAATTTTTCCGGATGACTTTTAACAGGTTAACACAATTTTTCTGGATTGCAGCAGTTTCTATGCCCTCAAGCATGCCAGTCCCCATTAGGCTGGAGTTTGCTATCTGCATAGTGGGACAGTAAAATGACTATAAAGTTGGTCTGCCAGGCAGGGCTTTCTCAGACAAAAATCTTTTCCTTTCCAATGCTTTTTGTTTTCTGTGCTCCTTTCTTTTTCTACAGAACAGCTACAGTATTTTCCACATGCCACTGAATTCATCTGAGCAATCATTTTTTCTGTCTCTTTCTGTTTTGATTTCTGCTAGAAGTAGAAAGACCAAAATGCTATGAGTAAAATTAATCTCACGGCATTTCATGCATTGTTAGAACAAAAATGTATTTACATTTTGGAGAATGCTTGCCCTTTTAAGAGATATAGTCCAATTTTGGGGACCTAAGTTAAGTAAATCATTTAGTAATGTTTTTGTGCATTCTCTTATCTTAATATAACTCCATTTTACTGCATGGTACATTTACCTAGTAAATGAAAGTACAAAGTAGACCAAAACTTAATGAGAATGACTGAGTTTTCTGGTGGTTTCAAATTGGTCTTAAAGCAACACAGCCCCTGAAAGCCAATGAGAAACCAGATGCACTGTGATACTTCCCTCCATACTCATTAAAGTCTCTCTGCTATGTTTAACCTTGAAAGTCCAAATACAATATAAAACTTAGATAATTTTGCCTACAAAACTTTTACAAATAAACTTCTATACTTACAGATACAAGATAGAAGTTAGGTAAATTAAGAGAAGGAAACTGATCCTGGGAGAGAACATAGGAATTCTGGACACAGTTTTGCACTGACCCACTGTAAATCTGATAATTTTCTATAAAATTTGCTAAAGGCATTATCTAAAAGCAATATCTAATTCATTATCTAACTTGTGAGCTATCACCATGCCTGCAACAGAAGGCCTTCAGCAAAGGAGCAATTTCATTTTCTAAAGCTGTTGACTTTTGTTATGCCTCCTAAAATAAAGCATGTTGTTTTAGGCATGCTGGTGAGAAGCATGGATCTGCTTATTGTACTGAAATCAGACATTTCAAGTCTCTACAAATACAACTATTTCAAGATTTGGCAATGACATTCAGTGACTAGGAAAGGCCTTCCTAACCAGAAACGATGTGCTTTAATCTTCTGTAAAGAAGCAATCTGGGTGTCGTAAAGAAAGCCACTGCTGGCAGAGTGATGAATAATTACTTAGTTCCCTCATTTGTGCCAATTTGATTTAAACATAATATGACCATGTCTAAGAACCCAAAATGTAACAACAGAAAATCTCTCTGAAAGATCACATTTACTCAGCTTTAAATCCTGCAAGTTTCTGTGACAGAAAATTCTTTGAGAGTGTGTAGATGGAGTAGAGATGCAGATAGATTAGTTACACCCTCATGTGCAGCCCACAACCTGTGCCATTGAGGTGACATGTGTGGGCTTCCCAGGGACACAGGCATCCTCAGCACCCATCAGCTTCAACAGATGCGTGGTCTGGGCATGAAGGAGTGGCTGGAGCTGCACATGGAAACTTCCTGGGAGGAAACAGGGACCAGATGAGCAGTGCAGAAAAAAAGCAGAAAGCCCTCTGAATGATAACCATGGAGGTGGTGGCTGCACAGAGAAGTCACACATTCCTTGGGTGCACCTCAGCAGGAGGTGGAGGCCAAGGGGAGGACAAAAGGAGCTGGAGGAGGCTCTTCTCCTTCCCTGGTGACAGCTTTCCAGGGCGCTGCTCTGAAGGCAGAAAAGGAGCACCACAGCAGGCAAGTCTGGACCTTGGCTGCAGGAGCTGGGAGACCTCTAATGTACCTCTGAGGAAAGTATTACGGAGTAGAATGATATTTATTATCTAGTCTTAGGTAAAAATTACTATTTCAATTTTATTACTTGTTTTCAATATTTTAAATAACACCTGACTTAATATCTCACTAAAAAACAATTTTTTCTTTCATTTCCTCTCAAGGAGCCTCTTGAAGCTGCACAGAATTTTGTCCTAAATTCCTAAAAGTGGGCTGTCTCCACAGCAAGAAGGTGGTGGACATAACAAGGGGAAATATAGGCCATCTGGAGGATGCTGCATGCAGGAAATACATTGTGGAAAGCTAAAGGTCAGGGGAAGGTTACCTGATAGTCTGACATGGACCACCATGATATAAATCCATGTACCTGAGAGGCTGAATTAATTAATTCTGGCAAGAAGTAATTGCCCAAGGGAGGTCCTAGGGCCCTCCTAGGAGGTCCAGAGAGCCCCAGCACCACAGACACCAAAGAGTAGTATAAACCCAGTGGGCTTAGCTGTGAGCATATATTAGAGAAAACTGATGCCATGTATTTCTGACACACACACGCTACTCCAGGTGCACTGCCTACAGTATCAGGTTTTTAATAAGAGAAAGCTTATAGTTTATAATCAGGAAGATAAATCCATCCTAAAAGGGCTTCTAGGTGTGTTTTCTTTATACCAACCCTACAGAACACCCCAGGAGAAATGGAACACACATGAACATTATTCTCTCAATGCAAAACAAGACGTTCTCTTGCTCTTTCTCTTGTCTCCATTCTTTCCACTTTCCACAAATCCCACCTTGTTCAACAACAATTCCTAGCCATGTTCCACTGACTGGATTTTCCTGCTGTGGAAAGTGATTTTCACTATTCTGCTACTTAGTAACTATTAACACAATTTGTCCATATTCATCAGTGGTATAATATCAATGATCTCAACTGGAATCATACCAAGAATTAATGTGGTCTATTAATTTTGCAGAATGCTGTTGATGTGCAAGTAGTTATGTTTGCAGTTGCCAGGTGTTGATGACTCCTCCAGTTCCTAGGGCAAATGCCAGCTGTTGTGGGGAGCTCTGCACTATCTTGTCTAAGAAGATGTAATTGTGTCTGGATAAAAGTTTTTGGAAGCAAGTTTTTGCCCAACAGGCTTGCTTGCTTTGCCTGCTGATTGTATGTAACATTTAGTTTAAATTTTCAGAGAAATCTGTGGCATTCCATGGTGCATGGTCCTTCTAACAATAGATGATATCACTGTTGAGAATATATTATATCAATGTTTGGGAAAAGGATGCATCAACCCTTTGTGTGTAATTAGCCTATACTCCCTTTCACAGTAGATCACTAAACTCTTTTTAATAAAGGACTGGCGTAAAAATTATTGAGTTTGACCTAACACTTGGAGCAACCAGATTTCCCTGCAGGCCTTATTCTCCCATGTATCGATGGCCTTGTCATGTAAATGCAAATGTTGACATTTCTTTTTAAATTAAATACAGTGTGAATGACACAATGAAGTTCAGTGCACCTAAGGTCTTTCAATTTGATAGAAAAATTGATGCCATGCTATGTCCATTGATCTTTGCTATTTTAAGGACCTAGTAAGTACTAAGAATGCATGCTGTAGAAATTGAGAAAAAAGGGGAAGGCTAGCAGACACGAAGGAAATATTTCAAATTTCATCCATCTAGGAAGATCCATGGGAAAATGATAGACTATTCATAGTATGTAGATATTTTAATGAAGAAAAATATTAGTTTTAATCAATTACAAGGCATCTATGTTAGCATTAAGCTTTAATGAATATACATGCTTTGGATGAATGATAAAAATTCCTGTAGGCATGTTGTATAAATGTATTGCATATTGAATACTCCCATTGGCTTCACAATACAAAAGATTACAGACCCAGATTGTTTGACAATCCTAACAGCTCTGTGGCTCAGAGGAGATCATGAAGCAGAAGTCTAATGATATTGATGGATAATATGTGCTACAAGATTTAGCAAAAACCCCCTGAGCTCTGTATGCATGTATCACACCAACTCAACCAGGCGCAGGGAACTGAGAAATTTATAGCTGAAAATACAATTTTTCCTTTTAGAACACATTTTTTTTAAAAGTGTTCTGAATGGCCAGTCTGCATACCCAGAGGATAAGGTCTTGTTTTCATCCCAGCATGCCCTAGCTTTTTATGAAAAGGGCGAGGGGACAGTGCTGCTAAGAGCTCCATAAATAACCCAAGAGCAAACGTTCTCTGCAGTTTGTCTGATCTGACTATGTGCTCTGCTATATTTAGCTAAAGAACATGTATTTTTAAAAGATCAGAGGAAGAGCAAAAATAAGCTTAGCATACTGAAGCACACATTTGAAATACAGGTTTGAAATTCAGCAGATAACTGAATCCACAGACAACGGGAGGTACCTGCCCAGTAGAGAAAATCCCTGCTGATTTTCAGCCTCCAGAGAGCTTGCTACAGGCAACAGGGGATGAGGCTTCTGTTGAGGACAGCAGACTGCACAATCAGCAAAAAGACAAGACTCTTGCTCTCTACATCACCTAGAGCAGACAAGAAGGGGACAGCATAGTTCCAACCCTACCTCAGGACCAGTGGAAGGGAAGAGACAATTTGCATCTCTGGACCCAGACCTACAAACAAAGGAGCAGTCCAAGTCCATCAAAGAGAGTGGGATTTCTAGTAACAGTTTTATTTCATGGTGACTTGAATAAGTCCTGGTGTGGCTACAGATGAGGGCTTACCTTCAAAAGGTCTCATGCCTCAGAGACAGGTCATAAAAGCAGTTTTGAGGTCCTGCCCTGTCAGCCCATTTAAGCCTTCTCCTAAAGAGCTGCTCAAGCTAAGCCCACGACCAGCCTCAGTAGAGCCATGGAACACTGTGGAGATAGGGCACCTTCAGAGGATGGTACAGCAGGGCCAGCACCACACAGCGCTAAGACCACTCACGTAAATTGGAAAAGAAAGGGGAGAGGAAAAAAGTAAAAGTTTCAACAGATCCATTCACATTATAATTACAAATTTGAAAGACAGCATTAAAAAGAATATTTGTAAAGATTTTTAAAAATCATGGGAAGAGGAGAAAAAAATTCTAGCACATCTCTCCAGAATCAGATATATAGTTGGTTGTTTTCATTAAAACCAGGTTTCTAGGCAGCATCCAGACTTCTGAGGCATGTGTCTGAAATAAAAATCAGATATAAACAAAGAGCATACAGATGAAACCTGGCCAAACCTTCAGGGAAATTAGCAAGTTCCCATGTGTGCTTTTAAGTGAATGATCCTCATGTTTGCTTTATATACACCAATTAACCTTGCACGAAGAGTAACACTGAGGAAGCACCATTATTGTAGTATAAAAACAGCATGAGACCAAACTGGGGGGAACAAATTGTTCTTTACTTTAATATCTCACTTCTTACACTGCTTATAAAAGTGACAAGACCAGACCCTTGATCAGAATAGCCCCACATGCTGGAGACTTACTGGATTATACAGGTGGCATAACAGCAGTACAAAATGCTTTCCTTCAGTGATATTTAATGCTTAAGCCTTTCGGGACAGGAAGCATTAAGCATCATTTCATGTCACTTTCATGGGTTAATGATTGAGGTCTGTTCACAACACCAACTAGGATTTTGGCAGTGGGAAATGGGTGGAAAAGGATTATGAAGAGATGTGGATGAGAGGGAAAATACTGCAACATGTTGCAACACCTGTGCTAGACATTAACTTCTATTTCTACTATATATGTTTCTCCTTTCCTCTAAGAATCATAAAATAATTTGGGTTGGCCCCATCCAACCAGGTGTTGAACAGTTCCAGGGACAGACACAGACAACTTCCCTGGGCAATGTGATCCTGTGCCTCACCACCCTCACAGTAAAGAATTTCTTCCTAACATCTAACATAAACCTACCCTCTTTTAGTTTGAAACCATTCCCTTTTGACCTATCACTGCACTTTTTCCCTTGTGGAATGGGAAAAGGGCTTTTTCCCTTGTGAAAAGCTCCTCTCCAGCTTTCCTATTGGCTCTTTTTGCATACTGGAAGGCGCTATAAGGTCTCTACAGAGCTCTTCTTCCCCAGGGTGTACAGGCTGTCTCATTCTGCCCTCACAGGAAAGGCTCTCCAGCCCTCAGATAATCTTCAGCCTCCTCAGGATCTGCTCAAACAGGTCCATGTCATTCTTACATTGGGAAGGCCAGCGCTGGATGCAGCAGTCTAGGTGGATTCTCGGCAGAGCACAGCAGAAGGGCAGAATCCCCTCCCTCAATCTGCTGGCCAGTGCTGCTTTGGATGAAGCCCAGGACACAGCTGGCTTTCTGACCTACAATCACACTTTGCTGGATCATGTTGAGCTTCTTCCCACCAACACCCGCAAGTCCTTCTCTCCAGGATGGCGCACAATCCATTCTTCACCCAGCTTGTATTTGTGCTTGGGATTACCCCAACTCAGGTGCAAGACCTTGCGCTTGGCCTTGTTAAACTTCATCAGCTTCACACAGCTTCCTAAGCCTGTCCAGGTCCTTCTGGATTGCCATCCAGCCCAGCCTTTGCAGACTGAATGGGCAAGTGTGGCACGATGTGTACAGCAGAGCTAAGCAGCAGGACCACACTGCCTGGCCATAGTGGCAGAGACAGCATGGGAAGCAGCACCTCCCATCCTGGAATCATCAAAAGGGTCAGATTTCTCACATTCACACTAGTCTCCCTTCTGTCAAAAGCAAGGACTGCAGGGTATGGTGGTCCTCAGAGCAGAACTAGCATCCTCTTTCCCACACCCTAAGACCAACAGACAGACCAGAGCAGCCCTGCCTGAGGGAGGGATGTTCACAGGTTCTGGTTTAGATGTTTTGGGTATCACCTGGTTCCAATTTCAGCATGCCTTACTTTTCACTTTTTAGTCTTTTTTTTCCTCTATGAACTAATTGACACATTTCAAAAAGCTGGTATGAGTTTTGAAGCATGCACAGCATTGGTCTCTGCACTCAAAACCCAAAACTGTGCTCTCAGTCTCTCACAGTGAGAGTAAGAGTCATACCATTACCTCTGAACACCACAGGACCAGCAAAAGTGAACTGACTGTATCAAGAAACACTAAGCTTTTTTCCAGTAGTGGGAGAATCCACCAGCAGCCCATTGGGATGACTCTGCATGAGAAATGCCCATGAGTCAGGTGGAGGGTCCCACAACAGCCAAGTTCTGCATGGCTGTGAGAAATGGGTAAAACACCTCTGTCACCCAAACTGGAGAAAGACAATTGTTATGAAAGGAACAGAAATTGTAGTGGAGACCAATGTAGTCACAGAGAGCTCACACAGCAGCATATGGTATGTTTTATTTTTGAGGCCATTTGATCAGCTCAAAAGCCTTTCTGTTTCGGGGGAGGTTCTTTAATTCATTTTCAAAGAGCAGACCCTAGTGACAGGAGAAATGATGGGAACCCACTGCCTTCAGAGCCTTGGGTCCCAGTATGGGGCTGGCAGAGGACACTGGGGTGGGATTGCAGAGCTGTCACGTTCAGGATGGGCCCTGGACATGGGAGCTGCAGAGAAGCAGAAGGAAAAGCATCTGCAATCAGGGCCATCAGCAGAGGCTAATTTTATAAATTGAAAAAACAATAATAATGGTAGAGGCATGACAAGCCTGGTTGCAGCTGGTTGGGATTCAGCTGGCTTTATGTTGTTTTGATTAGCCTGACATTCGGCTGGTGGGATGCTTGTATGGGCACATGTGTGGGCGGGAAGATAAACACAGCTGAGCAAATCTGGTCCCTCATCTTGCTTCTGCACAAGCAAGTGGGCTTACCCTCAGCTCAGATAAGAGTCATGGCCATCCTCCCTCCCACATCCAAAAAGGTGCAGCTGTATTTAATGGCAATTTATCACAGGAGCATTTGTGGCAATTTTGCTGATGTTTACTCTTATGGACAAAATACAAATGTCAAGCTCATGAAACTCAGATCATTGAGAGGTCAAAAAAAAAAAAAAAAAAAGGTACCGAATAACTTGGGGAGTGAAAAAAGGGGAAAAATGCATCATCTTGACAGAGAAAATAAGATTGTTCCTACTCAGGTCAGGATTCCCCTTCAGGAAGCCTGCTTTCAACCAGGTCTTTATTGCAGAAGCTGGACATACTTCATACAAACCCTATGTTTTTGTTCCTGTGACATGTTAATGACAACTGGTTGTAAACAGAAACTACACCTGAAAGAAGACCTGGCTCTGGGTGACTGGGGAAGAGAGAAAGAGAGAAAATATTTAGCCATTAGAAGGAGGGAAAGCAAATGTATGAATGGATTGAGGAAGAAAAATACTTCCTCCCATAGTAAATTTTTTGCAGTTCTCCAGCCTCTTCAGTCATAGTCTCTATGTTTTGTCTGCCCCTTTTTTAAATAAATGGCTGGACTTCCTCCAATTTAAAAAATTACAACATATCATTCCCATAACTTATATGGAAACATGATGGACAATTATATTAAACTGACAGTATAAAGACTCTGTATTCTGTCTTCCCCTATAGCTTCTAACAACTGGAATTTTTTCATGATGTCTAGTGAAAAATATAGTAGGAGCCACAAGACTCCCCAGGGACTAATAAATGAGCACAGATGGCTGAAAAAGCACAGCCAAGACTGCCTCGTGGTGGATCCAAGGTTCTAAACCCAATCCTGCTACTACCAGTTTGCTAATTTCTCTCAACAGCCCCTCAGTGCCATGTGAAATTTGTTTTTAAAGCACACAACACATCAGAGATGCTGGAGAGTGATAACCCTCAGATTACTATTAATCCTTTTGCTACTGGCTCTACCTCATCTATCGTTTTTGCCATCTTAGAAGTCTATGTGTAAATGCTTCCCACCTCACTTTGTATCTACCAAGACACTTTGAATTATGTCAGCTACCTAGATCAATTTGATGGACACATGACAACTCCACCAGGAGAGAGCCAGTAAGCTTTTCACTAGCACAACAGTTTTAAGAATATTCAACAACTTATTTACATCCATTAACACACACAGTTTGATGCAAAAGAAACTTTACCTCCAGTTCTGCTATCTATGCCCCTGTAAGTAATATCCTCATTAATTAGGATACAATTAGGGTAAGTACTTAAGCAATAGCACAGCAGGAGGTAGAAAGTAGAGGTGCTTTGTGCCCATCTGTGAGCTAGAAGGGAACCAAGGGATTTCAAAAATTAAGCAAAAAGCAGGGAATATAGTTGTTGAAAATGAAGATGAAAATGGCAACCATGACGCTGTTTGCCTCAAGCTTACCTGAATAAGAAAAATCCTCTGTATTCATGCAAATGGGAAGTGAGTGGATCCTTATGGATGTCAATTTACTTTACCAGATGGTGCAATATATCAAATATAATCCATCCTGCTTCTGCAGTGCTACACAAAGTATGTGTTACATACCACCATGCAAAAAAATTACTTTCTTCATGTATTTTTTGTTGGTCAAATAGTAGAAGTAACTACTTCAATAAATTATTCCTTACATATTGTTTGGAAACAAGATTTTAATTAAAAAATCCATTTTTCAGCTCTGATTTTTAAGCTAAATATACGAAAATTCTTTGGAGAAGACACAATATGTCATTCAACCAGCACCAAAAATATGATCCATCAACAATGTTTGTATGCCTTCTCTCACCAAGTCCTTCTTGGCAGGGTTGCTCTCAATTTCTTCATCTCCCAGACTGTGTTGGTAGTGGGAGTTGCCCTAACACAGGTACAGACACCTTGCTCTTGTACCTTACGGGTCTTGAAATTCCCACTTTAACATCTTGTCCAGGTCCCTCTGGATGGGATCATCCTTAAGGTGTGTCAACAGCACCTCTCAACTCGGGAAAATTTGCTGAGGATGCACTCGATCCCTTTGTCTACATCACTGATGAAGATATTAAATAACTCTGGTCCAAGTACAGACCTCTGAGGGCATCACTTGTCACTGGTGTCCATTGGGATTCTGAGTCCCTGACCACAACCTGGGATTCTGAGTCCCTGACCACAACCTGGGATTCTGAGTCCCTGACCACAACCTTCTGGATGTGACCATTCAACCAATTTCTTTTCCTTCTAATAGTCCACTTCTCAAATCCATCTCTCTCCAATTTAGATAGTATAACATTGTGAGGGACCATGTCAAAGGATTTGCAGAATTCCAGGACATCCACACCCCTTCCCTTGTCCACTGATGCAGCCAGTCCACTACAAAAGGCCACTGGATTGGTCAGGCAGGACCTGCCCTTGGTGAAGCTGCGCTGGTCTCTCAAATCACCTCCCTGTCCTCCATGTGCCTTGGCACAGCTTCTAGGAGGATTTGCTCCATGATCTTCCCTGGCACAAAGTGGAGGCTGACAGGTCAGCAACTCAGTTTTTAAACCAGCTCTGTTTAACTATCAGAACAACTGCAGAATCAACAAAATCTAAATTTTGGTGCCATTCTTTCCATATAAGAGCTACTCCAGACAGAGCCACAAGAGTAGGTCTTCCCTGCCAAATCCACAGAGACTGTCTAGCCATCTGTTGGTTGGATTCAACTGAGAATAAATGTGTTCTTGCCAAAATTCATCTAATTGGACCACAGCTTCAGGATGTTTCTAGCAGCAACTCTCTCATTTGTCCAGGTGTAATAAAGGGTAAGGACTTCATTTACGCACAATATTCTGATGAGCAGCTGTGAGTGTAATCATTCTTTAGTGGATATAGTACCCAAGCAGCATCAATTGTGTAGTCCTGCTGGGTACCAGCTAGCTGACCCCTCTACCCAAAATATATTTGGTCAGAGAGTATGCAAGATAAAGTAATTTGTTCCCATATGTAGTATATTGACATAATCTATTATCTATCAAAATCAAAAGCAATTATCCACATTGTCAGGATTATCTAGAATGTGAGATACAAAACAAAGGACAATAGAATAAAAGTAGCAACTTGCTGACATGAGAAGGCAAACCAAAGGATTAAATGAAGAAATTTAGCATTTCAGTAGTAATAAGTAAATGTAATCCATAGCCTACTTTACTACTTGTTGATTTATTCTAGTCTACCAATGTATTTGCTCATACCAGACTCCACCTCAGGAATTCAGTATCTGTTGGCTCTGGTGAACCTTTATTAGGTAGAAAGTTACTATAAAAAAGACTGAATTGGCTCTCCTCTTCAATCCATTCCTGATTATAGGGTGGGCCCCTGTGCTTTTTTTCCCCCCTGTATTTTAAAATATTTATCTGGGGACTTGCAAGCCAAATCCAATGGCTGATCATTTAAGGTTAGGAAATGAAGAAACCATGTGCTTATAAAAAGATCCAAGCCAGAAAATTTCTACTGTAACAGAGAAATCATGCCAAAAGTGATTTTATAGTTGGATTGACAGTGCGTGCAAAAAGCAGACAACTCCTACAGGCAGCAACTTGCTGAAAGTGCAGGAAAGAGGCATATTTTCCACACCAGAGTGCTGGCCACCCAAGGAAGGAGCTAGAGAGCAAGCGGAGGGAGCATGGGCCCTGGTGAGGAGCAGTGCTCCCTGCGCTCCCAGGCCAGCGCCCCAGCTGCAGCAGCAGACCCACGTCTGCAGAGCTTCTCACCAGATGAGATAACCACTCTGCACACACCGGGACAGCGAAATTCAATTTTCCCTGAGCTGCAGAGCTCCCTGGCCTAGGTATACCGTAAATAAAGGGACTATCTGTGGTAGAGCAGAAAGGAATGTGGAAGTCACAACTTTCCCTGGAGCAGTGGGGGAGCACAACCACCACAAAATGTCCCAGAAATGGTTAATGGCAGTTAGCCAGAGCTTCATTCCTTCTCTCCTTAACAAAGATAGGTCAGATGTTTCCAGGGAGATCATCTCTGATATAGAAACTTCAATTCTCTGATCATAATAATTTGTCTCCTGCCATTATAAATAAAGTTTTAAAGGATTGCTGATTTTAATTTCCTCCATAATGTTTCATTTTCAGATGTACTGCCAAAACCGCTAACACAAAACCAAAATTACATAAACAATCAAACTATGCATTCCATGTATGAATTAAGAGTATGTTATTTTTGTCATCTGTATTTAGAAACAAATTATCTTCTATATGATATTTATTTGAACATAAAAATAGAAATATTGTCATTACTAATAAAATATAATAATAATTTATTTTTGTGTTTGACATGAAAATACCTGCTTCTGCGCTAAACAGAAAAACCTTAATTCCATCAAGCTGCTGTCACAACCTCTGCCATAAGTGAATGTCTTGACTGAATTACAGCATTTCAGTTCCTTTCCATCATTTATTTCATCAAAGATACTTTAAAAAAAATGGCTTCATCCAAAAATAAATCCAGCTGAAAACAACCCCTGAGACTTCCACAAAAAGTGATTAAATAATGATGTCTGAAAGCAGCTGCCAAGCATAAGAAAGTTCAAACAGAACACAAATTTTGATAATTATGGTTCCTACTACCACTTCTACAAGGGCCTGGCAATATTACAGTTTTGGGTTCTGAGATCAGGACAAAGTGCAACCACACAGTAGAGACAACACCTTGCAAAAACCAAAATGCAAAATTTCTTTCAAGAAGAAAATCCCAGAGAGGACATCCGGGGAGAATTCCCCAGTCTCCTGGAAAAATTTTGCAATTTATATTTTTGAAGGACTGTCTTGGCAGCCTCAATGATGTAATTGCAGACACCAAATCTAACTCTCATTTGCACAAGAGAATAATCTGGATTTTTCTAGTAATGCCAGCCCTCAGTCTCTGAGGTTATATACATGATGCAGCACAGGCTGTTTCCCCTGCAGCCCAAGCAAGTGCTCTTTGGAGTTGTAGCAAGGATCACTCACAGCATTAACCTGCTGATGGCCAAAGATCAAAGAACTTTAGAATCATTTTAGTTTCAAAAGACCTCCAAAATCAAGTCCAAATTTGGCCAAATACCCTTACTCCACTAAACCATATCATGAAAGCACCACATACAAATGTGTTTTGAACTCTTCCAGGTATAGAGACTCATCCACTTCCTTAGGCAGTACATTCCAATGTTCAACCATTCTTTCAGTGGAAGAATTTCTCTGATTGTCCAATATAAACTTCCGTTGATGCAAATGCAGGCCAGTTCCCCTTGTCCTATCACTTGTTATCTTGGAGAAGAGGCCAACCTCCACCTGGCCACAGCCTCCTTTCAGGCAGCCGTAGAGAGTGACAAGGTCACCCCTGAGCCTCCTTTTCTCCAGGATAAACACCCCCAGCTCCCTCAGCTGCTCCTCACAGCACTTGTGCTCCAGACCCTGCCCCAGCTCCACTGCCCTTCTCTGCACTCTCTCCAGCTCCTCAGTGTCTCTCTTGCACTGAGGGCCCAGCACTGGACACAGCACTGGAGCTGTGGCCTCAGCAGTGCCCAGTACAGGGGACAATCCCTGCCCTGGCCCTGCTGGCCACACCATGGCTGATCCAGGCCAGGATGCCATTGGCCTTCTTGGCCACCTGGGCACAGCCTGGCTCATGTTCAGCTGCTGTCAGCAGCACCCCCAGGTCCTTTCCAGCCTCTCTGTCCCAGCCTGTGGCACTGCCTGGGGCTGTTGTGACTCCCAGTTAGGATGCAGCTCTTGGCGTTGTTGAACCTCACCCCGCGCACCTTTAATCTATGATCCAGCCTGTCCAGACCCTCTGCAGAGCCTTTCTGCCCTCCAGCAGATCAACACTCCCACCCAAACTGGTGTCATCTGCAAACAGACTGAGGATGCCCTTGATCTCCTTATCCAGGTCATCAATACAGATATTATCGTGTGATTCATTACTGAACTGTCAGTTTGAGTGCACCTGTCCTCAAGTAAGACAGCTGCAGATCACCAGTTATTTTATTTCCATTTTACAAGCAGTATCAAAACCTGACCCTGTCTTTTTCTTTCAAAGCATGGACAAACAGTGTATGTGTTTTATGTCACAAGCAACCCCTCTGAAATCTGGTGGAGTAGAAACACACTGTCTTTTCACAGAAGACAATATAAGGTGAGTTATATAACATAAACTCCCCTTTATTGGTGGGTTACCACATGTGCTGTAGGAGTTGACCACCTTCTACTGCATGATAGCACTTCTCCCATCTTATCCCCAGGCTGATGACATGTCCTCCAACAACCTAAGCTATCTCCTAGGACAAGAACCCTTTGTGGATGTGCACCATTTTCAGATGCAGTCAGCAGTTACTCAATTTTATTATTTTAATAAATTATTACTCATTTTCATATGCCTTTGATTTGGGAGTTTCATGACAGTGCTCAAAGAAAACCACTACATGGAGTCATACAAGTCTAACCAGACACTACTGGAAACATTAAGGGTGATTTATTCTTTCAAGATTATCTAGGCTAATTTTGCAGCCCTAAGAAGTTCAAAGATAATTTGGACTAATCTGAAATGCTGCATGCTTATGCCAACTAATCAGTAAAACAAACTAGTGCTTTTGATAGGCACTATTTACCACTACACAGGAAGAGACCATGCCATTCAAGTATTACTTTGCTTATTCCATACCAGAACTCTCTTTCACACTATCAAAAGGCCACAAAGATATTTGGACTTCGGAGCAGTGGGATCTCAAATGTGAAAATAAGAGTGTAATTTCGCCCTCAGGCAGTACACCAAGTCTGGCCAAATAGATCAAAGAAAAACTCCCCTCTTTTTTTTTTCTTTTTTTTTTTTTTAATGTGCTTCCAAGTTGGCAACTTCTATGACAAGTTTCAGTATGATACTATTTCAAACAGAGAAGATAACATGCAGTACCATGCAAACCAAATTGCTTAGAAACTAAGGGGAAAAGTAGATCTAGATAAATGCATCCTAATGAGTGAACAACTGGCTGACAGGTCAGGCACAAAGGGTTACGGTAAATGGGATTACATCATGCTGCCAACAGCTCACTACAGCTGGTCTGAAATAAGCTGAAACAAGTGAACTAACAGAAATCAGTGATGGCTATGGTGTAACATCATCTATGAAATCCTTTTACCTGAACTTGCATCATAAAGTCAGCAGATCCAGGACACCTTTTCATTGTAGAATGAATGCAGAATTTCACTTTGTGAAGTTTTAAAAAATGTTAAGAAAGGAGAAAGTGAAAACATTATAAAAATATTAGGAAAACTTTCTCCCACATTGATCAACTGGGGTACCTGGAATACAAAACAGTTCCTGGGTCTTAGAGATTATAGGTGGGTGATAGGTTTGTCTACCCCTAAGCATTTTCTCTGGGTATTATTTTCTTACATATTACAGATTACAACTTCTGTCCCTGAACATTTCAGCTAAAGTCTTCTGCTTTATAAAATCTAATTTCATGAAGGCGCTAATACTGACTGCCTTACAAGTCAGCTGAACAGAGTCATCTAACAGAAAACAGACCAATATTCTCTGTATTTTACAAAATTTCTGCAGAGGCAGGAAACCTGCTGCTGCTTCACTGGTTGTGTGGTTTTCAGTGTCCCACAGAAATGGAGCAGTGCAGGTAGTTGTTGGTAGGGACGTCTGGAGATTGTGATCTCCATGCCCTGCTCAAAGTAGAACCAACTTCAGAGTTAGACCAGATTTCTCAGGGCCATCTTCACTCAAGTTTGAAAATGTTGTAACATTTCAAATGAAGGTTACTGTATGTGGAAATGTAGTGAAAAAGGTTAAGACAGGAATGGAAAACACCAATCTTACTAAAGCTGTTGCTGTTGGTTTCTAATAGTATGCACAGCTGCCAGGATAAAGGCAGCAGGAAACCATCGACAGCCATCTAGAAAAAAACACTTTCTTGTTGTTTCCTGATGGGAGTTCTCTGCCCTTTTTAAGCCACCATGGCTGCCCTTTCCCCTTACCTCCATCTAAGCTGACCCACTGCACCATCAGCGGCTGTGGACAGCCAGGATCATTGAGGCATGTGGTATCCTGCAAGCATCCTGCAAGAACATCTCTATATCTTCCCATTGCTCTAGAAGAAAGGTAAAGCTATGTGACACCTCTCAACTCTCCCTTGCATGGGTGCACACCCAAATATCTTTGAGTTCTGACTTTTCCTCTAAATAACCTTGTAACATACTTATGGAGGTTTTCAGTTCTTTACATTATAGTATAGTATACTCTCTTTACATTATAGAGAGTACCACTGTACTCTCTAAAAGAAGCTGAATGAAGTGCATGCTTGAGGTAAACCAGAAGGATTTTCATCCTGCCTAATGGGAAAAATAAAAACAAAATGTCAGATACCCAGCTTGCATAGGCCAATACAATTTCACTGCTTTAGTAAAAACTATGCAGACTTCTGTCACCTGAGGATCTGCTCCACCATGCAATTAAAGGCTGTGAGCAACTGCATTGCAAAACAGCTGCTAGAAATGTGAAAAAACAAAAAAAAAACAGTAAAGGACAAAGCTTTAAAATATACAAGGCTGTCTAGAGTAAAAAAAGTTCTTAGCACGTAAGTACCATTTAAATTAATTACGGACCTTGCTTTCAGAGGATACAGATTGCAAAGCCTTTGCAACAACAAGACAGCAGCAGCGTAGAAGCAGCAACTTATCTGTACTCATTTTGCTTCGCTCTGATAATCACTGAGCACAGACATCAGCACAGTACAATCACACTGGTCCTAATCAGACTAAGTTGATTGTTTTTTTCTGTAGTAATAGCAGTGAAGTTGACCTGAGCAATCTAACACATTTCTCATGAAAGGAGAAACTCCTCTTGTAAATTTGCACAGGCCTTGAAGCTCCACCACATTTTATAATTCCCAGGGACAAATTCTCAGCTAGCACAAACTGATCCCACAGAACTCTGCTGACTAATACCCACTGGGAATCTATTGAAAAGAAATCATGCCCTTCAGCTTTGCAACTGAGAGGCTCAAATAAAACAGAGGTTAAAATAAAAACTGAGAAGAGAAATTAGGCAGTGGAGGTGTATCTTTCGGTAAAGGTTTCTTTGCAATTTTAATGAAACAAATCTGTATAAGAACTACACAACTGAGAGGATAACAAAAGTAGCAACTTACATCTGTGCAAACCCTTGCGTATTCCTCCTGAATGCAGAAGGAGGCTGGAGAGCTTCAGTACTCAGTACATGACCAGCTCCTTATTAATCTGAGCACCCACCATGGGTGAACATGGGATAGAGGACACTTGGCTAAAGGGACCTTCACTCTCATACATACTTCATGCAATCAGGGAAAGGAATGCAAGACAGCTTTCTGGAGATGAGACATTGCCATTTTTAGCAGTGATAACACTGACACTACAGAAGAGTAGTACTCAGGTCTGCAGCTGCAGACCCATGCCCACAGACAAGACACCAAACCACTGTACCATACATCCACACCAGGTTATGCTTGGTTGCTTTCATCCCCATTTCTGCTCTCAGCAGGTTCACGTGATCCAGTAGCTACAAGGATACAGGTGGGGTGGTGAGGTTAGGTCAGCAGGAAAAGCCACCCACCCAAACTACAGCACCTCTTACACAGATGCCCTGTGGCTTTGCCCTCAGGGAAATACCATCTGGCACGTGCCCTGTGATACAGGTACACTTCCATCCACATTACAGCACCATGATGAGCAGGAAAGTGCTGGAACTGGGAACTGCAGAGGTAAACCACCATGTAATCCACCTCATCAGCCTACCCTGCTGGGACAGGGTGCAGAAAAGACCACCATGTTGTACCTTAAAGGCAATAACATGAAGTAGGATATTAACAGGGTTGGATCCTACTGCACTAGACTTCACACCCTAAAAAATCACAGAGAAAGAAGCAAAAGGAAAATTTTAAGTGTTTCACCCTTTTGCAGACTCTTTTCAAACTCACAGAATTTGCAAGGTTAACTTGAACTAAACCCAGTGGCCCATGTTCCCCCAACGAAATCCAGAAGCCGTGATAATGTTCTGTATTTGTTCCCAATACCAAAGTATAACTAGTTCATGGCCAGGATCTGTTACACCTAGTTGAGGGGGCAAAACTAACATGAGTACAAAATTAGCTTTCATAAATGAACTGTGTCTAGCAGACCCCATCATCATCTGTCTTCCACTGCAGCACAGGGAAGAGGCAGCTGCATTACACCCTCTTAGCACTTAGCTGATAACAGCATGAACAGAAAGAGCAAAATCAAGTGTTAAAAATCTTCCTCTTTAGATTCACAGCTGCACTCAGTAGCATCATGCGTTGCATATGTTCTGCTCCAAGTAGAAACAGATTTAATTTCATCCCCATGTCCTCCATTACATCACTCTGAGCTGGGAAATAGAGCAACATCCACAAACTAAAATCAGCAAAGGAAATTTTTTCTCATTGCTGAACCATAGCTAGTGCATCCTAATTTTGGTGGCAATAACAAATAACAATTAGTTATTGGTGCATGGAGGAGTTACAACACATGAGGATCCCAAATGATAAAGCCTCATACTTTTCATTGCTGAATCAATTTAAAACCTGATTTATGGTCCATATAATAATCAAATTAACTTGTTATGGATTGCCATTTTGTCCTACCCTCAGGAAATGCCTTAAATAAACACTTGGAGCTAAAGGAAGACTCATTGCTAACCATATTAGCTCATGAGTGAGGACAACATCACAAATCAGGGCTGGTTCAAAAGTAGCAACAATCTTGAGTTTTGCTTTATAGGGGGGCTAATCAAAATGCATTTCCATAACAAACAGGAAAACAAGTAACTGATTCAGGAAATGTAATCACTCCAGCTCTCTTGCAGCAACTAGCAAGCTCATTAGGAAAAGTATCTGTGACATGAATTATTATGTTAATACCTGTGAATGATTGAAGCTCCCACCAGGAGTTTATGAAGAAAGGTGGCAAATTACAGTGGAACCTGGGGCACTGCAGAGGTACCAACATTAGACACAGCTGAATTAGAACAAATGAACCTATAATTCCCCTCAGGAAATGATGAAAACAAATAGTGTTGTTTTAAGAGATGTGAATGTGTTTCCCGAAAATTGAAAGGACGCATAAATAAGCTTTAAATAATAAATAAGTATGAGTTTGCTCTGGAAAACAATTACTTGACAACAAAGCCTTCTTGCTCAGTTGACTGTCTGCATGTACTCACTATAGACTGTGATCCCATGGACTCACTTGGATGCAGAGCTAAGGTATTAAAGGGGTAGATATTTTGCCCTATAGTTTTGCCTTTCCAAATGTGATCCTGTTAGTTTGACCTGGTTATTAGGATCCCTTTATAATGCCCTGTATACTGCTTGAACCCCTTGGATCTTTAGTCATGTCACCTGTTGCAAAATATTAGTTGCCAAACTTGAAATTTTCTGCTTTCTAAAGTTTTACATGTACCTTAATTGTCCTTCAGACACCATATTCTGGGTTTGCACCTCTCTTAGTTCTCCAGAGTAAAGTTAGAAAATGAGGAGTAAATACAGCAAAGCAGAAAAGCCTCACCCACAAACAGAACGTAAGAGATGCTAAAGGCTGTCAGGTTGTTTCACTGAGTAACCTACAGCTGAACTGGCTTCTGCTGCTGTCTGCAGAAGAAATTGGAGAAGTCTATGAAGGAGAAGGCAAACCTTTACTCCCAGCCAAGACAGAGGATGGATGTGGTAGGAAAGAGAGGCCAGTGGTGGACAGGACCATACAGAGACACTTGAGGCTGGAGCCAGGCTTGCTGCTTTTGTCAAGCATATCTCACGTGTTCTAGCCCCCACAGATGGAGGATCCCAGGCACAATGACCAAGAATTTTCTCAAGGGATGAACAACAGTGAGAAAGAGCTGTCACAGAACTGGGAATGCCTGACTGCTCACCATATGGGTCAAGCCCATGGACCCAGAGCTCCCGCAGGACCCCGACACTGGCCCCCAAGAGGGACCCAGCTGTCCCAGCAGCACAGCCACAGAGGCAGCAGGAGAGCTAGGTGACCTGCACAGTGCATCTCCTGCCCCACAGGTCCCATGGACACCAAGCTGGCAGCTGTCATGCTGGCTGGAGCTCCTGAGGAAGAGGAGAACCCTGCACCTCTCTCTTCTGCAGAGGCAGCTGTTTCCCCAGTCTCTGGAGAGCAGGCGACAGCAGCAGGGACAGAGACCCAGGTCCCTGCCCTGCACAGCTCTTCTTGCCCACCCAGTCCCTCACCGAGCCAGCTGGAAGCCCATGCCCTCTGCAGGCAGCAGGGAGAGGCAGTGGGGGAAGCACACAGGAAACAAAATTGTCTTCCAAAACAGCTTCTGTGTTCTCAGTCTGCATTTCAGTTTACACCTAGATGCCTAGAAAAAAAATTCAGGCAGCCTTTATTTGTGACTCTAGTTGTCCTTCAATATCTGTAGCTGGTTACCAAGTCAGTTTGGTACCACGGCTGGTGCTGTAGAAGGTGCTACAAGTGCTACAAGAAAAATGTGTAGTGTAAACCATACCCTTCTCACTGAAGCACTTTCCCCTAACATACCTGCACCAGTGACACATCAGTTCAGCCTCTAGGTTTGTCCAAACTCTGCCTTCATGCTCATCCAGGCAAGTGTTGATGGAGCCCACTAGAAAGAGCTGGGCCATGAAAACCATTGAGCAGCAAGCAGAGTAGAAATTTTAGCCATTATGAGGATAAATCAAATCTGTCCTTATATTGCCAAATATATGGTCCCCATACTTCGAACAAAATCCCTCTCAGGAAAGCTCGCTGGCAGTTGGAATTGGAGTGTGAGAAACCTCTCTTTACCACAGTTTGTTTCATGTCTCTAGGCAAGAAACATTGTGTTTCCTTGAAGGCACTAAGTGGAAATTCAGTGAAACAAGAATAACAGCTTCCCTTTTGTGACAAAAGTGATGCAAATGCTTGTGAGGTATTCAAACACTATGTCAATATGGTTGTGATAGAAAGCTGGCTAGAAATTAAGTGTTTCAACAACTTTTCTCATTAAAATTTTGAAATTAGTTTTTATAAGTAATTTATTTTTTACTGGTTTTCAAACCATTTAAAATATCAGTTTTACAAATGAAATCTGTAATCCAGATGAATTATCTTGACTGATGCCACATCAGATTTTATAATGCAGCTTCATAGCATGTTCTTAAATTTAGGGGAGAGGAAAGGTGGTCCAATAACAACTTTCTTACAAAGTAAAGAATTGTTCCTGAATAATTACATGAATAGTCTTCAGAAAGAAGGATGAATAGATGGCATTCTGAGTGAGAGAAGGAGCACAAACCCATAAAATCTGTATGTATGCCTACATATAAAACGTTGTTCACACCAGATACATGTGGTAAAAACAGTCTGTAATATTCAGAAAGAACATCTCCCCCATCTTATTTCAGTTCAGTCTTTATTCAAATTTTTCTGTTCTTTCATCTTCTCCTTTTCCACTCCTCATTTTATCATTATTGCTGTTGTTATTGTTGTTGTTGTTGTCGATGGCATTGTTGTTGCTGCTACTTCATTTTTTTCATTGCTTTAAAGCTATTAAAAAAAAAAAACATATTAGGCAAAATACCCTGCATTTTATTTTACTTCATCTTGGAAATTCTGCATTGAGCACAAATAGTGTTTAACCTTCAAGTTCATGAATCATGCTGAAGACTAATACACTGAAGCTGAGAAAAAAACCCTTCAAACCTTGAGAAGTTTTGTACACAAGTGGTTGAAGAGTAATTTATGTGCCTTGCGTATAATAGGTGTTTTAAAAGACATGTAAGTATATTATTATTGTTGTTATTATTATCATCATCATCATTAATAATAATAATAATAATAGTAATAATAATAATAATAATAAATTTTTTTCAGGTAACACCACACAGAAGGCTACTTCTAATCAACACTCAGAAATCAGTATCTCTGTCTCCACCAGCATGCCTGAATAATGGAAGATGATTTCTATCATAGCACAGGATCAAGCAGTAAAAATATGTGTCTAGATATTATTTCTTACTGCATGTAAAAGGCACTCAGACAGCTGCTGACACTGTTAACACAACCACTTGGTTTTTCTCTCCTTTGACGTCATCTAAGTTGTTCTCTGGCAAATAGTTTTTTTTAAAATCTCTTAAAGATCTGTTAAAAGTATATTAACTTTCATCTGAACAAACATATTTTTTTAAAAGCAGATGTTTTGAGAAGGACCAGGCTCCTACACTCAAAATGTGTAGAAGATATTGATTCGCTTTCTGTGGGATTGTGAGGACACTTCAGCTCACCCTATCCAAGGAAAAATAAAGTGCCTGCAGTTTTCCTTGGTGTCCTATGGGTCATCTGCACCCAGGCACCCATCCAACCAGCCTGTGTGTGAGGTGGTAGTGCACTACCACTGGCTGCCAAATCCTGGCACAGGTCTTAGGTTTGCTTCGAGTGACAACAAACTCTGTTCTGTATCTGCCTTTTGAACCCCAGTGACCTGACAGGATATTTAACTTAAAGGCTAAATTCCTGCTTCCCATTGTTCTGTTGCTTTCTTTATCAGGATGTTTTGTGGGGCCCCTCCAGTTTCTCCTCATCTCTTTACTATATGAGACAGGAGCTGTCTCATACATTTGGATGCATTGCTTAGCAGCCTGGACAATCTCTGGCTCTTTTGATCATTCCAAGTAGACCTCTCCATTACCAAACAGCTACAAATATGGCCAACTGCAGATGGGAGGAAAGAGATGGGGTTAATCACGACAAGAACCACATTATCAAATTCTACACTTAAGTGCCAGAAATTTTTTCACCTGTAAAATAGTGGGCTGCTCTATACAGTTCCTACAAAACACTTAGCCCTTGCCTAACATCAGTGGTGGGGAAATGCCCTTGCTTGTATCTGAATGTGCTCTGAAATGTTTCTGAAAAACCAAACCCAAAGCTTCAGTGTTGTGTTACAGAGACCTACTGCAAAACAGGTTTAAACCCCCACTGTTACGAAGGACTTAATCCATATAATGATACTGAACCTGAATAGGCACCAGGCATCCAGAGTTTTAATATAATGCCAAGCTACAATGTGCATTTCAAATCTAGCAGAAGAGAGTTGCCCTTTAAAATCACCAGTTTGGAAAAGTTCTGAACTCTGGTTACAGTCTCAGTCTCACCTTTTCAAATCCACTGTTGTGACATTAATTATGATATGATTTAGCCACAGAATCATAGTCACTGAGAATAGGCAATTTCCCATACTCTTCTCATCACTGCCAGCCTACAAATGTAAAAAAAAAAAAAAAAAAAAAAAAAAGAAGCCGTGATTACAGCAAATTTCAAATTTTGATAGCAATAACAGAAGGTGGCCCATTAAAAAAAAAAAAAAAAAAAAAAAAAAAAAGCTGTGATTACAGCAAATTTTAATAGCAATAACAGAAGTAAAGCAGAAAACCCAGATCTGCTATGAGTATGTATGGCATGTCACTCATCCCTACTAATACATCTTTATTTTGCATCTTTTCATGCAAATTGTGTTTGTATCCCTCTCCAAACATGCACATGCACATGATGAAGAATTATGTCATCTTGGAGACCTAGTGTTTCAAGGAAATAAGGTAGAAAGCAAAAATTAAATTACAGCTGTCCTTCCAAAGGAAAGAACCTCGAAATCATTTGTCTATGTGAACATAAATCTACATAGGTCACTGCAAGATTAAAATAATTTAAATCGGTTCATGATCCCAGGAAACAAACAGAGAAAGATTTCCCAACATAAATTGAGACATAATGTCTAAAGCATTTAAGGGAATAAACAGAATAAATCAAATAATTAAGAATTTCAAACTAAAGAACTGTGGGAGCACCAGAAAAGGAGGTAAGTTCAGCAGCAGCCTGGCTCCAGCTGAACCCACCTGTACTGTGCTGAACTGATGACTAATGAAACACAAGTGCTGTAACCCCCTCAGCAATTCTTTCTCATTATAAACCCAAGGCTCCCACTTTCTGCAGTGTGACTGTATCTCTCTACCTGCCCCTGCAGAGATGCTCTTTCCTTTTCAGAATCACATGTCAATGTACAGCACAAGAGCTGCAACTCACTGCATGTGTGGCCACACAAGTGTTGTTCTCACGATCTTCATATTGCATTTCATAAAGACATTTTGTTATAATGAGGCAAAGTCACACATTTGTTACTTTTTTGCTTCACTTGCCTGAAAAGAACCACTGGTGGGGTGCATGGGATGCTCATGGAGAGCAGAGATGTGTGGAAAAGCCAGACAAGGCTGTTTCGTAGCTACAGTGTCCAAGCACTTGAGGAGAAACGGGTCACAGACCCTGGCTGAGACACTCCACCACCACTCTTACCCAAATCTGAGGAAGGCAGAGTCAGTGGAAGCACCTCATTCCCCCTTTAAGCCAGATCAGAGTGCATCTGCTGTGACAGCAGTGTTTTTCCCTCCTCCGTTTCCCCCAAAGGCAGCAATGGGTGTCACATTGAATTAATGAAAACAGAGGAAAATGCTGGCATAGCGGAGGTACCCAACACAGCTGCAGCTTCACCTGTGTGACACCATTAACCCAGAAGAGCATCTTCTGAGTACCAGCAGTGTTGTATGGCCTGTGCTGGCACACCAAAGACAGCTGCAATTTTTTTGTAGCATGTAGCTATCCATTTCATTTTGGCACAGATAATCCCGCACTGTTACTTGAGGGCAGACGTGAAGAATGAGAACTCTCCTTAAAGTGGTGCAGTGTAACAACAGCTCCTCACACATCCACGTGTGTCTAACAAATGTACATCTAATAAACAATAGAGACCCCATTCTTTAATGTTCATATATTGGAATTATTTCAACAGAGAGCAGTGCATAATTCTTGGGGCATTTTCAGCCTCACTAAGCTGAAGAAAAACATTCAGGATTCTGATTCAGTTTCACCCCTACATCTGAAAAATCCTCAAAACAGTCACCAGAGTCAAATCTCACCACTACAAGAATTTATTCCCCAAAACAAAGATGTTCCTTTAAAGCCAGAGCTGGGAGCTTGTAAATCCCAGCACAATAATTGCCCTGCTCAAAAGGCTTCAGACTGACAGTGCCCTGCTAATTCACACATCCAGGGGAGCAAATACCTGCCCCAGAGGCCACTTTGGGTGCCTGGCACTGTGTTGTGAACAGTTAGTAAACACTGATAGGCCTAAGCAGGCTCCACAAACCTTTCTCCTCTTTGTATCTAAAAAAATCATCACATATAAGCACGCAAGAAAGGCATTTATATTCAAGAAAAATAAACTGCTGAGTTTATTCTACATTTTCAAAGCAGTGCACATATCATTTTCTACTGATGAAAGCTTAATAACTCCTTAATTTAAGCCAGCTGACTGCTGGAGATGTCATTGCTTATTGAGAATTAACACCATATGATAATTTGTTTTTTCCAGAGTTCATTCACTTTGAACATGGAGATGAAGTGAATATTTTCTGGTCACACAGAAAATGAAAAGCTTTAAGGGATTTTAAAAACCAGGATGATTTAAAACAAGACAAATGGTACCTGTTTTAAACTTGCCCTCCCACATTAAAAAAAGGCTCCCTTACCCTTGATCTGAAACAGAATTGTGGCTGATGACAGCAAATACATATATGAAAAATATTAATGTGCTACTTGACTTCAGGGGACGAAGTCTCTGGTTCTTTATCGAATTTCCTGTGGTGGTTCTTTGATCAGAAAAAAAAATAGTAACTTATTTTAAAAAATCTGTCATCAAGTGAATGGTGCTGCTGTGATATATTGTAATAAATTTCAATATTAAAAGGTCTTTATAATCGGAAGAACTGAAAACAGGAATACAGGAAATGAGTACGCAGAATTCTATTATGTGGGTGGTAAGAACAAAATTAGTCTAAGCTGTGGTATCTGAACCTAACTACCATCTTTCCCAAAGACTGGGGGGCTGTGTCTTTGGGTGTAGGCTATATTTACCACTTTGTGTTATAACTCATTCTAGTATTACATTTCCTTTCTCTTTTGTTTGACAGATTAATATACTGACTCTTAACCAAAAGAAGACAAAACTGTGCAGGTATTTTCTGAAGAGCTGTGGATAGAAAATTGGTTTTTTCCCTTCTTACCATGGAGAAACTTCCATCCCTCAGAGCCACCTTTTCTATTATTCAATGCATACAAATTAGGTACTCTAAGAAATATTTAAAATGTAAAACACAAGTGTTTCAGTTTTTTAATTGTAAGTAATAGTAAGTCAGGTTTTCCCCATATGCTTCCTTTTATGTTACACATCCTCCCCTCATGAGGAGCCAGCTACGGCCTCTATCACAGACAATCTGAGGGCAGAGCTGACCCGGATTCACCTCAACAAAGGGTTGTAGTATACTGCATGCCATGGCTGGCAACTAGAGGGAAACATCCCATCTCTTCCTGATAGGATTGCACTGCTGTGCACACAACGCAAAACTACCAAACAGCAGCAGACACGTGAATCCCACCTCTCAGTAGTTTGTATTACATAACCAAAAAAAAAATCTTTTTTCAAGGTGACGTCCATTGCAGCAAGCAAAGTGTGTTTGTCAAGAAGTTACATTTAACAACATGTGTGGTCATGAGACAAGATATAACATGATAATATTAGACAAAAATAGCAAATACATGCTTTTCTTACAAGCAGTATATGGGAATTTACACAGCTTTGGTATATAATATACATATTCATTATTTTTACAATGTTTTCAGATCTCAGAAATTAATTATATGAAAACCAGTCTTATTTGATCATAAAAGAAACTGTTCGTATTCCCACTGTGACACAGTGACAAAATTCCTCATAACTTCAAAGGGAAACAGGAACAGATCAAGAAACTAAGTGACCTTTTTACCGCACTTCCAGATTTTGTTCTTTAGATCTAATATTTATGTATGAAGATCAGCATCATGAAATAATAATAGTCTTAGCTCTGCCTAACCATGAGTTTGACTGAGCAAACAGAAAATAAAACATGTGAAGTCTGCACTGTCTGCCCGGGGGGGTGCTAAGTGGAACTGCAGTGCACCCCTGCGTGGCGCGGCCAGCTGGCAGCCAGGATCCTGCACTGGTGGCCAGCTGACACGATGCAGACCTGGAGGATGCAGCTGCAGGCACACACTGTCTTCCAAAGTGTCCCACACTCAGAGGTCTGGGATCTGGACTGAATGAAATTACTGCTTTTGTAAGTCTAACTTGGTCCCCTAAGTATCTTTGTAGTCATTTCTTCTCCCTTACAGAATCTTTTTCCTCTTTTTTTTTTAATGTTATTAAACAAACAAACAAACAAACAAACAAAAAGTAAAACAAAAAAAAAACTGCCAAGACCAAAATCACTCTTAAGAATTTCTGTACAAGGTGACCAGTGCAAATACATTTTTATTAGTATTGTTCATGGTTGTCTTCATTTACATGGGCCAAGCATCCTGTGGATGGGAAGATTTAGTAAAATTAAACCAGAGCCAAAGTAGTCAACATTTTGTTCTTTCATTTTAGCACTATTGATGACAGCAGCTCTCATCTTGCAGGAAGTTTAGGATGCTTTAGATATGGTATGGGGGCAACCCAAGGTCATGGCTCCATCTTTATCTTGCCTGCCGCGGTGGGTGGTTGGATGAGCTGCTGATGGTTCTTGAGCAAGCTTAAGCAGTGAGTCTGAAGGGCCTGCACCCTGGGGGGTGCACACATGTGGAAATGCCTTGCAGAGGGAGGCTCGTGCAGTCTCTCCAGGGCGACGGGACGAGCTGTAGGACAAGATCAAGAGGAGCCAAGAGCCACCTAATCAGCTTGGGACCAGCCTGTGAAGCAGCCCATAAAACAAGGAGCCTTCTGTACTCTCTCCTACCAACGTGAGGGCAGATATGGGGGGTAAAGGGGCAAGCTGCACCTGCTGTCTCCAGCTCCACCACCACCACCTTTACAGCACAAAGGTGAGACAGACACTGAGGATGTGCTGTAACAGGAACAAATTGCCGATTAGTTATATCCTGCACGGAGAAACAAAGCCAAATTGTGACTTCCAGTGTCATTGTCTCCTGCTTTGATATCTCTAAGAATCCACATCATCTCCAGTATGGACTATGTGCACCTAAACGTGTATTTACCTAGTCTGCATCCACTCTAGTTCATAAGTGTGTTGACCCAGAAATCAGCCCAAATTCCTGGTAGTTAAATTTGCATTTAAGCAAATCACCTCTTTTTTCTTTCCCTTTCTTTTTTCTTTTTTTTTTTTTTTTTGTCACTGAAACTTGAAAACCATCTCAAATATCACTTTTCTGTCATCTTCATGCCAGAGACTGCCGAAGTACAGTCTCGCTGACATCAAATTGCACCAGAAACAATCACAGCCCACTAAAATATTACAACCTTTATTCTTCCTTTTGAAGAAGGAAAAACATGCCCTCAGGCAAAAAAGTTTATATAGCAGAATTCAATCCCAGACTTCAAACAGCTGAATGGAGCTGCTGTAACAAGGGATTATAATGAAACAGCTTCAGAGCCCTGGGTGTGGTGGGTGGTGGAACAAGGGCTGCTCAAGGGAACTCGGAGCCTCATGTTTCATGTGACATTGTTCCCAGCTTCAAAGCCATAAGCTAAATTGCTGTGCTGAAACCAGCATGAAACAGCACAGTTTTTAATATATGGCATGCCGTATAACCGCACTTAAGAACACAAAATGTTAACAAATGTTTTCCTTAACCACTGTGTGGTCTCTTGGGACAGAATTTCCCAGAGAGCCACATAGATGGCACAGATGAAACTTCATTATTGGATTTGTTGATTCATGGCTGCTGGCAAAAAATAGTATCTCACAGGCCAATTCCTAACCTACTGCTTACTCCTCTGGTCCTTCAGGACATGCAATATGACATATTTCCTCACATGCCATTTCAAATACCACCTACCCATTTGATATCTGTAGCTCACCTTCTGAGTTTACTTCCCTTTGGGCAGGGACACAGAGAGAACTGCTATCAGGCAAATCCAAACTACCCCTGTCCTGGCTAGAGTTGAGAGTGCACGTCCTACTCCACAGCCCCTGCAAGAGCAGAATCATAGAATCACAGAATAAGATCAGTTGGAAGATGGAGCAGGGCAGACAGCTGAAGACAATAAGCCACTTAAGCCACTTCAACAGCAGGCACTGCCAAGCAGGCTACAGGGCATTTTCTGAGCTCCTCCCCCTTAGAAGTTTGCTTTTGCTGGGCCAAGAGTGGAAACAGGATGTATAACTTCCAATGCCCGTGCAAAAGTCTTTTCCAATCCCGTTTAATGCCTGGCTTTGCTCAGAAATTCTATCTCCTTGTACATCCATATGTTCACCATAATTAACTCTCCCACACTGGCTGGGAGCAAAATTCCACGGCACAAAAATTGATGGGACTTTATCTCCTCCTGCAGTTGCCTTGGGTTACAGGCACAAAAATGAGCTAGCAATGTGTGTCTGCTTCTAATACCTATGAGTCTAACCAGAAAGGATAGACAGACAGAATTTTCCAATAAAACAAGCAGTTCTAACATTTAAATATCACCATTAAGCTACAAATGTCTGACTAAAACAACAAAAATATATTGGGCATATGTTTGCCAGTAGTATATTTAATAAAATAACAACATTTTGCGCTTTAAGTTTCCTGGCCAGGAAAAAGATACAACATTCTCCACTTGGACAAAATGCAGGGGCATGTGCAAAGGACCTTTTAAAAATTAACTGTAACTTACAGTTACTGATTTAAAATCTTACTTTAATGGGGGGGGAAAGTGTTTATGTATTTGTTGCCCCAAATACCAAAGTATTAGAAAACTCACTCTCTATTCACCCCAGGACGAATGCCCAGCAATGGAAAGAGAAGGTAGAAGTTCTCTGCTGGCTCCCAAAGACCTAGGATGTAGGATGGGTCCCATCCCAGCCACAACAAGACCTTGCACAACCACACATGTACAGCAGCCAAGCTCCTGCTATGAAGAGAAGTTACTTCAAACAAGGATTACAGATTGATGGTTTCAGACAAAAGCTAGATCAAGCAGCACAGCCTCAAAATCAACAGCCCTTCTCATTACGGTTTTGATCAATCAAAATCAAAGAGCCCTGGTCTCTTCTGGTTTGTGGGGTAAAATCCAGCATTATGAAAACCAATACATAAAGAGGGAGTTCAGCCCTCTATTGCTCTCTTTGAAAAAGCCTCCTGCTGACTTCAGTGGCAGCTGGATCAGTTAAGTTTTTAAATACATAAAAGACATCACTCACTCTGTCTGAAATTCTTAGGGATGGTAGCTTATGGTCTTATTATTGCTATCAGCAATTTGGCTTACAGCTGCCTCCAAAGTACTGCTTTGAATATTTTATGTAGACAAGCAACAAAAAAATATGATAAGTAGAAGCAGAATTCAAGATTTTAATGAACCAGATATAACGTCTGAGGCAGTGCAGTGGAAACGACAGAAACTGAGTCACTGAACATATGTGCACCATATTTCAAAAGAATTCATCCAGAGCATCCCTGAATGAATCAGTTGTTTTGTAAATAATAATACAACCTCTTTATTACAAGATCAGAGCTGTGAGCAGCTCAGCACCTCTGCATTTTCTCTGTTATCTCCTCAGTTTACACTATAGCAGAGTGGAGATGATGCAATCAGCTTTCAAGATACTCTATTAGGAAAAATCACATGACAAGAATAGCAATTTAACAGGCTCTTTGCCAGCTCAGAATCCAAAACATGCAGCCTACTGGTTCGTCTCTGTTCTAATGGAAATCCATTTATAAATGTTTATTTTCACATTCCAAGTCAGAGTACAAAAACCCTGTCCTGGACATTAGATCCAAAATCTGGACTGTTTTATGGTCACAGCCAGACTGTAGGCTTTATCATTTCCACAGACTGCTGCTTTCACTGTGCTTGAACTACAGAGCTACCAGATAAAGAGGCTGGCAGGTGTCTCTGCAGATCACCTTGGTGGCAAGCAGGGAAGTCCATATCTCTCTCTACAGAGCTTTTCACATTTACAACTCTTACTGCCAAAAGCCCCTATGCCATGAGGGTACTGTGTCCCCGTGGTCCTAAGCCTCCATTCTCTCCCCAGACAGGTCTTTCCACTTCGGATTCACTTCACCATCTTGTCCCTTTTGTCTTGCTGAGTTTCTCAGTTCAGCTCCCTGTGTACCCTCCAGCACCTTCCTACTCACACTCCTTCCCTCCTTCCCTCCTTGTACACATGGGCTGCATCCTGCAGCCCTGCTCTTCTACCTACTTTAATGTTGAACTGAGTCCTTAATTCCACATTCCAGGTGCTTTTTCAGTCAAGCTTCCTGCCCATCACCTCCCACTGGAAGGAAGGAGCTTAACTAGGCTTCAGGGCTGCCTCCAAAGTGGAATGGTTGATCCCAAGGGCTACCCCAACAGTCCAGACCACAATACCCTCCATTTAATTTTCTGGAGGCAAACACTTTGACAGAAGACTTTTACAAGCTGCCATCATTCATGTATCTTCATTAAAGGGATGAGAGAAACAAAATAAAACATTAGACTCAGCCCTAAATTTTGGCAGGCCTGGTGAAAATGAGGCTTAGACATCTCCCTTATTTTTTTTTAAGTAACAAAACTCATTTTCTATTTCAGTTTTTAGAATTATGTTCCTATCTTTATCTTTGCTGTATTCTTTTTGAAAAAATATACTATAAGCCAAATCAGATTTTAATGCATTTGTGGCTGCTGATTAAAAAAAATACAGGGTTTCCTCCTATTACTACTATGATTTTTGCCAGAAATAAGTAGCCCCTTTATGGGAAAAAAAAATGCACCAAATGCTGGCAGGAGCATTAGGTCAAAGTAACAATTCACCCTTTTTAGTATTGCATTTCAAGTAATATCAGTGATAGGTGCTTAAAACACAGAGCAATTACAGAGTGGTCTCTCCTGCTTTGGTCTGATTTGGAACCTCTAAATATAGGACGATCCATTTCAGAGCTCCTAATTGCCAGAAACACTTCTGCAAATCTGAATTTAATAAACCAGTAATTTGACAGATTCTGAAAATTTTGGCCACTCTGGACAGCCTTTGCAGGATGTATTTTCTAGGTACCCTTACTGATGGTACCAAACTAGGAAATTCAGGCTTCAGGCACAGAGGTATAATAGGAGCTGATACTGCTGGACACCACTCTTACAAGGTGATGGGAGCCACTGAAAAGACACCACTTGAAGATGAGCTCAACAATTACCCTTACTGATGGTACCAAACTAGGAAATTCAGGCACAGAGGTATAATAGGAGCTGATACTGCTGGACACCACTCTTACAAGGTGATGGGAGCCACTGAAAAGACACCACTTAAAGGTGAGCTCAATAATTAAAAAAAAAAATAAAGCAAACAAAAAATTGAAAAAACTTTTCAAGCTTTGGCAACTTATTATAGCTGGAAAATATTTACCCTTTTTTTTTCTGTTCCAAAATAATGTTCAGCTGTGGGGGGTAATGATTATATGTACCCTCATTTTCTAAAATAAGAATTTTTTTCCTCACCACTATAAATTGTAAGTGCAAAACAAAGAAAATTACATGTAAATAACTCTCATTGCAAAAACAAAGGCCTTTTCCATTTAAAGTAAAAATTCAGATGGAACAATTGAATTCAATAAAGAAATAACAGCATTAAAAAGACATCTTTTTTCTTAAAACAAATCTAATGGAAAATGTGGTATTTAAAATACAACAGTGGAAGAAAAATAAGACAAGCAAAGGCTGAAGAAACAGGAAAAGAGCAGGTTTCTTCAACATTTGCTCTCATAGTAAGGCATTTTTTAACAACCACTTTCCATTTTTGATTTACATGTGAAAAATCTTAGAAACATAGTAGGGTTTTGTAGATCACTTCTAAATGGAATATTGACCAATCTATAACCACAAGACTTCTAAGTTTGTTTATAAAATCAGTATGTCTGGGGACACTGGTTTCCAGGCTAAGGTCTTCTGCACTGATTCAATCACCATGCTATCATGAAGTTTTCTTCATGCCTGCATTCAGTGGCTAAAAATTGTCTTTATTTATAGCTCAGTTGCTTAAAGACTGGTGCTAATAATGCCAGAGTTGTGTGTTCAATCCCTGTATGGGTTATTCATTAAGAGCTGGACTTAGATGGTCCTTGTGGGTCTCTTTCAATGCAGAATATTCTGTGATTCTGTGACTCTTATTTAGGTTAATCTTTGATGTTTTAAGATTGCAGCTATGTAATTTCCAGTATCAATTTGCTAAACTATGTATGCTACAGGCCTTCTATATCCTGTAGTTTTCATTCACTAAAACCACAAGCTCTCTGACCAGTAGAGTATGGGCTCTTAAATTCCAAAACTACATTTTTCAGGAGCTGTTATGAGGAAAGCATAAACAATTTTTCCCATAATATTTATTCATGGAATTTTATAGCAACACCTTTATTCATAGTATATAGTTGTGATTTTATAGTATTTTTCAATTAAAACACCCAGCAAGAAATTATTGAATCTTCTGAGTTTGAAAATGTCCTGCTTTAATGGAGAGTTTGTTTGCATTTTAAAGAAAAAAAATTGCTACAGTTTTAGTTCTCTCCTCTGAACTGGCTACTGTTTTGCAGGATATCATCTGCTAGGCTAATGTCTGTTGTCCCATTTTCTTCAGAGAAATAAGGCTTGTTACTTGAGAGAAATACCCAGGTTTGCTTCAGTGATTACCAGCCATCTGTAACCATGTTAGTCAGTAGTTTCACCATAGAGCACAAGTAATGATAAATTTAAAATACACAGTTATAATGCACTGCTGGTATTGAGGCACTAGAGATTCCCCAGATGCCAGAGAAGGGAAGCCTGTGTCTTCAGTTCTTGGAGTAATCTGTGAATTGGAGGACATGCCACCAGGCACCATTTTTATTGAGGTTACCAGAGTCTTAGATTTGCTCCTAGGTGGTTTGAGAAAGCAAATCTATTTCCTGGAGGAGATTTTGGTAATGAACATTAGAGAATAAAACCAGCGATATCACACCAGGGCAGTAGACACATAGAGGGCCAAGCTCAGCAAGGGTGAGAGGTGTGGAGGTTCTCCGTGATGGGTGACATTCATCCTGCCTACATTCCCCTAAAACATAATTGTCCAATCTTTACAGGCTTTCCAAGGCTTCCTCTGCATTTAGTGAAAAGGGATGTGAATCTCCAAAGGCCTGTTCAGTCTATGGATCTTAAGAGGTACTAATTAACTTACTGAACTGGCTTTGTGTACTGGCAACAAAGGGAGTGTTCAGATGATCTGCAAGGCTAGAAGCTTTACCTTCACCTGGTCTTGTTGTTGTGTCTTCATCTCTGTGAGACCCTTGCCACTTGCTTCCTTCAGGATTACAGAGAATGCATGCTCTGGAACACTTAAACCCTGCCAGGCACAAGTTTACATGATGCCAGTACACTCAGGCATGCTGTGCATATGACATGCATGTTGCATAAATATCTCCCAGCTCTGGAATCTGTGCAGGATGGCTTTCAGAAGCTTTGGATTCTGTGCCACACCTGCAGCAATGGGGAGACACTCACTGGCTTCATCTGTTGGAGAACAAGCCCAGATGAGAAGGAAATCCTGAGGGTTATGCTGCATCCTAACAAAGGGGAACATCTGGCCTATAAAAGTATGCATTGCATTTTTACAGCTGCTTCATCAAGATTTTTTAAAATATTAAGATTATAAGGATACTTCAAAAAACTTTTGCACCTGCTCATCATAATCCTTCTAAGTGCATTACTGCATGTTCCAGGCATTGGAGGAATTCATATGATTTAGAGAAGCTTGAAAGTTTGAATAACTTCAAAGTGACAGAATCCTTTTGTTTTGCAGAGAAAAACTATTGATTCTGTAAGGGAGGAAAACATAAAATGTTAACATAAGCAATCGTGGTTTAAAAAATAAGTTCTCCTTTTAAAAGTCAAAATGAGAATGTGATTATTCAATGTCACCTTTAAATGAGATCTTAATGTATCCCAAAACAGATGGTTCACTGTTAATGTTTCCTGTACCTAAAATGATTTATTCAATACCACAAAAAACAACAGTTTTCAACAGCTGCTGAAAATAAATACTAATCATAGCAAGAAGATATAACCACTCACTATTCCCCAAAATCATTAATAAGTCAACAAGCACATTCAAAGACAACAGCAACAGTCACAATAAATGGTATCCTGTTTTTTGTGTGTGTTTTTAACTAAACAGATTTTGCCATCTGTGGTTAATTATTCTGGGATCATTGCCACTATTTTAATCAAGATTTTCTATCCAGTTTTAATAAATTAATGAGGTGTTAGAAAAACCCTTATGTGAATGGAGAGAATGCATCACCACTGTTTATATAGCAGTCCTCAAATCCCAATATCAGCTGCTGTTCCTCTCCTTAGAAGACATCATAAATGACTACTAGCACACCATGTGCTTAATTACCTTATTCCCTCCTCTAGAAAACAATGCATGCTTATGCTCCCCATTTCAGCTTTTCCCAGACAGACTGTTCCAACTTAAGTCCTCAATACTGGATATCTGTTAGAGTCTTTCTGGAATTTTTCAGTAAAACCAGCTATTTTTGTTTGAGAAGAGAGGTCAGGGTAAAAGAAATCAGTGGAGCTTGGTGGATCATTCTTAGAAGACACCTAGGATCGCAGCCAATTATGAGACAGAGATAAAGAAGAGAGGATGAACCTTGGTTATTTAGAATGCTTTTGCAGTTCACATGAAAATCTGTCTAGACTGAAGCATCTTGCACACCAGAGGCTGATGTGCTGTGACTGCTCGCAGCTCCAGCTGCTGCCCCAGCAACTGCTGACCTCTCTGCTGCCTTCAGCGAGGCTGGGTCACGGCTCTCCCTGGTCTGGCTGGGGAACTGGACTCTTAGGCATCAGGAAGAGGTGATAGTCACCAGCAGACCACCTTGCTGATCCTCACATAAACTGGGAAAAAGCAAGATTTGGACCAGCCAATTGGAGAGACCCCATCAGATGAAAGACATGGGACCTGACCAGGACATATCTGGCCTGTTAGACATCCCCTAAAGCAATGTAAATAAGGCTGATGCTAGAAAAAGGAGCCTTATCTGGTCTTCATCTTCAGTGAGGATTCAGAGCAGCTGGGCTCTCCATAGTAGAGAAGGCTGAGTGTCTGGGCCAAAAGCAGGATATGTCTTCTTGTAATTAAAGATTATGATTTTGTACTGCATGTGCTAAATAAGGCTGCTCAAAATACTGCTTAGTTTGGTGTACCTTACATTGTGAATATTTAATCTTGCAACCTAGCTATTTCTTAATTGTTGGGACCCAGGACATCTCTCTGGATGCCCTGGATGTCTCAAAGCCCTGGCAGGGGCTTGGAGACCCTGGCAGGAAGCCAAAGACACCTGGAAATTCAATCTTAATTCATGGAGCAAATTACCAACCTTATATGAAGAATTACAAGTCACAAAAGTTTAAGTAGCATAGTAGTAGCAATCACAGGGTGAAGGGAAAAATTTTGGAACACTGTAGAGGGGGGTTTTGGACCTTGTACAGGAGGGTTTGGGATTCTGTACATGGGGGTCAGGGGTTCCAAGATGGAGGGATTTGGATGTGCCCTGTCCTTCTTCTTTCTTCTCCCTGGCATCCATGTTCAGGATGATGCTGGCATTCACAGATTGGTTTAGAGTAGAAAGTCACTGTCTAACATAGGTGATAGGTATTGGAACATTATTGTAAACATAGTATGTGTAGTTTCTAGTATAAAAGATAGCACCAGTCCAAGAGGCAGGGTGTGTGCCTCAGACTGACCTGCAGAACAGACCTTGGCAGGCCAGACAGAAAATGTTTGAGATAAAGAAATAATAAACAACCTTGAGAACGTGAACCGAAGACTTCTCATCTCCTTCTTCGGCTTCTGGGTTGGGGAAAAGAGACTTTTAACAGAGACACACCTCGGGGTCTTCCCAATCACACCAACCAGACCAGACCAGAGGAGAACCCGAGAACTGGCATCCCTGGGTGGTCAACGAGGTGTGGGCTCCCCACCAGGAGAAGATCCCAAGACTTAATATCTCTTTTTTACTTCATTTTTGTATCAGTTACATATAGAAAATACGTCAATGTACTGTTATCTAAGTACTAATAACTGAGGCCAGTGGCATCGCCTGGGGAATGGATTACGGGTAACAGAGTTGGTGACCCAAGGAGGAGATGGGAGTTATCAGCAAAGTATGAATTACCTTAGAAATACTATGGAATGAGGTTACCATTTCTTTAGCAGGGATGGCTGCGAACTTTAACATTAGGAGTCTGGTTGTAATCTGTACAACATGGACAGAGGAGAATGAGCCCTGCTCATAAAACTGGTGCTATGAGAGCACAGAGGTCTCCCACTATTAGGCAAAAGCAACAGAAAGAATTAGACTTTCTTGTTCAAAAATTATTAGCATGTCATTCTGTCAGATCACCCTTGAGCAGAATTGAACATCCCCACTGAAGCAGCAGTTTTTCTCAGGCTGGCTCAATTTTATGTAATCCCCTGAATCTATCCAATTAATACCAGCTGTCAGACATCTTTCAATGTGTTCTGCTCTCTATTTGCTCTTTTTATGCTTTTTATGCTTTAAACATTGTGCCAGCTAGGGTATTGCTTACCTCAAATATTTTTGCTTTGTACCTTAAATTAATCTGAGGCAAACGATGTCAAAGCAATACATTGTTCCACGTCATGGGGCTGATTTGTACAATCTGATGGGGAAGCCAGTAGTCCTTTTTTCAAGTTAGCAGTCGAGAGCAATTAACCCAAACTCTTGGACTGTCACAATGACTCGTTCTAACAGGAATAAATGCAATATACATTGATGAAGCCTTTTTGCTAAGGCAGCACAAATGACGTGTTGTGCCCAGTTCTGGTCTCCACAGCTCAAGAAAGACAAGGAGATACAGGAGAGGGTCCAGAGAAGGGTCACAAAGATGATGAGGCATCTGGAGCATCTCTCTTACGAGAATGCACTGAGGGAGGGTCTGTTTACTCTCGAGAAGACTGAGAGGGGATCTTGTTAATGCACATAAATATATCAAAGGCAGATGTAAAGGGGATGGTGCAAGATTTCTTTTTTTTTTGGTGGTGGTGTCCAGAAACAGGACAAGAAGCAATGTCCATAAACTAAAACACATGGAAGAACTCTACATTGAGGGTGGCCCTGGAGCAGGTTGCCCAGAGTGGTTGTGGAGAATCCTTCTCTCTGGAGGCACTCAACACCCACCTGTACGTGCTCCTGTATCAGCTGCTCTGGGTGACCCCACCTTTGTGCAGGGGTTGCACAGGATGATCTCCTGAGGTCCCTTCCAACTCTAACTGTTCTGTGATTCTGTAATTCTTTAAATCAAGACCACAGAGACTTTACTGCAAGTGTGATCATACTCAAAAGGGAAAAAAAATTTGAATAATTTTTAGTTCACATCATATATGACTTAGGTAAAGCTTAAATCCTTTTAGAGTGAAGTGAAAAACCACGTGTTTTCCATGTAATTTCACCATCCTCCAGAGGAACTCAGAGTAAGAGTGAAGGGAAATATTTACATACTCCAAAGCCTGACTAAGTGTATTACTCAAGACTGAACTTCTATAAATTAGCATGAAACGTGAACAAATACTGGACTCTCAGAAATTATTATTGGACCAAGCTAATGCATAGTAAAGCAGTTTACTGGCAGGAATCAACACACACCCAAACATGTATTCACGTGTACAAAGAAATTAGTTGGGTATCAATAATTTCATAGTTAGTCAAAGCAGCTGACAAGAAAGAGAAACGACTGAAAAGGAAACAATGTTTTAGAAGTAAATATGCATGGTAACGATGTGAGAAGTTTTGAGTTTGTGTGTGACATTTGAACAGCAATTAACTGGCTAGGTTCAGCTACAAAAGTCGAAAAGTTCTAATGCTACAGGGATTAATAGATAAGACCTAAAACACATTGAAATCAAAAGTAAAATATTGACTAAGGAAGATGCTAATATAGGCAGAAAAGAAGATGGGATTAAGGGTATGAACATTCAAATTACCTCAAATAAAGTGGAAGCACAACTAAAAGATTTTGTGCATGTTTGATTGAAGAAAATTATTGAAGCAAACTGAATCTCAAAACTTTTGAAGGCTCTCCTCTATGGAATCTTGGCTTTGATAGCAAATATTTTCTACAAACTTCTTGAGTCAGTGAAGGCACAATATGGGTGGATAATAGGAAAAAAATTGTCCATGTTGAAAGAAGAGGGAGGCCTAGTGAACTAGGAAAAACAACCTATATCAGCTGAACCTCAATGGCATTTGAGGTTTTTTGAGCAAATTAGGAAAAGCCATCTAAGGAAGACAGAGTGAAAGAGAAACTGCAAAATACAAATGTATCAAAGGCAAAGCCAGGCCGAAGGTTTCTTTTTCCTTAGGAAGAAAACTAAAAGCTTCTTAAAAAGCAAAAAAGGAAACAAAATTTAATAAACACCAGCCAAGAATGTGTGGAAGACTACATGCTTAGTTGAAGGAGAGATTATTCCAAGAACTCTTAAATTGTGCAGGCAGCTTCAGGAGAGCTGACTGTAAGCTGAGCCGCTGTCCCTCCGGAGGGACTGTTCCCTCACTTGTATCTTAGGGCATCCATGTTGTTATTTCACAACCTCCTTAATGACCTTGGGATAAATTATGTAGGTAGGACTCCACTGGTTAAACCAATACAAACCTAAGGAATAGGAGAGAAGCAACAGGATGCACTTCAAGAAGCAGGAGGTCTCACAGCGTAACCAAACCTGACCCTTCCAGCTCAGCATTTCCTTGACCTCACAGCGTTAAGGATGCCTTCCTGTTTTGTGAAGCATGAAAATACCTGGAATTAAGGAGGGGTGAGTGTACACTAGCCAAACATGGAAAGAGAGGAGATGATTTGGAGAACATCAGCACTGTTCACAAAGGACACCCTCCTCTACAAACCTCTCTGGGTTGTCTGGACAGATACGCAATTTTGTGAAGGTCTGTGTATGACTGTCAGATAATCTCTCTGCATTTCTAACACTACCAGCAAGGTCATCCACCAAGGATTTCTAGACATGTGACAGGCAGCATTCTCCAAGGTTCTGCACTGGGATTTGTGGCACAGAACAAATTTAGAATGATGTGGAAACACCAATGTGGTGATATTGCTGATGTTTATTTTTCAGGGTAGTTGAAAAGAGCAGTCTTCAACGATTTCAAGAGAACCTCATGAAACTGAATGACTGTAGATAATACCACAGCAGAAATTCAAGATACATAATAATAAAGTCAGTCTTAAGGGAAAAAACAATATATCCTAATTTCCAATGTAAAATGATGTTTTCCAAGCTAACCATTACCACTCAAGCAAAATTTTGAGATTATTATAAATAATTACATAAATACAATTCAGTGCTCAGTAGAAGTTAAAAGAGCAAACTGAATAATAAGAATTCTTGGAACAGGAACAGAGGCCAAAAACAAGACCATTATGTCCCTCTATAAATCCAGGGTTTACCCATAAATTGCATACTGTATGCAATTCCATTATTCTCATCTTCAGCAGCCCATAATAAAATTGGGAGGGGTTCAGAGAAGGGACACAAAGATGTTCAAAGGTGTGCATTATTTCCAGTTAAGAAGCAAAAGTTTGAGGTTTTATTTTTTCAGGGTCCTGAGTCTGAAAAAGAAATAGCTGAGGAAGACAATGATAAAGGTCCACACGAAGATGATACCCCACAGGGAGAGAGGCACTGCACCTGGCAGGCAACTCAGAGAAGGCATTTGGGGCTGGCTGTCCTGGAAGGGCATTGTAGCATTAATCATAAAAGTAGCAATTTGGCTAACCAAAGTCTGCAGGGAGAGATAATGCCTCATTAAATCAAACACTATACTTGGAAAAGAGATGACAAATTTCTGGGTATGCCAATCCTTCAGGTTATTTGGCATCTACCAGACTATACATCTGGCAAGAAAATGTTTCTTTCAAGGCTGGTATTGAAATGTCTTACACCTTTCCCTTTTTCTAATGACTTGATTGCTATTTTGTTCTCAGTGCACAGCACATATTGGTTGTTTTACTGTCCTCCATGTACTGGCTGAAGCTTACATGATTTAGCTGAGGTGAGAACGGTAGCTCACAGAAGGGATCCCCCCCACCCTTCTCCTGCTCATTGCATGGGGAGTTGGAGCCTGTGGCTCAACATTATGCACTTCTGCAGCATCTACATTAACATGAACACGAGCCAGTGCAGGAAAACCTTAGCCACTCTTGAGCCTTGGTTCCTTAATTAGAGACTTTTTTTAAAATTAAAAATTAAAACAATTCCAAACAGGACGAGGGCTTCCCACTGTAACAGGAGTGTTTAACAGGGTGGAGATAGCAGGGCAGCTGTACATTCTCTTTTTTTCTTGCTGGCAAGACAAACATGTAATTGATATTATTCAGCAGTGTCAGTGCATCTGCTCATGCCATTGTGTTACAGGCTGATAAGGAAGAAATGCAGGAATCTGGGAAACTGCTGTAGCTGAGCTCTCATCTGGGCTGCACACTATGATTGTATCTTCTCTGATTTACAGTCCAGAATATTCAATTTTTATTATACACAATCAGGAAGCAGGCTGCATTTTCTCTCCTCTGTGGTAATCCAGTGGAACAAGAGCTTTTTATCTTACAATGTCTCCTCCGGCACTCACGGAAGAGAAATCTTTAACGTAACAGAATGATAGAATATCTGTTAAATGCAAGGCTACTGAGTACAAGTTATTTGTCCTCGTGGACATTATTGTTCCATTATTGGAAGTTAAATACATTTGCCATGCCCTGTTACCTCAGTGACTTAAAGAGCACGTCAGTAGAGCTCTACCCACGTTGCTGTCACCTGTGATCTCCCTAGAAGTCTCTTTCAGAAGCAGCAGCAGCAAGAAAAGGAAACAAGAACAACCCAATAGAATCAGCAGGACTGCCACAATGCACACCAGGGGCACAGTCATTAAAATGCTGGAGAATTAGTTTCAGTCTGGAAATTATCCGTGACCTAAATGCCTTTTATAGATTACCAATCCTAATGACGTTTTGCCTAATGGCACATTAAAAACAGTTGTCCATCATTTGTAATTAATAGTTGAAAGCAAACAAACAGCCATATGTCTGATAGCATAACCTCAATTCTGTAAACCAAGGTAAGTGTTTCATTTTATCCACATAAGTAGCTCTTTTAACTTCGTACATACAGAATTCCAGGAAAACAACTGCATTCATCTGCACTTGCAAAATCAGAGCCAAGGATCATTGCCAACCTTCTCTTCTCAAAAAGCAAAACACGTACTTTCTTTTTGTTCCAGGGCACTTGTGGTAGAGACTGGTTAATCTTTTTGTTGTGAGGTCACAGTGTGGGAGAGGGAGTTGGGAGGGAATGTGTAGAAAGAAGAAGAAAAACAATAAAGTAAACATTTCACAACAATCTCCAATAAAAGCCACCACAAGACATGCCAGCACTGCCAGATGGATTGGGTAAATATGAATTTCAACAGATTTTCCTCAGAGATGCTCTCCTAACTTGAAAAGCTACTCTGTGAGTTGATTTTATGGTTTGGATTTATTGCATCTCAGCAGCTTCAGCCTAGATATGTTCCATTTAAGAGAAAAAACACAAAGCTAACAAAATCCCCTTCTTAACAAAAAATTACTTCCCAGAGGAACAGAATAACTGGACTATTTGATACAAATTTGTCATACTCTACCTTAGAACTATTCCTGAAGTTTTATTACTTTTCTTCCTTCCACATGGTCATTTGAAATTTAGTGTTGCTCTACAAGCTAGATCAGCTCCTGTACACAAGGGTGAATACATATCTGCAAGGTGCAGTGGTTCCTGTGCATACTATGCACAAGCAGCTATACATCATTGGCCCAAGAGATATGAAACTGTAGGCAAGTAAAGAATGCATCACAGTTAAGCACCACATATATACCTGGGGATTCAGCAGCTGCATGCCTCGTCAGGGCTCTCTGAACCACAGCCCAGCAGATGAAAGCATGCACACACTGAAGTATTACCTGAACCAAAACCAACCACAGCAAGTTTCTGAGAGCAGATATTTGCAATTGCTTGTGAAGAGCTGAAGTATCCTTCAGACCTGCAAGCTTTTATTCTGGGCTCTTACCACTAATTAAGTGGGTCAAAACTAGGTCCTTTCAGTAGAACAAATATAAACATAGGCTTACAAAAGAAGCCACAGGCGTATTGCTTTATATGTTATTAGTGAAGGGGCATAGTTTGGCAGCCTGGGAAAACATTTCATTAAAATACCCAATCCAAGTTGAATGCTGGGCTGCATACAGGTATTGACCTCAGTCGAAACTGCTTTGCTACCAATTATTATGGCAAAGCAACTTTGGCAACAACAAAGTCTTCAGACATCTCTCAAAGTAGTCTCCTGCCTGTTCAGCTCCAGCTGCAAGTGCACCGTGGGATTCTCATGGGTCCTTCTGCCCGTCTCAGAAGGAGCTCATTAGCCAAGCATCACGGCCAAGTCTTTATCACCTGCCATCTGCCCTGGACCAGAGGCTCCCACACAGTGTTTTCCACCTCCACTCTGTATTTCCATTCTGTTGCAGTCTTTCACAGAAAAAAGAGATGAGCAGACCTTTGCTGTGAAAAGCTGAAGGCAGCCAAGCCCCACAATTTCAGCATAACCAGAATTACAGGCCCTGGACAGTGTCCTTCCAGATCACTGCACAGTGTCCACCTGCACTCCAACAATTAATCCACCTGCACAGTGTCCTTCCAGATCACACTGAATTGCAGCAGAAGGCTATTATTAAGAGTGAAAAATAAGGGAAAGGTAAAGAACGCCAGAATCATAGTTGCATTCAAAACATCATTGGGACACAAATGTTTTTACTTAGCCAAGACAAGTCTGTTGCTTTGGAATTGATTCTCAGCTTGATTTCAGGGTAAAAGTTGGTGCTCTGAAAATTACTATTGCTTTATTATTTCTTTTGTTTTAATATTTTCAGAAAATTTTGTTCTAACTTTGCCTTCTTCATTCATTAATTCTTTCATAAAAAGTAAATGTTTAGGGTAACATTGATTTGCACTTTAAAAAAAGAAAAATTTAAAAATCTGAATATGAGTTTTGTCTGTAAATGAAAAGAAAAAAGAAAATGGAAAATTGTGGGAAATTTTTGAAATTTTTACCCAGAACTATATGATTGGAAGATGCTGTAAACCAGCCCTTACCCTGCAAATGCTTTTGCTCAATCAGTATTTCTGATTCTCCCTGTGGATGATATTATTTGTTGACAAGTATTCAAACCACACTCAGACAAAATAATTATGTTGTTACTCTGACATTGAACTTTGTTGTGATGTTCTTTATCCCCACTGCCCCTTCCCAGGCTCCACAGGAGTGTCCTGGACGTTTCTGCATGACCTTGTCCAGCTGTGACCTCCCCTTTTCCTACCACAGACAAAATATTCTTGTCCCAGTTATATATTTTCCTTTAACACCACTTCACAGCCACTGCTTCACTTCTTCCTGCTCATCACAAAGGTATTTTTATTTCCCAAACCAAGCTAACCATCGCTCACTGGAAGTCTGCAGAAACAGAGGCCGGGATGGAAAAACAGAAACCTGGAAAGGTGGAGCTGTCCACAGCTACTCATACCTCTTCCCATCCAACATTGCCTGCCTGTGACAAGCAGGTAGCCATGGGAAAAGCCTTCTACACACTCCATCAAGCCCCTTCAAAAACACATACACTAGTCAACCTGAGACAGACTCACAACACTCATTATTTCAGCCCGTGCAGACAAATCTACTGAAGTAATAGGAAACTTAGTTAAAAATAAATAAAAAGTCTTCTAATGGAAACCATTAAACAACCTTAATAAATAATTTTTTTGCTGCTGAAGGAGGAGACATCCTTTCTACAACATGAGCCTGACTCCTCTTCTTAGAGGGTATTTTCCCATATTTTCCCTCTCTCCCTACCTGTGTTTATTGTGCTTCCTCCCACTCCTTTAATCTCTCATGTTCCCTCCCATGTTTTCAGCAAAATCTCATCAAAATGGACCAAGGCCTGGCTCACTCTCTTCTTCTGTGGATGAGAACTCATTGTGCCATCTCAAGAGCAAGCTTGGGTATCCAGGCAGTCATGGCAACTGATGCCAGCTCTCTTATTTATAATTAGTTCATGGCTTTTAGAAATGTAAACTAACTTATATTTTACCTGACCAAGCTAAAAATTTCCTTCTCATTTAAAATGAGGAATAGAAGGAAGCTCTGCCATTTCTGGAACACAGCACAGCAAGACTGGTGACCTGCTGCTAGCTAGGAGACAAGGATGATCCAGCATCTTCAAATCTTGCTATTATATTCATTAAAAAGTGTCCTTAGGGGAGATAGATTAGAAAAATACCTAGTCTGGGCAATTAGTTGTTATCTGATTTAATTAAAGGGCTGTGTGCTGATAACTACACAGACAATGGTAAACATCCACAGAAGTTGCTCATTCACCCACCTTTTTTCCCACCTTAGAAAGGTATTAGAAGTACACATGAACCAAACAGTTCATCATCTCCAAAACAGAAAATATATACTTTGCTCCATTAACTCAATTAACAATTGCAAAATAAAAGTGGGCAAAGAAATTCTGAGACCCTGGTATAGCCACCAAGAATCTGAAAGTCAGAAATTAGGCTTGAAAATAATTTCCAGTGTACAGGTGTGAACTAAAGTACACCAAATAGTGAGCGAAGTTGTTATGAATTTAAGGGCTTAGATACAGCACATTAAGATGAAAAATCTATATCAGCATAAATAGTGCATTACAAGAAAAAACCTTTAAGTGTAGAGACCCAGAGGGTGCAAGCTTTAAAGCAAGATTAACACTCCACCTTGAGCCCAGTATGTATCAGAACGACCACAAAACAAGAGAACAGTACAAGTAGCATTTGTAAAACAAGGTAACATTATCGAAAACAACATTTCCAAAACTTCAATTTCACCAAAAAGCCTGAGGGCTGGGGTTCAGTGTTCTGCTCTCTGCTGTCTGTGGAGGGCCAGCCTCCAGCACAGCAGGACTTCAATCCTGTGTTCAGAAAAGAGGATGTCACTAGCACTGACCCCGACATGTCCTCCACCATCTGCTCCCTGTCCTGCTGAGCTCAGCAGAAGGATCAGTCACAGGCACTGAGAGGCTTGAGCAGGGCCAGAGAGGGCCACATCATCACCTGGAGCCCCATAACAGTAGACTGCATCAGGCAACTGACAGGGAAGTTATAGAAAATCAAAGGATAAATATCAAGTAGTCCTGAGCTATCCTACTGTCTGAGTGCAAGCTCTCACTGACCTCTTTACAAACAATTATTAAATTTAAGAAATTACTATCTGCTGTCCTTTTGTCCTCTGCCTTCCTACCACACACTTTTCCTAATAACCCCGATTGCACAAATTGCAAAGAGTTTTGGAAAAGTGAAGCATATAAAAAATAGTTGAACTGTCTTTGCTTTGTTTGATTTTAACTACTTCATTGCATAATATTAAAAAGCCTGACTTTGAGTCCATTAGCTTAAAAGAGCAGAAAACAAACAAGTGATGAGGTTTGTCAGGATAAGATGCACAAAAAGACCATTTTATTTCCATCAACCATACCATTTCCAAACAACACGCTATTTGTGTGCACTTAGTATGCTTCCTTCTGGCTCAGTTGGTTTCAGACACATTGGTGATTTATGAGATGCTACAGTGACTGTTCATGCTAACGTGAAAGCATTTGGAACAGCTGCAGAGCCGTAGCAACAACCTCTTTTCTGAAGAAAATAAAGTTCAGCAGGAACCGCATGCAAAGAGATTGTCTGAAAACCAGGGAGACATTTTAAAAGATGGGTCAAGCAAATATCTCACGCTCACCAGAAGACAGAGTTTCACTTTTCTCAGAAAGAACCACATGAACTTCGGGGATTTTTTCCCCCATTTCAATGTGCTGAATCAGCTTACCAAGGGATCAAGGACATCTGAGCCAATTCATGGGCACTGGACTGTGGAGGACCATACAGCCAGCAGGCAAATGCTCCAGAACTGAAACCCTTCCCTGATAGCAGTGATCTGGTAGATGTGCTCTGCCAGTGCCATGACATTACACCCCCATTTGTATCATAAACTCAGAGTCTCAGAGATAATTTTGGCCAGTGAATGGATGAAAGATAAGAGGCTGTCTTCCAAACAGCAATGTCTGGCTGATCCAGGAGGATGGTTAATCGTACAGCAGCAGAACTTCCCAGGCAGAAGGATCAGCACAAAGCCAGAATTTTCATGGGCAGTATTTTATACAGGTAACTTCAGAACAACCACTGCCACAAAGCAGAGGCATAGAGCAATAAGTAAAGTATTTACTGTCTCTCAGCAAAGTGTCGTTTTTGCAAAAAAATTGTGAAAAGGCAAAACTAACTAGAAAATACATCTTTGAAGGTGTCTGTAATGTGCATGATTAGCAGCACTAGACTGCAAAACCTTATGGTCCTTTGTAACCCACTACTTAAATCAGTGCTATTTTCCTGTTTTCTCATATAGAAGACCACAGACAACAGGAATCACAGAGCATACAAAAAGAGCCTCTTTTGCTAGCTGGAGCCTATGGCATACACCTGTTCCCTTGAACACACAAACTTGGGAAAAATGTAGGGAAAAAATACCTTATTTGAGTGCAAACTCTTCAGATTCACTCTTGTAATCCTGAAGGCAATCTTAGCATAACTCATATTATACAAAGAATTTAATGTGATTTCTAGAATTCACTTACATAAATAAGGAAACCCAAACATACAGAACTCCCCTCCGCACACCATCCCAGGAAGGATGACAGAGTTAAAAAAAATAACCTGAAGTTTCCTGGGGAGATTTGATCACTTTTATAAATGCAGTGGAGAAAAGATCCATTTCTGTGCCTCTATTCCCAGGTTTTCCATTGACTGAGTAAGTGACACCTCTACAAGCAGGATTTTCAGCTGTTTACATCCACCCTGTGATATCTTTAGAGACTAAAGAGCTATCAGTGTGCCTGCTGTGATGACCAAACTGAAGTCCATAACTAAACAAACAGACTCACAACCAGTCAGGACTAGGGAGGACTCATCAGCACATCTTTATCTCACATGAGCTGGCCTAATGTTGTGTTTCAGACTTACTTACTTCCAACTAATCCTGTGTCCAATCCCTGCTATCTCTTTCAATTCTATGCTTAATTTAGAAACTACAGTAGCTGTCTTTTGTAGCTAAATTTACTTCAAGGAGGAATGTAGCAGGGCAAGAAACAAACCCAAATGCAAGAATCCTAAATGCATTATTGCCAGGATTATCTGATTTCAATTTTAAAAAGCCAAACCAAACATAGCTATTTTGATTCAGAAAGATCATCAATAATCTTTCAACTCTTCAGTTGTCCTGTGGGTTGGGACCCACAACCATATTTCAAACTCCTTTCAATCATCTTGACTTATGAAAACAGAGGTCATACAGTACAAGACTGTCCAAAAGGGAGGAAACAGCAGTGAAGTAAAAGGAGAAAAAGGCACAGAGACTGCCAGGAGCTACTGCAGCTGAATTTGTGAACTCAATTGTACAGACACTGACATATACTGACATATACTTGCACTCTTTTACTCTTTACTCCCTAAAGCATCTCCAAATAATTTTCTTCCATGGACTTCACTGGCCTCTCTCCTCTTGACTTCATACTGTGCTACCATTTTGCTATGCATTCATGCTGACTTCCATACCAAGCAAACTATTTTAAGAACCTCAGACCTTGGTATAGTTGCAGGATGCCCAGAGCATAAAAATCAGCACACTTCTAAATCCCACCAATGCTAGACACAAACATGATAGATTTCAAAAATACCATAAAGTCAACTAAGTACAAAAAACTCTAGTTATTTTTATGAATTTAAAACTCACCAAATCAACCCATATGAAAAATTTCATGTTTGGACTAGGTCCAGCTAGGCACCCTGCCTCCCCAGCAGCCAGGAACAGAAGCATGAGTGGAAGAAGAATGGTACCATTGTGATAATTGCTGTGGACATTGTGCCTGCAGACTCCCCTAAATCAGTTTGTGTATTCAGTCTACTTCCATTAATTTTACCAAGGACTTCTTGAACAATCCAAGCTCAGCAGTTACTTGTTTTGCTCCAATCTAGCATGAGGTTGCTTTCCTAGTGCTGTTACAGAACACAGAGGGCAAATCTGGATATCCATGGCTTCACATATATAAAGCAGACAAAAAAAATAGCATAGGGAACAAAATAGGAATAAACAGCAAACCTCAATGTGAACCAAACTAACAGGGTTATTTTGGCTACTCTGTTTCATGTTCTTACTTTGGCATCTTGCTGCTTCTCTTTCATGTGGGCAAGAAACCTGGCAGGAGAAAAGAGAGGCAATGACTCTCACTTCGCTCTGAGATTCAGCTGAGTTTTGTCGGTCCAGGTGAAACCTGAATGAAAGGAAGGGAGCTCCAAATCAAGCTCTCCATGCACTTCAGACATCCCCAGTAACTTTTACCCTACCCAGTCTCCAAACAGGACTGTTCAGACCTGGTAGTAGGGGATGAGATATCTGCTTCAGTCCGTGCTTGCAGTTAGAGGGTGAGCAAGGGGGCTTAACACCCACTCCCACATCTCTGACCCTTGATTCTGTGTTGCTACAAACTGCTGTTGTCACCTAATTTGATACCATTGCAGTTTGATGAGCACATGTTGGTAAACAAAGCGGCAATGGAAAGACAGCATCCTGTTTATATTTTACTGCAGGATGATTCATTTACAGTTCTTCAGCAGGGCAGAGTCTGTAATCATGCAAAAGGTCAGCAGTTTCTGCAAGGGCTTTTGCATTTAGTCAGATACTGTTTGGGTTAAAAAAAATCTGGTGTTGATACAATCCTGCTGAACAATCTTCATCTTTCCTGGAAATCAAGAGTTTGACGTAGATGGAGCTTCTTTAATTTAAGGTATGGAAAACTACTCACGATGTTTCAAAAGTTGATTGTCTCTGAGTACAACTAATGTAATCTGCCTGCAAACTGTACCTTCTGCTGGGCACTGGCAATGTGCCACCTCCCACAGATCTCCAAAACCAGCGCTGCCAGACTTGCAATGTGAAGGAACAAGAAATCACCCTAAGCATTAATATCACCTGTTAAATGGGCCTGGAGGAAACTCTGCCATTGGTTGGATAAATAATTACAATAGGTAAATAATCTAAAGTACTTACACTTCTATTATAAAGCACATGGCCTTCGGTATCAGCCACTGAACTTCAGCATTAAGGTATTGAACATAACATCCAACACAGTAGGAGCTCATACATTTCTGATGAGCTATGGTTTCTTCACACTTAGCATTTGCCTGAAATCTTATCTTTCACCCAGTCACTGAGCTGTAGCTTTCACATGTGTTATGTAACATCTTTTCATGGTGAGGCCTCACTGTGAGAGCAACATATGTAGGCAGTGCTTGTCCCCATCTCTGCAGGAGCACACTTCATGAAATCCATGCACGAGCTCTCAGATAAGTTTTTGATTTAGAACTTGACACCAACTCCTAAATATAGCAAACCCTCCAAAGGTGTATCCTCTTTAAACACTAATCTTAGGTCCCCTTTACCAGAATACACACAAGGAACAACCTTCCCCAGAGTCTGACCTTAAAATGCTGTATTATTTATATTACAATCAAATAAACATGGCCTCTGAGAAGATTAGAGCTACTTATTGCATTCCAAATACACCCTCACATAAGTGCTTTCAAGCCAAAGATGTCCTTAAATCAGTAACTGCTTCAACAAGCCCTCGAGGAACTAGGATATAATTATTGCAGCACTAGCTCCTGATTAAGGACTTGTTTGAAAAAGAGTTCATTAGCTTTCATGCACATCTGATTGACTGTGATAGAAGGGAGTAGACAGAGAGCAAGGCACTGCTTCCCCTGCACAGTGCTTAGAGCATCAAATACATGTCTATTAGAAAAATTGTCACCTGCTCATTTTCCACCTCTGCTATACCTTAACCCCTAAAACCTCGGATCTCTCCTTTTCTCACTGACCAAATTATTATTAATAGTTCTGTGCAGGTCAGTCCAGATTGCAAAGAAAATCACAAAAAACAGTGTTCCAGGAAAGTCAGACCTGCTTCCAAAGAGTGCACAATAGAAGGGGGGACACCAGCATGGCTGTGGAAATAACCTGCTGCCTGTTTTTCTCTTCACTCCACTGCTATATAAAATACAGCCATCTTATAGTGATATGAAAAGTAACTCTGCAACTGCTAATACCATATTAAGGCTTGCTCAGGAAAATGTGAATATAGCTACATTTTATGAGAACATTTTAATAAACAGAAAGATTATAAACCTCCACCATGAGAAGGAAGACAGCTAAAACTACCTCACTACTTAAGCAAGACAAAGGCCACTGAAACAGGAACTACAGGAACAATAAGTACATGGGAGTAGGCCGGTCAATTTACCTGGGAATGATCCCCAGCATCAGCTGACAATACCACAAACCCACGGGAAGGAGGGAGCCCCACACGCAGGGAGCCCAGGTGCCAGAAAAAACTCCCCCTCTCAGGTTCCACCCCTGAACATGTGAGCAGTTACTTTGCCTCCAGTTTCCCAATAAGTGCCTACAACCTCACTTGGAATACCCTGGTACTGGCTCTATTTTGATGGAGCATTCTGTGAAAAAAAAATGGGAAGAATGCTGTAGGAATATCAGGAAGGCTCATTTTCTTCATGCCCTGGAATGGCAGAAATGGAGAGCTAATATTTGTCATTCCAGTTACTTATATATTTCTTCAGTTCGTATGGTATTCATTATTTTAGGTCAGACACTAGTGCTGCTTTCAAGAAAGTGGCACAACTTGCAGACAAAATTCTTCATATTTTTAATTCCAGGGAATTATGCCTTGAATAAATAGTTGCAAGCTGTCTGGGAGCAATACCTCTCCCCTGCCCTTATTGAACAGTGTTTGACATTATCAGGTATCAACTTGTTTTAATACACATGCTTTTCACCTGCTGCTAATTCCAGCCATTCATAAGATTTTTTTCCTCAAACTCAGAATTTGTTTTGTTTTCCTAAATATCCATTTGCTTGTTTGTCTTGGCAAAAACATACATGTGTTCACAGTTAAACTTTCAAGAATCTGAGGGGGTCTAAGGGACAGCCACCTTTTTCTCCATGTCCTCAAAGTGATCACATTGGCAGTTACCACTCTGCTGGGCATGGAATACATCTTCCCAAGGTCTGCTTCTCCCTAAGGATCAATTCTCACACTTCTGACTACACAGAACTATTGGATATCTTGACTCTGGAGAGCAACTTCATCTCTAAGAGGAGGTGGTCAAATACCAGGTGTTCAGGCCTGCTAAAACTTTTCCTCTGAGTACTGTACAAAGTGCCTTCCTATCCACTGTGCTTCCAGTCTGCCTCTCCTGCTTTGTGAGCCTTTGCTGCCAGTGATAAACACAGAGGATGGACTGATAGCAGTGAACACAGGCAGTCTCCACTGCCAGCAGTTATTTAGCACTTGGCAATCACGAAAGGCTTGGCAGGGTGGCCACGATCAAACAGCCCTGTACTGGCAATGAACCCTTTTCCCCAGCACGTCTGGGACTCCAGCAGGGCAGCAGCCAGAACTGACACACTGCAAAGGCCAGGGTGGCTTTGCAGGTTTCTGTGGGCAATCACATTTGAGGAACTTAAAAGCTTTCAGATTGTCCCTACAGCAGCAACAACAGGGAAACTCTCGGGGGCTGGCAGCTCTGAAGCTCCCCTGGGCAGCTCTGTAGAGCAGAACTCAGGGCACGTGGCATTTTGGCAGAGGTCACACGGGTTGTTCCCTGGTGTGGCACAGTGCTGCCCGTGGGGCCGTGCACAGCCCCACTGCTGCCCCTGGGCCACAGTGACACACAGCCCCAGCCGTGGCACCACAGAGCCTGGAGCCAGGGGCACCGCCCTGGGGGTGACCCCCAGCAGAAGGTGGGAATGCAAGCCCAGGGTCATATTACCCCACCTCCCAGGGCAAGAGCAATCTTGGCGAATTTTAACCCGCTGCCCATCCTTGGGGATATCCAAAAGCCATGTGGACATGATCCTGAGCAGCCAGCTCCAGAGAGCAAAAAGGCTGGGAAAGATGATCCTCAGCAGTCCCGGAAAGCCTCCACCATTCCACGATTCTGAAATTTGAAGTTCTGTCAGTTCCTACTGAAGAAAGCTGTGTAAATCCTATTTAGCTATACATAATATTCATAAAAATTATGTGACCAGCTCCACCCAGTACTTTTGCTGAGCATTGTAGAACCAGAATAAAATAAGAATTTAAGACTCATAAAACACAAATCAGCATACTTACATGAACATTGCCAGGTGGCCTTAGATCCAAGAAAGTCTTGATTTTCAGTAAAAAAGAAATACGGTTTAATCAAGTTGTCCCTTCATGGCTGCAAATTAAATATTATTCTGATGCATGGGATCTTTGCAGTTTATAAAACCTGTGTATAGAAATACTACAGAAATCCAGAAAGACAAGTGAAATTTGTTTAAATCAATATGAAAATGCTCAAAATCAATAAGACAGGAAATCAATTACTTGCGTTTCTCAATAACCAGAAGAAAATGAAGATTTAATATCTGCAGTTAACAAGTTATAGAAGTATTGGTTTAAAAAAATTGTTTTGCCCCTACCCTTTTATTTTATTCATGTGATGGTTTAGAAATAATATTTATAAATAATTTCAACACAAATTTAATTACTACAAAAGTGTACTTGCATTCAAAAGCCAAGAGCTGCTGATTGATGCTTTTGTTTCCCAAATGTAAACCCAAGCACGCCGTAAGCTCTATAAAACCAACAAACAAACATGATGAGTTCATTGGACTAAGTGTTCACTTTAACCCCAGAAGATATTAATCTGCATGTACAAACACTGTGTGAGAAGAGTTCTCTGTTTCTCAATTACACACTGTGTTTTTTAGACATATGGTAAATAACCTTTGGAAAGGTTACCTCTGATTTTCCTGCATAGTTAGTCAATTCACTCCTCAAACATAAATATTAATCACATTCTCCAGCAAAAAGAAAACTGGTTCTCTTGAAAAGTCCTGAAGAGGGGAACCATTTATCCTGAGGTTGGTGGGTGCACCGGCATCAGTGTGCCCCAGAAGTGACCCCAGCAACAGCCTCATGCCCTGCAGTGCTCCTCCACTTGGGAAAGGCATGGCAGAGGGACAGACCAGCCTCCCTGCTCTGAGGAGAACTGCTTGACATATTTAAAAGCCAATGTGTGGTTAAGTAATACTGAAAAACGAGTGGCCAACACAAGAACTAGCCACTGAATAGATGCTTTCAGAGTGCCTGCACAGGTGCCATCTGCAGGTGATGGAATAGCTAGGTCAGGAAGGAGACAGCATAGTAATATCCAATCTTCTCTTCCAGATCCTAATTTAGATTTATTTGTTCCATACCAACCATACTTGAAAACAACCTGTGAGCACTCAGGCCTTAGAAGAGAGTTTATAGTTTGGTTCATCAAGGCAGGATTTTAATCAGTAACATAGACAGATAACTTGTTATTACTCTCAAGAGGTAGTCCCAGACTGGAGGGAGGATAAGGACATCTGCTTACACAAAGCAGCACAAGTTGCAGTCAGGGAGTCCTCTGAACTTTCTCAGGTTGTGAAGCCAGGCACCTTCAGCAAAAGCTTCAGATCTTCCCACTACAACTACCTATGTTCCTTTGAGTACCTGGGGCTTAGAGCCTATAGCAACTGAGTTAAACTTCTAAACAGCATGTCCTTTAGCAGAGAGAGCAGAAAAAAATGAAACATACCCCAAAAAATGAGATGGTTCAAAAAGGAACTAAGGACTGAAATATGATCTGTTTCCAGAGTTGTTATAGAACTAAAGAATTCTACATATATGCATACACACACACACTCAGATGCATTGGTTTTAAGAGTTTACTATGGGATAAGAAAAAAAATAATTAGAAAACTCACAACATATTTTTTAATAGATTTCATATTTTTGCCACAACATCTCCAACAGAAGGTCATGAAAAGTTTAACAAGAAGAATACTTCAATACTTCAGCTGAAGAAAATTCTATTTCCTACTTAAAACTCTCACCTCCAGACCCAGCTGCACACGTACATCACATCATGCAGTGACATTTGTAAGATGGATATGTACCTCTCCTATATTTCACCTTGCTCTATTGTCCATCCACTGCAAACCCAAGTGTCTTCCTCCAAGCACCTGCTGTCTCAGCAGCCTGTCCTTCATGTTTTAGTGTGCATCATGCATTCTGCCTTTACCAGTAGAGCAAGATAGACTACAAAATGTTCTTTCCTATAAAAAAGAATTATTTGGGCCTGTCTTAGAGGCAATGAAAATGATTTTTTGGGTCTGGAGCTGTTAGAATTCCCTCTGCTGCACAGCTCTGCCTCAAGCACTGCGGCACTGCGATGCCATCTGCTTACAGCGCGAGATGCACCCACCACGCACTCCCCAGCCTCTGCACCATTGCTGCCACCACCACCCTGTCAAAGACGTAATCTGCTCTGCCTCTGGCATGATGGGGAGGAATCCTCAGATTTTAAACACTCAGGGTATTGCTGCTGAGTGAAGGGAGAACTGAAATGCCCAAGCTCTTCTTAGAGGGCAAAAAAAGCAATCAAAGAATTGTAAGGAGATGAGGCAGAGGATTTCTTTCAAATTACCCTTTGAACGTGTAGTTTGGGTTGGTCTTTTTTCAAAGGTGTGAAAATCTGGGCCCCGATTTGAATGATGAACAAAGTGGAGGCTTGCATGAGAGAGAGAGCAAAAATTCTTGTGTGGGCAAATGGGGGTTTAATTTTGTTACAGAAGTAACACAAAAAAGGTCCACGGATTTGCTTTCCTGTTCTTGGATGGATGCCTGTTGTTTTCCAAGGAGACAGAGACAAGAGTGGGCACCTTTATTTCACTTTGACCTATATTAATTATCGAAGCCCTATCATAAAAGAAATTTGTGCTATGCAAATGTTTGATCTCCAATACACATGTAGCCTTTGATTTTTATTTATAAAAATGCTTAAGCAGCTCTCTAGCCCCACAGAGCAAGACAAAGTGTCCACAACTACAGACAGATGTGACTGAGGAACTGAAGGCCATTTAACAGAGGACACAAACACCTGCAGCATCTCCTTCTCCAACAGTTTGGTTAAAAAAGAAACTAGGGAGGAGTGTTGCCCATCTCCCTGAGGAAGAGGCACTATCACCTTGTATCTGCAAGGACAGGGTGGCACATTAGCATATCTTATTGCTTAACCCCCGTAGGTATGGATAGCTAAAGAAAATTTTCTTCTAATTAAAAGCCAAAAATCAAGTCATGAAGTCTTGTTTTCAGTCATTGTATCTGTTACTCCCACTGCTGAACAGCAAGGGATTTGCTCTCCATCTCTGAATGAGGAATTGCATCTCCAATTAAATTGTTAGCCCGTCAAAATTGAAGATTTTTGTCCAAAAGCTACAAAAACCTGTTATAAGTGCTCATGGCTCATTTCCAACAAGCATCTGCAAGGTAAGACAGAGATTAAAACCTCTTATAAAAATCCACTAGAAAAGAAAACTCCTACAAGTGAGCTGCTTGTTGCAGACTATAGAATGCCATCTTATCCCAGCTCTGAAGAGAAGCAATCTGGCTGCAAATACAAAAATGAGAGCATGTTTCAACTACATCTTTTGCGTCCTCTAGTGTCAGCTTTTAGTGATTAACAGAATCAGAATAAACCTTTTTCTGTTGCCTATTTTAACTGGGTTTTTTAAAGCAAAACAGTACCTGTCCTATTGTGAATTGGCAACCACGTCTCAAAAGAGGCCAAGTTTTAACTGGAAAACATCAATTTTACCCAAACGTAACTGCAAACTTTTAAACAGAATCATTGCAGTACATAAGTACATAAGCCTGCAAACCTCAAACAGGGGATTTACTTCAGGAGGGAATCGCAGCAGAACAGAGAACGCAACTGAGTTTATTTCCATAAACTGTTCTTTAAACTAAGAAACTCTTGTATGCACAGAGTTTGTGTTGCTAAAAATATGTGAGAATGGTCTTTCCCTCCTTGATTTACAACAGACCTAACCATGCAGGCTCTTCTGCTTAAGAACATGGTTAGCCAAATTCCAACATAAAACAGACTGCCATTTCATGCATTTTATGAGTACAGGCATGTATTGTATAAAAGTAGGGTAGTTCCATGAACAGGGTTACTTTCACTGCATTTAGGTGCTGCCACAGTAAAGTATTAAAAAATGCTAGAATACTTAGGTACACTAGTTGAGAAAAACAAAACCATAGTAATAATAGTTCCGCGAAAGCTGTAAGCAGAGCAGGATCAGAACAAGCAGAAGATCTCCAGCACCCTCTTCTGGCTTCTAGAGCCTGCAGGCATCACTGCAAAAACCTCCCTTCTGCTCGAATGGCACAGACAGACCCAGGTAATTAATATGCAAGTAGAGGGGAGTGATGGGGTGCTAGTGCCCTCTGCAACATTGACCTGTATATGTTATCCTATTGTTTTGAAAATTTCAGGAAGAAATTTCAACAGTAGCGGGATCTTTCCTCACACCCACCGTGCATGACACATGATGACAACATCAGCCAGAACATTGCTTCTGCTGGGCACCCCTAACCTTAGAACTGCCATGAAATACCTTTCCTGGGTCCACAGTGCTCCCTGCATCATCCGTGGAGCAGAGCCTCAACCCACTCAGCACCCACCTCTCCCACCACCTGGTCTGTCAGCTCACCTCCCAATTAGGCAAACAACACCATGACCCCCACATCCCACCACAACTCTGCCAAGATTGCCACCGTTTCAGAAGTCACCAAAAAGGTTTCAGCTTTGCTAAGGCTTGCTACATATTAGTTAATGAAATCTGTCCATCCTGGTTTGGTAAATCCTAATAGCTACCTCATATAGCAGAGAGGGGTTCTATCACCTTTTTTTAAAAAAATTAACAGTGAAATTGTGGCAGTACTTTACTCAGCTTCCCTGCCTCCCCCATCCACATACCACTGAGCAAAATCAGAGAGGGGTTCTATCATCTTTAAAAAAAAAAAAAAATAACAGTGAAATTGTGGCAGTACCTTACTCAGCTTCCCTGTCTCCCCCATCCACATACCACTAAGCAAAACTCACTGCTCAGCCAGTGAATTTCACTGACATTTCCTCCACGTGTTTCCATGATTACTCTTTGACAGGGCTTAAACACCCTGTAAAGTACTCAGACATCCACTCAACCCCTTGCAGGTATTTGATGCTTGCACTAGATACAGTCTGCCCTATGCAACAGTAAGCACCTACCTTCCGTCAGTCACAGAACCACAGAAAAAACCTGAGTTTAAAAGGACCCATGAGAGACAATCGGGTCCAACTCCTGGCCCTGCACAGCATCAACCCCAAGAATTACACCATGTGTCTGAGAGAATTGCCCAAACACTTCCTGAAATCTGTCAGGCTTGCTGCTCTGACCACTTCCCTGGGGAGTTGTTTCATTGCCCAACCATTCTCTGGGTGAAGAATCTTTTCCTAATATCCAACCTAAGCCTCCCCTGACACAACTCCAGGCCATTGCCTCGGGTCCTGTCACTGCTCACTCAGAGAAGTGATCAGTATCTATCTTTCCTCTTCCCTTCACAAGGAGGTTGTAACTGCCATGGGGTCTCTCCTGGGTCTCCTCCAGGCTGAACAGACCAAGTGACCTCAGCTGCTCCTCTTGTGGCTTCCCCTCAAGGCCCCTCTCTATCTTTGTTGCCCTCCTTTGGACTCTAATATTTTAGTATCTTTTTATACCAGAAGTACCCCCAGCACTCGCGGTGAGGCCGCCCAAGTGCAGAGCAGAGCAGGACAATCCCCTCCCTTGCCTGGCTGCCCATGCTGTCCCTGATGCCCCCAGGACAGGCTTGGCCCTCCTGGCTGCCAGGGCACTGCTGGCTCATGTTCAACTTGCCATGGACCAGAACCCCAGGGCCCTTTCCATGGCACTGCTGTCCAACCTCTCATTCCCCAGTCTGTCTGTACGTCCAGGGCTGCCCCATCCCAGGTAGAGAATCTGGCACCTTCCTTTGTTGAATTTCATATGGCTGGTCCTTCTCCTAGCAGTTTCTCCTCCCCCAGGCATGTTTCTGAGCTGGGGTGTCACTGTTTGTCCTCACAGCTCTACCCCTGTGTGCCCCCACAGCCCCACCAGGCAGATCAGACCCAGCTCCTGACCCACAGCTGCAGCCAAGCTGCTGAATCCACTGCTGAAGCCTCCTTACTCAGCACAGCCAAGCTGACCATCCTTCATTTTCCCAGCTGTTTCCACCACCCAGACATGAGAGCTATGCCGCTGCAGAGTCCTCTTGAGCCTTGGCTATGACTATTTCTTCAGAAACTGCTTTCCACTCCTCATTAGAGAAGATTCTGCTCCAGCCTTATCTCTCTACCCTCACTCTGTGTAGCGAGCTCTACCTGTAGCTGCTACCTGCCTTTGGGCACAGGAGAAACGAGTCCCAGTGCATGAAGGTGTCTTGTCCATGTCCTGCTCCCTCAGTCCAAACACAGAAGCTTCTGGGCAAGTCCTTTTGATACCAGTTGGCTGTCTCTGCATCACAAAATCTACTAAAAATTCAAAGGAGAGGCCATCTGCCTTTCAGAAAATTTAATAGCAGCCAAAAATTCAAATACAAACCAAAAAAATGACATCCCAGGAAGAACCAAAACAAAAATAAACAAACAAAAACCCACAAAAACAAAAAATCAAAAACAAAAAAAAAATTTAAAAAACCCTGAGCACAAACAAACAAAACACAAAAAATACAACCCAAACAAAAAGGTGAAGAAAAAAGGTTTAACCTATATTGTAGCTGCCCAGTGGTGACCTAGGCCACACGGTGCATAATTTTTATTTTTTTTTACTCCATTTCAATCAAATACCAGTTCCCCCTCCTCAGAGAGCTCTGGCCTCTCTCCCCACTCCTACCCTACTCTTGCAGAGACGCATCTTTTAGATAGGCACACTCCTACACCCTGGGTTACTTGGAGGATGCCCTCTGAATCTCAGACCCCACAGAATTGTGTCTGCACCTAAAAACACCTTAACAATTTTACAGAAGCTCCAGCTTTTTTCTCATCATTTCTTCAGTCTTAATTTTCCCATGCATATGACAGGAAACTAACATCAGGACCATCTTTGAAAGGGCTTTAAACTAGGTCTGAAGGGGAAGGGAATGCAGCTGGGCTCTCTGGAAACAGGCCCAAGGGTGGTAAGCCTGAGTTAGGGATGAAATCAGCAGCCCAGCTGAGGTGCATGGATACCAATGTGCACAGCATGGGCAACAAACAGGAGCTGGAAGCCAAGGTGCAGCAGCAGAGCTGTGATGGACTCACCATCACGGAAGCGTGGTGGGAAGACTCACACAGCTCTGCACTGGATGGCCACAAGCTCTTCTCTTGGAACGGGAGAAGAGGTGGAGGGGTGGCCCTTTATATTAGGGAGGCTTTTGATGCTCTGGGTATTGAAACTAATGACAATGAGGTTGAATGCCTATGGGTAAGGGCTGACATCCTACTGGGAGTGTGTTATCGTTCACCTAACCAGGAAGAAGAGATGGACAACTAATTCTGTAAGCAGATGGAGAATGTTTCAGGATCACCAGCCCTTGTTTTGTAGGTGACTTCAACATACCAGACATCTGCTGGGAATTTCATACAGAGAAAACAGGCAATCCAGGAAGTTCTTAGAGTGTGTAGAGGACAGCTTTTTGTTGCAGCTGATGAATGAGCCCACCGGAGGAGGCACTATGTTAGACCTGTTGTTTGCAAATAGAGATGGGTTGGAGGGGGATATGGTGGTTTGGGGCACAGTGCTCATGAAATTATAGAGTTCTCAGCATTTGGTGAGTGAGGAGGAACATCAATAAGACTCTTACATGGGACTCCCAGAGGGCAGCCTTTGCCCTATTTAGGTGACTTATGCAGAGAGTTCCTTGGGAAGCAGTCTTTAAAAACAAAGGAGTCCAGGAAAGGCGGGCATACTTCAAAACAGAGATACTGAGGACACACAAGGACAGACTGTGTCATCTGTCTCATCTGTGTACTGAAAGATGAGACAATGAGGCAAATATCCTGGATGGGAATGAGGTTTTGAAGGAACTCCAGAATAAAAAGAGGATGTATCATCTTTGGAAGGAGGGTCAGGTCTCTGAGGAAGTATTCAAGGGGGTTGCTAGGGCATGTAGGAACAAAACTAAGGAGGCCAAAGCACAGTTCAAACTTAATTTGGCAACTTTTGTGAAGGATAATAAAAAAACCTTTTTACAAATATATTAACAGCAAAAGGAAGCACAAGACCAGCCTTTTTTCTCTATAGGATGTGGAAGGGAACTTAGTAACTGCAGATGAGTAGAAGGCAGAGGTACTTAATGCCTTCTTTCCCTCAGTCTTTAGTGGAAAGATGGCTTATCCTCAGGACAAATGTGCTCCTGGGCTGGTAGATGGTGTCAGGGAGCAGAATAGTCCCCGCACTATCCAGGAGGAGGCAGTCAGATTTATGAACATCCAAGCTGGGCTGCTTGGATGTTCATAAATCCATGGGGCCAGATGGGATCCATCCCCGGGTGATGAGGGAGCTGACAGATGAGCTTGTGAAGCCGCTCTCCAACAGTCCTGGATCACTGGTGAGGTTCCAGAGGACTGGAAGCTGGCCCATGTGACACTCATTCATAAAAAGGGTGGGAAAGAGTATCTTGGTAATTATAGCCTGGTTGGCCTGACCTCAGTCTTCAAGTAAGTAAATTACCAAAGTTAAGGTAAGAATTTGCATGAACATCCACTAAAATCAGGATCTTGGCTTGCTCACTGCTAAACCTGACATATCGCGACCAGTTTGTTCTCTCAACATTAATCAAAAAAAAGGAACAAGAAATAGGACAACCACATCAAACCTCTGTTGCCACATTCTCTTCATAGAGAAAAGCAAGGCACAATTCTTCCCAAGAATATTTTTCTGAGATTCACATTCTCTGAACCTCAGAGATAGGGAAAACACAATTCTTATCACTTGCTGTGCCTGTGATGTGCCAAAGTAGAATGCAATATGGAGATTGTTTACCCAGAGTGAGGATGTTTTGTTTCCTTGGCCTGTCAGGGCCAGGACAGTGTGTGTGTGTGGGACTGTCTGCTGACAGTCACGAGAGAGTGAGGTGATGAGGGCAGTTCTGCAGTTCCGTGCAGTTATGTGCAGAGTGAGTGCATGGCAGATTCAGTCTAGATGAAATGTATATAGCATAGTATAATAAAGCAATTAACTAGCCTTCTGATATCCATGGAGTCCTCCTCATAATTCTCCCTCCCCTCGTCGGAGTCGCCCTTGCTTTGATAAACCTCTACACAAACTAGTACATGTACAGTGTACACGAACAGTGAAGACATTAACTTTCTTACAGTGAAACAGCATAATCTGGGATCATCATATGCAATAACTGTTGGCTGTAATCCAACACAAAACCAGCCACTAACAGGCAGGGAGAACACCTCACTGTCATCAGAAGACTCACTTCCAACTACATGATCACAACAAACTTATTGTAGACCTTTATTTTTCAAAATTATGAGACTGTTTGTTCCCATTTCCCTCATCACTTAAAATTTTTCCCCTCTTTTGCCACTGAGTTCTCCACAATTGTATCTGCTGGGCTCTGCCAGCCTGCAGATGCATGCTGAGGGGCTTGGTCAGCCAGGGAAAACTGGTTCCACAGTATATTCAGCAGTAAATGAGCAGGAACAGATTCTTCCAGTGGAAACATAAGGTAACTATAACCACAACCAGTACTACCAGTTTCATGTAAAACAATGTGCTTGTTTTTCAGCAGTTTATAACATGACTAAAAAAATCAAATAATAGTAGTTATAATTTATCTGGAACATTAAGATACTTACAAATTGCATTTTCAGAATAACTAATTCCTTTATCTCAATTATGAAGATGTATTTATTCTGTACAAAGATTATTTGTGCATGCCCACTTTGGAGGTGGACAATAAAAATAAAAAACTGAAGCAAATAAAAATAAATGTTCATGTAAGAATTAGGAAAATATCTGTGTAATGCATCAATACATGAGCTTCTTTTCGAAACAATGCCTTTCAATGCATAAAGTAGTGTTTTCAGCTTCTGGTAATGAAACTTTGCATAAACAGTGGCTTGACTCAGCAGGCTGCTTATAGTGTATGTCAATTCCTTACAGATCAGCTCATTTCAGACAGCTCTCATTTTCATTATCCTTACAAACAGCATGAATTGTTACCTAAAGCAATGTTGTTGGAAAAGAAAAAAAATTAACCCAGTCATTGAGGAAGAGGCCCTTCAGCCTGGCTATAATTTAAGGCAGGGAAAAAATGTGATTCTCATGACAAGAGCCACCAGAAAAAAACAATCAAGCACAAACAGCAAGCACAGAAAATAAGTTACTGCTAACAATTCTACAATATCCCCTTGTATTACATTCAAATTCTAATAGAACACATCTATGCAACACTATGTGTGCACATGTATGCTAAACAACTCAAAGCTCTCTTTTTCACCTATCCATGATGCAGTCACTTAAGCCCAGACAGGAGGCTCCTTGACTTGCTAAAGATGGTTCTGCTTCAGCAGTCTTCAGCAGAAAGCAATGGGAGATGGACTACACAACAATTACAATAGCACAGAGCCCCCAGACGTGAAGCTATCATACGTAAGGAATAAGGAAGCCACCATGCTGGAGTAAGCTGGATCAGAGCTGCACACCATCTCCTGTACTGGCTACACCAAGTAGTTGACTGGAGGAAACACTGCACCACCTTCCCTGACACAACTGTGGTAACACTAAGGCAACACCAGGTACTCTCTGGGTTCAGAACCAGCCAGGAGCCCAGGCTTGGTACCAAATGCACAGCTCTGTTTCAGAACCTATGGGCTTAGAAGATCACAACTCAGGACAGCAGACCACCAGCCTGTTAATCTAGTAAAACGAAATAGCTCAGGCCACCAGGCTGGTCCAAGCTCTCAAGCATGTGGAATTTCCAGCAACAGTTCTCAAATCTGACACTTCCTGGCAGAATGAAAGGAGTTTGTTTCCCTTTGCTTCCCAAGCTGAAACTTAGAAGTGCCTTGCTTAGCACTCACAGAAAGAGTGCTCTCCCCACATTTCCTAAGGGGAACTCAAGTTCTCCCACATTGACGCAAGCTCCATCATCCTGTTAAGCAGATGCCTGCCTAGACATCAGCAATCATCACTTACCAAAAATACTCTTTCACTTCAAAGCTGCATCTTTCACCTGCACAGAAGACAAAACTAAATGAGAACTTGTTCTGCAGGTATAGAATGGCATTTCTCTATGAAAATCATGCTAGCACCAGGGAAATAAATAGCTGCATACTAGGAATATCCAAAAAGAATGAAGTCTACATAGCAAGCTTACTGTCAGGTATCTTCTCGGGAAATTAAGGAATGCATGCTGCTACAGGCCCTGTGAGACCTCCCACATCCATCATGACCTGATCTGCGCAAGGGACTGCGATGGAAGCAGACTGTGGTAGACACTGAACTCAGCAGTAAGCTCCACTGACCCACTGGCTGAAGGAATGAGTTCTTCTTCAGTCTGAAGATCTCTCCCAGATCGCAATCCAGTAAGAGAGACAGGTTGTAGCAGGCACAGGGCCTGCAAGGCCTTGGCGGTCAGAGGCCTGAGCTAGGAAATACCAAAGTCAGCATGACTAAGGCTTTAGAAACCCCTCTCTTCTTTAGAAACCCCTCTCTTCGCATTCCCCGCTGGGCTTCTGCCCTGAGGGTAATACCCAGCCATAACAGACCTCAGAATTTGTTTACGAATCTCTCAAGGAAGTGCAAACCTCCTGAGAGAGGAGAATTTTTGACACTACCCCTGTGGCCCATCCAGAGCCAGACTGCTTTGCAGGTCACTGCCAGTGCTGGTTTAGCAAATGCATTTCCAGGTACCTCTAAGGAAGGCTGCAGAGTGATCCAGGCTACAAAACGAACCTCATTCAGTTTGCAGTAAAACTCACTGACGACCAAGAACAACAGCATGAGGAAAGACGACCAACTAGTCAGCACATTTATTATCCTAATGAGCCAGTAACCCTTGGTGCTCAAGTGCAATAATCCTGGATCAGATCAAAAGTTCCCTGCAGCTGAGTAAATTACCTCAGCTGCTGCCTAGCAGCAAACTGCAAATGGATAAACAAAGGCATCCTCAACTAAACTCTACTTCCAGTTTCTAGCAGCCAGTAGTTTAAATGCATTTACTGAAAAATAGATATTCTTTTAAAAAGAAACGCTAAAGTTGAAGTCCCATCTGAAACCAAGCAGATGATTTTCCCCCACAGGCAACTGCATAGGAGAATAAAAATTAATTTCCTTCACACTTGGTGACATTTCTAAGACTTGGTATGACCATTAAAATCTTCTTCAGACTCTTGACAGGGTCCAACATGAATCAGTGGACAACTTTAATGTAGTTTTAACATTCTTTTCAACAAAGACAACTAGCTTATCTCACACCTTAAGAGAGAGGAAGGCTTGTATAAGCCAGTGAGGGAGGCCTCTGGTCTTTCTGGATGAGGTAAAGGATCTCCAGCTCCCCACCATAAACTCAGGCACCCTCCATGCCAGCAGCAGGCAAGAGAATACATTTACATTCTCCATCAACAGCAGATCAGAAAAACCAGTAAGTGACTGATCACTGCTATTTGATTTTGAAGAGAACTGGAACAGGGAACCAGGAATACATGGTTCTCCACCAATAAAGCCAGGAAGATGAAGAGAAATGGTAGGGACCTCAAATCATGTTTGCATGCAGCCACCTGTGATTACCGCCACTGAAGTCAAGCTCTGTCAGCCCAGCACTGACAAAGTATCTCCAAAGTTACTACATAACTTACTAGACCATGAAGGAAATGGTCAAGCTGAGTTACCAACTTGTGAATCCTTTAACACAGACACCTGCTCAAGCAGAAAAACAAGAGAGGACTTATTCTGGGAATGGACCATGGTTTATGTGTGAAAGAACAAAAAGGCCAATGCACTACTTAAGTTGCCCAGGGAAAGTAACAAAGTCAAAGATGGATGAAGTTGCACTGTTAAATATTAGAGAATCCAATTTCATTCTTCTCTACATCATCAAGCACTGAAAAAAAGGAAGAGGAACCATACAATAAAATGCTTTCATACATTTTATGGAAGTATACTACAAAAACCAAACATTGTTTTGAGTGACATTTCCCAGGAAAATAGAAAACTAAAAGAGTTCCCACAATAAGTGACTAAGAGTTTCTTAAGGGGACACAGAAGATGACAGGTACTCTCCTCAGCTTGTCATAAGCAAATATAACATAGGAGAATCCAGTTTCTCAGTGGAAATATGAAATCTCACCCATTCCAACACTGCCATGAAGGGTGAACAGAAGTAACAGAGCAGGCAGATGATCACTTAAGGCAGGGGCCACACAGACTTCTGAGGGGTCTCTGAACTGGTACAACCGACCAGAAACTAATCCACAAGTATCAGCAGACACAAGAAGAGAAACCACACACAGAAAACTTATGAAGGCTATGAAAGTGTTTCACTCTACAATGCAAAACCACTGCCCAATTCCTGCTACCTGCTTTGCCCACCACTCATTATAATCAGTGCTTCCATTACCAGTTTCACCATGTAACTTAGCAAAGAAGTACCAAGTATGACTAGTCCTCCTACTTCCTCTAGAGAATTTTCTCAACTGAAACTTGTAAAATTATCTATACAATTTTAACACAGCTCTTCTATAATTACATAATTTCTCATAAAATTAATTACTGAGGTGACATTTATTACTAAACTGAATAAAGAACAGCCCACTTTGAGAAATACCGAGGAAAAAACATTTTCACTTACTATTAAAACAGTGCATCCACCTATCACTATATAATTAAGATAGGCAGAAGATCCTGTTTATAGTATGTGAAAACCAAAAAGTGAACAAACTATACCCATGTGTCAAAGTTAGTAAAAAAAATTCAGGAGAAGGAAAGGAAAAAGGTGTTTAAGGCATGCAGGTAGGAAAAACATGATTACAGATATGGCAGTTTTCTTTTTAAAAAAGAAACATTTTTATCCTCTTGAGATTAGAAATTAAGTATTTCAATACACCATGTCAAAATTAACTACATCAACATTTGCAAGCTCTTCTAGTACAAAAACTGACCTCTTGAAAAGAAATATCTATTTAAATTAACAATAAATAAAAAAGAGAAACATACCAACTTCAGCCCAAAATTGATGCCACCTTATAAAAAAGCATTTTCCTAAAGAAATATGGACAGAATCTCAATTTTATAAATATTTTTGTTTTCAAGTTCTGAACTGAAAATAATTTACTATAAGAAGTAGTAGAATTCAAAAACATCTTGACAGGGAAGTGTCTATATATACATATGTGCTATATTATAAACGTATGTGACATCCCCAAGAGCAGTTATGCTTATGAATTAATGCTACACAGCTTGTACAACTGTGGAGAACATTTAAAGAATTAAAATAAACCAAATAAAACTATCAATAATACAATACTGGTTTTTAAATGCGAGATCATAAAGAAAAAATCTGACATTGAGTAAGCAAAAAAGGTGGTTATTGCACACATATACTTCTGCTCCTATAAAAGCAAGATCTGGTGATGAAAGTACTTTTACCTTGCACTGAAATGCACAACTGCATTGCTGCCAGAGTACATGTAATATAAAAGCAAACAAACATAGCAGTTTTAAAAACAATACCCGTGATGCTATGCACTGAGACAATACTCTGTAGATCAGTTTATTTCCCATGTAGTGGACAAATCCAGTCAGTGTAATGATTTTTCCATGTGTTGAATAGTAAAATCAAACTCCTTATCTTCCCACAAGTCACTGTGAGAATAAGGGTCTTGCTATACCTCTTAAAGCTTTCAATTTAGATGTTAATTTTAGAAATTTGGAACTGTAACATCAGGGTCTTTTGCCATTAATAACAACGACAACACAACAAACGGCTAAAGAGCAGTGATTTGTAGAACAGTTCAACAACTCAGTTAAGGAAAAGAGTTTTAGTGCACTTTGCTCATTTTAGCCAACATGCTACATTGCCCTTTTTGTGTACGAAGTGGACTCATTGATTTCCACTGTAAGAAAAAAAAATTACTTGGCAAGCAAAACACTGTGTCAAGCTGCCCTTTTTTTCCTTAGACATTTTAAGACAGAAGCTTTGCAAGACATTATACAATTCTTTGCTTTTATTAAGTGAGAAAGTCTGATTTGTAATATTGCCACATTGCTAGTCAGAAATGCCTCAGTGATGAAAGTCAACGCTGGGTCAACACAAGGCCTCATTCTACAACATTCGTTTACAGAGAAATTATAGTGATTTTCAACACACCCAACAAAACATTCCTTGCTTCCTTCAGAACAGTCCCATTATTCTTCCTGTAGTGGGCATGTTACTACATAAATTACAATTTTTGTTTTTGGACAAAACATCCCCAAATCTTCATGAGAACAAATGGTCTTCTACAGGCATTACAGAAGTCTTCACACATCATCATCATCTGATGTATCACTGCTGCTTGTCTCAGAATCCTCATTCTCCAGAGCAGGTTTGAAAGTGCTGTTTTTCCAGGGGCTAAATTTAAAATTGCAGATGAGGCCATTTTTCAAAATGCCGTTTTTCCGAAGGCCATTTTTTTGTAACTGAAATGTGAAAACATGACACATTTAGAGAAAGAAAATGCCGAACACAACAATCTGCTGCAGTTCAACACTTTTTACATCTTCACCTCTGGGCTACGCTGGATCCACAGCTTTTCATATGTACAGAAAGGGTAACTCCCCTGCGAGCCTTCACCTCTGGCCAGCCACCTGTATTCCAGTATCTCCAGTTGTGCTGAACTCCTGCAGTCAATGAGAGCTCACCCTGTTCTCACCCATGTCCCCACACATCTTGCCCCAGAGATCCTTTCTCCCAAACGGTCTCTCCCTGCAATCCAGTCCCCTTTCCCATAGTGCTGCAAACATCTGCGCTAAGAAGGGCAAAGGGCAATAGGGAAGGGGCCCAGAAGAGATGTTGCAGAGAGGAATGGGTATCTCAGCAATTAGAAAGTCAAAGACACTGAAGAAAGGAAACAGCTGATTCTGAAAAAAAGAAAGGAATTATTGCATTTTTAAAACCACACAGAATGTGTGCACTAAGACAAGCACTTGAAAGTTTAGTATTCCGATATTAAATTATTAATATTTCCAATAATATTGGAATTACCAAATGTTCAGATTTAGTACCACACACTATTCTCCTTTCTGACTCCTTCTCACTGACCCCACCAGGTATACTCAACACTCCTAACAAAACAGAATTTAAAAAAATAAATTAAAAAAAATATTAAAAAGGAAAAATCACCCCTAGATTACCAGTTCCATACTTTGTTACTAGTAAATTAAATGTCTCTCAGTTCCCAAAAAAGAAAAGGCAGTTCTCAGAGTAGCATGGAAACTGAACAAAAGCCTTGAAAGAAGACTCTCTTTCCTTAGGCTAGGCTGAGGAGCTTGAAAGCCTGTGCACTTCTACCAGCAACAATACTTAGAACTACCCAGAAGTACACCCTACCCTTCCCTTGATGCTTTGTGAATAGGCCTGAGCTACAGTCAACATTGGTACATGATTTTTTGGAAGCAACTATACTTCTAAAAGCACAGTACTGAAATGGTAGTGGAACAGCAACATCCCTAATGATCAAAATTACTGCAGATCCTCCTCAAAGGAAGGCATCTAGGGTAACCAACTACAGGTTTATAATGGAAAATTAACTCAGTCTTACCTGTTCACTAATGACTTGAAACTCCCTCATCTCATCCTCAGTTAGTGGAGCACATGTTTCATCATTTTCACTGTCTTCCTGCCAGCCCATCTCCTTTAACAACCTTTAAATTAAGAAGGACAACATTAGGAATTTGATGCACACACTCAAACATTTCAAGCTCTGCCTACATACATGTCTGAAGACCTGTAACAAATGCATTGATTAATCAGCCAGTATTTTTTTAAACAAACTCTTAATGTGAGTTCAAAGCTTTGTAAAACGTATGTAAAGCACAGAAGCTGAGTTCTCAGGTCTCGAAGATGACCCTATTCTACCACCATACGTGGTAAAAAATATACCTTCATTCTAAGGCAAGAGATCTGTGTCAGAACAGTAAGAATGTATTTTGTTAACATAACTTAAAACTGCCAGTGAAGCAGCAATGTATTCACTCCCCTGAGAACAGTATAAAGAGACAAAGACACAATGAGGGACTCTGCAGGTTTTCTTCACTAACAAAGCAGAGGAAGGCATAAGGAATATTGGTGGTGTCCGTCGATGGAAACCAATTTAGGATGCAATGGCCTCATTTGATTTCTTTTTTATATCACATGCTAATGTCAAGAGCCATCTCAGGCTTCTTCAAAATTGAGTCTCAGCCCACAGCACATGCTGGTGTTTCAGCTCAAACAGCTAGGAGTGGATTTTGGGATAAGGGGAAGAAATGAGGAGAAGAAAGACTCCTCTCATAACTAAGCTTGAGATATACAAAGATGCAGTAATCAGCATGTTTTGGCTATTTCATAAAGAAGAATGGCAGTATCTGAGCAGGAACAAAATGGTTTTACATTTGAAGATGGTATGAAAACAGGGTCTATCTGAGGGTGAAGATTATGTAACATTTAACAATGAAGTTATTAAGTTTGCTCACTGCAAAGTTTTTGCCAAAAGGATTAGCACCCCTTCTTCAGGTAAACCAGCTATCTTTTGATCTTAAGCATTAAAGCAGACTAAAGCTATTTCACAAAAATCAAAGAGGTTTCTAAAATGTATGCCAGAGCTGACACTTAAGAGCTAAAAAACAGTGAATATATTAAAATAGTAAGACAAACTCACAGCTGACACCACATACCAGGCACTTCATTTAGGCAGATATAAGCAAAAAATATCTGTCAACACAATCCTCCCTACAAAGAACTCTATATCCCAATACAGTGGATGTGCACTGGGCAATTCTGCAGGGAACCAAAGCCACCAATGACCAATTTCAGAACCATAACAAAAGCCTGGAACTGTAGAAGGAGAAAAGCATTACTCTGCTTAAAAAAAAGTCAGTAGGACAGTAACAGCAATGGAAATTGTATTCCATGTTGCATTTGGACCAAATCAGAAAGCATAACAGGCAAGTACAACCATATCATCAGGATGAAGTAAAAATATACGCAAGTCATCCAAAACTCTAAGAGAATACACTGTACAGAAAAACACAATGCTAAATGCAGTTCAGTGATAGTTAGTTGAGTTTTAAGTTTTACTGCAAGCAAGCTCAGATATAAACACTGCATTCAGTGAAGTAAATAGTTACAGAGCTTCTGTTAATGTAAGTAAAATTTAGGGTAATAGCTAACTAACTTTAAATGTTATGTAATGTTAGGAGCACTACCATCCCTTTAAACTGACACCATTCTCACCATGGTTAGAAGTATGAACTACATAAAAAAATTACTTTGGATTAGCCAACTTGATAACAACAGGATTGCTTCATGTTGGAAACTTACCCAGCAGAAAGGAAGCCCTTTTGTACCAAGTGTGCCAGTACTTTTACTAGGTATGCAAAAGTAATCTGGAAGCTAAGGGGTGAACCATAGTGCAATTTACCACAAAAAGGCTAACAGTAACATGCATCCATATGTATGCTGAGCTCACAAAGTGCTGTGGCAGTATGGACACACAGCCTCTCTGGGAGAGAGACATTTGCCCAGAAATCCTAACAAGGCTATTTAAAGTTATTTGAATTGAAAAACTAAGAGTTAGATTTGACTTCCACCTGCCAGTCAAAAAATCATGACCCTCTAGTTGCCACAGATTTCACAGACTCCCAGAATACCCTGAGTTTGAAGGGATCCACAAGAAATGTGGCATCCAACTCCTGGTCCTCGACAGAACAACCTCAAGAATCATCCTATGTGACTGAAAATACTGCCCAAACATTCCTTGAACTCTGTCAGGGCTTGGTGCTGTGATCACACTCCCTGGGAATCCTGTTCCCATGCCCAACTATCCTCTGGATGAAGAACATCCTCTCTTTCTGAAAGTCACAGATTTTCTCCCTACAATGGCAAGCACCATTTTCCATTTTTGGTATTCCAAACTAATATTTGGCAAGTTGATGTCCCCCATTAGGACAGCAGCAGTTGATTTAGAGGTGTTCCTTAGCTCCTTAAAGGACAGTCAGTGTCATCATTCTGGGGGGGTGGCCTACAGTGGACTCCAACAATGACATCTGCTTTTTGTGTTTGCTCCTTAATCCTTATCCAGAGGCCCTTAACCCTGCCATCACCAGCCACAAGCTCCATATATTCTGTCCCGTTCATTAGATACAACACCACTCCCCCACCACACCTGCTGTCTGCACCTCCTGAGGAGCCTGCCACATCCACTCCAGTGACAGAACACTCCAGTGACACAACTCATCCCACCTGGTGTCATTTATGACAGTGATGTTGCCAATGGTGGGAAGAAAGGAACAGAGCAGGGTGCTTTGTACTCTTCATACTCAGCAGGAGTAAGAGGACATGAAAGTTTCTTCTATAGGCATGACAAAATGAAGAGTTGTCTAGTCCAATGTATAGACTCTATCACTAAGAAAACAAAAAAACCAAACAAATCTGTCTAAACCATAAGAATCTGATATAAGACTGGGTTGTGATTATCCAGCATCATCGTTCTCATATCTACCAAATGCTACTGCAGTTGGATTACTGGGATACTGAGATAAGAGAATTGTTTCAATCCTTTTCATGAAATTACTTTCTCACCTTCCAGTGGACTGTCTTGTGATATCACTAATAGTGTCAACAAGTCAGCTACAAAAATAATTAACTACTTTAATAATGATGAAAAGTTCACTGAAGTTTTATATAAGATGCAGCACTTAAAATATTTTAATACAAACAGCAATTACACACATTGTTCCTCCTAGACACCTAGACCAAAACCAGAGGGATGAAGTCACTATATAGTTTGCTGTACTCTTTATTAAGAAATAAACTGTCTTTACTTAAAAATTGGATGTAAGTCAGTACACAGGTCTAAGAAACAAAGTATATCTCATGTTAAATTAGTACAGATCTAAAAGATAAAATTTATGTTACTGAAGAAACATTTTAGACATTCTTAGTTTTCAGATTCTGACTTCTGAACCAGTAAGAATTTATGAACATGATCAGTTACCATACTCTTTATGTTGTATACAATACATACCTATGCTCTGCCTCAAGTGAGCTTGAAAGAACATTTGCCTGAGGGAAAGCTGAAGACTGAATGATCTGCTGAGGTGTAATTGAAGCATTGCCATTCTCCTGCAGAATCTCATTTTCAAAGTTTCGGTTTATATCTCTCTCACGATGAGGACTGTTGCTGTTATGAAAGCTGAAGGACTCATCATCCTAAACACAAAAATAATTTTACATTACAAAATTTTAAAGTGAATTCCATCCACATGTAAATATCCAGAAGTGCTGCAATTCAGTAGTTCTGTTTAGTTTAAATTAAGTTTAAATGGAGAGACTCTGTACTTCACGGGTAATTCTGTTCACCCTTCTGGCATTTGCAATACCTGCATGCTACAGAATTCCTGAGATACGCTACTGCAGTACCGTAAGTAATACAGAAAGCAACTCATGTGCTTTTCCCCAATTTTTTTTTTGTAAAGTCTAACACATATCTAAAAATTCAAATGTACTTCAGCTGTTCTTCATACTTACAGAAATAATGGGCTGTTGAATTTTTATTGTTCCTAATTAAATATCAGAGCAATATGTGGCAGAAGAAGTCTGAAAGCATATGAGTTCTCAAGTTTACTTCATCTAAGGGACAGGTCACAACACTCATATCTCAAATAGCAAATTCTCTGCAATTCAGGAAGACTGCATACTGCTCTTTAAATTCAGACAAGCTCCCTTACACATATGCATTTAACCCCAGCTTCTCAAGCTGCTGTGAACAGCAACTGTAAATTACTAAACATTAAATACAAATCAGGAAGAAAATTTATTTATAAAGCTGACTGTTCAGGTTCACTCAAAGATTAAAAGGTCTTTAGTCTATAAACATGAGGCATTTCTTTCCACTCTACTCATTCAGCAACTTGTAATTCATATTTATGAATGAGCCAAATAGCCTCAGAAGTCTTACCAACTGCAAAAACAAAGAAGAGTACAATCATTATCTAGTTAACACCTTCTCAATAACAAAATCCCTAAACTGGCATATAATAGCATTACCCATAGCAGGAGGAAATCATGCAATCTTCTGTACCTGTAAGAAATCATACTTCAGAGCACAGGGTCAACACCACCATCATTTCCCTCCCACTCTCAAGTTGTCTCCTTTCAGAAATATTAGAACAGTCAGCAAGACATTGTTAAGAACATATGTCCCAGTAAACACACATTCAGCTGTTACATTATATGCCTGAAGAATATGTCACATAATACCAAGAAAAATTTATAAATTTACTAAGCAGTTCTAATATATAGAGCTAAACAGCTTCTTCCAAGTGTGATTCAGCTGCTGAGTACAATTTGCCTCATTATTTCACAATTCAGAATCTCTAGATGATTCCTAAGATGTTTCTAATCTTGAATCAAAATCTTTGTGTATTTTCTGAACACACGAGCAAAGCTATCCCCAATATCCATCTCGGGGCACTCAGTCACAGAATACCTAAGGAAAAGATGTAGGCTTTTCTTAGTTCACACGTACAGCTAAGTTATACAGTCCCATTACAGCAAACTGCATTTTGCCTGAAATAGGATCAGGGTCAGAAAAGTCAATCTCAATTTTACGAGTAATGTACACTGGCACTGTTTCCTTTTTAATATCTCAGAAGCCTAATATCACTTCCTCAAAATCACTTGTTTATCTGGCTGATTTCTAATTCATGGGATTTTTTGTTTTAATAAGACATTTTAAACCACTCATTTACAGCAAACACCTCATTCTGAATAATAAAATACTTATTTTCACTTGGACTACGATAACTTGTATGATAACTTGGTGGCTGGTAGCATTTGACACAAATATTCTCTAGTATCAATTGAACACTGCACAAATTAATTCAGACTGAAAGAAACCTGATGCATATTATACACAGCCATTATAGGCCTTCAAGTTCTCAATTAGTTAGAACCAGTGGTTTATACATATACTGAGATGTTGCTCCTATGATTAGACCAAGAATAGAAAACTGCTGCCTACCTAAACACTAATTAGAAAGGAAATGGTTTGAGAAGCAGAACAAACATTTTTGTTTTGTAGGGTAACTATCAGCCAGCGTATGAAACACTGCCCTCCACAAGTCTGTTGGGAATAGGTGGGATTCACACAAGAGTACAGAGGGAGCTGGCAGCTCACTGAGCTACTTTCCATCATTCACTAGCAGCCCTGGATTACCAGAGAGGTCCCAGGCCACTGGAGGTTGGAAAATATGATGCTCACTTACAAAAAGTATTGGAAGGAGATTCCAGGGAACTACAGGCATGCCACTCGCCGTGGTACCAAGGAAGGTCATGGGACAGATCACTGTGAGTGCCACCACACGGCACATGCAGGACAAAGAGGGGATCAGGCCCAGCAAGCACAGGTTTGGGAAAGACAGGTCCTGCTTGGCCAACCTGATCTCTTATGGCCAGGTGGCTGCTTAGTGGATGAAGAAAAGGTTGTGGATGTTCCCTCCTTGAACTTCAATAAAGCCTTTCTTTGACACCATTTCCCAGAGAATTCTGCAGAAGCTGGCAGCCCATGGCTTGGACAGCTGCACTCTTCATTGGGTAAAAAGTGCCTGGATGGCTGGGCCCAGAGGGTGGTGGTGAGTGGAGCTATATTCAGCTGGTGGCTGGTGGGGCTCCCCAGGGCTCAGTACTGACCAGTTTATCAATGATTTGACAAGTGCACCTCAGTCAGTTTACAGGTGACACCAAAATGGGTGGGAATTCAGATCTGCTGGAGGACAGGAAGGCTCTGCAGAGGGGTCTGGGCAGGATGGATCTGCACAGGCCAAGGTCACTGGTGTGAGGTTCAACAAGGCCAAGTGCCAGGTCCTTGGATCTCAACAACCCCAGGCAGTGCCACAGGCTAGGGCAGAGTAGGTGAAAGGACCTGGGGGTGCTGCTGACAGCAGCTGAACATGAGCCAGGCTGTGCCCAGGTGGCCAAGAAGGCCAATGGCATCCTGGCCTGGATCAGCCATGGTGTGGCCAGCAGGGCCAGGGCAGGGATTGTCCCCTGTACTGGGCACTGGTGAGGCCACAGCTCCAGTGCTGTGTCCAGTGCTGGGCCCTCAGTGCAAGAAAGACACTGAGGAGCTGGAGAGAGTGCAGAGAAGGGCAGTGGCGCTGGGGCCGGGTCTGGAGCACAAGTCCTGAGAGGAGCAGCTGAGGGAGCTGGAGGTGTTTATCCTGGAGAAAAGGACGCTCAGGGGTGTCCTTATTTCCCTCTACAACTGCCTGAAAGGCCAGGTGGAGGTTGGCCAACACCATGACAGGACACAAGAAATGGCCTCAAGTTGTGTCAGGGGTGATTCAGGTTAGATTCCAGGAAGACTTTCTTCACAAGAAGACTTTCTACCACATGAATGGTAGTCAAGCAGTGGAATGGGCTGTGCAGGGAAGTGGCTAAGTCACCTTCCCTGGAGGTATTTAAAAGCCATTTAGATGTGACACTTGAATACATGGTTTACTTGCATATTTGATAGTACTGTTAAAGGCTGGACTCGATCTCAAAGGTCTTTTTCAACATAAATTCATGTATAATTAGGTTTGTTTACTAACCCTAATTTATCCTTTTTATTGTTGCTAAAGACACAAGTACTTAAGTCATGAACATGCACTAACAGATACTGCAGAAAGACAAAAAGAAACTACGAAGCAGCACTGGAGAAAGAGTAGTACTTGGAACAATGTTTTTAAATTCATCAAAAGGTAATTCCTTTCCTTCATTTAGGGATCCAAGACCATTACTTAACAGCTATTTACAGCAAAATAAAAAGTAGTTTATAGTTTGTCTGAAACCTACTGGATCTACAGTAAGTATGAACAGAAGTACCTTCTCTTGCCCATCATGATTCTCATCTTCATGTTCTTCTTTCACTCTATCTCTTCTCAGTGTTTTCAAAAATTCACTTTTCTTATCAGTCCGCATTCTTGTCAATTTTGTTAATCGAAGCTGACCAGATTTGTCAACAGGGGATGAAGAATTTGACCGATTACACTGGTGAAGGAAGTCAGAAAAAGAAAGGATGTTAGAAGTGTGTTCATGCAGAAAATTTTAATTAAAGACACAGGTATCTGTTCTTTCAGGTTTCACATGTATTCAGAGTCAAAAGTAGAGGGAAGATCTGTATTTTGGTATACACAGTTTGTAGATGTAAACCCAGAGATGCAGGTTTATGGAGCACTGCTAGTGAACAGTGGGCCTTCTGAAACATGTAACACCTTTAGCAGTTTTGAAGTCTAAATGTGTCAGGCTGTATTTTCTAATGTGGGTTTTTATTCTAAATCAAACCCACAAAGAAAACTGCAGTACTTTAAGGCTGGTGATGTGCATTCCACCTTTCCCGTACGTTAAGTTCCAAAAAAACATATTTAATACAATTCTGTATAAAATTTACTGCCCATCCTCACTTAAGCATATTAAATGTTTTATAAATTTAACTACAGCTACTACTTTACCTCTGTCACTGAATTCTGTGTTACACCAAATGCCTTGACAGTTGATTTGAAAGGACTGAAACAGCCAACACCATATGCAGATTCATGAGGAAATGCATTCCCAAGTTTATTTTCTTTTGCTTGGCTTTTCCACTGTGTGAGCTAGACAGAAGAATAAACAGAGATGTAAAGAGTCATTAACTACAGGATTCTTTTCAAGAATCTTCATAAAAATGATTGAGCAAAAGCAAATCATAACTGCAACCTTAATGTAGTGCAAACATCTGTTTTCTTGTGAAAAAGAGGCTGTTTATGAGCAATTCATCTGCTCATAAATACTATTCACGCTGTTTATATAAAAACTGAAATTTCAAAACAATTAAGATCCTCATATTTGAGGTAGTGGAAATGAAATATGGGACTTCCAACAGCATTACTTTAGATTCAAAATGTTACAGAGTTAAGAACTAATCTATCATATGTTCTCAAGAGCACAGAAAAATTCCTGAAACAAAAACAGAGATGAAGCCAGTGAGAATACCTCAGCCCAGGTTAGAGCCTGGTAATAATGCCAGTCGCGGCTTTTAAGTCCATATGGATCATTCACTTAAGAGCTTGGTGATTCTTGTGGGTCCCTTCCAACTCAGAATAGTCTGTGATTATGCATTTGGGAAGTTGCATTTGGAAAGGGACTAGAACGACACTCCTAAGTTATAATGTCATGTCTAACTGGGATAAATTCTGATGGTATTATTATGCTGACTATACCTCTCCACAACATACCTAATTTTGTTCTGTTGAAATCATACATACAAAAGGGACTGCTATTCTGTAAGTTTAAAACACCATTTTTACTCTCATTTATACAGCTGCTGCTCTTCTCAAAAGCAGTAGATGGGAAGCAAAGAGTGACTAAACTATAATTTAAAAATAAAAATGCAAAAAGGTTGTTTCTATTCATTTTTGGTGTGTGTTGCATTTTGCAAGTGTTGAATGCATTATAATCTAGACACAGTTTTCTCAGGGATGAAATAAACACATTCAGAATCACAGCATGATTTTTCTAGGCATGTTTTTCATAACACTGATATCCAATACTCACCTTTGCAGGTGGAGTGACAGGTTTGGGGACTAATCCTTTATAAACACTCGTGCTAGTTCCATTCCTTACTGGTTGTGAGTGAACACTTCCCACTACTGGGAATCCAGATATCCGCAGCTCTTTTGCACTGCCTTTTTTAATAACCAGCATTCTCTGAGATCTAGATTTAGGATTTAAAGGGTACTCTGGAAGAAAAAGAGAAGTGTGTATGTATATAGATGTGTGTATGTGTGTGTGTACCTGTGTACATAACTCACTAGTTTTTAGTTCATAAGGTACTGGCAGCCATATGATCCAGAGCAAACAGGCATAAATCAGGAACTTAAATCACTATTAGTTCCACAAATAACATACTGTGCAAACCTGGAAAAACACAGGTTCTGTTCCATTTTCTACAATCGCAATTTTAAAAACGTTTCACTTGGCAATGCAGGAATTGCACTTTTTGAAAGAAAATACATTCTTCAAGGAAGCCTGCTACACACTTCTAGAGACTGCTGCATAGTGATTCTACAATCAAAATACTGTTAGTAGTTGATAGTTACTCAAACTTCAAGGGGGTTTATGGCTTTCATATTCAACTTAAGGTTTCCTAAAGGATAATTAGTTATAGATTTGTTAACAGCTCAGTTTAGAGCTCTGCACTGAGGTTCTATAAACATGAGACAGGATGTGCACTACACATTAGACCATGGCAATGACAGTTTCTCTAGCTCCATGCTTCAGATGGGTATAACAGGACAAAATTTCCATGTTCATTGGAGAACAAAGTAGGAGACACACAGTCAGCCATCAAACTAGAGAAATTGCCATTTAGCAGTGTCAAGGAACATCCATTAAAAACAGTTCTAAAATTTTCAAAAAGTAAAAAGATATATATTTTGTATATGTCTTATATATATTATATATATTTATTTATTATGTATATAAAAATATGTATTTTGTATGTTAAGAGCCTTTCCAAGGATTATCTCCTCTCCCTGAAAGCAATTTTACTTCACAGTCACTACAGCCTCTGTTTAAAACAAAAAACAGCAAACCCTATCTTAAAGGAATACAAGACTTTTGCTTGTTTAGCAGGTAGATGCTGCAAAATTGTTATCATAACTGTAAGCTTCATTCTCATTAAAGCTCATGACAAGATTTTTCAAAATATTTACAGGCTCCCATCACATATACACAAAGTACAATGGAATCTAAGAGATGCCTACATTTTTAACAGATATTAGAAGGGATTGTAACACTCCTCTGTCCTGAGTATTTTTTCCTTCTGAAGGGAATAATAACAGCCTTAATTTCAGTTTTTCAATTACAAACAAGACTCTTTTATTGAAAGAGAGATTAACACAAAACCAGAAAGCTGTCCAATTATTTATGATGCTGCGAAGTTTTACAGCAACTAGATATTTATATTGAGGGGTTGGCCTATATCTAATATTACTTTAGTGTGTAAAAAATACTGGTTAAATATGACAAAAAGAATCAGCAAATTGAAATACCTTTAAAATCTCAGTATTAGCAGTAGTTTAAGTAGACAAGCAAAAGTTTGCATGTTTTATTATTTTTTTTTAATAAAGAGAAATATTCTTAATTTGAGTATATTTACTTTAAAACCTCTGCCATCTAAAGCTACCACCTTCTTAGGGGTAAACAATTTACTATGTAAAGCCCATTAAAACTGTGAAGTCTTAGCCAAACATAATCAGGTGAGGATGAGAAAACAGTCCCAACTACAGGTCTGCTCAATATCCATGCTCAGGATTCTATTTATACATATTCATACAAATTATACACAAACACAACCAACAGCATAAGACACTTGCTTCCAGAAACAGACCTTAAATCTCTGCAAGCTAACCTACTCTTTCTTCCAGCTCTCCCAGGTTTCTCTCCAAATTCTTCCAACACATTTTATAAAGCCTTCAGCTAGCAACCAATACCACTAATTTATGGGACCAGCCCTCATTGCACTTCCTCTTGAAAATAAAGGTGAAGATTTCTTGACATCTTTACAAAAAAGATGTATAATTGTTCTGGGAAAGAGTATTAGTTGTGGCAGCATCTAGAGACTAGCTGACTGATACTCATATGGAAGTGTTATCCTTTAACAAAAAGGTACCTACGTTGTAATAATATTGAAATCTTCTCAATCTGTACCTTTATAGTTCTAAAAAGAGGCTCATGTTTCAAATAAAACAACTTCAGATCTCTGTTATGTTTTTGCATTTAAAAACATCAAAAATACTCACCCCACACACCTGCAGCTAGAGATTTATTCTGGTTTGGTTCCCTCTCATATTCAGGATTTAAAGATGGCTGAAAGAAAGTTTTGTCATTATTTAAAAAGTAACCCTTGAATTGTAGGATGAAAGAACTAAAGAATCACAGTAACACCAGCAGCATGACCTCAGCTGACAGCCTAAACACCTCCCCCATGAACCAAGCAGGACAATGCTCACTTGTTCCTCTTCTCCAACAAAATATCTCAAACAACAGTCAATGCCATTACATGACAGCAGAAGAGGAAGCAAAAAAACAGCAATGTATGTTTCTTCAAAGAGTGAGATTACCCTTCCCCTTACATCCTAGGTGTAGGTTAAAGCATGAGAGGTCAGAAGGCCACAGGCATGAAAATTATTTACTATTTCAGATTCTAATAAGGTAACTGTGTTGAATTTAATACCTACACATACCACAGCAGATGGGAATCCAACTGTAGCTTCACTTAATACACAAGCAATAATAATAAACTTTTAGTGGAAAATCTGGATATAAAATGAGAAACAAGTTATTGGACATACTACTAACACTCCCTTACCTACAGAAAATTCCTTACATGATAATCTGAAACTGGTGAAATCTCATGAAGTGACTTGTAATGGAAAAAATGCAGACAAAATGAAACCCTTTTAATTGTAATTACAATTTACTTACAAAATCCTCAGCCTCAAACTGGTTGGGTACTTCTTTGTCTTCCTTTTTGCGGGTTTCATTATCAAGTACACTGTTTTCACGCAGTCCCTGGCCTTTTCCACAATGGAAGGTGCTGCTATGAGTTCGGGAGCCTCCACCATGGTACCCTCCACGCTGGTTTATATTTTCTGGACCACTTCTGCCTTGTGAACGCCAACCATTCCTCTCTTTTCGCCCAAAATGCCCTTGGATTTTTAAATTTTAAAGAAATGTAATTACAAACCATTTAAAAATATTTTACTCTGCAGAATTGTTTAAAAAGTTAAATCACGAACTCTATACACTGGGATATGGCAGCATAGGAAACAAGTTTCATTCACATAAACAGCAGGGAAAGGATCTCACAAAACATGCCAGAGAGAAAATAGCCAGCCAATGCTACAACAAGTCAAACCCTTTTTCTGGCTACTCATTTACATGCTCTTGGCTAGAGTATTAACTCAACACTCTTATTCTACTCAAGAGAGAAATACCCCTGGAATCACATTACGTCAACCAACCCTTAGTGCTCACATCCCAGATGTGTCTTTCTGTTACCATTCTTTCACTGCAGAAAAATAATTTAGAACACATGAGCTATCATAGGACTTCCTTCCTAGCTAGTGCTACAAAGGAATGACACAAACGTATTCACAGTGTTCCATAAATTATACCTCCATTTGGCCTTCCAGTGCTAGGATCAAACCCTTCTGAAGAATTGTGTCTTCTGCGATTTGCTTCATAACGATTCTCTGTCCACGAAAAATTTTCAGAATGTTTCTCAAAATTCAGTGATGACTGCAAAGGAGCATAAGTGGTAGACCTGAGATCTGATTAATAACTTAATCATCAGAACTGTAACATGCACATTGTTGACAGTATATATAATTCATTCTTAAAAGAACTTTGAAGGACAGACAATGCTGCAGTCCTCACATGCAGAGCTGTGTCACCATCTCTCAGGCTAACAAGGACATCTTCTGCTCCAGGACACTGAAACAGCCCTTAAGTCATATGCCTGTGACACAAGGTAGGAAGAGTCTACTTTGTTTTGGCAGCAAAACAGAGCACAAGTGACATGTGTTGCAGAAGTAAAAATTTTTTTAAATGTAAGTAAAGGACAAAAGATCACAATTTGGAAGGCTGAGAAGAAGTCTGGGATCTTAATCTGGATTTTCAGAGACTACAAACAGGCATTCTATAGAAAGCAAGGAATCCCTTCCACCCCAGGCAGCTATACCCAAAAAAAGCCTAATTCATTAATCTTTTCATTACAACTTAAAAAGGCAAATACAAGTAGTTATGAAATACTAATAAAATCTAGACTCAGAAGTGTCCAGATTCACACAGATATCATATTTCCAGTTTATAAGCACACATTAGAGAAATTTTAAAGAAATAAATCTGTAATATATCAGTAGGAAGCAGTAAACTAAAATCTTATATTGAGAATAGCACCAAGAAATCAAACCACATCCTGACTAGAATTCATACCTAAAGGGATTAAACCAAAAAACATCTTTCATTACGCAACCCATGTCTTCCTTATAACTTCTCTCTGGGTGTACCCTTAAAATTACTTCCTTCTTCCTGCCTAACCCACAGAGGAAATCACACACACAAAAAAAGATCCCCAAAGTTCTATGGAAAATGCCCCTGTAGAGCTCAAGGTACTATTCAATATTCACTGCTTAAATTTAAACTCAAATAAATAGATATTTAAAAATCAAAGCAGGTATTTTTAGATTGTCAATTTTTAGAAGTCAAATGTACAGGGACTACCCTCTCAATCTGAGACCTGGGACATTAATTACTTGACAAACTCTCCTTGGAGAGAGCAAAACCAAAGACTGCAAAAAATTGTTAAAACAAAAGTAGTTCAAAAATTACCAAATTAATCTAGATATTTAAGTGAAAGAAAATTCTTAAACAGATTTCGACCGAGCTGCCAAAAATTTCAGAAAGCGCTAGATCTGCCAATCTCAGGAGAAATTTTGGAAGACACTTCATGTGTTCATTTACGTACAACAACAATGACAGCATTTTATTTATTGTGCTCGAGTTGTACATGCTATAATGAATCTGATGCTTCTGAACAGTATGCAAAGATCATGCAGTTTGCATTTTCCCCACATGATGGAGATACCTGCCTATGAAGCCTCCTGAGGCAGATATACCAGTAAGCTTTGTAATCAAAAGGAAATTTATGGGCAACTTCTGTAAGTTGAGAAATTATCTGACTCGGTTCAGTCAATAAATAAAAAGGGATAGATATAATATAAATTTTAAGAAATATAGGAAGTCTAACTGCTTAACAAGAAGTAAAAGTGAACTTGTAAAATTGACTTTATCCATCTGCAATGTTCCCATACCCTTTTCACAGAAATACTTTCTTGAAAGTTCTGTCCACGTCCCAAAATGGTTTCACTATTCACAACACCTTCCCATTCCACGTGCCTATCTGCAATACTGCACTGACACAAACACATTAGCTCCAGACCTGAACAAAACCCACTGACAGATACACACCTATTTAGGTGCATTTTGCTGCGTAGTTGACAGAAAGATGAGAAAAGCTTGCTGTTAAATGGAAATCAGCAGCAATAGATGAGATGGATTTCAATCAAGCTACAATCTGCATGTCACACTAAACAGCTCATTCACAATCACAGTTTCCTGGTAGCAGGTTTCTACAATGCCAGCCTTGAGCTATGTAAGGAAAAACATCTCAGCTACCAAGGGCTCAGGGGTCCTGTAGGTGTAATCCCTGAAAGTGATTACACTTCAGGAATATAAAAACTGATCTAGCAGAGCTCAGTTTCTACTTCTTCAATGTTTAAAATGTCTAAATGTTGTTGATACCACAACCTCACCCTAGCTCCATTCTCCATGAAACATGAGACACCTTGCCTTCCTCACCCCTTCCTCTTCACCTCCATCCTTCTTACCTGCTGTTCTCTTCTGCTTTTTTGATATGCAGCAGAAAATAAGTCTGTTTTACGAAATAGAGGATACAGGGAGCAACAACACCTGCGACCTGTCTTGTGGAGGAATCACAAGTCTTATTCTGTAACCTAAGAACTACAAACAGACTTCTCAAGCACATAAAATGCAAATGTGCTGTGTATCACAAAATGCTCACCATTGAGGGAGCAGGTAACACAGGGAAATAAGGTGCATTCCAACAATGGGACACAAATATTACAACAGAGTAATATATACAACATGGAGTTTTTGAAAGAGAAGAAAATCTAAGTAAACTCCATAAGGCAAATAATCATGGAAGAGAACAGGAAAAATACATTTGCAACAAAATGTCACACAATTCAGAAATGAGGTGACAAATACAACCCATACCTCAAATATATTCTAATGGTGCTAGAGTACTTCTGGAACTTTGTTTTATCCTGCTATATTGGCATATAAATACATACAGGTAAAGCTCTTGCAGCAGACTCTCTAAATACATAGTGAAGATTGTTTTGCAATTGTGACACCATATCAACTAAGCTCCAAATACTTTTCCAATTTAAAACATATTACATTGAAAAAAATCAGATCAAAAGAGCTGAATGCATCAGAAATCATAGAGAATGAAAACAAAGAGACTGCTTCTTAATTTGAATTTTCAAATGCTATGTATACTATGTAACAGATAGGCTTTACATTCCCAGAAACAAACTATACTAAACAAAGAATCTAGCTAGGTCAGGGTAGAAGAGACATAAACAGAGTGATATAAATAAGGACATTCAATGACCTGACTAAAAAAAAATGTGTTTATAGTTGTGTAGACATACAGAATCAAAGCATTAGGAACACAATTAACACTGCCATCTATCTGTGCATTTAACAATACCACAAGCCTATTGCCATAAATTTCTCAAGGCTAAGCATTTCCCATGTAGATTATAGACTCCACAAAGTCTATATGTTACAGAAAAGCAAAGCAATTCTCACAGAAGCAGATATAAATATTGAATTCAAACTATTATAATGAAGATAGGTCTACAAATTGAGAAGCAGATAACAGGAGTTTTAATACCCACTGCTGACTCTGTTTCTGCATTTGCACAAATTAAGAAAGAGCAGAAAAAACATTTCTCCTATAGACATACTCAAGATTTCCAGGAATATTTAATAATTCTAACAATTAAACGAGATTATTATTTCCAAGCTGTGCCATTACATAAAGTAACAGCAGTCTAAATGAAACAACCAGAGTGAAGATGTCTAACAGTATCAAAGTACCACACTCCACCAGTAGCAACAAGCATTCCACCATCAACTGCAGAGCCATTTCAGAAAGTCTAAAAAAAGCATAGTTTTAATCACTTGGATGACAGAATACTCCTTTAAAATTTACAGGACACAATTAAAAATCAGAAGCAAGAACATCAAGTACATGCTCTGTCTTGGTACTTCTAGCATGGAACACAGTAATTCATTTTAAACACCTGAAGAAGGCAATTTTAAACCAACCACAGCCAAGGCCAGATATGTGCTTCTCTCCACGAACTAAGCTGCTCAAGCAAAAAACTCTACTGGAGTCATCTGTCATCAAAGTATTCATGAAGAGATTCACATTTTTACTGTGATTGAGGTTATGACATTTAGACTTCCCTAATAATGAAAGTGCCTTTTCAAAACAATAATACAAAACATACCTTTGTTGATGATGGTGGAGTAGGAAAATTAAGCCAGGCTGGAGCAAAGTCATGCTGCGCCATTTAGGTCCAGTCTCTCCGAATCAATGAAAAAAGGCTTAGCACCTCATGGCAAGTCCCTGTAATCAGAAGAAAATGAATCAGTCCTTTCAGATGCTTACGTTACAAGGGGATTACACTTCTCATCTCTTGCTCAGTGTTTCACTTCTGTTTTCCCATATTATTTTCCTCACCGATCTAAATTAGAATCTAACTATCATCATATGATTTACAGCATCACATCTGTGTTTTTATTACTAAAGTGTCACATAAATATATCACAGGAATTATGAAAATATAAATGTAATATTTCTTTATTTCCTCCTATAAATGGGATGAAGCATCTTGTGTAAGGTCTGATCGAGAACACTATGGCAAAACTAGCTTGCTGAAAAACATTCTGGTACTATCTAGAAGGGAGTTGGCAAGCTATTTTATTAGCTTCCTAGAAGCTGATATTTTTAATTAATCCCTAACAGTTAGTCTCAGCAGCCATATGAAAGTTCCTTATGAAAAACCTACATACTTGGGCTCATCACAAACCTCACAATGTGTCTAGCTTCAATGGAAACAGAGTCTACATGTCCAGAGTGTCCAGTAAAATCTAGTAAAATCTAGTAAAATTCTCTAGTTTGAAAATGGGCCAAAGAAGGTAATGGTTTATGACTAAAATCCACAAATACTTTTTCTACCCAACACTCTTCTCACAGATAAGAAAATATTTCTCAATAAGCAAAAGAACACATGGTAATGTGAACTATATTACCTGAAGCTGAACTGTAGTACAGACAGGAAAGAAATGGATTAAACACTTCCTGGATTCTACTAGGGCAACCAGATCATGCTCTGCAGCTAGTCATGGCAAAATGCTCAAGGACTCGAAAATTTTTTTAAGTATGATATACAATCATACTTATAAATCCAGCTCATGAAAACATAAAAAACACCCACACACATTCTATAGGGAAGCCCAAATAAACGTGAATTCCACATCTCTGCACAGCAGAGTGCAAATCTGTTATTGAGCACAGATGTAATTCACTTTAATCTACAGCTGCTGTAATGTATTAGTAAGAGATGTGGAATCTGAACTTGGTAACTCATAATTATGGTTGTTCTCTGGCCTGAATCAGAATATTGCAGGCTACTGCAGATTTCCAGCAACAGACAAGACTGTTCTAGCTCCTAAAAGGAAGTCTAACAGATTTGTTAGATTTAACTTAGTGTAAAAGTGTACTTAGTTGAGCTGCTGTTTGTTTTTAATGGCATGTGCTCATATCTAAGTTTGTGGGTACATCCAATACCATATTTAAACTGTAAGGTAGGATTTAAAATTACTACAGTTAAATAGAGACAAGGTTAAAGGGATGTCTCACCCAAATAACTAACTTCAAATTACTCTGCTGAAGTCGTTCAACTCACTGATACACCAACTTCAAGAAAAAATCCAGAGAAATTTTCTAAGTATTTCCAGTTATATCAAACTAGTAAAATATAAATGAACAAAATTCTGGAGTCAATGAACCATCACAGAAATGGCTTCTCTTTCTAAAATGAACCATGTTCATTTTTACTGATATATCCCATTCAGCAACAGTATACAAAAGGGTATATTTTTACACACAAACCAAGAGATGTTAGATTAAGAAACAACAAATCAGAGCAGATTCCAGCAAGAAAAAAGTTTATTCCCCTTCACTTGGACACAGTTCTCATCTTCAAGCAGAAGAACCATGATATCTTCAGAAATTATCAAGACAGATTTTCAGTACTGAAAGATTGACACAATAACAACAAAGTCTTCAGACTGAGGCATTTACAGTCTGAAAAACAATGAGTTAGATTAGGTTTATACTAAGTAAAGATTCTACAAAGTATTACCAAGTTATTGGTGCATCAGCTATTAATTACAGGACAGAAAATCCACTAACAATGTAACTTAATAGATTTATATTACTGTTTTTAGAAAACTAGTCAAGCTTCCTTGTTTATGCAACTGCTACGAGAAGAGTTTGTTATTAATTCACTAACATACTTACCTTTTATCCTTTGCACAAAAGACTGGGTGATCACCAACTATCCAAGGACTGGAAAAGGTATTTTGCAAAAAGACCTTTTCCCACAGCTCACTGACATGGGCTGCCTATTTCTTCATGCAAAAACTTTTCTAGAAGCAGATTCAAGTCTTCCTCATGTTCTCAGCTAAAAAGGCTCTGAAAAATTTTTTGATAGTGCTGCTCTGTCAGATGAGTCAGTCCTTTTCTTAGAAAGAAATAAACTTAAATGGTAAAGACAGAGACTTGGGCCAAAACTACAAAATACTCAGAGCCAAGTCAGCAACAGAATATATATGTAAGTTTCAATAAACCTATAAAAGACAAACTTTTAGGGCTAATTATTCCAAATAGTTTTAACATAGAAACAGCAAGAAAAAAAGCACAGACGTATTTCTAGAACACTACAGGACCAAACTCAGAGGTTTGCAGTTAAGCATTAACATGAAAAACAACTCCTGTGGATACTCCACACCAAACTCAAGAAAACATTTTTTTCACCTAATTGTAGGTATGCCTGGTCTAGCAATTAGACATGGGAACAGAGAGTTCTTTCATTATTAAACCTCTCTAACTTTGAATAGGCACAAACATCCCAGTCCTAATTAAACAGGGAAACAAAGGGCAGGTCAGGAAAAGATATTTTGAAACTGTATTAGAGGACAGAGCCTACCCAGCTTAAAGTTACTGGTTCCATGTTTTACCAGGTTTCATAAACATTCTTACAGATGCTAGCTCTCTGATGTTGCAAACAAGTTTGCCCTATATATAAAAAAAATATTAAAAGCATGATCTCTGTTCAAATGATCTGACACATATTTGATAGCTCTAGGATATTCTTCATTCTCAGGAAGGTATTTGTGATAAACTGAAAACAGATCACAAACATAAGAATGGGATGTCAGCAAGGCACCTCTACTGCCACAGGCAGGCTTTACTAAGCTTAAACCCTTTGTGATCAGCTTGGCTGCCAACACTAGTGTGTTTCTTGCTTGTTTTCAACTTAAGCTGGACCAACAACTAGCAAATTATACTGCAACACATTCTAGCACTAAAAAGGTTCTTTCTACCTTCTTTCGCTGCTATTCAGGTCCCCTACATAAGCTATCCCAAAGAGTCAGAGACACTGCATTCAGAATGCAGAGAATCTGCATTCTGTGTATTTCGCTGCTATTCAGGTCCCCTACATAAGCTATCCCAAAGAGTCAGAGATACATCTGCATTCTGTGTCCACAAAAGCATTTGCAGCCTTTATTCAGACACATACTACATACTACTTTTAAATTAAAAAAAAACAACATTGAAAGATTTGAATAGAATGAATGTCAGTAGCATAAAATTGGTTTTATTACACTGACATGAAACTATGTATCTACTACTAGCAAGTCTTCTCCTGCATACACACCACACAAACTGTTCAGTAACACTAATAAAGCAACTGATGCACTCCGAGCATTAACACAGCTATCAGAAGTAAACTTAGTGAGGTGAACACCACAGAGACAAACACAATTCCAGGGCTTTCAGAAACTCTCCTGGTAACAAAAGAGCAGGCCCAAAATTTATCATGAATGTTTAAGCCACCATTCCCTATTAGCACAGATCTGCCATTCTTCAACTGAACTGCGGCAAAAGCTAACTTGGCTCAGACTCTCGGCAACTGAAGCAGAGCTGCACAATTCTAGAAAGGTAAGAAAAAGATACTGAAATACTGCTATCCTCATACTATTAACACTCAAATACATTTAAAAGTCTTTAGTCAGGCTCATCAAACTCTTGTCTCATCTCAGCAATAGCCTCTTGTGACCAATTCAAGTAATGTGTAGTGACCTCAGTAACAAAAGTCTTCCATAGCCCATACCTTTAGATAAAAGTAATGTGTTGCTGTGCTGTGGATAATAGAATAGTTTAGTGCAAAGAAATAAATCCTGTTCTTAAGTTTTACATCTTGAGGGGGGGGTGGATCTGAAAGAAGTCTGTAAAGAATTTTGCTTTAAGTAACATGGAGTAATTAATCCAATATTCAATGAAATAAAATTTACTTCTGAAGTTTTGTGAAGTATGAGCCTCAATAAAAAGGTAGTGGCTGCCAAGGAATAATGAACAGCTGGTCCCAGATTATATACAGTGAAGAGATTTGTCATAAATATTACCCAGTCATCTACTTTGAGCCACATTTGCAGCTGAAATAAGAACACTCCAGCAAACGCACTCAACCAACATACAGAAAAGGTTGGGCTGGGCTTTTTTCTATGATTTGAGTCGACAAGGTTCTTTTGTGACAGAAATTATCTTTCACCAGTAGAAAACCCTATATTCTGAACGAATTTGTGCTATCTGCACAGCATCTGGGAAAAACTGATGTATAGTCAAATTTTACAAAAATAAGTAACATGCTACGAGAAGGGAATCAGAAAGCTACTGCATGAATCAGGAGTCAAGACTTCTGGGAAAAGGCTAAGAAACAACACCTAGGGTCAACACACAAACCTGCAAAAGCAACAAAAATTAAGCTAAAACAAGTACCATTGGTTTATCTTGTGCATACCAAATTAAATGAAGAAATCAAACATTAAAGACTATAGTCAATTTTTCTCACACTACTACATTTTTCTTTTTAAATTCACATAGAACAAGTGAATCACACTTAAGAACAATAACACAAGGATTCAAGATTTTACTTGATGCAATAACAAACTATTTCAGTGATCAGGGACATGAAAAATCTATCTGGCTTACTTTGCCTCACAAAATGAAGACATAAGATGTATTTAAAAAGTGGTTATGAACATGTGAAGGAGAAAATTTCAGCAAGAAAGCAGATGTGTTAATCCAAAACATCACCAGAATCAAAGGATATCAATCACAGTATATTGAAGGTGGACAGACACATGGTGCTGAAGATCAAAGGAACAATATTCTTAAATAGCTTTAAGACTTAGACAAATATTTGAACCTGTCGATTTCTATTACACTTCTAAACCAGACCCCAATAATTGTAACTGAAGAGTTTAACATGCAGGGTGACGCACTACACAAAGCTAATACACTGTAAAATACACTGTAAAAAATACATAAAGCTTTTTACACTGTAAAAGCTTACCCATTTTTCCCTATTTTCAGTGCTAACCACTATGTGATGTCTCTCCAGCAACATTTTTCTCTCTCCCATGCTGTTTGCAGTAAATATACAATTTAAAAAACTAACTTTTTAATCACAAAGAACACCCATTACAACTAAAATGTAAGTAAAATTCTGGGTTTTTCCTGCAATAATACAAATAGAATTTAACATAACACAAAAGCAGAGAACACCCTACTATTCATGAACTTTCAGATTAGCCTGCTTCCAGATTTAGCAAAGTTCTTCCTCAAACTTCATCTTAACATTAAAATTTTCACCTTATCTGCAACCATTTGCTATTACTGGGACAAGCAAATTTACTAACATTTAAGTTTCATTTGCAAAGCTTATTCATAATACACATTAAATAGTGTCATGGAGTACATTTTGGCTTTAACAAACACAATTTGTCACATTTTAATAAAGTTCTGTAAATTCTTGAAGTAAAAATTAATTTATTTTAACACCTGGGGTTTTTTTTCCCCTCTATTTATTTGCCGGGGGTAGGTGAAGGACACAGGCAGAACAAAATGCTTGCTCGTTCTCACACCATTTGTGCTAAATTTGGGACGGCTGCCACCACAGTCATGTTAGTCATGGATTTCATGTCCTTCACTATGGGGCAATTCTACCAAGCAGGCAGACTGGCAGTACGTGGCACTACTTTCCAACCACTAGTGAAGCCCATGAGCACCACAGGCTAAGCACAGTGCAGAACCCCAGCAGGCATCTGTTACTCCAGACTATACCTCTGTGTAGCACAAAAAAATGGGAATACACTGCAGTGACATACCAGACTCAGTACAGGGTAACTGCAGAGCCACTACAGACAGAATTGTGTGTGTGTACTATCTCACTTAAATGCAGCACTACACACAGAAGCAGTTGTGCTGCCAAACGTTATGAAGAAAAAGGGTAAGACACGAAGACAGACCTAGATTATTTTTCCCCCATGCCAGGCATCTGTAAAATACTGCAAACAGTTAGCACAGACAAAGCTTTAAAATAAATAAAATGAAAAAAAAAGTTTATGAAAATTAAAATGAAAAAAATAAACTAAAAAATAAACTAAACTAAAAATAAACTACAAATAAAGTACAAATAAAATTATAAATAAAAAGAAATAATTTTTTAAATAAAATAAAAAAGTCTCCAGCTCAAACTGTAGAAAATTTACTGTGTAAGCAGACTACTTTCACACAGCAGAAACTCATATCATGTCTTCTGCACCGCTTCTGACAACACAGTAGAATAGCAAATTCCTTGACAAAAGTATTTAATCTGGCCTTAAATGTATCATGAAAACAAAGGCTACTGATGTCTAGAATAAACTGGTCACACAAAAACATAAATCACCTGATCATTTGTGGTCCCTTTTAAACACAATCCTTTACCCGGAATTTCTTCTAGATTTAATTGTATTCATTAAACCTTTACAGCATTGAAAAAAAAAACAATCTCCCTCTAAGATTTACACAACACTAAAATCAGCCACAGAGCATCTCTGTAGAGCAGAATACAGGAACTGGAAAAGTGACTGTTGTGAGAATTGAGCCAGAGGCAATCTCTGCACTGTCGGTATAAGAGGACACAAGAGCCCATAGATGGCAGGTCAAAAGAAACCACCCTCTGAAATACTGCAAGATGGCAGGGCAGAGAAGGCAGATGTAATCAAAGCATTTGGGATTTCAGTTCTCTTGTACCTAGAGTCTCTAGTCCCATCAATAGTATTAACAAAACTAAAGTCTCCCTCATCATTTGCATCTTCACACAGTTCTACATGAGAAGTGAGTTTAATGGCTTACTAATTTTAAGTTTGGAAAGGACCCTCTGAAAACTTAAAACATCCAAAGATAACTCTGAAAGACTAATGGCCAACTTGTACTTCCCTAAGCTTCAGTCCAAGACTAATGGCCAACTTTTATCTCCCTAGAACTTCAAACCAAGTGTCAGCCTCTGTCCATTGGTCAGATACTGCAATTTCTTTATCATCTTTGTGGTCCTTTACTGAACTCTCTCCACCAAGCCTCACCCTTTCTTGTATCAGGGAGCCTGTAACAGTGTTGCACATCCTGGAAGGTGACACAGTCCTCCACCTGTGGCCTCACCAAGGCTGCACACACAACAAAGCTGAACTCCCCTTGACCTGACTGCAACACTCTTCCTAAATGTTGCCCAGAGAGATTTTCACTCTACTCCTTACAAGGATGTATAGCTGGCTCATGGCTGGCTTGCTGTTCAACAGGACGCCCAGGTCCTTCTCTGTAGCTGCTATTCCAGAAAATTCACGCTTTCCCTTTGCTTCATGAGGATCCTGTACCCACCTTCTTCCACACAGCAGACCAAACATCAAGTGTTTGTATCATCCAGTTCTCTCTATCTTACGTTATCTGCAAACTTGCTGAGGGTAAACTCTACTCCACTGTCCACAACTTCAATGAAGATGTTCAATAGCAGGAGCTCCAGCCACAAACCCTGGGGTACACTGGAACAGCTTCTTCCAAATGGCCTTTGTGCCATTAACTGCATCCCTGAGGACCTGTGCCTGACCATTCTGATAGCTCTGGAAACACCTCACTGCTCACTTCTCCACATACTTGCCGCCTTTTCCATGACAATGTCATAGGAGACAATGCCAAAAGCCTTACTGAGGTCAAGATAAATATCATCCATTGCTCTCTGTTCATCTACCAAGCTAGTCGCCTCATTGTATAGGGCTATTAGCTTGCTGAAGTGTGATATCCCCTCCATAAAGCCATTCTGACTGCTCTCATTCATCTTCCTGTCCACCACATGTCTGGAAACACGTTTCCAGGATCAACTGGTGTGCAACCTCTCCATGGACTGAAGTGAGGCTGACTGGCCTGTAGTTCCTTGGATCCTCCTTCTTATCCTTCCTGATGACAAAATTAATATTTGCTCTCCTCTCTCACTCAAGAACCCCTCCCCAGTGACCATTAGACCTCTCAAAGATGGCTTTGCAATAACATCAGCACATATAGAATATTAGGTTCTGTTTTGTCGGGCCAGGGTTTTATGAGCCTTCAAAAGGGAACCTAATACACCCAAGGATAGCTTGGCTATTACCTTTGGAGGCGAAGAATGAGCAGGATGGCTTCTGCTGCGGTGTTTGAAACAAAAAGGTTTAATAAAAGGCAAAATAATAAACAGAAAATCCGAGCCAGGTACAGAGGTCTGCCCTTGGTAGAAACACGTTCACAAAAGCCTCGTGGTCCTTTTGTTCTCTCTTTTTCTACCTTATGGCCCAGGCGGGACCTTTTGGCTTCTATCCAATTAGGTGACCCCAAGGTTTTAGTGACGTCTCTGGGGTCCTATAAGGTGGCTTTTCACCTGATCGTTGGGAGAAACTTCTGGGCTTCTTTCCTTTTTTGGGGGACAAAGGCTAGCTTTGCCACTCTGTCATTAGGGGGCATTCTCCTACACTCCTACAATAGAAGAATGGAACACCCACGGAACCATTCTGTCAAGCCCTATGGACTTACAACGTTATTTAAGTGTTCCCTAACCTGATTCTTTCTTCACTGAGGGTGGAGAAAAAAGGCACAGCAGAACCTGAAGATGACAAGGACATGAGACCAGAGACAATCCCCACCCAATTTTAAGGGCGTTGTTTAACTTGTCTAACCAGTATTCAGCTGGAAGAGACAGTCCCACTGGTAGTGAACAGATCTCCAACCCCAGGGAAGTCTCTTCCAGTGAACAAAATAAAAAATACTTCTCTAACTCAGAAACTCATCTTCAGTACTTAAAATAGGTTTCATTACTATAGATAAGATACATTTGGTAACACTATCTGTCTGAACTGTGAAAATAAATAAAAATAGCTTTGCTTTTTCATAATGTTCTAACATGAAGAAACAGATAAGAGGGACATTATTATAATATGAAAAAAACAGCCAATAATATAGTAAAACAGCCAAAACTTCTACATTTTAAAATTTTTATCTACTAAAAGTTGTGTGCTTTTGGAATGGACCTACCATGCTATAATGACACCCTATTTAAATGGAGCCGACCAGAATTTTGTGGGGAAAAAACAAATTTTAAAATGAAGCCAAAACTGGAAAAAAAACCCCAAAACAACCCTGTCAGTTAAACACATCACCAGAAGACAAGGAAAACCACAGGAAAACAGGTCTGTATCTTCAGGTTCTATACTTAAACTTTCTCTCTGTGTAGTCAGTGTCACTTCTCAGGAAACAGTTTCTGTGACACTCAGGAACTTGAGAAATTGTTAGAAGACCATTAAATAAAAGGCAATATAAACTCAAACAGCTAGGAATACTTGAAGCTTGTGAATGGAATTTCAAAATTAGCAACAACAGGGGGAGGGGATGAAAGGTTCAAGCTATGAATTCACAAAAATTAGAAAAGAGATACAAATGTCTTGATGCTCCCTGAAGACCACTTTAGACATTCAGTCAATTGATTTGCACAGAGAAAACCTCGAACAGAATAAATGATAAAAACACTGACATGATATACACATTTATATTTTACAAGGGAATCTAAAATTAGTATGTATGCATATCTAAGTGGCACATTCCTATGAGCTTTAATCTAATGCCTCATAGATTATTATCACAGTAAGTACAGCACACCACAAATTACATAGGGGACCCTTAACTTCACTTCTCAACTACACACATCTGACAAACCACCCTCGCTCTGCCAATGTAATTTTAAGCATAGTATTTATAAATGGGATACAAGAAGGTTGTAAGCTGTGACAATTAAAGCACACTATAGTGTTGTTAAGAGAGCATAGAAAGAAAAGGTTATACGCAGTGTCTCAATTTGCTGCTCCTGCTTTGTTTCCTTGAAAATGAGCTCCAGCATACATATCGAATTCTTATTTCACCAGAAGACAAACAAGAGCATATGCATGAACTTCAGAGGGTCCAACAAGGTAGTTAGAATACTGGCCCTTCAGTCCTCCCATCATGGGCCAGCTTCAAATTTTGGCTTCAACTCTTTATCATTAGCCAAAGAAAAACTACCAAGTATTGGTCTGAATTAGGCAAAGAAACTACAAGCACAAGATGGTACATTGGCCATCAGCCTACACACCCTTTCTTCACATACAGGATCATTCAGGACTTTTTTCATACTAAGCAGATCTTCAAAAAGATCTGCTGCCAAACGCTGCCAAAAATTTTTTCTTCTGCCATAAAACATCTTCTGTCAAAAGAAAAATTTCCAGTGATAGCAGATCCTTCTCTGTTATCCCTCCCTACTATCTCTAGTTAAGAGTAGCACTAATTTGAAATCAAGTTGCTAAATGTAAGGTCTAAACAATACTTTTATTTAAAATCTGTATATCTCCATTTTCATTCCCCAAGTTTATTCAGCATCTTCCTTACTATTCTGTGATTCATGCAGATACAAATTTTGAATAGCAAAATGACTTGAAATTAGCTTATTTTGATTTGTTGTATGTCACTAAAACAAAAGAATATTCAAACTCTTACACAAGCTTTATGAGTTTTTGAAACTGGAAACATTTCTACTGATCACAATTTGCTGCAAAAGCATGACAAACACTTCAACTGAAGATTCTTTCTTTCTTTCTTTCTTTCTTTCCTCTCTATGTAAGTGAACAGCCACAACAATAGAATAAGTTTACATCTTTACAGTCAAACTTTTCACTCTCTGAAGGGAAAGAGTATCATGTCACCCCTTGTGGCATATCAATGAAAAACTATTTTTTAAAAAGATTAGGCTTGGGCATGGTAATTCCCCCTAGTTTTTCGGTTCTCTAAAATTTACTGCCTAAGACTCATACCTTCAACAGAAAGGAAAGGGAACTGAACTTTTTGAAGGGCTCTCCCACCAATTAAACAAAAAACTCTGAAACAGTTCCACTGTAGCCTCTTATTTCTCAATCATGCTACTGCAGAGCAAGCAAAACCTCTAGTTTTAGTTTTGATATTCCCACCATCCAATACAGAACTGTCCTCATATATATTCTACCACTGGACAATATAGAAGAACTAAAGAAGACATCCATACAATTTACAATTTACCTTCTTGCCTCATGTTTTAAAAAGAAGTATAAAAACTAAGGTTTCCTGCAGAGCACTAGGGAAGGAGCAAGGGTCCTCTGCTAGATCTGAGCACTGATACTTATGTATGAGGATTACGCAGAGTCAAAATATAGCAGTCCGTTTTTTAACCAATTAAAGCCAACACATTCATTAGTACAGCCACAAACTTAATACTTACCTTTACAGAGACTTAGCAAAAATATAGAAAACCCAACAAAAAAAAATACACCTTCATTTCTACTTTGTGCTCAAGTTCCTTATGGGAGAATGAACCAACTAAGCACACTGTGTTTTGTATATGAATCTAGAACATGAACACTGCTTTTTAGCATATGGTCCCCTTTTCTATGTACAGTTATGGTTCATAAGCAACATTATCTCTGTGAATCAAATATAAATGTTACAACAATCAAAACATCTTTTAAGAAGTGTTTTAGATATACATGAAGCTGCTAAGTCCTTTGGATGACATAATGATGACTTTTTAACCAAAAAAAATGTTTCTGGTTTTGCACTGTACTGAAACATAGATTATTTAAAAAATGCAAGCTAATCCATAACATGAAATAACTTCACATTTACAGGCAGTTTCAACTGAGTAACTTCAATTCACTACAGCCAGGTTTCTTCTCCTTGAGAACCTAACACACTTTGGGGTGTAATGATTCCGCTAAATGGTACTGACCATTTAGCAAAGGCCTCACAGATGCTCATTCCTTGCCCATTAACAAGGTTCAAATTCAAAAGCTAAAGTGTGAGTTGAATTACATCACCGCCCTAGTCACCATATGTTATGTAGGAAATCACCAGAAATTCTTCAGTACTTGAGAATTGTCACAAGAAAGAAGTAGCAGTTGATAAGGACGGAAGTTTTGCCCTATGCTGAGCATATAAAGCAGATAACTTCTTATTTCAGCTGTTCCCCTGACTATGTCTACCCAAGACATGAAAGGAGGAGACTGTGGAAGAGTTGATAGCACCACACGGAGCATTATCATCAGGCACTCAAACACATAGAGTAAGCAAAAACAAAACAAAAAGTGTGACAAGTTTTATTCATGTCTGTATACCAAGATCTGCAAATAGTTGTCTTTGCAGGACAGAATTGATTCCTACTACTAAAAAAAAGGAAATAAAAGCAACTTCTTCAGACATCATTGATGAACTGTCACTGCAACAGTTCTATCCACAGAAGTTAAACAGAATAACCTCCTCAGAATAAAAACAAAAGGGGCACAAAGTACATTACCCTGTACAACATAAATATCTGCACAATTTGCCTCTATCACTTTACCAGTGTAATTCTGTTTCAGCTTTGCTGCAGGATTAAAGGGAACTTATCCTCAAAAGATTCCACCAACTGTTTTTTCACATAGCAGAGAAACCTGCACCATTCTGAAGAATTAGCCAGTACAAATGTACCCATTTTATGAAGCTACCAGAACAAACCCATCAGTAAAGACACAACCTGCTGACAGTTATCCCTCTACATTATGTTTACATCAAGGTTTAAAGTATAAGGTCTTGGGAGCAAGGACATTATCTTTACAGTTGTCTGCAAAGCATTTAACAAAATGCAAGCACTTGAAAAACAAAAATCTAGGGAAGAAATTAAAGTGGAGCCGCACGCTTGGCATTTTCTCCTCAGTTGGTACAAATTTTGTCAGGGTACAGGGCACAGTTGTAAAAAATTCCTGAATCCTTGTCAAACACATATATACACAAACAGGAAAAATATACACTGCTATAGAACCCCTGAAGATAAGGGGCTAATGTGTATATCTCAAACACCAATAGCTGAATAACTGCAGAGCCAACCAACAGTTTGTGGTAAATGGGATGTGGCTGGAGAAGGGGATGTGCAGAGGTAGGACAGCACTCTTCTGGGACCAGCATCCTCATTCTAGTCCACGGAGACATAAAAAACAAGACAGCACCAGCACAGAAGCAAGCATGACTGTTGACCAAAGCCCAATGCAATATGGGGATAATGAGATCACCAGGAGTCCCCCAAAACCCTCCAAGCCATTTCCAGAAAGGCCTCAAAGAATGGACCATGGAAGACAACTGATCTACATATAAAATTAAAACCGTAGCTTCAGGACAAGGAAATCATCTATAAAAAGGTACCCCACCAAGCCCTGCCTGCACATCCCAGGACATCCCATAGCCAGACCAACACTAGGAATCAGGGCTGGTGATTTCCTTCTCTCTTTTTTCCTTTTTCTCTCTCTCCCTCTCCTTAATTCATCTCTTCCCCTCTACCCCATTCCTACTATGTAAGCTGTGGGCTTATATAGTAGGCCAGGGACAGACATACCCATTTCAGTGCCAAGTGTGCAACTGATGTATAAAACCTGGTGATTTTTTGTGGACCCTCCAACTTTTGTTGTCCCTTTCAACCACATGCATTTATGAATCTTGGGTGCTCCTTTCCCCTTAAGTGCAGAACACCGTAACTTCCCAAGTGCAAGTACTGTTAAAGCATAAAAGAATTATCCTACCAACAAACAGAGAGGTGCAAAGATAGAATTAATTTAATGAAACTAAAATGCAACTCCTCAAAACTTCCAGAAGGAGAAGAGTCTATAAAAAGATGTCACCCAAAATAGTAAGTGGGGGATGCAGTTCCTTGATTTCAGTGAGAGCATCTTGAAAACAAATAAAAGTATCTCAGCACTGAAAATTAATAGCTTAGAAAAACAGGCAACACGACACTTTTTCTGTGAGTTAAGAAGTGAATATTTCTATTACTCTCATGCACATACAATAGACAACAATCAAATGAAATGGCCAGTCACACCAGAACTCTCCATCTACCAAATGCCTTCCAAAAAATCATACTCATACAAGGAATATACAACATCATTCTTTTCTGTTGGTTCAGTTCTTTAACAAGTGGCTCAGCCCACCAGTCAACCCCAGCCACACCTAGACTAAAGACAGAAGAGCCACAAGACACAGCCAGAGATTAGAGCAACAGGCCCCTACTCATGTTCCATAGTACCCATACTTTCAAAACAACAAAACTGAAACAGAAGCTAAAACAAAGCAGCAAGACCATCCAAAGCAGAAAACTGAAGTTAGTTCAACTTTTAGATACTGACAGCATACAGATAAGAACTTAAATGAGAGTCAGAATTTACAAAATTTATGTAGATGCAAGTCCTTCATTTGTGGTCAATATAACAAGCTACAGGAGTTAAAATACACTGCAGTAATTTTAAAATACAGTTTCACATGCTTAACTACACTTTTTCTACAAGGTTTTAACACATGCAATCTTCCCAAATATCTTTGCACTGCCCTTAGAGAAAACCTTTTTTTCATTAGTTCACTACTGCTAATACTTCGGTACTGTAGAAGCTCTCAAAACTATTTTAGAAGGTGACAACTCAGGTAAATGTGTAACCTCTACCAGACGCTCAGTTTAAAGTCTACCCATTAATGCTTTAATTATTTAAAGCCTCATGAATCATCAGGGTGTGGTAGGGGATAGAGAACTTCAGTAAAATTACCACTGACTTTTGAATTAAGTTGCTCTGTCCATCTTAATTTTCTTTCAGCATTCTGCAGCAGCAGTTCTGTTGAATGCAAACCTACAAAAAATTATCACATTAATGCCAAAATTAAACAAATATTTAATCACTGCGGGATGAATAAAACTACAATACATCTAAAAATAACAAGGAAGATAAGCCAACTCACTGCTAGATTTAATTTTGAATCACTCCAAGGAGAAGGAGCTTTTTTTGAAGTACTATACTTGCAGACCAGTCAGTCTAATTCATTCCCATTACAGAACAGGAAAACACACTGAAGTCAATCTTGTAATATCAACATAGAAAAAAAGCTAGTTGCAGAATCAGTAAAATAATTTTTGGTTAAAAAACCCTCTGGCTTTCATATGTGACAAAGAATCATGGAAAGAAATAAAAAAGAGTAAAAACCCCTCTATATTATTACTACCCTGATGCTGTAAACACATCTAACACAAATGGAAGGAATGACACATGCAAGCTATCCAGAAGACTTGTTCAAAAGGGTATAACATTCACTGTTGAGATTACAACATTAACATGAAGGCTAAATTCCTTATGGATTTAGTCTAAATATAGATACTTTTTAATCTCACATAAAAATCATACTCTTATCTACACGTTTCTCTCTGTACCTGTATTCTTCAAATTCTTGAAGAAATATTCCATTAATTATAAAAGCCAGCAAGTAAAAATTCACAAGATTCAACATTCTCAAAATAAATAAAAAAAAAACCACCAAAACAAAAACCAAGGAACCTCTAACCAGTAAAAATTACAGGTTTAACTGTTCTACTGATAAAATGTTTTTTTCAAGTGTAAATTGATTTATGAACACTACAACACTTACCTAATCCAAGAGGACCGCACAAGGTGCTAGTACAGGGTGATTTATATTTTTCCAGTTTGTTTTCCTTGAGATAATACCCCGAGTTCCTGTTGATACTACATTCGTGGCAGTCTGACATAGATTTGACCTCACAGAAATCAGCTACCCATCCTTCTCGCTTATAGATTCTGCAAGTCTACTTACAAAGTCTGCCAATGTCTGTCTCAAAAACCTTTTATTTTCTCTGACAGTTTCTTCTCTTGTCTATTCAATGCAGATACCAGTATATGCAGCATCAGCTCCAAGTGAAATAAACACAGGTTTTACTCCACAAACTGTGATGTCAAAAACCCAAATTTCACATATGAACTGAAGAGCATTTCCTACCTTCCGGCAGCCAGAGGCATTTATAAACAGTTATCTGGATACCTCCATACTGCTTATGGGCAACAACATTCTTCAACAAAAACAGTAAATAAAATATAAAAGAAAAAAGTATAAACAAACATCTATTAAATTCTTCATTTATAAAATAGGTCTCACTGCAAAATGAGAGAAGACTATGTCAGAAAATCTAAACAATGAAAAAAGGGGGGAAAAAAAATCTGCCATGAAACTTTTCAGCAATGTCCCCACAGTGACTCAGGCCACATTTAACCTGGAGCCAGTTAACAAGACTGGTTAAACCTCCGATTCAGAAAGAATGTTGCCGAGAAGAAAAACAATATGTAAAAAGACGAAAACAGTTTATTTTGGCAGCTGAAGTATTCAGAACTTCATAAATTTAGCTATGTATCCATGCCATGCGGACAAAAGAATCCAAGGGTGATGTGCTCAACACTGCTAGAAGAAAAAACCTCACGATTTCCTCAATTATCTTCCCCGATGTCTACTGCTTGTTTCAGAGGCCTTTTCAGGACAAAGCACGCACAAATTATCCCAGAACAGTATCCGATATTTCTTCCCTTTCACAGGAAGCAACTGCTGCAAGTCGGTGTCCACCTTTTTTCTTCTCTGGCAGCTGAAGCAAAAGGCTGCAAACATCCAGGACTGACTCTATCGTTCAAGCAACCTAGGTAAGAAGAACCAGAAAAATCAGTTTTCCCTTATGAAATCCGGACTGGCGTTAGACAAACACAAAACAAACAAAACCCAAACGCCTGAATCTTAAAAAGAGAAACAAATAGAAACCTGGATCCCAGAGACAAGCACGGACGCAACCAGGGCGCCGAGCCCAGAGCGGAAGCCTCGGCTACTCCTCCACTCGCGGCGCGGACAGGGCGGCAGCGGTGTTTGACGGAGGGCGCAGCCTATCAGCGAAATCCTCCTGCTGCCGCTCAGCCCCGGCAGGAAAACACGCTGGGGGTGCGGCGGGGGACGGGGAGTAGGGGCTGGCAGGGTTGCGGGGAAAAACAGGGAAAGGAAGGGTCATGGCTCGCTTTATTGGGAAAGCTGAACAGATGTACAGGAAGCACCCGGGCGGGAAGCGCTGATCTGGGCCAGGGACATTCCCCGGAGGGGCGGCGGGAGCCGCCGAGGGAGCCCCAGCGCGGCCCGGGGCATGCTTCCTTTTCCGGGGTGTGCGGACAGACAGACCCCGCTCCCGGGCTGTGGGGACACGCAGAACCCCGGCTCTCGGGGCGTAAGGGCAGACAGAACCCCGGCTCCCGGGGTGTGCGGACAGACAGAACCCCGGCTCCCGGGGTGTGCGGACAGACAGCACCCCGGCTCCCGGGGTGTGCGGACAGACAGAACCCCGGCTCCCGGGGTGTGCGGACAGACAGAACCCCGGCTCCCGGGGTGCACGACCTCCCGCTGCGGCTCCGCCGAGTGCCCGTCCTCTGCCCTCCCGGCGGCCGCCCTGCTCGCGCCGCCGGGGGCGGCTCCCCCTGCGGTCCCTGAGGGCGGTCCGGGCAGCCCGGCGGGGTAAGGAGGGTGGCGGCCCGGCCGCTCTGTGTTCCCTGCGCTCCCGTTCCCGGGGCTGTCCCGGGCTGTTCCGAGTGCCGCCCCACACCCCCGTGCGCGCGCGCGCACCGCGCGCTCGCCTCGCTCCCTCAAAATGGCGCCGCTCCGCGCCGCAGTGCTCCCCGCGCGCGCGCGCAAGCTCCGCGAGAACCCCCGCGCGGGGGCCCGGGGAGGAGCGGGCGGGGCTCCCCCGTACCGCCCCCGCCGTGACGTCACGGGAACCATCCCGAACGTTCGGCGCGGGACGGGGAATCCCCAGAGCGCGCCCCGCCCTCGCGGCGGGAGTCCCCGGCGCCGCCGTCACCGACCGGGCAGCGGCGCGGGGGCGGGCCCGGGGCGCGGGGCCCGGCGGAAGTGCCGCGCGCCTGCGGGAGCGCCCGCCTAGCGCCGCGGCAGGTCAGCCTGCGGGTGCCGGTGCCATCCCCGCGTGAGGAAGCGGCTGCAGCGGGCACCGGGAAGCGCAGGTCCCTTGGCTCCGCAGCGCGGGTTAATCGCGGGTTAATCGCGGCGCCGGCGGGGCTCAAGGCCACTAAAAACCGATAACCACCGACTAATAAAACAAAATACCAGGATCTTCGGTAAATCGACAGATACTTCGGTGTACAAGCGCACGAGTGGAAATACCCTGGACGTCTGCGCAATTACTCTGCGTGCGCAGTTCTGAGAGAACAGTGATGGATAGATTCTTACTGCTGGGGTTCTAAATGCCTAAATCAGCAATTTTAAATTCTTATAATCTTTTTACCAACACAATTTTTTTTAAATGAATTAGGTAAAAAAGTAAATTTACAAAATTATATTTAGATCTAGTTAGAAAGAATGCTGACAAGTGTTTGTAGCACCTGCATTTGTTTCTGGTTTTTCTCTGGAAGTTTCCTCCACAAGTTATTGTAGAAACTGAGATTTGCACTGATTTTGACAAAAATTGGCTCAAACTGTAGGATTCTTTTTTAAAAATGTATTTTACAGGCCTGTATATATGGTTAAAGTAAACTGGCTTTCATACCTTGATAGAAATCACTAGAAAGCAACAATTACCAGAAACTTGACTAAAAATCAACAACTGAGAAAATAAAGTAGAAAAAGCACATGATAATTTTATCTTTAAACTGACAAAAGCTCTGAAACAATTCAGAAGCACTGAAACAATCTTCAGCTCAACTCTTGAGTAGTTAAACCCCAGTTCTGATTTCTAACACCAGCAGCATTTTTCTAGGTTCAGGAATTCAAGATTCAACACAGTCTTGACTGCAGTGAAACCTCCTTTCTCCTCACCCTTGAACTTGTTTGTCCTTCTGTTTGCCTGTGCTGCAAAAGCAAGGATTTCCAGGAAGGATGTGGGAGCATTCGCTGTTGTCCCTTAGTTATTTGCACAGCCTGATGCCAAACCTGAAACCGAGGGCAGGAAAGGCAGGGCAGTGCTCTGCCACCTGGCCCAGCTCTGAACCAGCAACCCAGGTCTTGATGAACCTCACTGGCCTCAGTCTATCAATCCAGCCTGTCCAGATCCCTCCTTTCCTGCCCTCCAACAGACCAACGCTCATACCCATCTTGGTGCTGTCTGCAGCACTGAGGATACACACTCAATCCCCTAGTCCAGATCATTGATAAAGATATTAAACAGAAATGCCCCCAGCACTGAGCCCTGGGGAGCCCCTCTCATGACGGGCCACCAGCTGGATGTCACTCCATCACCATCACTCTGGGCCCAGCCATCCAGGCAGATTTTAGGCAGTGAACAGAGCACTTGTCCAAGCCATGGGCCACCAACTTTTCCAGGAGAATAGCATTGGAGAAATATCAAAGGCTTTACTAAAGTCCAGGAAGACAACACCCAGAGCCTTTCCTTCATCCACTAAGCAGGTCACCTGGACATAGAAGGAGATCAGGTTGGCCAAGCAGGATCTACTTTTTCTGACACCCTTGGCTGTCCTGCACATGCCATGTGATTGCACTGTAGCACTCAAGATGATCTGTTCCATAACCGTGCCAGGCACCAGTGTCAGGCCAGTAGGTGCCCAGAACCTCCCTCCAGCCCTCCTTGTAGATCGGTGTCACATTTGCCAACCTCCCAGGTTAACCAGGGCCATTGGCAAATGAGGCAAAGTGGCTCAGTGAGCTCTTCCACCAGCCCCCTCAGTATCCTTGGGTGGATTCCATCTGGCCCTCTACACTTTTGATGCCTAAGCAGCTCAGTAGGTCTCTAACTAACTTCTCCCGGAGAGTGGCTCAATTCTCCTCCTTGTCCCTGTCTACCAGCTCAGAGGGCTGGTTGCCTTGGTAATAACTGGCTTCTTGTTAAAGGCTGACCCAAAGTAGGCATTAACTACCTTTTCCTCATCTTTAGGTACAATGTTTCCCTCTGCATCCAATAAGGTATGGAGATTTTCCTTGGTTCTCCTTTGGTTGTTAATTTTTTTTAAAAGAACCCTTTTAATTATCTTTCACAGGAGTGGCCAGATTGAGTTCTACCTCAGCTTTTGCCTTTCTAACTTTCAGTCTACATGACCCAATGACATCCCTGTACACTTCCCAAGTCACCTTCTTCCAAAGGTCATAAAATCTCTTTTTTAGCTTGAGCTCCATGAAAGCCCCCTTCTTACTCCCTGCCCCCTCCAGCTCATCTTTTGGCAAATAGGGCTGAGCTGCCCTCGTGCCTTTAAGATTTACTTCTTAAAATATGTTTAGCCTTATTGGATCCCTTTGTTATTAAGGATTGTTTCCCAAGGGACTCCATGAACCACTGTCCTGAAGTGGCCAAAGTCTGCCTCTGGTAAGCCAAGGCAAAAGTTTAGTTGATGCCCTCTCTTCCTTCCCCAAGAATTGAAAGCTGTCATTTTGTGGTCACTATGCCCAAGACAGCCTCTGACCACCACATCACACCCAGCCCTTCTCTATTCACCAACAGCAGGTCAAGTGAGGTCTTCTCTCACTGGCTCACACACACCATCTGTGTGAGAAAATTGTGTTCCACATGGTTCAGGAACCTACTAGAATGCCTCTTCTCTGCTGTGCTGAATTTTCAGCAGAGATACAGCAAGTTAAAGCAAGGTTTCCCGCAATAACAAGGGCCAGTGATCATGAGATATCTTCCAGTTTCCTACAGAATGTTTTGTCTACCTTTTCATCCTGGTTAGGTGGTCTTGAACAGGCTGCCACCAGGATATCTGCCTTGTTGGCCATCCCCTTGATTCCTACTCCTCGGGACTCGAACTTATGACATCGCTGTCCTTGAGCTCTATGCATGAAACACTCCCTACTGTACAAAGACACCCTGCCACCTCTCCTTCCTCACCTAATGAGATGAAGTACGAGACCAAAAATGTGTTTTGGCAGGCAAGCACTTGAAATGTGCTTTCAGTTATAGTAGTGGAATACAAGATACTTACATGAGTACACACACAGATTGTTAATTAAGGAAATACTGTAGAAAAATATAGAAACATAATTAATTTCCTACTCTTACACACTCTTGTGTCACTCCAGAAGATGTACAAAAAACTTCATAAAAATTTCCATGTAAGAGGTTTTAAACTGATTAATACAGATTTGATCCAGAAAGCTTCTGATGCAGAAAGCCCAATATTTAAAAACTAGAAAGCAAATGGCCACCTAATGCTAACAACAAAAACCCCAATTCTAATGTATGTTCTTCTCATCAAATGATTATTTTTATAATTAGCTCTGAAACACAGTGAGAGTTCCTCAATACAAACACAGTTCTAATGAACTATCCTTACTGCCCAGTTTTAAATATCTTTCAGCTGCATGTTCACTTATATTTTAAGTAGCAAAATTAAAATAATGGAAGCAGTATAAAAAAGTGCACAACAACATCTAGGCATTATCATTTGCAATAACATGAACACTAGTGTAAAGTGTCTGGACTTCTCTATTTTTATGTATTATATCTTCCTGGTAAGAAGGGTAAGGTGACTTTACCAGTTTATTCCAGATTTCAGTGGGTCTGTCTACATAAATAAGGCAACGGGATTTGACTGTACTAAATAATTGGTTGTTACTATTTGCATTATATTATGTATAACCTCTAGTTATTTGATTTTGCAGGAGTTCTGAGAATCTCTGCATCCAATGCACTTATATAATAAGCAACTACCAGACAGGACTGGAAATTAAAACATAAGTGCTTATTGAGTCCTTAATTTCTGAAATACTTTTATATTAAAATTACCACTGACTTTGACAGGAGCAGAATTTTCGGCAAAGATTTCAATAAAGCTGGAGTTAACAGACCATATTTTGAAGTAATACCTCAGTATTAATTTTGAATTATATGAATTTGACCTATATTATCAAAATAAATTGCTCATTTTACCTCTCTCAAGATAATATCTGTTTCTACCTGAAATAATCAGTATCTTGGTGACACTATTGAAAAGCCAGGACAAAAACAGGGATGGACAAAAACGGCCATGCTTTTCTTTATGCTAATTAGACATAGAAATTCTTTTAGAACTAAGCTTTTAAAAGAGCAGCTTCTCTGTTTCAAGTTTTTCATACATATTGTAATTGAAAATAGCCTGAGTAGTAGTTTTTTCCCCTTCAACAGTGAAAGCATCCATCTCCAATAACACATTCCATAAACACTGTGCAGTAGGAAGCTAAGGGCTATTTGAAGCCAATTGAATGGTTTATCTCCATTAAGTAGTATTCCTTCCTCATTACGAGAGATAATAAATAGAAGATAAAAGGGTGCAACTGTTCTTCAAATATGTCCCAGATGAACACTGCCTACATTACATTTCTTCTGTTGAAGGACAAATCATGGTATACATCTTCTCCAAAATATTATATATCTGAATTCAAAATGTACTCAACTTCTGCCACCCATGAAGTAACATCAAGTGAATATTCACTGTTCTAAATTAAAAAAAAAAACAACTTAAAATAATAACTGTTAATGACAAGAAACTGTTTAGATAAGAAAGGAATTATGTTGAAGGAATTATGAACGAAACATTCAATACCAAGTGACTAATTGGATGCTTCTCTCTACCCTACTCTTTTCTCTATAAAGTTTAATTTCTGTGTTTTTCCTAAAATTAGCCTTGCTAACTTGTGAATATAGAGCATATTAAATTTTAAATAAAGAGCTAGATAACTGGCATGATATCAGGATCTTGCACATTCCAAAATATAAGTAGATCTCAGTTTAAGTCTGTTTTGTTTCATAGCCAATTTTACTTGCTTTAGCCCTTTTTTCTTTTCAAAATCTGTATTGGCACCAACTTGTGCCTTTCCCCCCCCCCCCCCATTTTTTAATTACTAGATTCATTTAAAAACTTTGCATATTCAAGTGAAGTGAAGAAAACTGTTTTTATAAGGATTTTCTACAAGTTTTGCCCATCCATGTGCACAGTACAAAGTTTTTAAAATATGTGTATCTTTGTGAACTCTTTGAAAGACAGTGATGATGCTTCCTGTGAACTTGGTCATTTAGGGTACTGAGGGAGCTGGCAGAAGCGATTGCGAAGCCATTCTCTATGACTTACCATCAATCCTGGCTAACTGGGGAGGTTCCAGTTGACTCTAGGTTGCCAAATGTGATGCTCATCCATGGGAAGGGGCAGAAGGAGGATGCAGGGAACTAAAGGCCGCTCAGCCTCACTTTGGTGCCCAGCAATGTCACGGAGGAGATCATCTAAAGTGTCACCATACAGCACACACAGGACATCCAAGGGATCGGGCCCAGCCAGCATGGGTCTAGGAAAGGCAGGTCCTGCCTGAGCAACACCAAGCTGGGAGGTGTTCAAGAAATTACTGGGCATGGAATCACTCTAATTGTCAAGGTGATGATCAAAGGTTGTACCCTATGATCTCAGAGGTTTTTTCCAGCATAAAGGATTCTGAGGTTCTGTTATTATTACAAATTGGCTCAAAAGAAATAGGCAAAACACCCTCAAAAAACAAGTACCAAGCCTCCTGTTTAGGAAACACTCCCTCCTCAATTCTCCCAAAACAAAAATATCTTACTACACTACAGCAATGTTGCCAGAAAGGCTAATAGCATATCTTTAATAAGTAAAGACAAGTTTCTTGAAAATATTTTTTTGAATTATGGTGGCTATTGTGTATGCATTTAAAATACTTTGAGAGACAATGAAAAACATAATGGGTCTTTTCCTTCAAAATGCGTGACACATCTGCCAATGTTACAAAATGAAAACTGGCAATGTGCAATACTGAGGAGAAACTGTTTCTTATTAGGCTGTCAATTGTTTATAATTGAATGACATACTTACCTTTTCATTAAAAACTTCCGCCTTGACCAAGAGCAGGGCATACAGAGGAGGTACTTGATTGTCTGTTTTTCTTTGCATAGCTGAGTAACAGTTGTTTTCAGTTATATTGCACGGACAGTCACATTTCCGCATGAAGATGATCAGAAAGGTACTTTCTCTAAGCAAGAAGACCTTTCTGGGAAAGCTGTGCCTTTAACAGAGCATAGGGCTCCTTTCCTCCATACCAGGTTTATCCATCCCACAGGTGTTAAAATCTGAGGAGGGCTGAAGGTTGCAGCCTAAGGTGGATCCCTGTTACGAAGCCTTCCTTAGATGACCTATGTAAAAATCTCCTAAATTAAAGTATTCACATTATACCACCTCTTGTGCACATCTTTTGTGTAATTAAAAGTGCTGTAATTATTTGCATGTGTAAGTCATATATCTGTAAGTCTGGATAAAACATCTTGTTATAAATCTCTCCATTTTTGTAAGCTTCACCAAAAGTATGCTGCTTTGCTCACTACTAAAATTAAATTGCTGTTTATTATTATTGTTTGCTAATTTACTATTATTATTATTATTAGTATTATTATTATTATTATTATTATTATTATTATTATTATTATTATTATTATTATTATTAAATATTTTCCATAGACAAGGACATTTCAGTGTCCCATGTTCTGAACTGATCAGGTGCCTCAGAGGCTGGGGGAGCATGGCCAGGAGAGCTGACCCAACCTGGCCAAAGGGATGTTCCATGCACAGACTGACGTGGCCAGGGTGTGAACTGGAGGGAGCTGGTGGGGAGGTACTGAATGTTGCTGTAGGATGACAGGCTGGACATCTGTCATTGGGTGGTGAGCAACTCCATTTGAGCATCTCCTACCTTTCTGGGGTTTTATTCTTCTCTCTCTCTCTGTTTCATTATTATTGTTGTTGATTATGAAGATATTATTGCTATAGTTATCATTGTATTATTATATTTTTTTTTCAAGTATTAAACTGATCTTATTTCCATCTAGAAGTCTACTTTTTTTTTCCTGACTGTTCTCCCTACCTGGGGAAAGCCAGAAGGCAGTTGCATAGTATTTAGATGATAACTGAGTTCAACCATGACAAACAACTAGGAGATTTTCAGCTTACTCTGCACATCCATTCTCTGTTGAAATAAAATCCTCAAATCGATGGCATCTGCACAACAAGAAATGTTATTAGGAATAGTAAGCAATATGCCTAATACACAGACGGAGTTCCTTTCATCCTCCCCTCCGAAAGCTCAGAGAACATAGATTGGTGGGAGATGGTGCCTTGTATTTTTATAATATTTCTTTTCCAATAAGTTGAACACTGCTGTGACATGGTTATCCTTGACATCAAACTATTAGGATGGTTCCCATGTGTTTCATGACCAGCAGCCTTCTTTTTCATTACCCTTCAGGTTACAGAGTTCAACTGCCCACCTACAACAAGCGGTCTCTGACAGAAGTAGAGCTTTTGGCTGCAGATATACGTGCAGGTCTGGACATAAGTCCTGTGCTCTGGACATAAGTCCTGTGCTTCTTGGTGGTTTTAATGTCAAGCAAACATCTCTGAGCATATTTAATTTACCAGCAGAGATACAGCCAAAAAAAGGTCTAAGACCAGCTCCATTTCCTGAACAAGAAGTCTTTGCTTTTTTCCCCTTATGCCTACAGAGAGGGCTATTTGAGGCCATTGCTCTAGGGCTTTGGGCAATGGTTTGCTGAAAAATGTGGACTGAAGTAAAAAAGTAGCACCATATCTACACCATCCAGACACAAACCAAGACTGCAAACACACTTATGGTAATATCTGATCATCATGTTTCTCTTGGATATGTTCATGACAGCACACACTAAGAGTGCAGGAAGCAAAAGACTAAATTTTACCCTTCTTTAGGAGTGAAGGAGAAAAAATTGCTACAGATGAAAAGATTTTTTTTCTAGAGCTTCTGCCCTCTTTCTCTTAAAATTCCCCATCTATAACTGCTCAGTTTCATTGCATTGTTGCGGATTTTTTTTTTGTTTGTTTGTTTCAGCTTTTTTATAATTAATTTTAGTTGTTTTTACTTTCTTTACTGTTTCAATTAATTGAAACAATTTTTGTTTGATATTAAATAGGATTATAAAATTCAGCCAAAACATATATATAATGTATCATCTTCCATTACTTCATAAAGTACAGTTTAGGCAGATTTTTGTCCCATCTTCCTGATTCCAATTCAAGAGAAAAGACACCTTGAAATACAGAGCTCCATGGCTTTTAAAATGCATGGTGGCCATGGAAAACTGCATCTGCATTGATGCAATTATTTGATTTGCTCTGTATATGCACAGGTATATTTTCTTCTGCCATGTGTAATTCTGAGTCCTTGTAAAATGGAAAGAGCAATATCACCTTGCCTTTCTATTCAGGGAGGCAGGGCAGAGAGCACTGGGCTCCAGAAGAAGCTCCACACCAACACCATACCAGACTCCACCAAAATACAAGATTTTGTTTCCAAGCTACATTTTATAAGCATTTCGGGTTCTCACCCCTGTTCCTGGAGGAAAACTGAAAAAGCAGAGGTGCAATCACATCACTGTTCCTTTCCATTTCCATTAAAAACAATTCTAGTCCAGTAATTCACCATCCTCACTCTTAAAAACCATTGGGAGATAAAACATCTTGTAACAGCATAGAATACAAGTGCATTATAGATATTACAATTTAACCCCCACTGTGTTACAGGATCACAGCAGGTCTTTTCAAACCTTCAAGATCCAGATTTTTTCCTTTTCTTTATCCTAAGTATTGGAATGTGCAAATATTTGTATGTTTTTCTGTATAGCTACAATTTCCAAGTGCAAAACTAAATCACAATGAAAACTCTTTTTGTTGTTATGCTTTAGAATCTAGTAATTTTCATTTTCCTTGCAGCCACCTGTCCACAGTAGTTTCTCCAGAATACTTGCTGCACCTTATATGACAGCTCTGGAACACACATCATGACCTGCTGTGATAGCGGTATGAGCTCATACTATTTTATCAAAGAGTACTGAATTATAATTTAAAAACTCAGTTCTAAATATGATAAAATATTTTAAGTAGCAAATTAACAATAGATTTTTCTGTAAAATTGCACACAATTTAAAAGCTTAATCATGTTAAACAGTCAAATTACTCTGAAGTAATCTTCTTCAGGAGTTAGGAAACAGGTACTTGCATCTAAATTGGAGAGCATTCCTATTAATAAAATGTATATAGTAGCAAATATGTACTTTCCTGAATTGAGATTTTTTTTTTCCTGCTGCATTTTCTGTGCAATTTTATTGATAAGATGAACAAGCCTGTATATATGTTATGTTACACATAACATATATACATATGTTATTCTGAGTTCATGACAAGCTATTTGCCTTTCCCAACCTGAGGCTCAAGAGTATAGGGAACTGGAGTTGTTGTATTTAGAGGGAAAGAAACTTAGAAAGGCTAAGTAGCATTAGTGGGTTATAATGGCATTCTGGATCAGTCAGAGGTGGAAAAGATTAAATCTGCTTTCTTAATTTTTGAGTAGAAAGAATCGACTCTTTCCTCTTAATGTTTGAGCATGTGCAGTGTGCTCTGACATAGCTCATCTGTCTGTTGCTGATCATTTTTACCAGGTAACTTCAAAAAACATGAAGGCTGATCAGGCAACAGAGGTTGAGGTACTGACGAAGCTGCCAGTGACTGTGATAACTTTCCTAAAATACATGTTTCTGAAAAGACTTGTGTGATTTTTATGTTGTCAGCATTCTACCCCAGGTACATTGAGAGCAGTATGACTACATTGTAGCTGCTTGCTGTGTAGTTTGAAGGCATACAAAGCTTGAGTACTAGAATTACATTAGACTTAGCAGTGCAGCATGACACAATTTCATTTACTCTCTTTCTCAGAGCAACAGGTCCCAGCAGAATGAGTTGTGCATTGTAGAATTCTTCTGTTCAAGTATCTAAACTAGCTGGAGATCTCTCCACTGTCTCCAAACCGAACTTAGGATGTATCCAAAGCAGCCATTCACTTTGTGTACAGCGTTCAGCCTCCACAATGCCCCATGTGGGACACAGCCTGGGCACTACTGCCTGTGAGTGTTGATGTGACACACACCATCCCTCCAGCAGAGCAATAGTCAATATAGAAATATAGAAAACATGACCATTGAAATTTGGCCAGAAGCAGGAATTTATTAATCAAAAATTAAAAGCATCAGTCTTTATAGCCTGGGATGAAAGAATCAAGCTAAAGTCAGCCCAACCCAACTTTATGTGTAGAGGAACAAGAAATGCTACTAAGAGAACAGGAAGAGTACGGCCAGCAGGTCAAGGGAGGCCAATCCTCTCCTTCTACTTGGCCCTTGTGAGGCTACATCTGGAGTACAGTATCCAGTTCTGGGTTCCTCAGTACAAAAAAAGACAAGGAGTACCAGAGAGTGTCCAGTGAAGGGCAACAAAGATGATAGGACTGGAGCATCTCTGTGTGATAAATGAATGTGATTTGTGCTAACAAATTGTTACAGACTGTAACTATATCAATATTTTAGAAAATATTTGTTAAAAAGTAATAGAGGAAAAGGATATGTAAATAGTGTCACAAAACACATGTCACACAGATGTTCATGAGAAAATAGGATGCAGGATATAGTTTGAGACAAGTAACATCCCAAATGGAATAGGCCTCGGATAATTAGAGAATCAGCCTTGAAATGGTCAAGAATTGAAATTATTCCAGGTATCTATGAAATAATAAGGCTTCTTTTTGGAATATAATGCTGGCTTCTATAACACAAGACTTGGGGCTATCTGTGGGGTTGTTCAAAGGACAGTGACAATGATGAGAAGCCTTTATCAGAAGTGACCACCAAAAGCCAAAGAAGACCCCTTAGAACAAGCAGAGCATGTGCTCTGTAGTATAGTGACGTGGATTTCAAGAATCAAAAATATATAAGTAGTGTTTGGATCCTTTTGCCTTTTGTACGTGAGGCAGGGTGAGAAGGCTTCGCCATATCCCAATCAATCAGTTTTGCTTATGCTTTATCCGAACCACTGCCAAATTATTTTGTACCTGCTTGATTATATTTGATTGTGGTATTTTATATAAAATTGCTCCTCAATTAAAATTGCTGCTAAATTCCAGCCATATAGGGACCTCATTCATAACATCTCTAAGGAGAGACTACAGGACCTGGGCATGTTTAGTCCACAGAAGACTGAGAGGAGATCTCATTATATAAATGTATAAATATCTCAAAGGAGGTGCCAACAGGATGGTGCCAGACTCCTTTTAGTGGTGCCCAGCAGCAGGACAAGATGTAATGACCATATATTAAAATAAAAAAGTTCCACCTAAACATGAGGAAGAACTTTACATTGAGGGTGGCAGTGCACTGGAACAGGCTGCCCAGGGAAGTCATGGCGTCTCCCTCTCCAGAGACATTGAACACCCACTCTGTGGCAGGCGTTTGGACCAGGGAATCTCCTGAGGTCCCTTCCAAGTCTGACAATGCTGTGATTGTGTATAAAGGAGTAGATATAACTCGCCTGTAACAGACACGGCACGTCTTAGATAAAAACACTGCGAAGTATATTTCACTTTCTCTGTTTGTCAGACGAGAAAGGCTGAAGGCTCTGGCGTTCTGGTTCATGTTATGACGCTGATGGCGTGGGGGTCAGCGTGACGCCAGCTCTCCTGCACGCCAGCACCCGGTACCGAGGTGACACGGCCGGGTCCGCTCTCGCTCGGCGCTCCCGGCCCAGGGTGTCGGAGTCACCCGGCTCGGCCGGCCCCGAGCGCTCCGCTGGCTGCCCCAGCACCGGCCCCGCCGGCGGGGCGGGCGCTGCGCGGCCCGCGGGCGGCGGAGGGGCCGCGGGACGGGCCGGCGGTGTCGCCGCTGCGGAGCGGGCCATGGAGAACAGCCCGGAGGGCGGGAGCAGGGGCGAGCCCCGGGCTGGGAGCGGGGACGAGGCGGCGGCCGGTCCGGTCCGTGACACGTCCCGCCTGGCCGGGGCCGGAGGGAGCGGGATCGCCGGCCGGGCCTGGCGCGGCCCCGGCGGGGGCCTTGTGCCAGAGGAGGAGGAGGGACGGAGAGCGGCAGGCGGGAGCGAGGGAAGGAGGGATGGGCGAGGGTGAGCGGGACGGAGCGGCCAGCAGGGCGGGACGCTGGGGCTGAGGCTGGAGGGGAGCAGGGGAAAGCGGGGTGGCGGCGAAACGGGTCAGCTCCGACGGCTGCGCGGAACGAAGGGCCCTGCCTGCTGCCGGGCCGCCGGGAGTCCGCTCTTATCTCGCTCTCTCTCTCTTCCCCGCAGGCTTCCTTTGGGAGTTCGAGCCCAGGTTCGTCCTCGTCCACCTTCTGCATCGCCACCCGGCCTGTCGCCTGCACGCCGTTCTCTCCTTGCTGCTCCTTTCCAAATTTATCCCCTCGTAGTTTTCCTAAGGCTTCGTGTGCGCACTGTTAACCGCCTGCCAGGTTTTTAAGAGGAGATGTGGGCTATGGAATCATTTACTTAAGTGCAGTTGCAGTTAGAAATTGGCTCCTTGGCACCAAAAATGAAATCAAAGTTGTGTAGCACTTTTAAATCAGCATCTCAGTAAAGCCAAATAGCCTGAAGAGAGACAGCTTCTCTTGTTGCTGATAACTACAGCCTTGTCTAAATTTTTGACTTCTTGGTAATAACAGAAAATGTTTAAAATCATAACAATAAGTAACTTTTAAGTCTGTAACTAAATGCTGTTCAGGTTCTGTGGACTACATTATACATCCAAGCATCATTAACATCAGCAGGGCTATTCTCAAATATTTGGGGAAGATACTTGCTTCTATGTAAACGCATTCTGCAGTGTCTGTCATCATCTTTAACTATTGTGAAATTTGTTGAGTTTGTATTTTTCAATATTGAACATTCATAACTACAGGAGAAGTGGGACTTTTTAATGTAGTCTGTGGAAGAGAACTTCCCCTTGAGTTAAATGGAAAGTGAGTTGGAAAAGCAATTAGAAGCAATAATGTTGATCACACCCGTATGTGTTTATGTTAGATTAAGGCAGTTGATACTTTCTTAAAACTTGAGCACGATGTGATGGCCAACAGCAGGAGGATTAAACACATAATGTCATTGTTGGAACTGTAGTAGCATTGTCAGCTATGCTGAAAATTCTGTGAGACCATAATATGAATAGCATGTGAATAAAAAGCATTTTTGGCCTGCATGTTTCTCTACAGTTTGATATTACAAACTTTGACAGCTTTTCTTAGGCAAACTGAACGTAGCTCAATTACCTGCATATACAGAATGAATACTTAGCATAAATGATGAACAGTTGCATTCTTTACAGTTCAGAAGTGTTGGTATATACAGCTGTCTCAAGGCTGAAAGCAGTGCAAAGAGGAATATTGTATTATTTTTTGAAGAGGGTTGAAAATTTGTGGTTATCTCTTTCAAAACTTTTGAAGAAGTTCCTTGGTAGAAATAATTCTTGATAAACCTTTTCTTTGATGCTTGAAAGCTAAGGATTGCAACAGACTCCTAGTATATAAGGGGAAACCAGAAGTGGAAGAGAAATATACTAATCTGTCTTTTTTCTCCAACCTGAAAGCTATAAAGAAGTGAACATTAAAGAGCAAAACAACTCTGTAATTTGGTGATTCTTAACTACAGAACACTGACTACTGATGCAGAATATTTTTGTCTTGAAAATTGGTTGACTCTAATGATAATCTTTCAAATAACAAAGTTCATTATAATAGTACTTTTTTGATTATTTCTGAGTATTGTCTTCAGTAATTAAAAAGTGTCTGTTGGACCACAGAGGTATCACACTTTGTTGTTAATTAATGTGATCCATCAGAAGCATTTTGTTATTTTTTAGTGTATTTTCCATAGTATTTCTTGAAATTCTGCTGTGTTTATTTTTCTATATCTAGTGCTACAAATTCATTTTATTAGAAGATCTATTTGTGAGGCTAAAGCAAATGGAATAGAGTCTCACTTTATTTTGCTATTAGCAGGATGTGAATTCATAACCTGAGTTACCTGTTTGCCAGTGAAGAACTGTGCTTGTTACCATATAAATTAGATCAATAAAATCAGACTCTATAGATTACAGTCTTGCAGCTTCTGATATCTTTTCATGTGTGTGCTTTGTATCTTAGTGATGATTTCAAGAGTGTTTTGAACAATCTTTTATTCAGTAAAATATTAATTTGGGATTGTATTTTCTGAAACTTAGTTTTGCTCCTTTAGGGACTTCTCCCTGCTATTCTGTTTGTAGCAAGAGGGAAAGCTGTCCTTATTACTTAAAAATATGAAAATGGAAGGTCATCTAAAGCAGCTGAATTTGTCAAGTAGTTACGAATTTGTTACTTCGTTGAGAGTTCTGGTCCTGTTTGTAAGAGAATGAATGCAAATTTTTTTGCTGGGATTTAATTTCTTATGTTGGTATAGGGGAAAAAATTTCTCAAATTAATTTGGGTTTTTTTTGATAGTTGGCTCCTTATCATCTGAGGATCATGATTTTGACCCATCTGCTGAAATGCTGGTACACGATTATGATGATGAGCGAACTCTCGAAGAAGAGGAAATGATGGAAGAAAGCAAAAATTTCAGCTCTGAAATTGAAGATTTAGAAAAGGTAAGAGAGACTCTCTCTTGTGAATGTACATGTTGTACTTTTCTATACATATTTTATATGTACTTTTCTATACATACTTTACTTTTCATACATATTTTAACTTTTCTGGTGAAAAGAACATTCAACCTGCCCTTCAGTTTGTATTGTATAGTGCAGTTTTCTGCAAAAATGCATTTGCAGCTTGTATAAAAGACAGGTTAGGATGTAGCAGTGCATCATCACAGAAAAGGCTAAACTTAGCTTCTTAAAGGTATTGGTGCTCATATTTTCTTTGATTTAGTAGCACATTTGCTTTGGTAGAGAAATCACTGACATAGGTTTTAGAGGCCTGTTATCTAAGATCACCTGTACATTGAAACTACATTTTGCATACTATTAAAATGACATCTAGCTGTGTTTCATTATGCTGGTCAGGTTTTAGTTTCCCAATATGCAGACAAACAACCCTGGTTTATGCATAATGGGTCATGTTAATTTAATATAAATAATTTATTATTTATATAAATAATACTTCTATGTCTTAGTTTGATCAGTTTAGCATTCAGCAGATGTACAAAATGATCAGTGTGCTCTTCGGCTTTTTCTGTTCCATTCTACACTTCTTAGTAAGAAGTTTTTCATATTTACATCTCTTGTTCATCCATGGCAGTGTAGCAAGCATTCTAACCTGCTGAACACCCAGAAGTTGATGCTATTTGCATTACTGTTAGGTAACCCACTTACACCACTCAGCATAACTGCAGGTCTTGGCCAACATACTTCTGAAAAGGTATATTTCTTAGCATCAAATATAAAGCTGTGTTTATGTAGTCCATGTGAAAACACATTTTCTCCATGTGGAGTTTACAGTGTGTGTACTCCTGATATTTTTTTTCTTGCCTTACTGCCTTTACAATTACACTTTTGCTGATTATGAGCTTGCTGTTATAGTAGTGAAGCAGTTTGCCAGGTCTGATGGTTAAAATGGAATTTTTACTCAACAAAATTCTCTTACTGCTTCTGTTGTAGAAGAAAAGAGAACTGAGAGACATTCATCTTAAACACTTTATTACTTGTAAGTCCTTATTCTGGAAAGACTTGGACATCAAGTTTCTTTTTAGCCATTGTAAAAAAGTCTTTGCAGGACTAAAACCTTGCCTGGCTAAAGAAAAAAAGGAATTTGATTAGTTTATGAGTTCAACAATAAATTTTAGAGGTATAACTTCTAAAAAGTGTAAATATTTGGAAATATTTTTCATACTCTGATGTCTTGACCCAGGTACCAAAAAAACAAAACTTCATTGTTTTATTAATTGTATTAGGATGCAAGTATGATGATAGTTATTAGAATCACTTGATCAAAAGCTATTGGAGAAGACAAGTTAAAAATCAAGCCTTTCTCTTGATTTTTGCCTTTTCTTGGCTGTCTTTGTCTTGTTACATTCTCAGTGGTTAAGATAAAATACATTGTGCAGGAGATGAAAGGAAGGGCTTAGAAGTTGCTGTATTGGTTTACTTCGGTGGTTGTTTTCACATGTGAAACTGTAGCTATGTAGGAATGAAGTCTTCAAGGTTTTCTATATTTCTCTTGAAGAAATAGTGTCAAATCATGTTCTACAGTATCAATCAGATAAGAAGCAGATTTTTAATACTTATTCCTTAGTTGCATCCAGTAAAATGTCTTCCCCAACAGCTTGACAGGACTTCACTGTATGCCAAGAGACATGTTTTTGAATTATTGTTATCATAGAATCACAATATTTTAAACCTTTAATCATTCCTGCTTTCAGCTTAGTTTTTCTTTGTTTGTTTTTTAGTTCTGTTCTTCAAAATATGTCTTATTCTCTTAGGCCTGAACTGTTTGCAAGTAATTTGCAATATGTTGAAGTGTTGTAAATCTTCTTGTACTAGGAAGGAAACATGCCATTGGAAGATTTACTAGCATTCTATGGCTATGAACCCACGATTCCAGTTATGCCAGGTTCCAGTGCGAATAGCTCTCCAAGTGAACTTGCAGATGAACTTCCAGATATGACTCTAGATAAAGTAAGTCAGAATCATTTTCACTTGAATTGTTTAAAAGCAGAAATCCAGGTGTCTTTAAATGACATATCATAATCTCTTTATGTTACAAAATACATATCTTTGTTAATTTTGATACATATTGTCATTCTGGGATATTACCTTCTCAAGAATATTGGGCATCTAGTTCTCATTATGATATACAGCAACTTTAGTGTCACTATATTAATACAAAAGAAAACTAAATAGTGTCAACAGTTCTTCTCAAACACACATGAAGAACTTTTAAGTAGGAGGTTTGTTAGTTGTTTTTTTAGTTAAGAAGTGGTATTTTTGGATAATATATGTGATGTCCAGAAATAACTCTGACTTCCACCACACATCGAGTACCAAAAAATAGTATGAAAATAGCTTGAAAATGTACTCTTGAATGCTTTAGAATTTTATTTTCAAATGCATATCTTTTAGAAAGGTCTCAGCCGTAGGGGATGAGATATTGTTTTATGTGTGGTGACTATTGCTGATACAAAACCCTGAAACTTCAGCTTTTGTGGTTTGCAAGTTAACTTTAAATTCTGAGATTTTATTCTGATTTTTGGCCACAAAGCATGTGCAGCTTGTAGTTGAGCTGGAAAAGTATGCAAGTAGTAAGTGTATGTCTTTTTTTTTCCCGTGAGTATGATGTAATGGTAAACTCCACAGAAAGGAGGATATAATGATGGCTCTGCACATCTGATTCTCATTAGGATTCACGATTGTGTTGAGGCTACAAAAATGTAGTTGGCTTGTTGTCTAATACAGTTCTTTCCCTTCCAAATCTCTGTTAGAGGAGTTCAAACCTGTCTGCAAGTGTAGGAAGTGTGCCGTTTCTTTCTTAATATTGTTGCTTTAACCCACGAAAACATCAGATGTTTTTGGTGTTTTGTTACCTAGAACTATCCCCTTGGCAAAAGTCTACAAAAAAACTGGGCTGTTTTTTTGGGGTTTTTTTTGGGGGGGGTTTTGTGGGGGGGTTGGGGTTTTTTTTTTGTTTTGTTGGGGGTTTTTTATTTTTTGGGTTTTTTTGTTTTTTTGGGTGAGGGTTTTTTTGTGTTGTTTTTTGTTGGTTGGTTGGTTGGTTGGTTGTTGTTGGTTTTTTGGGGTTTTTTTGGTTGGCTGCCTTTTCCCCCAGAGTTTAGGAGGTAGTAGTAGGCTTTTAAAGCCTCAGTTATATCTGTGATGCAAAGAATGACAGAATGCTAAGTACGTGAGGCAGTTTACATTGGTGTTTCTTACCAGAAGCAGTTGGAGGAACATTTGAGATTGATACTTGCAGAAGTTAATTCTTGTGCATTTGTTTTAATCGAAGGCAGAGGGGAACCACTGTGTTTGACTCTGACATGAAAGGTTGTATTCTTAGAGTTAGTAGGAGCAAACCAGCTTTTTCTTTATAGGAGTATGGTCTGTTACATTTTCTTATGGGAAGGTAACTCATTTTAATTGATGAGGCTTACAATTGGCTGAATCTAAGTGCTTACCAGTCTATATTTTATAGTCACTCTGAGTTTTCATTTTTTTATTTTAATGATACAGGAGGAAATCGCTAAAGACCTCTTGTCGGGTGATGATGAAGAAACGCAGTCCTCTGCTGATGACTTGACACCATCAGTTACTTCACATGAGGCTACTGACTTCTTTCCTCGGCCACTAAGATGTAGGAAACATAATTTTATAATAGTACTCAAAAAGTCATAGCATTATATATAGCTTCATAACTTAAAATACCAAAATTGAGGAGTACTTCTCACTGTGCCAGGAGTTGAGAAACAGTGCTTTGCAGGATGTTATACATGAACGTTGCCTTTGGTTGGCATTACTGAGTACATAAAACACTTACATTTGGTTGTCTGCTCAAAGCACAAGTAAAATTCATTTCTCTATAAATACAACGACTACATAGTCAATAGTTAATACAGTATTGAGGAACACCCTTCATGATTTTCAGTATGTTAGTGAATTATGTGAACATGTAACCCATTCTTTTAAATTAGTGTTTCTGTACTAAAATTTTTGCTGCTGCTTTTAAGCCAGTGACTCCTCCGTGCAGCCTGTGGATGTGAACTGGGACGCAGTGTCTTTGTGATTATTTCCCTTCACACATTCAGCACTTTTCCATAGGACTTCATGGGGTGAGCCAAAGTAGTTTTATATGGGATGGGGCCTGTAAACCCATGACCACCAAAATTTCACTATCCATGGAGCTTGATGGAAAAAAACCAGTGGTTCAGTTATCCAGCCTGGATGAGATATTCCTCATTGCCTGTTGCATCTCATTTGTTCACTGGTATCCTAGAGTTAGAGCAATGTGGAGGACTTATATCAGAGTTTTAATTTGACAAATATCTTAAGGTATTCCATGGGGGATTTAATTTTTGTAGAAGAGGGGGGAATAAAGGGATTGTGCTGCCTCAGTCACCAGCAATCATAGCCCTTTGCATGCTGCTGTCTGATAAATGCAGGACATTTGTATTGAATGAGAGATAAAAAACCTTTAAAATTGTAATGTCCGGTTTTCAGTTAAACTCCAAAGCATGCTGGCACTTGGGAACTGTTAGTGACTATGACATTTTAAGTGTGGCAGCTTCGTGGAGAAATGTGTTTAGCCCCTCATCTGTACTGAGGATTAAGAAACAGTCATCTTTGTTCTCTGCTGTCATGGTTTTCTTTCAAAATATAACTTCATTTGAACATTAAGCTGGACATTTTAAGGTCAGGTATTCACCATTTCAGGGAAGGAGATGTCAGTTCTCTGTGCTGTTGGCAGTTCCATATTTTTTTCTGATCTTTGTCCATTTTCCAGATTCTAAGATAACATTAATTTTTAAGATACGCATTATCTAATACATAACACAGACTGTTTTCTTAAGTTTATGTTGGGCAAAGCAATTGCCTGATTGTCCAGGCATATTGTTCAATCCATTCAGGTTAGCCCATTGCTTGCTACTTGTAAAACCAAAAAGTGATAGATTGGTGATTTTAGTAATTACTATGGAAGGAGACCATCAGTCCATGCAGTCTTGGATATTGTCTCTGATGTTCATGGTGTTTTAGTTGTGATGAACCTAAAATTTCAGCCCAGTTTATGAGTATGTTTTTTCTGAAGTTGGAGAATACAAAATAGGTGTAATTGTGTCACAACTGTAGATTCCCTTCTGCTAGGGATTATACAACTATAAAAATAGAACTGCTTCAGAACCCAGTGCCACAGTGTTCCAGATTCTAAAATACAAGTTATTCCATGGAGTAATGTATTTGAATTGTTTGGAGGGCTCTGCTATATTTCTTCCTAAGTGAAGGAAAAAAAAAAAGGTATAAGAGAAATAAGGAGTCTTTTGCTCTCTTTTACCTACTCCATTTTGTATGTCTCTCCTGTAATCTTCATTCCGTGCTAAGGCAGCCTGGTTTAAAGGAATGTTGTGAATGCCTATTAAAACTTCTGTTGAAAGATTTTAGTAGGTAATAAAGGCATGCCTTCAGCTTTACTCTCTTTGTGATTAACCTAAGGCTGTGTCATAGGCCTGGAAGTTTTCTGGTTTTTCTCTATGTATAAGCTTTTATTGAGAAAATCAACAAAAAAAAATTTGTTTTCTTTTGACGGTTGGAAATATAGTAGATTGTGTCATTTGCAGTGATGATAAATGTTTCAGTTCTGCAGTATACAAATACCAGTGTGTTCTGACTTCATTCTAGTTTGGTTTTGGTGGAAATCTGGGTCAACAGACACGCAATAAGTGTCTCCCTGAATATAAGCAGGTTCTCCTTTCAAAAGTAAATGATAACTTGTAGTTCTATACTTGAACAGAAAATTCTTCATAGCTAAAAGCAAACTCCTTTGTTTCTGAAGCAAACACCACATGTGATGGAGATAAGGAATCTGATGGTGAAGATGTAGAGGCTGACAATGGTAATTCATCTGAAGATTTGAGAAAGGTAATAATTATATTTTTTAAAAGTTAGAAATTTGCTGTTAAAAAAAGTCCAGTAACATTTTTAGTATGTATCTAAAATTATACCTTCATTCAGGAAATCTTACGTTAGATGCCAGGTTAATGACGTTTTTTATACTTGTATACACAAAATATTGTTGATCACTTTTTCTCTTCATTTTATTACATTTCCAGGAAATAATGGTTGGTTCACAGTATCAGGCTGAAATTCCAGCTTACCTGGGCAGATGCAGTGATGATGAAAAGGGTATGTTCTTCTAATTGTTTTACTTCTCATTTAATGTTTATACATAGCTCTTGATGGAAAAATATTATTTAAATTTGTTAGGTCAATTCAGTTACCTAGCTGAAGTCTCAGAGATCATTAAAAAAGGTACTAGAAGATTGAAGTAGCATAACTGTATACTTACACCTCACTAGTGTGACTGTAGAGAGGGCATTCTTATGACAAAATGAGAGGCTTAATTCTGAAGTGTCTGGTAATATCAGGTGTCAGCTAACTGTAGGAGTTACTTTTGTTGGAGAACCATAGCTGTGGTCTATGAGAATATAACTTAGTTTACACTGAAGTTGTTCAAAACAGTGTCTTTCCTTGCTTGTCTTTTTTAGCAGGTAAAACATGTGGATTACAAAATTGGTATGGAAAACAAAGCAATAAGCTATTTTAAATTTCCGTTATAGTTCCTGTTACGCTGTCTCTTAAAAAAGAAGTGTTTTAAATATGATGTTATTCCAGTGCAAATTTAGGTTAAAAACTGCAGTTATGCTAGAGTGGAATAAAAGAGCCTTATTTAGTAGAGTTTTGTTTCTGTAATGAGCTGGTAGGAGAGAGAACCAGTGAAAGTGTTGTCTGATAGCATGGCCAAGAGCAAAGGGGTAGCTGCCAGAAGAGTTCAAGGAGCACCTTTTGCAAAGGTCTCCAGCAAAAAGCACTGTGTTGTCTTGGTTGATAATGAAAACTGTATAGTAGTATCACCAGCACTCTGGAAGGTTGGGCTTGGTAGTAGGGCTGGAGGGTTAAATGAAAGCTTTTTCTGTACACCTGGAAGAACTAGTGGTGGCAAATAGGGGCTTACATTTGTGCAATGTAGTCCAGCTGCCAGAATTGAGCTAGAAAGCAGTTCTGCACTCCTATAAACTTTACACTTGAAATATGTCTGACTGAAAGCTTTCTGTGTTGTGTAAGCCATTAAAGAACTTTCAGAGGTGTAATTTTATTCTTCACCTTAGCCTAATGTTGTTTCCTGCAGTTTTAGAAGATCTTTAAGCATCTCCATCTTTTCTGCTGTAACAGCCATTAGGATTCTATGTTTGAATTAAATAACTCAAATTCTGTATTGCCAAGAGAGTACATAAAACATGATGTGCAATGGTAATCACATCTGTTGATCAGAGTAAAGGATTTATAGGTTAATCTAGTATTGAAACATATGCACCGACTAACCAAGGTTCAGGTCAGCTCTTGTGTGTTGTATCGTCCTTGAATTAAGCTATCTGTGAATTGGAGATGTTATTTCAATGTACTGTGGGGGACTGCATCCTAATAACATGAAGCATTCAGCATACCAAGTTCCTAACAGCATTCAGTTGCTACTGAATGAAAAAAACATACCGCCACATTGCCATGTAGATTGCAATTTTGTTACATAATTTTTGGCAAATTTCAGTTGAAAATTACTAAATAGCTAAAGTGATCTGCAGTTTAAAAGTGATATGGTCATGCTTGATTTGATTACTTCTGTGTTCCTATTCTCTGTGAAATAGTTTTTAATGTTACAGCCTTAAAAATGTTACACATGGCATGAATGGATTTCTGTTTTATCAGCTTATGAAAATGAAGACCATTTACTTTGGAAACCTGATGTGATCTCAGAAAGTAAAGTTAAAGAATACCTTTTTGAAACCTCCTTAAGAACAGGAAATGAAAAAATGATTGGCAGAATTCCTGAAGGACTACATACACGGGACAATGAGCAAGTAGGTTTTATATACTCTTCCATTTGTGACAGCACTCTGTAATTAATATGTGGTCTCCTTTTTGCTTTGTACTATAAAGGCACTACTACTCAATCTTGGATATTATGAAGTCAAGATCTTACTTAAAATTTTTCAGCACATGTTTAAAAATCTTGAGTATTTGAATGTTGGCAGCCTTGTGATCTATGATGTTTCTGATTGTCCTACTGTTGACAAATTCAGCCTTTTTAATAATTGCATATAGTGTTTTACATTTTTTTAGTTAAGTCTTGCCTCAGCTTTTGGGTGGTTTTGGTTTTGGCTCTTATTTTTAAATTTTCATCATATGTAAAGATAAATCCTCTATCTTTTTTCACTAGATATGTTCACTGGAAGACCAGTTTTGGAGGTCTAGATTGGATATTAGAAAACTTTGACTTTTTCTAAAGAATTTTTTTTTATTTTATAGGCACTGTATGAACTTCTTAAAAGTAGCCATAATGTCAAAGAAGCAATTGAGAGATACTGCTCAAATGGAAAGGCCTCTCAGGGTAAGAGAATACCTGTTTTTTTTCAGAAAAGTGTGGTTTACAAAAAAAAAAAAATTGTGTGGAAAATCCTTGAGCAGGAATCACATTATCAAATCATATTATCATCACATTCCTGTCATGATGATTTTAGCATGAATTAGGTATAATCTGACAGTCAGCCTGTTGAAAGTTCTGCTACAGAAGTTTGCAGAAAGGCTGAGGATTTGTGTTTGATCTTCCCTTTTTTCCTCCACAGCTGCTATAACAATGAAACAGATTGAGGAGAAGGGTGGGGAAAGATGTGATTCTGATGCTATGAAGCAGTTCTCACCCACTATTTAGTATCTCTTTGAGGTCATGATTGATTACAGTCTGATAACATTTGTACTAAAATCAGAATATAGGTTGGTATATAAATAAGCCCCCACTCTGTGCTAACATTTGTGATATGCCAACCCTAAACAGGCTTTCTTGTGGAGTTCCATAGGGCATGGAGAGCTTTCCTTGAGTCTGCATTGGAAAATGGGCTTCCATCTTCTTTGTCCTTACTATTTATTAATCCCTTAAATGAAACCCAGAGTCTGTCATTTAACAAAGATGGTATTTTGTCCTTTATTTTTGCATATGGATTGTGTGAAGTGGAATGGGCTATGAGCTCTGCTATAAGTTGATATTCTGGCAGATAGCCCTCTACTCAGATCCGAAGGGAAGCTGAGTGTGAGCAGTTTAGGTGCTGTGAGAGACAGGTGTGTGAGTGGTTGAACGCTGGCTGGCGGCTGAAGTACTGCACAGCTGCCCGCTCACTTCTGCCCCACCACTTCCTTTCCTGGTGGAGATGAGACTTGGAAGAAAAAAGTAAAACTTTGGAGTTGAGCTAAGAACAGTTTAATAATTGAAACAAAGAAAAGAATATAGTAAGAATACTAGTGATACTGATGACAATAATAATTGTTATGAAAGGGAGAGAGAGGAATGAAACCCCAGGAGGCGAGTGACATGTGTGCTCAGCACCTGCTGACCGATGCCCAGCCCATCTCCCAGCAGCTCCTGGCCCCTCCCAGCCAGCTTCCCCCAGTTCACATCCTGGCCATGTTCTGTGCATGGAACATCCCTTTGGCCAGGTCGGGTCAGCTCTCCTGGCCCTGCTCCCCCAGCCTCTGGGGCACCTCATCAGTGCAGAGCACAGGACACTGAAATGTCCTTAATTGCACAGTTTAGCACCAACTAAAACATCAGTGTGTTACCAATATTATTTTCATATGGGATCCAAAACACAGTGCTTTACTACTAGAAAGAAAATTATCTCAGCCAAAATCAGGACACAAAGGTCAAGCTGAAGGGGGCAAAAAGGACTATAAGAAGAATGCTTTAAAAAGCTCATGTGCAGGAAGAGGTTGTGTAGACCTTAAAGAATCAGCTAAATTCAGTACCTCTCTGGAATTTAGATTCCTGTTTCAGGATTGAAAAATACCTCTGTTGATTTGTGGCTTTGAAGCCTTGAGAAGGCTGACCTGGAACAGAGGCTAGACAGAGTTAAAGAATAAAGCAGGTATTTATTAGAAGGCCTCAAGGATGCACCTTGAGCAGTACAAGAGCCCAGCCAGGGCTACACACAAGATGAGCCCAAAAGGTCACAAAATGCATGACCAGTCATGATGTTTCTCACTTTTACAAGTTCTGGTCCATTTGCATATTGCAGTTTATTGTCCAATTATAGCTTATGTTGTGAAGTCCCATCCTTCTTGTTTTTCTTTCTTCATTCTGAAGTTGTTTATTCTCTTGGGCCTAGATTTGGATTGATTGTCCCTAGTCCCCAGCTAGATAAGGAATTTTTTTTTGTCTGCCTACTCTGTGAAGAGAGCATACCATCCCCTAATATGAAGCTCAGAACTACACACTAAAGCAGCGCAAAATCTAAAAATATAAAAGCTAAAACCTGAGGCATCAGCTTAGAGGCCAAAATTCCATCCTGAGGACTAGTTGTCCTTACCCATACCCCATCCCCAGTTCAAGTGGAATTGTTATACCCTAATTGAAATTGTAAGGGATAGATGGAGGTATAAGGCCTAATTGCTGAGGGAGAGGCTGAGCATATTGCCTACCTAGACTTCAGTAAAGCCTTTGACACAATTTTTGTTAGCATTCTACTGCAGAAGCTGGAGACAGCCCATGGCTTGGACAGGGGCACTCTTTGCTGGGGTAAAGCTGTCTGTATGGCTGAGCCCACAGAATGGTGGTAAATGGAATTACACCCAGCTGGTGTGTTCCCCAGGGCTCAGTATTGGGGAACTGTTTAATATCTTCATCAGTCATCTAGATCGGGTGCACTGTCAGTCCATTTGCAGGTAAAACTAATTTGGATGGGAGTGTTGATCTGCTGAAGGGCAGGAAGACTCTGTGGAGGGATCTGGACAGGCTGGATCATGGGCTGAGGCCAGTGGGGTGAGGTTCAACAAGGCCAAGTGCCAAGTGTGTCCCTGGGTCACAACAGCCCCAGGCAGTGCCACAGGCTGGGACAGAGAGGCTGGAAAGGACCTGGGGGTGCTGCTGACAGCAGCTGAACACGAGCCAGGCTGTGCCCAGGTGGCCAAGAAGGCCAATGGCATCCTGGCCTGGATCAGCCATGGTGTGGGCAGCAGGGCCAGGGCAGGGATTGTCCCCTGTACTGGGCACTGCTGAGGCCACAGCTCCAGTGCTGTGTCCAGTGCTGGGCCCTCAGTGCAAGAAAGACACTGAGGAGCTGGAGAGAGTGCAGAGAAGGGCAGTGGAGCTGGGGCAGGGTCTGGAGCACAAGTGCTGTGAGGAGCAGCTGAGGGAGCTGGGGGTGTTTATCCTGGAGAAAAGGAGGCTCAGGGGTGACCTTGGCACTCTCTATAGCTGCTGCCTGAAGGGCGATTGTGGCAAGGTGGGGATTGACTTCTTCTCCCAGGAAACCAGTGACAGGATGAGAGGAAGTGGCCTCAAGCTGCACCAGTGGAAGTTTATATTAGATATTGTAAAGAACTTCATCAACAGGGTTGTTAAACATTGGAATGGATTTTCCAGGAAGGTGGTGGAATCACCATCCCTGAGGGTATTCAAGAAACAAGTGGATATAAGGCATTTGGTGCTGTGGTCTAGCTGACATGGTGGTGTTTGATCAAAGGTTGGGCTTCATGATCTTGGAGGTTTTTTCCAACCTTAATGCTTCTGTTATTCTATAATGCTGTCAGAGTCTGTCTCTTCAAATAGCCATTATACTATGATCTACTCTACCCACTGAAGCTCACTACTGTTCTCGGTGTGGAAATCAAAAATACACCACTCCAAGGCAAGTTTCTTAGCAGTGAGACTTTACATGGGAGCATTTTCTCCTCTTCAAAAGCTGAGAACTCTGTAGTAAGGAATGCAAAATTAATGGGGTTGCAAAAGAAAAAAACAGCCATGCAGTGGAGTTATTATGGCTTTTTATCTGGGAGCAGAAAGGTCTGGTTCTGCTCCCAGATACTTGGAAATATGTGAATGCATTTTCCTCTACTGGCTTTAAATTTTAGTTGAGTGGAAACTTTTTAAATCGTCATTATGAATATAAGATATCTGAAAAATCCCTCCTTACTTATATATATATATATATATCTCCAAAGCTACAATCAAGATTTTAACAAGAGTCTTGAATGATTTTTGTTGTTTGTCAAACCAAAATCCAGTTCTAGAAAATGTATTCTTAATTATTAATTAAAAAAAAAAAAAGGAGAAAAGAAATTTGCAGTTTCTCCTTAAGAGATCTGAAGGGGTTAGAAGAGATCTGTGCTCTTTAGAACCAGGTGGTTATTTGGGTTTTTTTTCCTGGATTCCCTGATATCCATTATTTTTCAGAAGCCTGGATTATGTTTACTATAGTCCTGTATGGCTTCCTGACCTAGGCTTAGTGCTGAGGCACTCTGCTCCATGGTGCATTATGCTTTTTCCAGGAGTGGAAAAACTACCTCACCTCACCAGGGGATTTTTGATACCAGGCAAGGTGTTGTATGTTCTGGGCAGTCTGTCTCATGCTGGATCCATTTGGCTGTAAGTGTCAGGTTGGAATTGCCCTCCTGATGACAGTTCATGCCACCCTGTGTCTCAGCTGTGATTTACAGGGCCATGCACCATGGCTGGCATCCTGGCTGGTGGTTGGCTCCTGGGTGAGGCATTGCCCAGACTGCTGAGTGCCTGGGAGGGTGTGGGCCTAGCACTGTTCCTGTGGTTGGCACAGCAGGGCTGAGCTTTGTCAGGCCTTCCTGTCTGTGATGCTCACGCAGTCAAAACAGGGCCATCCATCAAAACAGGATTTTCCTTTGCTCTTCTTTCCAACAACCATTGTTCCTTGTGTCCTGTGTAACAAAAAACATCAAGAAAAATTATCACACTTAACCACCTCAGTGATGTTTATCAAACACGTATTTTTTGATGACAGACTTACTAAGAACAGTAAACCTTTGAAATATCCCTTGCCTTCAAGTATGAAAGATTTCTGAAGTCAAACTCTTCTACATACTTCTTTGTAAAGAAGAACGTTAAATTTCAGGTAGGATAGTTTCTCAGTAGGGGAAGTAAAATGAATCTAAATAACTGAATTACTTTATTTTTAGAATGCATTTGGATATTAATCTGTTAGGGAAAAAATTATTCTTTGTAAAAGTTTATTGAGTGAAATCAGTTTTCTCATGCTACTTTTATAATTATCTAGAAGAGATGACAGCATGGACAGAAGAAGAATGCAGAAGCTTTGAAAATGCACTTCTGATGTATGGAAAAGACTTCCATCTCATACAGAAAAACAAGGTTAGTATTTTACAGTTAAATGGATGAGTTGGTAAATTATATGATACTACATGAAGGCACTCTGTCAGAAGCTATACAGAAGGGGTAGGAACCTTATTAAAATAAATTATCCATTTTTGAGTTAATTTTTCCTGTCTTTGCACTAATATTTCCAAATGTCATTGGAAATACTAGGCACTGTGAGATGAGTTAATGTATTATCTCTGAAATCAACTTAAATTGGTATTACTTCTATTCATGCTTGTGCATCACAATTCCGTCTAAATTCATGCCTTTCCTAGAAGTGAACAGTATTTTTATACCATGGCTATAGGAAGGGAGAATGCATCTTTCCCTAATTTATTCTGTCACCAGGAAGGTGCAAGTTTACAGAATCAGGCTGAGTTCTGTGTTTTCATAAGGTATAGTCATCCATATATTCTCTTTTCTGAGCCAAAAATGAGTTCTAATTGTGGTCTGGAATGTTTCTGATTGTCTTCTCTGAAGAATAGGCCTTTTTGTTATTTTTACCAAAAAGCAATAGTCAACATCAGTGTTTCCAAATTTCTTATAATTCCTTTATGCTTTTGATACTATATTAAAGGGTTTTTTTCCTTAGGAGTCTGGTGTTTTTACTGTATTTCAGGTGAACTTACAGAGTTGTGGTTGCTGTTCAACAACAGTCTGCGGGTCTTGCCCAGCACCTGGTTTGACCCATCCTAAATAATTTGGATAATTTAGGTTTTAAAGGGACTTTAACAATGAGCATTAACGCATCAGAGATTAAAAATGTATTTTCCAACATGGAACAAAACACATGTTGATGTGTCTGTCACTATGGACCAGAATTTGTCTAAGAAAATCTATTGGGTTTTTTCTCCAGGCAACAGTCAAGAAAGTTTAGGGAAATTCTGGGATCCAGCATAAGGTGATGTCACTTGTATACAGCAAGTATCAGCGAGACAAGATTTACAACACGTGTTTCCTTATCACTGCCATGCAAAGCTTTGTTAACTGGGACTTTATGCATTAGCATATAGACATCTGTTAATTTCCTCCCCTTCCTGGTATGTCTGCCTAAACTAGCAAGGTTTACTACTGCCCCCAAGGTATTTTGGATTCACCACTGAGGCTTCTGTATGTTTGAAAACACTCAAATATTTTACTGCCAGACTATTGGATAGTGTTGTATATTGGATAGAGTTGTAAAACTGGAAGCGTGGGTGATGTGATGGTGATGTGAAATGTTTCTGCATCAAAAAGTATATAAAAGTGGAAGTAATGACTTTTTCTCCAAGAATCTGACTTCACATAGCACCTCTGTTTCAGAGAGGGAGACAAACAATTAACATAGATGAAATCAAGTCTTTTCAGTCCTTACTACCTTCTCAACAAGACCACAATCTTATTTTGTTTAAACATGCTCTGGTTTTACAACTCTGTTGCCAAAGCCCCCACAGTACTGGACTTTCCCCAAAGGAATATATACCCAGAGTCTTTGGTACTTCACCCCTCTTAGATCATTCATTTGCTCAGCTTTTTCCATCATAAGAAAGGGTATATCTTACAGTTTAAAAATGTTTATATATATGTCTGAGTACTTCAGATGTAGATAGAGTTTCAACCTCGTTTTAAAAAAAAATCCAATAATGCGTTGAGTAGGACAGGTGTAATACTTGAAACTATAAGTCTGTTTGAAGTCTGGAAAGATTTGTTCCAGAACAATAAAAACTAACAGTATTGCAGGAGTGGGAATTGGGAAGATGACAAAACCTAAGTCTTTGCATTAATCTTGTCAATGCTTCTCATTGCACTTTAGGTAAGAACCAGAACAGTTGCTGAGTGTGTGGCTTTCTACTACATGTGGAAAAAGTCGGAACGTTATGATTACTTTGCTCAGCAGACAAGATTTGGAAAGAAGAAATATAACCATCATCCAGGAGTTACGTAAGTAAAATGTTCCTGAAATGTGTTTCTGTTGCAAATAGTAAATGTAGAAGACTTCCCCCCCACCCCACTTCTGTCATTGCAGCGTAAAGCTTCAGTGGCTATGGCAACTGAAATTAAATCTATCATCATTTATAGGTCTTGTTTTCTAGTTACATAATGCCTTATGGATGCAATATTCTTTTAGGGACTACATGGATCGTTTGGTAGATGAAGCAGAATCCCTTGGAGGAGCAGTGCATTCTTCAGCCTTAACATCTAATAGTCGAACAGAAACCATTCCTGATCAACAGCTAAGCATTCTGAACTCTATCACTGCCAATGAGTTGACAGGTAAATCAAGAAAAAAAAAATCTTTGTTGGAACTACGTAAACAACTATTTCATTTGCATTTGTGTTCATCTGTTTTCCAGCACTGACAAACAGCGTAGCTACAGTCTGCCACACTTCAGATGTGAACTGCCTGGATGATACTTTTCCTCCCATGGACAGCTTACCCCGAGCACCAGTTAATCATGTGCCTGTTGGAACAGAAGAATTGCTTAACTTGCCTAGCAATGGTGAAAGTGATTGTTTTAATTTATTTGAGACTGGCTTTTATCATTCAGAGCTAAACCAAATGAACATGTGCAGTGAGGAAGCAGAAAGACCTGCGAAGAGATTGAAAATGGGGATTGCTGTCCCAGAGTCTTTCATGAATGATGTCTCTGTAAATAACCTTGGTGTGGACTTCGAGAACCACACACACCACATTACCAGTGCCAAAATGGCTGTTTCAGTGGCTGACTTCAGCAGTCTATCTGCAAATGAGACAAATGGTTTTATCAATACCCACACTCTCCACCAACATGCTGCCCTTCATTCAGAATGACTTTGGAAAACTAAACAAACAGTGGGTACTTTATGCAGTAGTAGTAAACTTGATGGGAGCTATCAGGTTTGCTTAGTCTTTCACTGGAAGTTTGAACTTTATGACATCAGTGATGTCTTTGTATGTATAGAACTATATCTTGATTTATCAAGAGTAATTTCTTTTTTCAGTCCATAAATGTGGAAATGTCATAGGATGTGTGGCAGAGTTTGGGACTAAGAGAACTCTGTGGTGCAGCTTTAAGCTCTGCTTCAGTTTTTTTTCCTAAAGCCTGTAGACGGAGGCCACAGTTTCAAAACCAGCACAGAAGTTCTGAACGGATTGGAGTGGCTTTTTTAGTAAGTTACTTTTGCTGTAATGGATGCAGTGGAGTAACAATGTTTACAGGTACTGATCCTGATCCCTGCTCAATGTAGCATTTTTTTTCCCCCCCTTATAAAGGCAGGGATGGGTTTGTTTATTTTAAACTGCACAAACATACAAGGATGTTTTTTAAATGGAACCTTCTCTCATGTGATACTAAACTAGAGCACTTCAGTTTACAAAGCAGCAAATTCATGTTGGTGGAAGCTAGCACAAGGGACTTAAGATGAGTAAAGTGAAGATCTACACTTGAATGCTGTTGCAAAATTAAAGGTCATGGCTACCTGACACAGAAGTAATCATGCTGCCATAGATGTCTGTGTACTTTTAAACTTACTGGCTCAAACAGATGAGTTTTAGGCTCTGTTGTATTTGGAAGGGGTTTGTCCACAACTTTGAAGAGTAATGCAATCGTGTACCTTAACTTTCCTAAGGCAGCTGATGTATAAAGCTACAGTCTGCACAGCTTAGGATTTACCACTAAACAGTCTACATTTGGAAGACATTTAAAGTTGTTTTGGAGCACTGCAGTTCTAAGTGTTACAGTTTTGAGGGACTATGTAGTTGTATGGTAATAGTAGAACCTTGAAGTACATGCATGAAAATTTGATTTAGCGTGGATTGCATTTATTTGTTTTGGCAAGTCATTGGCTTCAAAATGGCACTTCACTTCTTTGGTCAAATAGGAAAGGATGAGTAAAAATGCATCCCATAAAAGCAACTATTTAACTTCATAAAATTTTTTTTTTGAACCTTGAGTGCAATTTAGCCATCCAGGATGTTTGTCTTGCAAATGTTTGTTCCAATTGCTGCAGGAACCAAGCATAGTATTGGCTTGTAACGTGTTGTAGCATTCAACTTGCAGGGTGTTCTAATGAAAACCTGAACCTCCCTTTCAGTAGGATTACTCCTGTCCCTCCATACTTTTTCTTTGCACTGTTTGTATTACAAGTTTAATTGCCACTAATTTGTTTTCATTATTCAAGCAATTAAGTTTGCATTGTTGATATTTTCAATAGTTGCTTCAAGGTTGTGCTGAGTAATTAGAAAGTAGTGACTTTAGTGTTTGAAAGGGAAGAGGGTATTTATTATGCATACTGTGAACTGCATTGATATCCCAGGTTTCAGATGCAGCATATGGAGTTTTCTTTACAGCTGTGTAATGAAGATTGCTTTGAAGTGTTTATGCAATAGCACATTTATCATATTAAAAACAAATTAGCTTAGCACAGTGGACAAAAGTAGATATGATTTTGTAATCAGTTCTTAACTTAAACATCTGAAATATTTAACTTTAGTAAGTACACAGTAAATAACGGGTAGCCTTGGCCCTGTTGTACTCTTGACATTTTTAGCCAAGTTCTCAGCTTCTTACTGCTGTGTTTTGTGCTGAACTTTGTACCTTGTTTCCTTTGTTTTTAAATCAACCCATTTTAAGTAATTTTGTAGAATTCTGGCCATAATCTTCCATTGTTATACATTGAAGTTTATCTATGGGTTTACAGTGAGTGGCTGGTCTGTATAAAAATCATACAAAGATGACTGAATGCTTATACCAGTTGCACTTAAATGAACATGCCCATTTTCATTAGTTGATGCAGTAATATACTCAGTTTATCTATGCATTGCTGGGCTCTTAAAGTAGGCAGAGACTTGTCTAAGGTTTGGGTTGTCAGCAAGTTGAATGGACACTTTAGTTATTTAATAAAGACTTTGACCAAAATTCAGAAAATGATATGAGAGAAAAGTGATTTCCGGGTAGTCTAATATAAATGCTGATCTTATTTAGCCTGTTGGCTAGCTAGCTGGTATCGTTTACTTTTAATTCCTTGTTAAAATGAGGCAATAATTTGCAAGATTTCGTAAATATGTAAATTCTTCATATCTTTTTAGATATCTCTTTCAATATTTTCTGACTACTTCTGTGTATAGTAACATTTTTGTGCATGCTTGATGTGACATCCATAAATTTGTACCACTATGACTTTATCCATGTAAAATAGCTATTTATTGAACTTTACTTTTAAAAGCTGGACTTACTTTTTTCTCTCAGTTTAAACATTTAAATGGAGAACTTGTTACTGTTTATTAAAAGAATTGTGTTTTGAAAGTTAGCGTGGAGATAACTGAATTGCAACCATGTGAAGAAATTACAATGCCTTGGCTATTACACAGTGAAGCACAATTCTTGTAAGAAACTGTGATGAATTCTTTGTCCTTTGCCACGTGTTTTCTTCATACAAACAAACCAAAAAATCCATAATGGGCAATTGCAGTGTTGGTAAATGTATTCTTTTTATGTACAGGGAATCTGAAGAGGGTAGCAGATTCATGTAGAAGTGTAACTGGTGCTGTGATTATAGCAATACCACAGTTGGTCACACGTCATCTTCCCATGCTAGGTTCTTAAGTGTTTAGTCTTCCTCTTGTAATGGTCAAACTGCTGAATTTACTTGAAGGATGTACAATACTGTTTGAAGAATACTAAATTGTGTACAATTAGGTCAGCGAACTGTGCAGTTGAAACTGAGAGTCAGAAATATAGGAAAACTTCAGTTCAAGTAGGACACAGTGATAATACTTAATTTAACCAAAGTCTCTAATGAGTATTTCAACTTTGAATGTAAACTAATGGATAAACTGACCAACAGGGACGCTATTTGCCCAGCATTACAAGCACATCATCTACAGACAGGGAAATGAAATACAGTGATTTGTAAGATAATGACAAGGTTACTATTTTTCTTATTCCTATTTTTCATTGAAAGAAAGAGGAAGATGCTGTCAATTGTACAATAAAGTAGAAATGGTTATAGTCTTCCTTATAAAACAGAGATTGCAGTTATTCTCAGTTAAAAGTAACTACCCTGTGCATAACAACAAATCAAGTGACAATCGGAACATGTTTTAGTATCAGATGTTCAAGAGGAAGTCGCTGTTGTTGCATTGGTTTTAATATTTGTACATAAACACTGATTTTTTTGAGCATTATTTTGTATTTGTTGTACTTTAATACCTGGTGTACAGTTCCAGAAATAAATGTCTGGAAACCTTTCTGTATTTGTAAAGCTCTTCATGCATCTGCACTGTGTTTGCTACTTCATTTCCAGAGATACTTAGCAGTAATAAGAACTTGGCACATGCTACCATCTATGTAGATACTGTGTTTGCTACTTCATTTCCAGAGATACTTAGTAATAAGAACTTGGCACATGCTACCGTCTAAGTAGATCTACACAGAGGAGTGAAAAACGCAGCATGCAGTGATGCAGGTAGCTAATAAGTAATGGTTTCCCTCAGACATTTCAAACATTATGGCTAAAGTATAGTAAATCTCAGATGGGACTTAATTGTAGCTTCAAGGTAACACATTGCAGCAGTCACCCAGTGTTCAGACTACACCTAAGATGTATGGACCACAATCCTGTTCTCTGGGGAAAGAAAATCCATGTCAAGCTAGATTACTGCTGTGACTATAAAACTCTTACTTGGCTTAACCCTTAATGTTGAACTTAAACTGCTTTTTGCCTTAATTCTCCAGTCCCCCAAGACAACAAGCACTAATCTTGGACCCTGAAAAGCTGTAAGATCTTATGTACCAGTTCTGTCAAATGCCAGGTGGTTAATGGAGTTCTTTCCTAGACCCAGCATGCTTGTTTTTACAATGGCTGGCACAGTAAATCTTCAAGTAAATAATTTTATTTTTTTAATTAGGATTACTAGCTGGTATAATTCTAAACAGCAAACATTGTAATTTGCCAAGAAATGAGCTTTGCTTCCCCTGATGGAGAGATACAAGGCTGTCTTTCTAATGATGGTCAGTACAATCTGCAAACAAAATACCTATTCAAAATCTTCAGTTACAAGCTGCACCTGCCTTTTTTTAGTTTTTGGGCAATGTCCCCCAGGACACACTTGGCCCTCCTGGCTGCCAGGGCACTGCTGGCTCATGTTCAACTTGCCGTGGACCAGAAGCCCAGGGCCCTTTCCATGGCACTGCTGTCCAGTCTCTCATTCCCCAGTCTGGCTGTACATCCAGGGCTGCCCCATCCCAGGTGCAGAACCTGGCACCACTCCTTGTTGAACCTCATGGTTGGTGATTGATCATCTCTCTAATTTTTTAAGGTCTCTCTGTACTCAAGGGAGTCAACAGCTCCTCCAAGTTTAGTAATCAGCAAACTTAGTATTCCTTTTTATCCTTTGTCCGAGTCACGTATGAAGATGTCAAAGAGCACAAGCCTGATGATGGAGCCCTGTGGAACCCCCTAGTGACAGGTCCCCCGTCTGATGCCCCCCCATTCTCTGTAACCCCTTGTGCCCAGCCCGTGAGCCAGTTCTCACCCATCCCATGATGTGTTTGTCCAGCTGTGAGCTGGACATTTTGCCCAGAAGGATACAGTGAGAGAGAGCAATGGAAGCTTTACTGAAATCCAAAAAGATCACACCAATTGGCTTCCCTGCATGTGCTACCTTGTCATAAATGAAAATCTGGTTCAACAAGCAGGGCTTTCCCTCGCATGAAGCTGTACTGTGCCCAGTGACTGAATTGTCCTCCAGGGTGTCTTTCAGTACTTCCAAGAATACTCTTTTCCATGATTTTACTGGGCATTGAAATGAGACTGACAGGCCTGTGTTTTCTGGGATCTTCCTTCTTTCCTTCTTGAAAATCAGGATATTTTCCAGCTCCAGTCAGATGAAACCTTTCCATATTCCCAAGACTGCTAAAAAATTATTGAGAGAAATTTTGCAACAACATCACTCAGCTCTTTTAGGATTCTCTGATGAATGAATTCTATCCATCCTGATAGGATGAATCCAGTCAGACCCCATAGATTTGTAGGGATCCAGCTGGAGCAGCAGGTCCCACACAAGCTCAGCTGGGAGCTGATCATTCTCACAGTCATGATCCTCCAGCTCAGGGCACCAAGACTTCCTTGGTCCATCATCCTATCAATATTATTTTTTGCTACTGTAAAAATCAAGAAAATCACTACCTGTACTCGTGATACTTCAGACTCCAAATTGTCCCAAGGATCCGAAGGCTCTTTTGATGGCCCTCAGATGTCTCTCTTTTTTTTTTTCTTTTCTTTTTTTCTTTTTTTTTTTGGTGCCAGTTTGAACAACCAATAGCAGATAGTAATCAAATAGCCTTACTAGACTGAAGAGCTTTTCAGTAACATCCTTTATCTGAGCCCCTGGGAGCCAGCACACTTCTCTGTGCATTGGGTCCGATTGCATATTAGCCCTCTGTTCTCCTTAGAAGGGAGTCTCCTCCCTTTTTCCCATTTTAAAAGATGCAGTTGTGATGTGGAGTACAGGTGGTGGTGTTTTACAAGGCCTCACTATTCCAGAAGGATCTTCAACTACCTCATCTGTTGTCTGGATTTCTAGTTCCAGGGCCTCCTACCTGTTGTAACAAGTGCTAGTCCTAATTGTTTTCAGGAGGAGGAGGCTTCCTCCCGGTACATGCAGTGATCTGCTTTCAGCATTTATCTTCAACAGACCCTTGGGTAATTACCTTGCAGGATTCTGAGTCCATCAGCTTCTCCACTACTATGGAGGTTTGAGAGTCTTGAGAGTGTAGCATCTCTGTAAATAACTGGTCAATAATCGGTCAATCTCTTACTCATTCACTCAAATACTACTTAACTTGTTCACTTCCACTTCTCCTTCACCCAGTTACACATCTCTTCAACCACAGCACACCTGTAAAAGAACTGTTTGTTGGCCCAGCCTGAGAGGCATCAGCACTTCTGGAGAGATACATCTGTCCTCAGCAGGTCTGCTGTCCAGCTGGAGGCCTCTGACATGGCTGGGTCAGTGACTCCACCAGCTGCAGGGGAATGAGCACTGTGGTGCAGCAATACCCCAACTGAAGCTTATGCTAATATTAGGTTACGTTAGTAAGACTGAGGCTGAAAGGATCTTTTTGTGGCTCTTCCCCACCAGATACTGAGTCTGTTTATCTGTCTCTGTTGGCTTCTTCCAGATGGTCAAAGGAGCCCTTCCTGGTCATCCTGCTGTACCGTGTTCCTGTTCACTGCACTCTGGGTTGCTGAAGCTTCTTAGAGCTGATTAAATCTGCTGCACTGTTCCTAGCAAAGTGGCTAATTGGCTGCCCAGGGCTTTGGGGTCCAGATAAAGGGGGCTTGGGGCTGCTGTTCAAGTGCTGCTGAGCTCGGGAATCACATGAACAGCATGACCTTACCCTCACCTCCAAATCTACCCAACTGGTCACCGCTGCTGCCTTGCTGAATGACTTGCTTTGTCCACAGCAGCAAGGCAGCAAACACTACAAGCATAAACCCTAGTTATCAGTTTGATAAAACACTTCCTCTACTAGTTCTTGGATTTCTCTTCCCTCTCTGTAGGGGAAAGTAATTTTAAGCTCCCAGTAAGTCTTGTCCCTCTGACAGGGGAGGAGGCCAGGATGCCCCAGACAGAAATGTGCTTTCCTGCTCCCTTCACGGTGCTGAGCCATGGGCCCACTCCTGCCCTGCAGCATGGCTTCTTATCCCTACCCGCTCCTTTGCTGTGGCTGGCACGCACCTCCCTGCCGTGCCAACAGGCCTGGCATGCATCGTTCTTTAAGGTGGCAGAACATCACCATTCCCTCCTACTGCAGTTCCTGACATGGTTTCCTGTGTTGCCAGGTGAGCTCCAGAACCGCCAGGGGGAGGAGCAACCGGCAGCGGGGAGCAAAGCAGCCTGGCAGGAGTGAGACGTCCAGCAGGTACAGCATCACCTTTATGCAAAATAGAACTGCTGAAAGCACAGCTTTGTAAGACCCAGGGAGTCAAATCAGCAACTCGGACGCCACCTATGGGCTTCCTGCTCTCTGGCTCTCTCTGGCCTTCTCTAAGTTGTTTTCTATGAGTTGCTTCAGCCCACTGCAATGGAAGAGAACAAAACAGCAGAGAAAGCATGGGGTGGAGATGGTGTTGCTGTGCTTAGCAGGTCAGATCAGCTAATGGGAGGGTCTGATGAGCAGTGCCAGGAAAGAACAGCAGCTTTAGTAGCAAGGCAAAAGGGATAAATAAGCAGCACACACAAACCCACACCTTTCCTGCCCTCCTCCTTCCAGAGTGCCTTGTGAGCTGCCTGGGGAACCACACCCCCTACACTAGGAATACTGCAAGTGCCCTTGACACCCAGCTTCCTCCACAAGAGGTCCCAATAACCTCACAGGGAGCTGAGGAGAAGAGTCAGCTCAGGAGAACGGATCCCCAAAGTCATGGAGGATGAATTCACTCTTCAGCAGACTGGTGATCACTGCTCTGATCCCTTACCAAGCAGTGAAGACACAAAGAATGTCACCAGAATTCACCCTGAGCATCATCACAAACCTTGCACGGCCCATGCTGAGCCTGATGCCACTATCTCAGAGCTCTCTGCTGGTGAACTGCTGAAATAGCCAGCCACCCCTGGCAGTGAAGGCCTTCCAAATGAAAGTGGCAGGCAAGGTTCAGGCTTGGAAGCAGACCACGTAATGCAAACACCACAAAGCTTTGCATTCTGAAAAGGAGATGATGCCTCAGCAGCTAAGCAGGGCACCCTGGCTGCCCCAACCACTACCCAGTTTGTAACAGCACAGTGTTTCCCAGCTCCTCCTCTCTCATGAGCTTATGCCAACCACAAATTCTTTGGGAGGCTTGCTTGGACTTCTGCAGTTAAATACTGGTTTCATCTTTCTGAAAGCAGTTTGCAGACAGCAGCAAAATTAACATGGGAGTAGCTGGCCCTGTTTATACCAGCAACTGATTAATTACGTCCTCTTGAAGAATAAAAGCAATGGAAGTTGCCATATGCCAGGAAACTTGCCATGAATCACTGGAATCGGGACTGGGGGAGTCACAGGACTGGCACAGCTAAAGCCAGTGGCTCAAGATGGCCCCAAGATGACAGTGCACTGTGCAGGTACAGCTGAGGGGCCCATCAGCACGGCTCCACAATGGGCTTCATACAAGATTAGGACAACTGCCTGCACTGCTGTGTTTTTTAAAAGCAAGCTGATTCCAAAGGGGTCAACTTGAAGAAAACAAAAAAAAAAGACCTAATAACTACTGTGAACTATGAGGATTACCATTATATATTATACAATCCAAGAGGATAGTCATTCTTACACGCTGTGTCCATTTTAAGCATAGGAAATTAAATGGAAAAATACTACAACAGTCCAGTTACAGACAACTGTGCAATCTGGTAGATCAAATTACATGTCCAGAGCTTAAGTTTTAGTTTTATGAACTACCTTATGGACAGCTGAACACCAATATACAGAAATATCAACAACAGCAGACATCTGAGATCCTGATGATATAAATGGTTAAATTTTCACCAGACCATTTTCAGAGAAATTCAAGCCTACAGTTTTGCTCCCTGGATGGTAAAACTACAGCTCTCCCTTACACAAAAAAGATGATGAAGCTTGAAGTACAGGCACCATACATATTTTATTGACACAGATTTCTTCAGTTTTGACTGTATTAATTCAGCTGACAACAGTGTAATAATTTGAAAAAAGTTCTTCTCCTTGCTTGATGTCTCTGAGAGTGACCAGAACTACGCACCTCAAGTGGCTGTAAAAGAAGAAGGAAAACATGTCAAAGTGAACAGTTATATTTTTCTTTGAATTGTTTATAATTCTTCATTTCAAGAAGCTAGCCAGTGGCCTCATCCAGATTAGTTTTGAGTAATATGTGTAATGCAGGCCAGGGAACATGGGAAAACAACACTGGAATACAGACAGCAATATAAGGAAAACCAATATAGTTTAAAAACCAACAGCCTATGTGGGTATGAAAGAAGTGTTTCCACTCATTTGTTCCACACAATGATTCAGAGATGAAAAGAATTAGTCAAGACTGCAAGAGACACACTTACTCAGACAGGAACAGAAGCTACAGCAAAGTTCACGTGGCAGAAGCCACTCCTGTGGACACACCTGTCCAGAGGCGCCAGCTGGCTAAAGCGTCTCTCCTAAGGCCTGCCACCACGCAGGAAGACGGCTCCCAGCTGCACCAGAGACCCGCTGCCATCTGCAGATGGTCAGCTGTCACACAATCACGAGGTTGGAAAAGACCTTTAAGACCACTGAGTCCAATCCATGTCCGAACACCTCAACTGAAGGATGGCACCACGTGCCACATCCAGTCTTTGTTTAAACACATCCAGGGATGGTGACTCCACTACCTCCCTGGGCAAACTATTCCAGTACCATTCCATTTATCATTCCTCCTGTGAAAAACTTTTTCCTAACATCCAACCTATATTTTCCCTTGGTGCAGCTTAGGTGTGTCCTCTATTTCTGTCAGCTGCTGCCTGGTGAAAGAGACCAACCCCCACCTGGCCACAGCCACCTCTCAGGAACTTGTAGAGAGTGATAAAGTCACTCCTGAGTCTCCTTTTCTCCAGGATAAACACCCCCAGCTCCCTCAGTCAGCTGAAATCAGGGGCTGGCAGCCAGTTCCTCACAGAGAAATGTAGAAACCCACCTCTCTGAGCTTCCTTTTAGTGAATGACCATGCCCTAAAACTGAAGTATGTATTCTGGGAAGGAGAGCACATGTTTTGCATACTGATGAACCAGGAAGTGGAAAACAGCGTCACTATTCAAAATTTAGGTGAGGCCATTTTGAAACATATTGAAACAACAAGGTAAATAAGTACTGAGAACTGTTTCATAAGACATAAAAATATCTAGAAACCAGATAATCTATGTTGTCAGCATGGTATACATCAGTATTGAAACAAGCACCTACAAGCAGATGAAGGGGATCTTTTGTCTGGTGGCAGCACACTGGGAGAAATGATGACCAGAAGACTGTATTTTTTGGATAGATTCCAAGCAAGAGCAAAATTTCCACTTCCTGAAGCAGTCCTTTAGTTTATGTGCTTTCACACGTCAAGTACAGTATCCAGGCTTCCTGAGAATTTTGTCTTACTGCTTATTTTATTAGCACTTATTTAATTATCTAGAGATTCCAAGTGCATCTTTAACCTTCACTCAACAAACTCTAAGTTTAATCAGAAAAGCCGTTTTTCCAGTATGCACCACTACTTTCTCCAGTGTCAAGAGTATTTAAGTTACTCCAGAATTACACTAGAAGTTCAGATGATCTATTCTAAAATTCTTATACATCCTTGAAATAAAGATAAAAGGATTATCTGAGAAATATTTCCAAGTATTCTAATTTCTGAAAAAAGGTGCACTTTCAAGTCATGAACAGGATGCTGTAATTTTACTAATTGTACTGTAACTATATGCCCTTATATTGCACAGTATTTCACATTGTATTGTCTCAACACAATGTTAGGTTTCTTCTTGCAAATTCATCTGCTTATTTGTCACATAAGCAGAAGAGATGGAGAACAGAGAGTAAGAAGCCTAAATCTGAATTATCTCAGAAGGGCTTTGGTCAAGGCTGAAACAGACGTGAGATATGTACTGAAAAGCCTCAGTACTGTAATACAAAGTACAAGTACTGCTTTATGGGATTCAGTAGAATTGCACTGTAGTGCAACACTGCTTGTAAAAGTGTGTCTTCAGATACGCTGATTTCATGTGTGAAAATGTGGAAAAAAGAATGAGGAGTCTTGTAATTAAAATTAGTCTATTCACAGAGGTAACTCTCCCATACAGTTGCACACTTTTGTGCAACCCATCTTCATATGGTTTGTTACTTTTCAACCATGTCTGTCTTTTCCTTACACATGCAGTATGCTATGTATAATACAAATCTACAAGCTCTTTCATTTGCTGCCAACCTCTCTATGTCATGGCTGTAGACGATGTTTGGAAGATATTGTTTCAATTCTACTGGAAAATGTCCTGGCACGTCAAACTCTTGATAACACACGTTTGCTGCTTTTTCTAGGAATAAAAAAAAAGTTATTAGATAGGGCTTAAGAGATGTGTAAAAACATCAAATGTGCTGCTACAGAAGAACATGATGCTTCACCAAGACTGAAAACCACTCCTCTGAAGGCCTATATTGAATTACATAAGAGGTATGCAATCATCTATAGGAGGTTTGCCCAGTTATCAACATGTCAGTGAAGAGGCATATCTTGTTTAGTGCCAGGGGTAGCTTACAGCACTGCTAATAGTGCCAAACACACAGTGTTTGCTTTTACAATTAAAAAAAATTTGGAAAATATTTTTGTCTGGTGGCAAAACATGTTAGAAATACAAGCAGGGAGAAAATCACCACTTACATAGACATCACCTGGAAGAAAGAGTTTCATGGGACACCCCTGTATCTCTGTGCTAATCCCCAGTTTGCTCCTCCAGCAAGTGACAGCAAGTGAGCAGTGACAGAATCTTAGTGTACATGTCACTGTGTATAGTTTTCTCACAAAGCCTCTTGGAACAATACTGGGAAACTTGATCTGCAACTCTAAACTGTCTTGGTGGTACTTTGCCAGATATCCTTTCCCACTACCTCATTTTTGGGGTGTGTGCCTTTCATTCTACATACCAGGAGGGAAATTGGGGCATCAGTGAGAAAAGAAAAAGCATATTTGAAGTGTTGCTGCATGGAAGGATTCTAACATTCAGCTGTGACAAAAAACCTCAGAAAAGTTTTACTACCCAAGTGCTTTTAAACAGTACTACTGCCCACCCCCAGATCAATTCCCTATTTTCTGTGTCACCTTCAAAATCATTTGTATCCATAAAGCCAAACTCATACTTGGAAAATTTACCTGGCAACTTACCATGTGAGCAGTTGTTGACGTACTGTCCCACTGCCAGTGGGTTTTGCAGGGTGGCTGTGAGCCAGCTCTCATCACTCATTTGAAAAGGGCCAAGTTGATCTCTTCTGCTGCAAGACCTGAAATGCCCAACAGCTTTAGCAGGGATCACGGCTCCTTCGTCTAACAGGATATCTTACTTCCTCTGTAGGAATGGCCACAGTCACTGCATCAACTTAGAGCTGCCCAACCCACATGGGGTGGAGGGCATGTGCATAGACCAACAGCTCCCACTACTCTGTGGTGTCCTTCAGACTCTGGTGGAAGAACCTGCACAAAAGTACCACACGCTCTTCCACAAATCAACATCTGATGTTGCCATTACAGAAGTGTCAACACCTTTCATCTCTTAAAATGCAAAGACTCATTACAATATTAGCTTTCGACTCATTCGAGAAATTAAAATCTGGTATTAGTGGGTATTACTATTCAAACTAGGTATTATTTCATATCAACCTCCCAGCTGTTTTCACATCACATTTAAACACAAATTGCATTTTAAGGTAAATCAACCAGTTAGCTGTGTCAGAGGAAGTCTGGACTGGACATTATGAAAAGATTCTTCACTGAGAGGGTGGCCAGTCACAGTGCTCCTCTGGGGAACGGTCACAGCACCAAATCTGTCACAGTTCCTTGAACTGTCTGTGGTGATCCTAGTCACACAGTTCAGTTTTAGTCCCACAAGGAGCAGGGACTTGAACTTAATGAAGTAAGCAGATCTGAGTAACAGCTCAGAAACATTTCAATACTTTTACAGTACATCCGCTTTAGTACAACTATTTTCTGTACAGAAAAGTCTCTACATCAAAATGCATCTCACTGGTGTTACAGATGAAGACACAAGGACATAAAGGATCACATCCAACATCTCTCACCCCTGTGCTTTTTGCATTATATGAGCAATGCACAGGTGGATGAAAATCATGTACAACTCAGGGTAAGAAACAGGGAACTAAAATGAGGAGTACCCCTGTTTTAAATCAGGTGAGTGATAATTCTCTATTTCTTCTGCTTACCTGTACACTGATCTTGACAGTCCTTTATCATTCCCATCAATAAGGACACCATCAATGCACCTAAAAATAAAGGGATTGCCAAGGGACTGGAAAAAGATGGGCTCATGCTTTCTGTATACTGTACCTGTTGCAAGACAGATATTATTTCAGAAGAAAACAGAAAAAAACTGTCAGAATGGGCTTTCAGTCCCCTCCACACAGAAACTCAAAGGAGAGACAGTGGGTAGGACAGAAGTCCCCTCTCACTCAGTGACAATGACATCTGTAAACCTACAAGCTTTCAGACACAACTTTTTCAGATGTAAAAAATCCCCTCTCAACTAAATGAGCTGGTATATTACAAAGAGAGATGGATTACAGGAAATCATAGAACGCCTCAACCAAATATCCTTGGGAGAAGCAGATGAAGCCCTACAGCCAACTAGCGTGCTTCAGAGATGAAAACATCAGGCAGTACTTGCTCAGGAAAACACAGCTAAGTTGTTTGATCACTACTGCATCAGGACTCCAAAAAACACACACAGATTCAGCAAAGAATATGAAACACCTCCCTCCATTACTGCAGGGATTTTGTTTGGTCCAGGAGATGAAAAATGACAAACCAAGAAGAAAATGTTTCAGCAGACTGTTTTCCAAATCTGAGGAGAGGATTTAACTTGCCACGACTTCCAAGCAGAGAAAAGCAAGTGGCAAGCTGACTGGCGTGCCAATTTTTATGAAAACGTTGTCCTGCATCCCTCACACCCACTACATCTTCAGCACCTCTCTGCAGAAATCCTGCACTGCAATCTCACAAGGAGCCAGGCAAAGGCCCCAGGCAGGCTGCAGTCCTGTGCACAGGTCCCATGCCCAGCCTGGCAGATCCTTACCCTGAGAAGACATTTCAAGAGCCCCTCCTCTTGTTTTGCTAGAAAAGCTGTCACAGGAGACTCTGAATGAGCCTAGGCTCACATCTAGTATGTGCCTGAAATCTGAAGGGAGCTGCAAAAGTGGCAGGCTCTCTCGCTGTCACTTAACAACCAGTCAGTTCAGGAGTAATCAATGGCAATGGGCAGGCACTCCAGAAAATGCACTCCACTGCCCAGAGAGTGCTGGGACTGCTCCTGATGCTGCCTCGCTGGCACCAGCCAGAGACCACAGGGGACGATTCTGCTGGCAGATGAAACAGAAACAAACCCAAAGCAACTCAGCAGAGCTGCTAGATTGACCACGCCGATAAATTACAAACCTTTTTAAGAAACATATGCAAATACAGTTCCAAGAAATAAGGAAGACAGAAGTATTGATCTTTCCAAACACACTTCATGGAATAAAGTTCTGCTAAATGAAGGTCTTATTTTCATTCTCCATTTTGTACTTCTGTACTGTGAAGAAGCTCATGCAATTGTCTACTGACCTGCGTGGAGATCTCAAACCTCATTTTTCAAATCCTGAACCAAAATGGAAACCCCAAAGAATTAAACTGTTCTGTTAAATTTCTCCTGTGCACCTACATTTAAAGAATCTGGAACAGGTTTTCCAGCTGCAGGAAAATCAGGCTTTAAGTACTAAAAATTTTTTATAAACAAAATTATCCTTCCCAATATTGCTTTTTGTATTTCTAAAATAACTCTAGATAGTTTATAAATATTCTCATGCAGCCTAACCAGTGATTTTGTTAAGGAATGACAGAAAGGAAACCCATAGAATAAAAATTAGTGTAGCTCTTTGGCATTCCACGATCAGATGGTTACAAGTCCCATCTAACTTAATCAAAAATAAGAACGCTCCATTACCAGGATACATAGACACAACCGTCCCTTTGGGAACAGAACCTCTGGTAACAAAGACTCCAGTTCCAGCAGACACCAGCGAACTCCGGTCTCTGCTAACAGTGAACCCAAGCGTGTTAAACAAAACTTCCTCAGGACTAAACACCTGCTGACCCTGATGGTTACAAGAATTTACTTCTGACCGCTGCTGCTCCACAGTAAGTAATTCCAGATATTGACACTTGACTTCTGGAAGCAAGGCCAGAATATCTGCTTGTCTACTGAAGTCATTTATGAACAGAGCTTTAAATGTTTTCACTAGTGTTTCAAAAACATCTTCATCAGCAATAATTTTGTCTTGAGAGCTTTCAGGAACATATCGAAGGGTCCTGCAAAGGAAATAAAATATTTTAAAATAATAAGCATATGTTACATTTTTTTTTTCTAAATTGAGAAGAGCCATTTTGCAGCGCCAGTAACTTTGATACACTTGTTGTTTTAGAAAACCCCAAGCTTTTTTCATGCTTGTTCAAGCTAAAGCCACTGTTCTTAAAACACTAAAAGAGTGTTTAATAAAAACTAGTATCTGTTTCAGTATAAATCATCATCTCTGAGTATTTACCACAAGCAGGTTAAACCCTATAGAGCTCATAATAAAAAAAACACCGAAAACGAAATTATCATGTTTATTTAAAAACACAAAGAGTTCATTACACTTTAAATGAGGCATGACAAATATTGCATGGGCAAGGAAGGTTATAATTTAGTTACCTATTTTATTTTTGAAACTTACAACCAAGTCATAATAACTTAAATTCAAACACTATTTTTATGATTGAAGTAGGGCATACACACACATACATCAAGAACTATTTATCTTGTCCTTTCTATCTATCTTCAACGTTAAATATAATTTTAAGGTGTCTGACTAAGAATTTCATGAACTATTTTTATGATTGAAGTAGGGCATACACACACATACATCATACCAACAAGAACTATTTATCTTGTCCTTTCTATCTATCTTCATATTTAAATATAATTTTAAGGTGTCTGACTAAGAATTTCATGACAGCCGAGGGGCGACTGAAGCACTTCTGAGTGACAAACCCGAGTGAGCCCCTGCGGCGCCCCAGACCATCCCGACGAGGGGCAGCGGGGTCTGGGCTGGCGCCCGGGGCCTTTCTCCGCGCCTCACCTGCGCTGGCGGCGGAGGTTGAGGGCGAGCCAGGGCACGAAGCGGTACTTGTAGGAGCGCCAGCGCCGCCGCAGCTCCCGCAGCATGGCGGCCTCTCCCTCACGGCCGCGGCCCCGCCCCCCGCCGAGCCGCGCCCGCGCAAACTGGAACAACCAATCGGCGCTCCCGACACACGCCCGCGCGCTTGTGTCCTGGGCTGCCATTGGCTGCGAGCGGCCGGCTCGGGCCGTGAGGGGAGCGGCCGGAGCGGGCCCGGGTCTGGCCGCGCGCCGCCGGTAGCGAGGGGCGAGACCCAGAACCGGGAATGAAAACGCATAGCTCTGGGGGCACGCTTACATACGGAAATACACGCAGGTCTCTCGGAACAATGCTACGTTGCACCTCCTGTGTTGTACTGAACAATCCCAAAAGACAAGGTCAGATGAAAAGGTGGTTTAAAAATTATCTAGAAGCGGCCGTTAAAGACCACTCCTTACACTGTCAGATCACCTCTCCAAAATCATCCAGTGCCTGCTTCTAGCGATGCTCAGGGCTGTTAGTGCCTCAGACAGTCACGGAACTAATTAGGTTGGAAAAGACCTCTCAGATCGAGCCCATCCTATAACCAAACACCACAGTGAGCATCACTGCTCAATCTCCCCTTAAACATCTCCAGGGACAGCGACTCCACCACTCCTCGGGCAGCCCCTTCCAGCGTCTAATCATCCTCCCTGTCAAGAAATTCCTCCTAATACCCAACCTGAACCTCCCTCGCAGCAGTCACGGCCACATCCTCACGTCTGTTTCCTGGGAGAAGAGGCCGACCTGGCTGCTTTCAGGACGGTCTCATCTGAACTTCTTTTTCTCCAGGCTGAGCCCATCCCCACCCCACCCGAGCTCCCTCAGCTGCTCCTCCTAACACTTGTCCTCCAGAGTTGTGATCCATGTAGTCAAAAAGGGTGGCTCAGTTATAGACGTGAGCCTTGTTACACTTCTGTCCACACTTTTAGCTAGTATGTGGCTGTGGTAACAAGGAGACGAGACTTGTACTTTGTAACATCATAAGCTACTGTGGATTTAAGGGTGTTTCCCACTGACTGATGTACAGCAACAGCAGCATCGAAGTACACAGATTGAAGGGATATACTACAAATCACGAGCATTTACAAACAGGTGCATAAGCCCTTTTGGTGCCACATTCTACCATCACTTATCTCTAAGCTAATTTAAAAAATCCCAAAACTCTAGTGAGGAAAACAATCACTCAGCAATTGGTCTTCAGAAATTAGCAATGGTCCTCAAATAATTCTCTACAAACCACCACAGGTGTAAAGATAAGGGTACTGTTATCATTTTTGGCCACTGTTGTCCTTTGGCTGCTTGGATACCCAGTTTCATGAAACTTAAATCTTTGGATGCTGCTCATCTTCAGTTTTAGTTTAACACTGCCAATTGTTGTATTTGCCCAATTATCCCATCATAAAAGAAACCCAGTGAAATTAAATGTAGCAGCAATTTTAATTAAGTAGCTTAAAATATATAAAATTGAATACACTTGAAATATTGACAATATAATTTGGTTAAAATAAGGGATAATTAGGTTCTTATAATAGCACAGAAGCAAAAATAACTGCATGGGGTAGCGCAGGGTACAGAGGGCAGGGCTTGACCCCTGTTCCCTCCCGTACAAGCTTGCCAAACCAAAATTCCCCCTTTTGTGCTGTACGTCATTACCATCTCCTCCCATTTTCGATTCGTCACACCTGTGCCTCCACCCTCATCATCACCTTTACCACGCACGCTCCACCATTTTTTAGGTGGTCGCACCACTCTTTGGGGGTCATTCCTGAAGAAGGCCTCTCCTCTTCCTCGCCATCCTTTGATTCACCTTTTGGACTACACATGCGCACCAAGCTGGTACAATGTAAGCCAAAGCTAATATCATACAAGCCAATACTATGTTCTGGCATCAAAGCAATAATTCTCATATAATTAGCATTTTCCTGGATGTCCAACCAAATTTTCCTCTCTTCCAACTAAATTTAGTAATAGTTCTCTTGCTTCTTGTTCTGAACATCTGCAGGAGAAAGGGGGGTGCCCCTCCTCTCCCTTTCTTTCTTGGCATTACACCTTTAACTGTTTTGTTATTTCCAAGTATTAATTACTGTATCAGTATTGATTACTGTTTCAATTTTATCAGCATGAATCACACCTATTTATTACACAATGAACTGGGAAAAAAGAACACGTATGTATGTATTTTACTTTATTCAAAAAGCAGTTTAAAAATATGGAGCATCTGAGAATTGGTTTTGGAGTAAATAGAGAAATCAGACATTTAAAACACTCTAAGGGGTTACAGTCCTTCCTCTGGGCCTGAAATTTTGACAAGGGTTTGGGAAATTTGAGACAGGCCCATCAAAGCAATGTAACTATCAGAATTAACGTACCAACTCAGAGCTTTACAAATATTTAAAGTTGTGCCTTGATTTATTCCACAATCACTTCAATTCCCCAGTTGGCCTGCCTCACCCCTTCCAAGAACAGGAGCTTAGCGCAGAGGTAGTGCAAACGGAAGAAATTGAGGAAAAACGCAGGAAACGGCACAGTGGCTGCCGCAAAGTGCTTCCCTGCCATCTCCTGGCCTTCCTCGGTAATTACAGGGAAGAAAGGTCTCACCTCAAGACTTGCGAGTCTGGTTTCAGCAGCCATGTGCTATAACCACAAAATAGCACACATGTTCACCACATCACACGCATGCTGTGGCTCTGAAAAGTAAGGCAGTCACAGTGTGATTCAGGTCACTAAGGAAGACTAAGCAACGAGTGAAAAGTTAGTAAGCCTCGGTAATTACAGGGAAGAACGGTCTCACCTCAAGACTTGCCCGTCAGTATTCAGCAGCCATGTGCTATAACCACAAAATAGCACACGTTCACCACATCACATATTGTGGCTCTGAAAAGTAAGGCAGTCACAGTGTGATTCAGGTCACTAAGGAAGACTAAGCAACGAGTGAAAAGTTAGTAAGGGAAATAGAGAACTTTGGGAGGTGGGCTGTCAGGTCACAACTGCCATGCACACAAGTTGCCCACTTTCGTGTGATGAAAGGACATATGTGACATTCCAACATGTTCTGGAGGCATTCCTTAGCCTCGAGAGAGAACTTGCAAAGATGAAATGCCATCAGACTTCAACCTATGACCAACACGCAGAAATGTGTTTTTATTCTCACTGGAGAAGTCACACCAGGCATGGAGCTTACCCTTTCCCTGTGCAAGAACTGAACATGCCCTGTGCACATACTTGGCTCCCTAAGTAGGCGTCTTTGAAGTTTACTGTAATCTGCTGGGCACCAGTGATCTCTGCCATTCCTCGTTCCTAGAAAGGAGGCTGCAACATCACAAGCAGGACACAGTACTGCAGGATTCAGAACTTCTATAGCAACTCAGATACATTACAGTAAGTTTATCTCCTACTCAATCCTTGCCATGCATTTTCCTTTCTGACATTTCAGGTAGTAAATTTTTCTGATTTGAGAAATCAGGTATTAGAATTTATTTGAAGATTTCTGCTGCCAGTTTTTACTAAATTGATACACTTGTATCTATCTGCAGAAAGTCTCATACCTAATAAAAATAATAAAAAATGCAGTCCTTCGAAATACGTATTTTATAGTCACAAGAAAGCCTATAGATTAAATCTGTTTCCATAAAAAATTATAAATTTTTAAAATTTGAAAAATACCTGGAGAAAGACAAGAACTGAAACAGGCCCTAGCATTGCAATATATGGATTGCCTGAATAATAAAAGGCTTATGTTTGCTATTAAAATCTCAAGCAACAGAATAATTTCACCAGAAACATAAAACAACAGATTGATTTCCAACACACTTCAATGGCTCCAGAACTGACTTAACCAGCTCACTTGAATACATAATTGTTACCTTTGCAGTAAGGCAAAATTTAGACAATTTCTGTATTGAAGGCATAATCAAGTGAGATTTGTAGATAACAGTGCTGTCACATGAGAAGTTCCTTTCCTTATCATTAATTTTAAAAAATTAGTCTTTTTTGTTGCCCTTTATTAGAAAAATAAGTCTCGATATATCAGGTGTATGAAATTGTGTATAAACAGTGAAGTGTACCAGAAATATTTTATTTCCATTAATAAAAGGAATATGTTTGTCTTACAGTAAGCAAAGGACAAAGTTTGTTCAAAAACTTTTATTTGCTATAAAGACAAAAACCACCAAAATACGTACAAATTATACTATATAAAATTGGTTCAATGGGGTAAAAACTTTTAATTAAAATATCTTGATATATTTAAAATAACAAAGGATACAATGAAGCCAAATTTCTTAACCCAGAGATTTCTGTAAAATTTGCTTGCACAGTAAGGTGCTAATAGAAGTTAGCCCTTAAGCCCTGGAAGTCTTAGGAATCAGTCACATAGCAAATATAATTTCATTGTGAAAGTGAACTTTGGTAGAAGAAACTCTATAGGACACCTGAGGTAGTAGAAACTGGAATAAACAGCAGTAGACGTTATTTACAACTTAAGTACCAAATAACATTAAGAACACAAAAAATAATTACACAATACAATTTTCAGTCCAGCTTTGATCCAAAGAAAATAAGAATATTACATCACATCTCCATTTTAAAAACACCACAATTACCAGCAAGCCGAGGGAAATGCAAACTCAAACACATTTGGACACCTAAGAGGCAGTTTGAGTTTGAAATGTGGTAGGCATGGTGATCTACATAGTAATACTGATTAGCTGAGGTTCATCAGTTTATACAGTTTACATTTCTGCCAGAAAACTGATCTTCCAGTACATGAATTGGCAAGAGTGCATCCTTTAAAGCTTGCACATAGGAAAGACTTGGAAACAATCTTATTAGAATGAGAAATTCTAAAGTGGTCAAAAAAAAAAGTCAAGTACAAAACAGAGCTACCAAACTTCACATTTCGGTATCATCTTTTTAACTCTTCAAAGTCTGCCAATCTTCAAAAACAAAGGAATGTAAAATTTCCAAAAGAAACACATTCACAACTAATGACATGGTTTGTTTTTTTTTATTAGTATGAGCACTATTATTAATGTAAACTTATCTTTAAGATGTCTTGCTTCCAATTTGTATTATACACTTTAAAGGTACTATAGCTTATTTAGTTTGTCCTGAGTCTTTGAAAATAACCAATTCTATTTGAGTCCAACAATCCAACTGGCTTCTGAAGAGTTATAACATGAACAGTATTTTTTTCAAAATGGATTAAACACAATCATTATTAGATTAAAAAAGATCCCCATTTTTTAAAAAAGCAAAAGAAAAAGCTGCCATTTTCCTTCAGAATTACATGCATCAGAATCTAAAAACCTGCCTTTAAAATAATTTTAAAAACCTGTTTTAAAAAAAACCCCACATCTCCTAAAAACCAACAAGTTTTGCACTAAAGGTGAAGCTTTACTTCACATTTTACTTTATCTCGATCTTCAAGTCCAAGTTTGTTTCTTGTTAAAATAAATACCTTTCTTATGGTAATATTTTTAACATTTTCAAATTAAATTACCACAAATGGCTACAGTAAATAGATGATGTACGGCAGAAGGAAAACAGCAGGTAAAACTTGTTATCAGTAGAGAATGTAACCTCAGTTTCTTTACACAAAGAATGAGATTTGCTCATTTGGCACCTGCTCACACTGAAGTACATGCCAAAGTCTCCCATAAAGATTTTAATGGAAGCTGGGTTTGGGGGGCCCTTGACATGGAACTTCTCTACATGATTTGCCAGAAGAAACTGCTATATGAAAAAAAAGGCTCAACAACTTCTAGCATGGTTCAGACTAAGTTGCTTTATACAGAACAATCTTGTTTATTAAATAACCTATACTATCAGTGCCTTCAACATATCCTTGTTGAAGGTGGCATTTTATCCCAGATTTCCAGCAAATCTGGTTTTAAAACTCTTGTGTCAGGAAAATATTCCATGACACAGCTTGCATCTTTTTTTCTAAAGACTATTTTAAAATATCCCCTTTTCATGAAAGTTAAAAATACAAAGAAAACAAACTTTGATTTCAAAAGAAATTACATGGCCAGCAGTAAATGCACAGTGAACCATGAGTGCCTGCTCTTACTTTATAGGAAGGCAAATGCTTTTTTTAAAGTTTCCATCAATATTTGGATTTGTTACTCAGAGAGCATCAGGTAATTAAAAGGGACAGATACAGTGTGTCCTTTTAACCAGTACTGAAAACTTACTAATTGCAGAGCATCTACATGTGAAATTGAACAGTGATTGCGATATTAAAATAGATCTTGAGCCTCTCAGCTTCTAATAGTGCTGAAAAAGTGCTCTAAATTAAATAAAAATCACTTACCTGCTAAATAATCATGCAGATTTAAGGAAAAAATGTTTTTATATTAACATAGAGCCAGATGTTTGAAAAGGCACAGCTTACAAATCTCTGCATGAATTGTCAAATGTTGCATACTGAGCTTAGGTAAAGGTAAAGACCTTGATTTGTCAACCACATACTTAGGTAGGGTCCTCCACTGGCCTTATGTTCTTGATGTAAATATCATTAAGGTCAGCAGAATAATATAATTTGCTGCATGTAACTGCACTGCAAGACAGTTACTGTATATTCAGTAGCATTTTCTTCAGTATTTCAGCCTTACAAATAAGTAGCTACCATGTAGTACGGAAGACTGGGTGTTTCAGCAGCTCCCTTGAAGGTGGTCTGTCCTGAGGTTGAAGTTCTAAACACCGAAGAGTCACATCTTTCAAGCCTGGAGACAGATGTGTAGGGATTGATGGAGCAGTAGTTGCACTAGCAATCTGAACAAGGGGAAATAACTTTTTAGAAATCAGTGATTATGCCCCTTCTTCTAGCCCAAAAACATTCTACAAACTGATCATTTCAGCTGATGAGTTAGATTTATGAACTTTTCTCCATTCAGCATGTTTCCTACTGCAGTTTGAAGATTACATTACTACTTTCAGTTTATTGTCCTTATGCCTATTGCTTTTTAGTTTGACTCCTTCCTGATACTTTTCTCTAAAAGTTCTCCTCACAGCAAGATCCTGCAGTGATCATCTCAGAGCAGGCCACAGAAGAAGCTCCTACAACACACATATGGACATTCTTTAGTGTACTAGCTGCCTTCACTGTTAACTGGCTTGAGTCACCATGGAGAGAGATTAAGCTGAGTGATGTTACATTACAAGAAGTAAACTGGGTGTGCTTTCTGGCACTGCCTTTACTGTATTTCTGCTACTACCCAAATACAAATATTTCTCAGAAAGACACAGATCCCTCCCAACGAAATTAATTTTAATTTTATCTAGTTGGATTAAAGCAGGATGACTGGGAACACTACAGTAGCACCAGAGATTCACATCGATGCAGAACCAAAACAATTACATCTCTTAGCACCAGTGATTTTACTTAGAACATATCTGAGTACTGCTGTTAAATGTCTGTTTTCTTCAAACACTTCCTTCACTCGCACTAATATTTTCTTCAGTCATGCCTACAGTTCAACTGGACCTTTAGAATTAAATATAACTAACTGATTTTACTATGAAACATGAATGCCAAAATGAATGATCTAGCAAGCAAAGGAAAGGGCAAAAATCATATATAGCATGGCATGAAGGAAAATATCTTTCAGCAAGATCTGATCATGGAACATCAGGCTTTTAAAGAAGGAGCTTCCCCACTGTGAAATGGGAATAACTACACAAATGGTTTATGGAAAAAAAGAGCTTCTGTATTTCAGACGATTGTAAGAAAAAGTTAACATCCCAATCTTCTGCCGAATTTAAGATCAACTCTATTCCTAAATTTTTTTTTTAGCCCCGTTACACTATATTTTTATATCTTAGATTAGACATTTCTGAGCAACCTGGTCTAGTGGAAGGTGCCCCCTTACATGGTGGAGAAGGTAGAACTAGATTATCTTTAAGGTCCTTTCCAACACAAACCATTCTATAATGATTTTGAATATCATGTATTAGTATCTTTTTTACTGGTATCAGTTTCTTTGGTTTTTTTTAAAGAACCAAGTATGGTTATATTGGTACCACTGTTGCTTCTGTTCTAACAGCTCCACCATAAAAAAAATCTGATTGCAACAACCCCTGCTACATGCACACTTTTCTAAAATTCACATCGTTGTGCACAAGATTACTTGTCACCTTTTGTAGTATATTGGTAATAACAAAATACATTACCTTAAATATCAGAGCAAGATGATTGGAGTGTTTCTCTGCATTCCAAGGAGGTTTAGCACAAGCCATTTCTATGACAACACAGCCAACACTCCACACATCACAGCTCCTTCCATATTGCTGACCTCTCAGGACCTGAACAGACAGACACCAAAAATCAGATTATATAATTCAAAGTCTCTTAGCTCTAAGTCATTTAGAAGTAAACCTCAACACATCATCAAAAAAATGTATTCTGATTAACATTTCAGGCTAAGAGAGTGACCAGTGATGTAAATGCCACAAGATTTACACAGGTCTAGAGATCTAGTAAATAAAATACTTGAGCAAGTGGCAAGCAAAGTACCTTGCAATGGCTAGTTTTTGAGCAAATGGTCATTTTGGCATTAGTAACAACACTCATGATAACTCTATCTTATAGCAAACTACTTGAAATAATGACAGCAAGAAAGAAACTTACCATCACCATGTTGGAATCATTCCTAATCTTTAGAACAAAGGCATTTCAAACACATTTGAAGCATATACAGCAATTTTCTGTTATTTGGCTACATGAATTAGCTTAAAGAGTTCAAACAAACTTTTTGAAATAACTTTAAAAATTGGTTTCTTACCTCTGGTGCCATAAATGCAATAGTTCCCAACAACTGTCCCTGAAACTCCCCAGCACCAGTTCCTTTTGATGCCAACCTGGCTGCAGCTCCAAAATCAGCAATTCTTAATCTATGACCTGTGCTGTCAATTAGCAAATTGGCACCTGTCAACAGTACAATAAAAATACTACTAGTTGGGTTTCCATGAAAGGGAAAAGGATGAACAGACACTTGACACTTTTCCTCCCTGCACCTCAAAATTAAAGAGTTTGACATTCCCCACCTCAGTATCAAGAGAACCTAAAAATCAAGGATACGGTCTAATAACCTCACTTTTCTGTTATGCCTGAATGATTCTGCACACAGCTTGAGGCTGTTCAAGAGATTTCGAGAGGCAATCAAATTTTCAAAGTAGGGCAAACACACAGGATGCTGGAACAACGCCTGGAGATGGTATAATGGAAGAAAATGGTGATCCAAAGTCCTGGAGGCTTTCATTGCCTGCAGCTCCTCAGGAAATTTGAAGCTATTTCATTATCAAGCAACCCTGAGTTGCTTTAAAGATAATTACAAGCAATTTAAAGATAAACTGTTTCAAAAAGAATTAGTAAATGCCATCAATATGTTCTACTTATATAAATATACATCCAGTTCATGGACAGCTGTAGTGACATAAAAGGGAAAAGCTCAGTAAGACTGGTATTTCCCAGTTAAGTTCAGATGTTACTCAGGGTACAACTGTATTTATGTTCAATTAGGATGAAGAAAGAAAACTCATCACAGTATCTCCACACATTAGAAATCTGGCCTCTTTATCTTGGTTTGTTCACAGATTTTACTATCATTTCAGGGTAAACATTTACATTCATTCAAGCAGCAGTAGTTTTAAAACTGTATGGCAACTTTCTATCTTATTTTAACCAATTCAGAAAGACAATTTTTCTCAACTATTAGTACAGCTACCAAATGCCACAAGCTTGCCACAAATATTTTGATTAATTTCTGTAGCATTTTCATTAATTTCAGCAATAGAGTTTCTTATAAATGATCAGACAAACCCAGTAGAAATACCACTCCTGAGATGGTATCTGAGAGAACAAACAGGTCTCAGGCCAAAACATATACTGCTTTCTGAATACTCCTTCTAAAAGAATAGATCAGTTATTCTCACCTTTAACATCTCTATGGATTATCTGATTCTCGTGGAGGTAAGAAAGGCCACGTAAAAGTTGTTCTGTGTAATTAATAATAACTGATTCTTTGAAGGCTCCATATTTACTTAACAAGTGAGCAACTGAACCCCCTAAAAGACAAAACAGTACATTCTATCAACACTTACATGCAACACAGCATCCTAAAACTCAAATTTCATATTAGTATTACTAATTTATATTTCTCCCTACCCCCAAAAATTAAAATAATTTCATAGGCAAAAAGAAATGTAGTTCACTCCTCAATTACTTTCTAAATTGAATTGTACACATTAAAGACAAAAGTCTTCATGCTTCCTAACGATTTTATACTTCCTTAAAAACAACATTTTATCCACACTTCACATTAACGTGTAAACAGAGTACATTAACTATTTTTTGAGGCAATAGGTAAATGCAAACTCCAGCAAGTATTCCCTCTTAATATTTTAATTTATGTTTGTTATCATCCAATACACAGAACTACGCAGACAAGCAAGGAAAAGCAGTATCTTCCTCTATTTTTAAAAACTGGTAATGTATTCTCAAGATTTTGGATTTCTAGTTTTCTCTAAGTATTATAATATAGTCTTGGACTGAATGAGGTAAACCCAATTCCTGACATTTAACTATCTAAATAATAATATTTCAGAAAAAAAATTACACTTAAAAGGTTTAGAACTCTAGATTTTGAGAAAATATTTCTTGCACTACTTCTTGTAATAATACATACTTGGGGGCTTTGCATGCTACCACTCTGACCATAATTTAGGGTGCAATGCTTTCATTTACAGAAAATAAAGATATATAAAACACCACGTGGTAACTGGACAGCAGCAACATGTAATAACATTCATAAAATTAATAAAACTACTTCTCAAAATAAAGACAGATCTTCTTGTCCCTGCTCTACAAAATTATGAAAATATTTCACTTTTTTTTACTATGTTACCAATTAAGAGATTTAAGGTTTGAATTAATTTTTCCAAAAGCAATACTTACTGCCTATTATTTGAAACTTACTTTAAATGTTCTTAAATGCCTCTGCACAATGTCTGACACAATTTTTATGAAAAATCTCAGGACAAAAATAAATGACAGGTATTCCAAACTTTCTAGCAAAGTTATTTTTAATAGTAACCTACACAGATACACTGAAAATGCAACAGTTTGAGAGAGAGTCACTTCAGTTGGAAATAAATAAAAATTTAAAACTTCTCACTTTGAGTCAGAAATGGAAGGAAAAGTCAGGGTTTCCAACTGTTTTAACAGGTTAGGTATGGAAAATTCCAAATCACAAAAGGATGCACCATTAAGAACATTGCTACGACCACTTCAGCTGTTCTCTAAGTAGACATTTATACTGATTGTAAACACAGGAATGAAAACATAAATTCACAATCTCAAGCAATGCAACACTACATATTTCAAGACTCAAATGGTATTTCCACCAGTTGTTTACCTGCCATCCATTCAATAAAAAGGTTATAGTTGCTCTTCTCACATGTAGCACCCAACATTCGAATAATGTTAGGATGGTTTAGATGACTCATCATCCTTATTTCTTCCCTCAGTGCTTCAACCACCTCTTCTTGCTCAGATGATGTGTTCCTGACATATGTCACCTGTTTTGAAATATGGTATTCAGACTTACTAATTTAAGTACAAGTCCTGTAATCGCCTTTCAGTACAGCAGCAAGAATGGATGGTTTTCACCATCTGGAACTACTTTTCTACCTCAACCCCATCAGCTGAGAACGTATCTCCCTCTGAGACAGTCACAGAAAATTAAGAGCGATCTTCTACGGTACAAACAAAATCTTCTCCAAGTACAGAGTGGGGAAACATCCCTCTTTCAACTCTGTTTAAACTAGGAAAAAACCTTTGGTTTTGAGATATTGAGGAAAAGGAAGAAAGAAAAGGCCTGAAATGGGATCCTGAGTGTCAGTTATAAAATTTTACCAGTTAAATGATAAATGTTTTATAACTAAAGCTCTTACAGAAATTCAACTTGACAGATAAGAAGCAATGGACTGGAGCCAATCTCAGCTCTGATCCATACTAAATATGCCATAATGGTATGCTGCAAGGAATTTCCCCAGGCACCACCATCATCATTTCTCTGGGACCACATGGACAGTCCCACTTTTTCCTAAGCAAAAGCATTTCAAAGGAGGAATAACTTTGAGTTATTTATTGAGTTATTTAAAGAATTATAAAACTCTTTCCTTGAGCAACTTCAAAACATTTTATCTATTTCATAGATGTAAGTTCATCGTAGAACTGATAAGTGTGCTGGGACTAAAATTCCCTCTATTTTGTTACTACTCATTCAGCCCTAGGGCAACTATAGTGTGAACAATTCACTCACACCTGAAACCTTCAAAAATCTTGACTGAAGCATGTGCCTCTTCTCAGCCACAACTTCTGTATGTATTAATTTAAATAGTAAGAATACTTGCCTCCAAGATGCCTTTAGTTAGTTAGCAAAATTGAATCAAAAGAAACAAATACTAAACTATATTTCCTCCATTTAAAGTTATGGGAAAAATATTCTTGACAAGTGAGGAGAACCTATTTAAAATAGCTGTCTTGCAAATAGGTTATTAATTTGGAATCAAGTTATCTGGGCTCCATTCTCAACTCAGCCACCATTGAAGAACTATGGAACATGGGGACAGAACAAAGAACTTTTTTCCACTCTAAAAAAAAATATACAAGCTTTTTCAGTTAAGTCAATACATGCACATAAAGGTTTTTTTTGATTATGTATTATATTTCCACTCTATGAAAAAATGTACAAGCTTTTTCAGTTAAGTCAATACATGCAATAAATACATGCAATAAAGGCTTTTTTGATTATGTATTATGTCAGAACACATGACAGGGAGTAGAAGAAGCAGGAACACAAGAGATCTGAAAGAGAAAACACAAGAAAGTGAGGTAGTTTCCTGAAGTATTTACCTGTTTTACAGCCATTAAGGTCCCTGTTCCCACATCTTGAGCTTGGTAACAGGAAGAGAAAGCTCCAAGACCAATTTGCTGACCTTTAAGCCATTCTGCATCTTCTCTGTAATGGTGTTTTGCTTTGGTATGTCCAGGCAGGGTTTCCGGTGTCTGCAAATTAAATTCAAAATCAATTCCAAGTTTACTAACATGCATCTAAAATACAGACATTCTAAAGTGTTAGAAAATATCCAGGCTTATATGCCCCTCCTCTCCCTTACACTGCCTGTGATATAGGTTTCAGCTGAGATGAGAGCACCAGAGTATTCTGTAACCGATATACTCTACTACATGAACAGAGCTTCCTCTGTGTTACTACATGAAGGTGAAAGGCAAGAATAGAGGACACAAGTAGGAGCACAACTTTTTTTTCTATTCCTTGTTATTATTTCTATTCCTTCCAGTTAAAGCCATTTAGTTAAGGCTTTAGCTTGCAGCTACAGTAAAAAGAAACAAAATCAGGTTGTTTTCTATTTAATTTATCTCTCCAATTTTATGATTTACATATTGCTACCTCAAAGAATCACAAATACAATACCCCTTTTCTCTATTATTATTTCTTCTTCTTTTTGTTTATTTGCAAATAGGTATGTATTTTTTTCCTGGCTAACAAAGTAGTTTTTATCTTCTCTCGAGACAGGATGACAAGATCTTTTCCCATTCTTTCTTTCAAAAATTAGCTTGGTTATTTACAATTGCCTTCAAAGTAAATCAGCATTCGGACACAGCACAATTCTACTCCTGCTGAAAATATTTGGTTTTTTTTCCTAGTTTCCCCAATTTTACATTTTCTTTTTTATCACTTTAAATGTGATACACGATATGGTGTTTCTCTTGCGAACACCTTCTCTAGATTTGTTAATAACATGGAAGGATTCTGTTAGTACCCTCAAATTTATATTTAATTTCATGTTAAAGGGTATTGAGCACCTTTGTGTTTTCTATCACTTTTAAAATATAACAACACTGCTTTATAATTTCAGCAACCCTCAGTTGAGACTCAACCTAAATTCTCATATGTATACTTACATCCTGCTGAATGATTATGATGTCTTCACCATTTTCAACTTGTAGTTGGGGAATTACTGGTAAGGCATCCTGGGATGCTGACATTGCCATAGCAATAGCTAAAGCTTCCTCCTCTTCAGCTTCCATCTTTTCTTTGCATTTCTGATTATGATTTACATCATCTTTGTAAGTATCATCATTTTCTGCTCGCTCAGGAGAAAGAACTGCAACCTCAGACTTGAATGTAACTGTGCCATCACTCGTTGGCATGGAGGCCTCAAGCAGGTCCTCAATACTGGAATTGAGCTCTGCATTAACATCCAGCCGGCATTTCTCATCTACTGGTGTGAACACCGTTTCTTCACTTGGTATAACTGCACTGCTGTTGCCATCACACTGAGAAATATCATTCAGGTCAAGCGTCATATTGCTTTTTAAGGTTTCTCCTTGCTTGTTCACATCACTTGGGGTGGGTCGTGATGGCTTTGGCCTATGTACATGACTGGAGGGCAATGGCCTGGCTTGGGTAAAAACTGGAGAGAGTTTCTCAGATTCTTTATTTTCAGAACAGTTTCGCTGAAACTGGAGAGAAAGTTTCCGCTGTGTTTGAGGAGAAGGTGAGGGGATTTTGCAGGGAACAAATCCCTGAGGTCTGAGTTTAGAGACATCTGTTACAGTGCCAGCTGGTACAGATGGATTTGATGGAGACAGAAGTGTTGGGAATAGTGACTGGGAATGACTGGGTGAGGGAGAAGAGTTCACACACTGACTCTGGGGTTTTCCTTTTGTTTGAATGGCTGGTTTTGGTTGCTCAGTGGTTACTGATGAAACAGGAGGTCCCATGGCAAGGCCAGCTAGCATCTCAGGAAAGTCATCTGGACTGGCACTCAGTTTTCTGTCACTTAAACCTTTCCCACTTTTCCCTGATAACTGGACAGTATTATTAGGAGTATTATTTTCTGTAGTTTCTGGAGAGTTATCTGGCACAGGTAGGTGTAAAAAGTCTTCATGTCGGCATTCCCCAGAGTGCATTTCTTCCATGCCTAGCTGAATGGCTTCTGCAATTTCCATTTCATCTGCTATTGCCATCAGACGTCGACGCATCCTTGCATAATGAGTTGAGCTTGTCACACTCAACATATCTAACAGCTTTACAAAAATATGCGGCACTCTTGCTACCATTCTTGCTGCACTCAAAAATATTCTCCGTGACAGTTTGCCAACCATTGAATGGGAATTGTCAATTGACTGCAAGGCGAAAGTTAAGAGGGAGAGAAGCTTCTTATACCTAAAAAAAGAAATACAGTCTTTTGTAATCTGACAATCTAGTCGACTAGTATCAAAAAAGCCATTTCAAGGTAATGTATTTAGTAGTCAGTTCTGAAGTAGTATGGAGATTTATTGTTGCACTGGTGCTTCAAAAATGCTTTACAGGTTAGAAGTTCTTAAAAAGACAATTACTTACTCTGTAAAGCAAACACACTTTACATATAAATATATGTTATTTGTTTACAGGAATTAGAACAACCACTTCTTTTATAAAATCACCACCAACAAATTCAACTACAAAGACTAACATTTGCGTAGAGTACAAAAAAGTACCTGTCAACTATGGTATCAGCCTGCAAGACATCTCCACAGACAATGTGGGGATAAAATTCACTGGGAAATTCCAACAGAAGTCTGTCTATTAGACAAAGTCGCCCCAGCAGTGCTTGCCAGTTGCTAGATTCGATTTCATTTCCAAGAATACAATTTAAGACATAATCAACACCTCCAATACCAATGGATCCTATAAAAAAGTTGATAAAATGAAGATTAGGTATTGTGATCAGAGTCTACACAAAGATCAGAACTGTATCATTCAGAATTATTCATTGTTTGCCCAAATCAGCCCCCTTCCAAACTGTTTACAGGAATATTGTTCTCTTTGCTATCCTTGTACTTGATAAATTCCAGTATTATTTGCTTGTATAATTTAATTGTATATGAAGAGTTATTACCAGATTTAAGTATTTCTCTTCCAACTGCCAGTTCGCCTGCTTGACCTTTACACATCTCCAATAGTGTTGAAACTGAAAGTTGGCTTGTTCGACTGTAAGAAAGTAAAACTCCTTTAGCAAATGCTTTCAAGGAAAAACATCCCATACATTATGCTTAAAATATTGTCACCTAGGAATTATGTGTAAAATGATTTCATACCACCTTATTCCCGTAAATTTCTATAACCCACTCTTTGTAACAACCACTTTGCATAACCACTTACCCGTGGTTGTGACATTTTTACAAGGATACTTCCAGAAATGTAATGTCTATCACTAATATACAAACAAAACCCCAAACTGCCTTGTTCTCTTGCAAAATGTGGCCAAATGCATAAAACCAGTTCTATTTCACTTACTATAACTTTAGATATATATAATATATATATAACTTTCTCTTGCATGCATAAAACCAGTTCTATTTCACTTACTATAACTTTAGATATTCTCTTGTTAGACTGTTGCTGGGGGAATCTCTAACTGCAGTTTCAGAAAGAAGTGCTGCTTAGAAACTGCTGCTAAACCTTGAGAGACAAAACTCAAGCTGGTGGAGTTCTGCATCTAGTTCACAGTACAGGAGAAGAAATGGTTGGCCTGGAGGAACAAACAGGATAGCCTAGGACAGGAAGACTCAAGCCAAAGGCAGTTCACCCTAAACAGCTGTCTCCTACCATTACACTCAACTACAAATCAGAACTGTTATGTTACTGCTACTATTTCATGGCAAAGATGTGTACAACTGCTCCTCAAGTAGGAAGAATACTGAGGAGTACTTGCTAATAGCTCTAAGGAGAGTCACGAGAAATAAAGGCCAAAGCAATAAAAAAGAGATGGAAGGGATGGGTTCATGATTGCACCTAACATCCTCCTTGACTTTAAGTGGTGGGGGGAAAGCCCTTACGAAAACAAACTATACAATCACTTGCCTTCAAAGCCTACACATTTCAAGCCAGAAGTTTGCCAGCAGCAGTTAGGCTAGCAAAACAACGATATAGATTTACAATCCACACCTTTTATTTTAACACCAACAGGTTACACACGAATAGCAATAAATGAAGCTTTAAGATATTTCAGCAATAATCAAAAATGAAGTACAAGAGACATCATACCTGTTAGCATCTGCACATTTAACTAATATCGTCTCTACAACTGGCTTGAGAAGTCGCTGTAGTTTAGTCCTCTCTGCCAAAGTATGACAGGGAGTGTACACTAGCATGGCTCTTAAAGTTTTCTAAGAGAAAGGAAAAAAACCAATACATATGAAATCCAACTAGCTACAAAATTTTTATTTTTTTAAAGAGACATAAATAAGCATTAAAAAGTTGTAAATTCAGTTCTACATAAATTGTGTTTAAAATGTCAGTGAAATGTTCAAAGGATAAATAGCTCACTATATATTCACTGCTAAAACTAGTCAACTCTTCTTTGAGAGTGAAAAGACATACAAATACTGCCAATACTTTGCACTGTGGCAAGTGCCAGCGAAATCATGTCCTTCCATTATGAGAAGTAGTATCTTGATCATCCCACTTTCAAAGCATAGTTAAAAGTCATCAGTGGTACTCATCAAGTACTAGGATTCCTGATTTCACATATCTTCTCCCATTCCCTCCTCCTTCCAAAATGATGTAACTGTGAAATTAGTAGAATACAACAAGTAAACAACTACTTACTAAAGCAGCAACATACACTTTGTAGACAGGGTCAGCACAGACCATGGACAGCACGCTGCAGCAGGACTCTACCACCACATCTCCTGAGATACTGGTCTGAGATGACCCACTAGCTGCTCCCAGAGCTCCAGCACTTGTGTTGTTTCCACTGCTGCTTCCGGAGTTTCCAGTGCTTTCACCGTTAGCCAGTAATAGAGCACCACTAACATCATGGGAAAGACGTCTAAGTGCCATCTCTCGTATATTCCAGTTTCGAGAAAACAAGCAGCCAACTAGCTCCATCCCAAATACCTGCCAAGGAAGGAAGCAACATTACAGGAGTCAAAATGAATAAAGCTGCAACTTAAGTCCCTGACAAGAGCAATCGAAAAGAGGAAAGATATTTCTAGTTAAAAATCATCAAGGCTGACAGCAAAAATATCTCCAAAGGTACAGTGTCTTAAAAAAGATTTTGTGATAGAAATAAAACATCATAAATTATATGGTGCTTGGTTCTGTAAAAACTCTGTCGAGAGAATTTTAACTATTAAGTATGAAGTTTGTTTCCAGACACTGATATTAACAGTCCTGAAACCAAGGTCTGGCTATACCAGACAAAAATAATGGCAGAAATAAAGGAAATATAAGTTCTCATTTTTAAGTGTGTGACCCCCATGCTCAGCTGAACCCACCTCTACACTCTAAAGGCTATTAGGTCTTTCACAAAAGAGAATTACCTGAATCCATGGCTCAGCTGAATCTTTATAAGTAGAAGGGATCTGCTGGACTCCATAATGAGTAAGGTTAAAATTGCTATCTTGAGTTCTCCTCTGTGATCCAACTGCAGACTGCTGCTGAGATTGTTGCTGAACCACACGGAGAACAGAGGAATCCACAGGGCTTGGCAATTCATGGCTACAGATCAAGAACAACACAGATTAACAAATTAAACATCTGAGGTAAATAATGCAGCATATTCAGAAATATCAATTAAAGATCCAGAAACAGTTTATTGTACACCAACTGAATCCTCACCTATAAAAATCATGAGATCTCCATTTAGATCTACAGAGTGGACAGATGAGTGGTTCTCTGTTTCTTCTGCATTCTTCTGCCCCTGGAATACAGCAACAGGATCATATGCACTGAAGTTTAACAGTGCACAAAGATGGAAAATGGCGTAACTACTTCCAAGTGTTACTGAAGAACATTAGTTCCATAATTAATACTTTTGAACTGAGCCACTTTCAACAGCCTGAACATTAAAATATGGATGCTTAAACATTTTTTTCTGCATGAAGAAATGCTTCACTTCAGTATTACAATTAATATTTTAATTTATGAGCTGAAATTTACATTCTTTCTACATCAAATATTGGAAATTTTTATTTGTTAATGCAAACTGCAAATATTTATGTATTTTATTTTATGTATTATAGAAACATACTTCCTAATTCATTATATAACCCTAGCTAGCTTTATATGAGTTTTATGCATTCTAATGACAACTCACAGGGAGCTGAAAGTCTGTTCCTAACCTTGTTTTGATTAGACATAGTCTTTTCATTCAGGTAAGACAGGCTTAAACCTCTGGACCTGCAGGTAATTTCTCTATCAGAGCATCAAATTACAAACTCGATTTCTGAATAACTGATAAAATAAGGTGTATCAACAGTACCTGAATGATACCAAATTTTCAGTTACCTGTCATCACTTACAAGCAGATATCAGTTTTTTTTTAATTGAACATAAACCAAACAACTCAAAACATACTAAGCTATAATACTTTTGCAGATTTAGAGTCACCAGAACTTGACAAAACAAACATACATATTGACATGCAGTGGTGGTGCAATTTGTTTCTGCAGCCATCTTCACACACAGTTAGACTCTCTTCATCCAGCATGCCTAACAAACAAATGGGGCACATCTGTTCTTCTTCATCCTTCATACTATAAAAAGAGACATTTGTGATTGTAGAAGAGGCATATCAGAATTCAGAACAGGCTCTAACAGTGAAAAAAGATTAACTGCCAGTTTGGAACAGTCATTTCTGGATAACTATAGGCTATTCATGAATCATTCTGCTAAACCTTGGTCTGAATAAGTAAGCAACCAGATTTTTAGAAGAACTGAGTACAGACAACACTTTGTTAAAATGAAAGGGAAAGTCACAAAACACATGACATCTTTTCAAACTAGGTCAGATACCAATTAAGGATTGAAAGGCCCAGCTTTGGGCACTTGACATTTTTTTTCCCTAAAGCTTCTTTAAGCAAACCAACCTTCACTTTTTAAGTTATCATTTGGGTCTGAAAAACTAGGGAATTCTTATATTTTGAAAACTACCCACATTCTTTTTCATCACATTCCTTTCAAAGTATGGAGTCACAAGGCAGTCTTTAGCCCTTTACAAGAAACTGTAAATACTTTTGATGAACATAGTAAAACTCAAAACAACGACTCAAGAATCTTCTGCCACTAACCGAAACTGATAAACACTAACATACATATCACACACAGATATTTTAAAACAACCCTCCTATTTCCCCTTTTTGCTGTTTCTATTTTTTCTCCACTTTCGTTTTTAAATGGATAACCAGAGATTTCCTCAAAAAATTCTTCTAAACTTAAACAACATGCAATGAAAAGCACAGATTTTTAATCTACTGCAATAATGTTTAAACGTGCAAAACTCTAATTACTCATTGCAAAAAATTTAAATTATAGTTGATGTGCATTTAAAACTTTGCAGGCATCCCGCATTTGTTCACCAACAATATATTTTTAAAATAAAATTAACTTGTATATGCTGTATTTCTATTCACATGAATTCCTTCTATTTCTCTGCAGATGCTTGCAAAGCTATTTATTCTTTGCAAAGCTCCACAAAAGTAAGCTTACAATGAAAAAATCATTCTCCACACGTGTGTGTATATATATATATTAATTAGAAACCTATTTTTGACAAATTAGCAGTAACAAAACATAACTGCAAGTCACAGGAATTATCAGAACTGAATAAACTACTGTCTCAAATGAATCTGATACTGTTTTTCAACACTATACCATACAAATTTAGACTTGGACAGAACAGTAGCTTCTCTCATTGGATCAGTATTGCAGGGTGAATCAGTATCACCAGGTGTACTGGCAAACAACTGAAAATCTTTCATCCTGTAAGAAGTGATAACTAATGCAGCAAAGTTCACAATCCTGTGGAAAAAAAAATTCCTACACAAAGTATTGACATGGCTTGCCAGATAAGTAGTTCCAAAGTAATTATGAATTTAATAACTTTGTGTATGCAACTTATATACAGAGACACAGTTTGGAAAAATAAGTAAAAGATTAAATGAGTTTAAGGTCATAGTCTGTATATCAGAATTATAAACCTGTCTGAATATATTCATCTTACTATGTGCTCATCATCACAAAGTAACATATCAAGGTACTCCTTCAGTCACACAAAACAAAACCTCAAGTAGGGCTGCTGTCTTGATCTGATCTCTTTAAATTAAGTACAGTTTACCCACTAAATAACGCAAGCACAAATTATTTGTTTAAAAAATTAATCAGTATCTTTTCAAAACCATGGAAAAGTATGTATAAAAGAACTCAAGTAGAAGTAATCAGAGGAAGAAAGATTAAAGAATAACACATCAAAGAAATTCATAGACAAGGCATCAATTCATAGACAAGGCATAACTAATATGTTAATAGCTCTCTTGAAATAATTTAATTACCCATTTTTAATTAAGTAGTTTTAAAAAACATATGCTTGCTTCTGTTTTTATATTTATGTATGCGTTTATGTAGAGCGCATTTACCTAAACATTTTTCAGTGTATTTCCAGAGGCACAAGCTTTTCTCCAAATCAGGACAGGAGACAATAAAAAAAAATTATTCTTTTGTTAACATTTGCACAAGTGCTATATTAAAAAAAAGATGCACACAATAGGCTTCCAAAGTTGATGTATGCTTCAGTCTTGCATTCAAGATTTCAAAAGTTTGTTTTGCAGAATTCATGTAGGGTAAAAAAAATTATTTTCACAACTCTACTTAACATTTTCCAAACAGAAGTTACAAAACAAATATGCCCACTTAGTACCACAGTGACTAATGTATGCTTGACTTGATTGCTTGCAAATGCAGAGACTTAACGTGGCTTGAAATGAAAGCAGCTTTGAACAAAAAGAATGTAGGTGATGCTGAAACTACAGAATAAAGCTTGTAATTCCTTTAAAAATACTAACCTGTTTTCTGAACTAGATGTAGAAGTACTAGATGATGACAATGTATGAGAATTTGACATGCGTGAGACAAACTTCTGGATGGTGTTACGAGATGGAGCTTTGATCCTCGAGCTACGCCTACTGTGATATTTCTGGAACAAACTCTCAACCTAACATCAGAAAAAGATAGCAACAGTCTTATTTATGCTATGAATATCTGGTAATTAAAAGTCATATTACAGAAGTGTAAACTACTGCTAACAGGAAAAATCTATTCACCTTCACAATAATGCATTAGCAGTCGCAGCAGCAATTTCAGAAGTCTTACTACTAAAAAGATCACAAGAAACATTTTACACCAAAAACTTATCTGCTTATTGAAAATAAACAACAGCTTTGAGTATACAAACAATTACTTCAAAATACTCATTTTTTTCCTTCTAGCAAATCACTGAGACAGATGCATAAATCTTAATAGAAAATCCCTTGAGTTGAATTACTCATCAAACTATAGCTCTCTACTACTTATGCAGTTATGTCTTATATTTGTAGGTAATTTTTTCCACTTACAGAACTCCTGAGACTGAATTAAAGACATAATTATAAACATATATTCTTGTTGCTTTGAAATCTAGCAGTTTTGAGCATGTTTCAGACAGTGTCCTAAAGACATTATGGAGTCTATTCTAGAATTCTATATTATCATTACATCTATCAGAAATTGATTACCTCAAAGTTCTTCAGTGTCTTTCTCCAGAGCATTGGGTCTGAGGGTTCAAGCTGAAAGACCCTCAGCATAACAAACAGCAGATGAATACAAAACGTCCCACGGCCACAGCTGCAAGTCTGCAAAGAAAAGTATATTCTAAGGTTCTACTGACTTGGCAATTTTTCCACACTTAAGTGTATCACAGAACACACCCTCCCCTCAACAAAAATAAGTATTTCATAAAAAGGCATAAATGTTCCCTTGCACAGCCTTACAGAAACAGGGAATTCCTAAAATATTATTCAGAAATGGATACATAATTGCATAAAATTACAACAACAGTTTTCAATTTATTTTCCGCCCCGTCCCCGTTTTTTTTAATCAACTGAAGCTATTTTTATGCTTCATACTGGAAGTATGATGTCACAACATGACATCAATCAAACTTAAATGAGATGCTTCTGTTCACCCATCCTGAATGTGTCCTGATACACCCAATACTGCATCACATTAGTACCAAGAAAGCCTATGAAAAGGATCTCATTATGGATATGAATAAAATTATCACACTATTAAGGGACTTATGCGTTTGTCATTTATACACATCCCATGAACAGAGGAATTAACTGACCAAATTTTAGTCAAGAATATGTAAGATATATGATTCAGAGCCACTTCTAGGAATGAGTCTTTTTCTTTTAAAAAAGAGAAACTGTAGACAAATGTAATTTACAATTACAAACTGATTTTACTATTATATGAGTGCAGATTACAACTTTTAAACACTGCTTTACAGAACAGTGATTATCAGTTAAACTAATCTAGCTTTGAACAGTTTTCTGAGGTTAACTATGAATTGATAAAAGCTATAGACAAGCCAAAAATGTTGCCTACCTGAGGGCCAATAAACACTCTGTATTTATTATCAGGGCTGTCGCCTCCAATCAGGAAAGAGTTGGGTCCTATCTGCTGCAGCAAGTAGAGCCTGGCTCGCATCACTTTGTTGACACGGCGATTTGTCTCCTCAGGGCTGTATGGGGAGAAGCCATCTGGAGAAGGGGCTCGTCGAGGTGGTGTTATCCGACCGCTCTGAAACTACAGAAGTGCCTCCGTCACGAGCATCCAAAGGACAGAAAAGTGTTTAAATAGGTATGGTTTATTTATTTATAGAATAGCAGTCCCCAAAGCCTGGAACTACTACAATCTCTTCAACTGTATGATTTCAAAGGATTACTTTTCTCCCATATCCAGTAGTCAAGGGCAGAAGAAAACAAATTCTGCAGCTGAAACTTGTCTGACATTGGGACATAAAAGGAGTCTTTCAAATTGCTTCCTATTTTCATGTCATCATAGGTTGCCTTACCTATATTACTACCTATATACTACCTATATTACTACTGAATTATCTATTGTAATTCAATCTCAAGACAATCAGAGACTTATTACTCAATAAAGGAGATTATTCTATATAGCTGTAACACTAATATATTTCATAAACAAAAAAGTGCTATAACTATAATTTAAAAAGGGGAATATAAGCTCAACAAAAATCAAAAGTTTAAGAAAACTCCAAAGAAAAGAAAAAAAAGATACAGCTTGCTCCCCTTTCCACCGTGCAAGCAACTTTTAGATGAGGATGCTTTGGGGTTTTTTTGATATTGTTTCCCCATAATCAAAAAGTCAATGGCCCAAACATTTTAAAAAGACTGTCTTCATTTAAAGTCTTCACATTTCTAACATGATGAGATGTATTAATGGTTCCATCCCATTTCAGATCTTCTGCTTTTATTTGTACGCATTGCATTCCATGTTAGAATGAAAGTAATAATGAATTCACTGTATATCGTATAAGTAAAATATAAACTGGATTTCTAATGTTTTTAACGTGAAAAGTTAATATAAAACAAATCCCTCAACCTAGTAAAAATGGTAGTTTTCTTTTCTTAACCTTTCAATTTCTCATGTCAAGAGGAAAGGACCAGTGCTGCTGTCCTGTAACTTCTGATACTTGTCTCTAGTTCAGAAGAATGGCAGTATACATTTTAACTGATACTGGAAAAACTTGTTAAGAACAATGGGAAAATAAAACCAATCAGTTCTTATTTATCCTCTAATTGCACTGTGAATTTAACTGTTGATGAGCCTTTTTACAACAAGCTAGAGTACTAGATATTACTGCTCAAAATATAATCTTGATCTTCTTTAATTAAGCCAGTTACTCTTGCTCAAAACATTCTATTCTAGAATGCAATGATAGTAACTGTAGACTTCTAACAAAGTACATACATAAGTCTTCCTAATCTGTACATAAAAGTAAGTTCTGAAATAGAGGATCACTACAGCATACCAGTAAAACTTTTCTACAGGAATTTTCATCTCGTCCACAGTCCCATCCTTAATGGAATGTACCTGCCCAGAGAACTGACAGGCAGGTGAGACTACAGTTATTAAAAAAAAAAGACAAGAAAAAAAACCCCCACCAACGAACCAAAAAAACCCAACCAAACAACAACCACACAAGATGGTTAACTTAACGAACTGGCTTAACAAAAAAAAATCTACCAGTACTTCTTCATGCTGATCAAGCTAAGAGAACATACATGTATTCATGACTGAGTACCTATATTTCTTCATTTATTTCCTACCAATAACAAATGAAAGCAGGACTGAAGGAAAAAGAAAACACACATGAGAAATACCACATGAGATATGTATGTCATTCAAGGGATATCCTGTAATAACCTCTTTATATCAGCATCTTGCTCTACAGAGGGAGGATCAACTGCCCCTATAAGCAAAAGATTGTAGGATATAGCCAAATTCAAAATTACACCAGAGCTTGCAACTTACAGGCACTGGAGATACCCTTTTTCTTCTAACACCTGGTGACTCAGATTTAACTGTCCTAGCAGATGATGAAGAAGAACTGCTAGGAGAAGGGCTACGTCTTCCTTTTTGCGTAGGTGAAGAAGCAGTGTTATGTCCTTCAGCTTGAGGATCTAGACAGAGTTTGGTCATTTCTGATCCATCTACTTTTCCAGGGATAGGCTTCACCACCTTGCAGGAATTAAACCACATGTTGAAATTATTCATTGGTAATTTCACATTAAAGCAAAGCAAATTAATCAATAAATCTTTTGTTGTAATTAAGCCATTACGCAGATATTCAAATACTTCTTAGGCCATACTACGAACATTTGAGAGGGATTAGTTTACTAATCTATATGCAACACAAAAGCAAGAACCTTTCTTCCTGTCTGTTTGCACAGCTTGTGTTAGTTGTGGCAGCAACTGATTTGATTCTCAAAGTACTCCTGTAACCTTCACTCATGATACCTCAAAAAACAGCTGTTTCCCCATCTGGATAGTAGAAACCAAAATAATTTTCTTCTCTATAGGCACTGTGCTTTTTAAAAGCTATAATACTGGATCCATGCATTCCACATGAAAATACCAGCTGAAAAATACTAGGGCTACTATTCCTTTAACACAACACTTCTGCAAAATAAAGACTTCAACCATGCAGGTACTCCAGCAAAATTAGGTGTCCTGTTCTTTGTAAAAACCACATCCAGGTTTTTTGTCTTCCATACAAGCAAAACAGCTACACCACATCTGGTATCTGAGCTAACCACTATGCATGGTGCTGCACAATGTGGATAGAGAGGGTGCTCATGCAAAGGGAGTACGTACACCATAGTGCTTTGTCGCATCAACACTAAATTTTGAAATTGAGAATTGGAATATTTCAAGACAACTTTCAGCTTTCTGCCAGTCAGACCCACATAACGCATAAGAAGAGTAATGTCCCTGGGAATCAAATTAAAAAGTCACATTGGGAAGATTCAGTTTTAGCTCTACATTTCCCAATGTCTCAGAGGCTTGACTCAACACTGGAAGGACATTCCAAGCAACAACTCAGATAAACAGAGTAGATCTTTCCTAGAAACTTCCAGAGGTCTCTTTAAGACAAAAAGTGGAAGGGGCTTTCCCTCCTCAGGGTAGTAAGAGATATCTAGACTCAGTTACAAAAGTGAACAGGATAAAAGAGAAATATAAAGAGCCTTCCTACCAATTAATGCAGTAATATTAATGCAATAATGCCTCTCCTTGCCTGGAAGATCAAAATGTAAATTCATGTACCTATGGACAAACTACTTGTGTTTGAAAACATAAAAAATGTCAAATTATAGTAATTGAGAATCTAGAGCACCAAATGTATTAATACACCCACAAACCTCAAGAGAAGTGCGCTGAGCAAGGAAATAATTTCAAGCTATTCAGTAACCCAAAAGCATTTTGATTTTTAAATTTTAAAATTGTGCTATTTGACCCTTTGAGGTAATGGAGTTTGGTGTACTCTTCAGTATTTTCAACATTATTTCTCACAACAGAACCAACAGAACCTTCTTATTTCTGTTCCAGAAAAGCTGCCCCAAACACTTGCCTACTGCATCAGATGATCTTAACTTTACATTAGTGGTACATGTGAGTCATATCAACCAATTGCAACTATGTTCATAGGTAAGTAATGGCCATTAATTAACCAGCATTATGCTGAACAGAATAATGGAACTACTCTTGAAGTATTTCAGGTTTGATCTACCTACGTTTCTTAAAAGCACTTCCAAGCCATTTATGCCACAGCAGTATGCAAAAGGCTAAGAGAACGCTGTCAGGCAAGCTTCCCCAGAGCTGGGAGCGGGCAGGAGGAGCAGCGGCGCTGGGGTTCGCTGCCGTTTCGAGGTGGTTTCCACGCTCGAGCCGCGGGAGGGCAGCCGTGCCGCAGCCGTGCCGCAGCCGTGCTCCAGCCGCGCCGCAGAGCGGCCCCGGGACCGCCTCGGCCGGAAAACAAACAGCTGCAACCGCGGGACGCTGCACCCAGCCACGCTGTGCTGTCACACACCCGCAGGAAACCCACACCAGCACCACAATTAAGGGCAGAGAAATTGTTAAGAAAAAGAGGTTTCTAATAGGAAGAAATGTACGTGATTTTTGTTTGTAATAGCTGTTACAGATACCGTCCTTCCATCAGTGCCACCTACCACAGGGCCTCTTCTGCTTCTTCTTTCCAGCCATTCATGCTTCCAGGCTGGCATACATGTTGCCTTGAGTTTCTCCCTGATCATGCGCTCTTCTGGGCGGTCATCCATCTTCTGTAACCCCCTAAGGGTTTCTTTATTCTCCATGTCACGACTACAGCAAAGAAAAAAAAGTCATAAACACAATTAATTTCAGTTGAAGTATAATGTCACAGCATTGTTAAACTTTGTGCCACTCTATTCTCCCTCTCCTTACAATGCAGCTGCTAAAACATTATTTCCACCAGACTACAAGAAGCCTTTTAAGAGTTACAACTAATCACTTATTCTGCCATTTGAAGCAGAAGACCTGTTTAGAGGGATATTTCTTTAAAATGTGTGCACTACTTGTAGCACTGTAAAAATGAACATCTTGGCAAATACCAAACCAATACAAAAGTTACCTTCTATATAATGCCTTTACATTTTTCAAAGGTTTCACATATGTTGCAATGGTTCACGCATTCCTTTCTCCATTTTAAAATAATTTACAAAATTAATATAAATTAAAGACAAAAATTTCCCACAATCACAGCATGCACAAGCATGAAACTATATACCTAGTGCCCCATCATATATTAACTCTGCTCAAAACCAGAGAACTTGTAAACTAATACACAGTAAGTATCAGAGAATAATAAAATGTCCTGGGTTGGAAGAACTCTTAAAGATCATCTAGTTCTGATCTCTCACTGTGGGCAGGGACACCTACCACTAGACCAGGCTGCCCCATCCAATCTGGCCTAAACTGTATTTAAACTAGACACAAATGTCACAAAGTTAAGGCTAGTGGCCTTGTGAGTTCTCTCCAGGTGACTAATGACTCAAGAGTTCTTAAAATCAGCTACAGCAAGAGCAAAAATTCACAGCAAGTTCATATCTGTAAAATGAAAATTTAATCCATCTGGGCTTGTACTTTTTCACCTACAGCAAAGTAGTTCCTTGTGATTGCTGGCAACAGCGAAAAGGCAAGAAATACTGTCAGACACTGAAAAACAAATATGAGCAGTCTGGAAGATTTCCTGATTCTGTTGAGTTATCTGCTAAATCACCAAGAAAACCACATTCTTAAGCAGCAGCACATGATCCCCACCCATCTTCTTGAAGCCAGTGCTCTTTCAAAATAAGCAAGCTTGATTAAGCCAACTGTCAGAATGAGATTTTATTCCAAAAATAAATTCACAGCTTAAAAAGGGAGAGTATATAATAATTCAGCTACAAGCACTGCTTTCTTCCATGAAATCTCAGCTTCTAAAACATTTACCATGCAGTCAAAACTGCATTTATGTATTGTACGATGACCTAAAAATATATTCCCTGCAATATTCATTGCAATAAAATGATGTTAAAATTACAATTTCTATCTTCAGCAGCATTGTATTATTGAGGTAATTTATCACAAATAAATGTGCTTTAAAGAAAATGAGAAGTTTCTGCAAGTCAGAAGGAGAGTACTGTTATTTTTTTTCCTTCTCTCATTGTAGAGACAAAGGAAACAAAGGATTCTGAGGCAGGAAATAATACTTCCTGTTCAGTACTGAAACGTAATAAGCAGATGGACAGTGTAAAGAAAATATATTTTCTTTCAAGCTAACTTCTAAACCTACTGTTAATAACTGATTTTAGATATGCATAACTGTGTGATTCCAGTGATTAAGGTTTATAAGTAGAAACACAATCCACATAAGAATGAATGTTTTTTCAGAGGTTAAGCATTCATGCTTGCTTAACTTTAAAAGTAATGCAAGTGAATTCCACAACCCTGCCTTCTAGATACAGAGACAAAAGTAGTGATAATTCATGAAAACCGAAGATATTATAGCAGTAGGTAGAGTCCAAATGAAAAACATGCCTGAAAATTTCAAATGTGGAAGAAACCACTGTGTAAAAAGAGTCAACTTTAAATTTTTTCCTCAATCAAAAAAATCTGTTCAAGGAAATCTGTTCCAAAAAAAAATATAAGAACACAACTCTAAAGTAATATAGGCACAAGTTAAAACATCATTATTTTTTATAGTAGTTATCTCCTGGCATGAACCATCTCAGTTGCATGAATACTTCATATACTAGACAGAAAACACCACAGCAGTGAAAGAACGACACAGTATTTCATCTGTTCATACAACCATGATTAACTTCCCAACTGATACAAAAAAAGTCTTTTAGAGGCCCTTGGACTTGAATTCATGAACAATGTAATACAACAGCAGAGGCTTTACAATCTCTGCTTGTTCTCTAAAAAGCAGAAGCAGCTATCTTCCTCTCATGTGACAGCTAAACCGATCTACTCTTTTCTGCACAAAGAACTCTTGTGCTTTCTCTACATGCAGGTGGGAAAGACCAACTGTGTCTGAAAGCTTTTGCCTAGTAGATCAGTTATCTCATGCAGAATTTAAGTTGTATGTATATCCATGTGTATTTCTTTTTACTTATAAAGCACAACTTCTTAAGCTACTTCATATTTTATATTTTAAAGCCATGGCTAAAATAATCATTAGAATATTCATACCTGCTGGGTCTGTGGAAAAAAATATCTTTCCTGTGACTGCACCAAACTCCTACATACTGCAAGATATCCCCACCTTGTGTCCCTGAACCTGAATGGTTCAGGGTTTGTTTTTTTTATCTGTTTTGTTTTTTACATCTTAAGCAAACTCCCTCATCTATTCCAGGCAAGCTGATGTACAGTGATGTCTGGATTGCCAGTATATAGATCACTGTAACTCAGCACAAAATAAAAACAAGAAAGCCAGAGCATATTCCACCAAGGACTTCATCCTGCAGTGTACAGAGTATTTTGATTTTCACAGACCAGCACCTATTTGTGATACCCACATACTTAAGTGACTCTCAGGTGGTGTTTTTTTTTTTAATCACAGTGCAAAGCTAATGAGCAAGCTAAAAACAAACCTCGGAGAACATGCTTGAACCAGGAGAGCCTTATATTTCTCAACAGTCCACTCCTGTGCTTCATTAGGAAGCAAGGATTTTGCTCTTAAATGTTTCAGCTTCTCATAAGCCAAAGAAAAAAGATAAAAGGCACTTTTTTCTGATAAATTTTAACTTTTTAACTTTGCCTCCCCACCCTCCCCAACCCCAAGTATCTTCTGAATTCTTTGTATTAGTATTTTCAAACCAACAGACACCAGCTCCTGTACTAATAGTCAAGAAGTTACAAAGAAATGGGTCTAAATTGAGTTCTAGAGTACTGAGCAAGGTCAACAGTGTGATAAATACTGGAGTTTAATGCATAAGATCACTGATCTACACTTTAATAATTCCATTATTAACTTTAGATTATTTGCTTCATGACAAAACTCACTACAGTAAGATTAACACACTTCGTGGAAACAATCACTGCAACATGTCTTAATTTTGAAGACCTCCAAACAGCAACTGAATAGCGAGATCATTAACAACTTGTTTCCTATGGATCAATGACTCAGTATTTTATACTGAGGTATGCATTACACATGCTATTTTAGTGAACTATGGTGAAGTACATAAGCAAACTTTACTTCTAAGAGCTTAGTGAATTCAGTACTAATTCTCAGCAAGTATTTTTCTTACAAAAGTATATAATGGCATATGAAAGCTCAACTGTAGCTCCAGTTCATTTGCCAATTGTACATTTCATTGTACTTCTCAACAGTTAGATGTCTTGGCTTCTCTGCTATCTTACATGGGTAAAAAAGCTTTATCCAATAGCCAGACTGGACCATATTTTATTAGCAGCAGGAAGGCAGGAAAAACGCAAGCTCTGAAATAGGAGTCAATTCACCAAGAAAGGGAAAGGAAGTTCTATTTGCTATATTCGCAAGTATCCAGTCATACCAGAGAAAAATTATTAGCTGCTGAGTTGTTTGGGTTTGTTTTTTCTTTTAAACATTTTTCTGAAGAAACTTAGCAAAAGTAACTTGCATATGAGCAGTGGTCAAACCATGGGGAACTAGAAGAAACATTATGAACAAAAGTGGTCACAAAACAGCTATGAACAATCAAGGGAGTTAGTAGCAGGTTTGATGGAAGAGCACAGGATGAGAAAGAACAAATGCAGCAGACATTTTATAATCTGTCCAATAAAAATGCTATATATTTTTATTGGACAGATTATAACAAATCACAACTGGAAGCAACCTTAGATAGGACATAAAGATCTCATTCTGAGGATCTTAAGCAAGAACTATGAATATGGTCACCCAGCTAAACGCAATCCTAGCCTCAACAGGTGCCAAGAACACCAGGCTAGTTGGCCAGCCAGTCAGGAGGCATGGCATATAGGAGCAGTGCTCAATGTGAAGAACAGGGACAAAAGAGTTAGCCAATCCCTGAACTGAGGATATCAGCTACTAATATGTGGGGTAACTTATTGCCACAGTTCCAGCACTGCTCACAGCTTCTCTTTTACCATTAAGTACTTCTAATGAAATCAAGATTAGTAAATAAACAGAGCAAGATGGACAAGTCTTGGTCTGACCTCCTGGCAAGTCTCCTGTTCCTTCTCCTGACGATTCACTACTGCTGACAGCTATCATCTAACAATATGTGTCCAGTCTAACAATACAAAAGTATGGCACATATTGTGAAAAACTTCACAGGGAACTTTCTCAACCTGGTAATAAATGGCAGCAACTGCCACCTAACAACAGAATTGAATGTGGTACTTCCTAGAGACAAAGGTACTTGGCTTCCTAAAATAGTTACAGAGACTTTAGTTGGATGTTATAGAAGTGTGAAATTTAGTTGTATTATTCTGTTAAGAGTACTTCTTTGAAGGCTGGTATGTTAAAAGGTGGAACTGTAGAGTATTTCACTGCTAACAGGACAATATTCACAATCAAAGCTCTAACTACACAGACAGAGCCATCCCCTTCAGTAGAACCTCACAGGCCCTGGTCAGGAAGGATCATCCTTCCTCTGAGCCTCAGTGATGAAGGCTCAAAACTCCAAAGATGGATGCCAAAACATACATAGGTTGATTTCCTGCAGAGCTTTTCTACCTCCTATGAGGTAAAATTCACCTATGTAAAACATTTGCTTTTATTTCTTGCTCTGAAACCACCTAGCTGACCCTTTGAGATCCATTGCTCAGTACCCAGAGAAAATGAGTCCTCCTACAAAACAAGAAACAGCCTCCATTTGCAACAGATACTTGCTACTAAGCTAATAAAATGGGCTTATTTCCTGTGTATTTCTTAAAAAAACAAAAACTATCAGACATCTCACACCAGTATTACAGACAAGTTCCTAGGGCTCTCTAATTCTTTCTATCGTTATTTAGTCAGCCAGTCACAGTCCAGATTGATCAGGATGTACATACAGGTGTTTTCAAAACAGCAGTAATGTTACATGATCTCTTGGACTCCATACTTCCATACTAAACGATTTAGAGAGAAAAGCTGGTACTTTGTCTCTAAAACCCTTGAAGTTTATGCCATTATTGAACAGAATTTCTAGGACTTCCAGGAGGTAGATAATTTATATTGATACAAGAGACCCAAAGGTAATAATAATTGTGTAGTTTAATTATTTTAAATATGAATTTTGCTTAATAGACCCAAAATGAGATTATAAAGGTTCATATACTTATTACTGTATGACAAACTTCAGCATCCCAGCAGACAGCAGAACCCAGTATGCCCAGTTCATGTTATGCCAGCTGAAGAGAATGCACAAGTCCTATCCCCATCATGGTGCAACATAGCACTGGGTCTTCAAAAACAGCAGTCACGTCATTACAAAGACTAAACAGGAGTGCTCACTGACAGCAATATGATTAGTTCATCTGCACCAGGTTACAGGATCTCACGCACAGGTGTTAACAGCAGTCACGTCATTACAAAGACTAAACAGGAGTGCTCACTGACAGCTATATGATTAGTTCATCTGCACGAGGTTACAGGATCTCACACACAGGTGTTAGGCATTCTTTCACCCAGCTTGGCCCACCAGAGCTGTCCTCTAGCTCTTAAGTGTAAGAACAAGTTTTTACCTGTTCTGTATCATGCAATCAACTCCCTTTTTCACTTCTAGAATGGAGTTTGATCTCTTAGCCACCAAACTGATCTTTCGCCCCAGATTCATCAAGGCTGTCCTAGCTCAAACTAGAAGTACTAGTTGAAATGTGATTGGCCAACACATAGAAAGGATCAGGTCTGTGCAGATATGGCCCTCGCTGATGCAGAAGTCAGAAGCCATTAACAGAAAGATGAGAATTAAAGGTAGGGTAAAACCCAAAATACATGTCCTTAAAGTTCTCAATGGAAATGTCAGGCATGTATCCTACTGCTTCAAGTGTCTGTCCGATTTTTTAAAGACAGCATTTCTTATTTTATATTAGGTGATTGTCAGAGAAGAGTAAAACATCTCCATACATAATGCATGGGATTAAGAATTTCTTAGCTAATTTTACTCCCCTGTCACCAGTAGAGAACATCAGATATTTAATAGAAAAAAAATTATGCTTTGAATCAGCTTAAGATACTAGGGTATAGCAGATAAACCTGCACACTACATTCTCCACCTTCTATGAGAATGGTGGAAATAAGATAGGATACAAACTAGTAATTTGGACAGGATAAGTTACACAGAATTTAAAAGCAACAACCTACTAAATTATTTCTGTTATAGTTATAAATACAAAAAAATTTAGAATGTCTTGGCACTGTTCAAAATGGCAGAATTATCAGCAGATACCAAATGTTCAGAGATCACTGCCAGAAAGTTCTCTCAGCAAAATATGATCATAAAAATAACAATGAAAGAAAGCAAATGAAAAAACTGAAGGCTTGTTTTGTTTAAGCAAAACAAACAAACATAACATCCTCTAAAAATTTTAGGTCTTAGTGACTGGTAACTCTGGCCTCACAGAAGGAGACCAGGGATGCAAAAGAAATTTAACAGGACTCCTCCTGCTCTCTTCTGAAGAATGATCTGACTGACATGCTTTCATGATAATCACTATTTCTCACCAGGGTTATATTTGTTTCTTAGCATACACTGCTGACAATTACAACCAATTACCATTGTTATCAATTAGTTATACTGAAGTGGCAATCAGAAGTCATGAAGCAGGCCCCTAGTATTCTAAGCATCCCAATTTGTTTTTTAAATTTATGTTCTGTTATTTGATACTCATTTTTTTAAAGTTAAAGCTTTATTTTTTTTCCTCTTTTCCTATTTCTTGTCTATATATTTATTAATCCAAGTGACACTGGGAATTTCTATCATTAGTATGATATCATGATGTAATAAGAGTAAGCTACACTAAACAGGCACTGAACTTGCTAAAGAGGGATATGTCTTGTTCACTGACAGTCAGACCCATTCAAAAAGGCCTTGTACTCTGAAGATTCATGCATACACTGAATCTTGCTCAAAGGCCAAAGTGGGCTAAATGTTTCCACAGAGATTTCTGACTGTCACAAGAAGTTTTCCTACAATGAAGAAATAACATAAAAAATTCCTTGCAAGCCTATTCTGAGTAACTGCTGGGTGAAAAAAAAATAACCCTAGCAACCCCAAACCACTTATGGTAGGTACATATTGAAGAGCAGTATCCTCTATCAGCAGAGAGCTACGGGGGAACTGGCTCTCACCATGAAGATCCAGGTTTAGGTTCTGCAGACCCTTAATGCTCACACATGCAGTGGCTTTGCAGGTGTAGAGTGCTCTGTGCTGAACAGGGTTGTCTCCTTTGGAACAACAAGACCTTTTGGTGGTATCTGTCAGCTAAGCTAACCACAAGCCAACCATACAGTAACTACACCCACTTTAACAATGGCAGCTACTAGTGCAAATGTTAGGGTTTTTTTAAAACAACAAGCTACCACGACAAAAAAAGGAGGAAAAGGCATTCAAAACTTTTGTGAGCATATGGCTAAAAATGATACAACCTCAGAAATTCCTGTTTTGTCTTCTTTAAAATCTACAGAATTAAAATAAGTACAGGAATCTTACCAGATAAGGAAGAGAATGTTTAGTGAGACAATTTAAAAAAAAAAACCCAAAAAAACCCCAGTGCAGTTATCAAGCAATAATAATATTTTTCCATAATAACAAATCAGGGCTCTATAACAAAACAAGAAAGTCAATATAGGACAGCAAGTATACGCCTTAAAAATATATCATTGTTTCTTATCATCTTCAGTGGGTTCCTGAGATTTTATTTTAAAACTGCTGCTTTCCCATCTTACTTATAACAATGTATTTAAGTTCTAATTTATAGCAATGCATATTCCCTATGAAATGGAAATCTTGATACTAACTAGAAATTACATACTGTCAGAGTAAAAATGTAATGAGCTGATTTCTGTATGATATGGGTATCTTCAGTATTTGCTTAAAAATTAACTTACAAATTGCAGACTCATTCACACAGCAGTGTGAAAGCATAACAGAAGAGAAGCATTACTTTATGAGAATTCCAGCTTGTCACCAGTGACTTGAGGAAAGACACTGTTCCATGCAAATTACATTTGATCAGAAAGCCTTTGCATTCAAGTTTTCAGATTAACCATTTTATCCCAGGTTCCTAGGCACAACACATTCCCGTGTACACAAGCGATTGCTAATAACAGCATAATAAAACATGGGCACCCCTCCATAAAAAGAGAAAAATAACATTACATTGATCTAGAAAGATACATCAGAATCTGAAGATATAGACAGATACTGCACTTATGCAAAACATGCTAGTATATGAAAAGGAATAGTCTGATTTCATCAAGACATACCATACAAGAGTAATTAGAAGCAGTATGAAGCTTTAAACAGTACCTGAGGGATGATGTAAGAGTAAGAGCTATTAGGTCAGCTGGTATCAGTTTTCCTGTTTGTGAAACACTCTTAAAAATGAAACCAGCAAAACTAATTAATTTTTATCTAGTGAGATATATGTGGCCCTTCTAAGACCAGGTTCATTAAGTATTTGACATGAAGTGCTAAGTCTTAAAGAGACCCTAGTTGTGAATAAAGATGCCTTAATTATGTTCAGATTTCAGTTAGCACACAGACTGCCAGCAGACTATTCCCAACCTGAAGGTTTTGTGGGCTACCAAGAACTCTCTTCTCATTAAAACCAGTCCTTAGAACAAACAGCTCTACACACTGACTTTCTGCATCCCACTCTGACCACCATCCCGAGCTCTTTAAACTATGGCATCATGAATTACAGAAAAAGTAGTGAGATGGGGTGGGGTGGGTGGGCGGTTGGGGGAAGATAAATTGCACTTCATGCAGAATGTCATCAGATAGCATCACTTAATGTGAATTCAAAATGTTGTGGAGGAAGCTGTGGGTGGCACCTTAACTTTTGCCTTTCAGCAGTCCACCAGAAAATGCTTTGGCTACTTGTAATCTCTTGCATTTATTTTGGCAATTTTGGACTCAAGCACTTTTTAGTATTCCTATGCTTGCCAGCTTTAAGAAATATTATCTTTCCTCCAGGATTGTGTGGAGTGATTGTTTAGCAAAAATTGTTAAAATACCATCACTTCACTGATTACACCACAACTCTGCACACTGAAAGCCACTTTATGCATAAGGCAATACAAAAAGATTAAAATATATGACCTATTGGAAAAAATAAACCACACTGTGGAACAACCCCAAATCTACACTGACATTTACTCATCTCCCACTACTGCATTATTCAAACATTCTGGTTTGTACTTACAGTGTAGCTGGAACTACAGTGTAGGTGTAGTTGGAACTACAAGGCAGACAGCACTGCAATGTAGTTACAAGGTAGTTGGAACAAATCTGCCACTAACCTCATACAGGACTTTGAGACCACAAAATATATTGAACATAAACAGTAACATTTTAAAACAAGTAATGAACACTGAGTAACATGAGTAACCACCATGTCACGTGCATGTACAGTTGGCAGAATGCTGAACAATTTCCTACTGCTGTTAAAAACACTTTTGAAGAGGAATGAAGGAAGGCTTTGCAGAACTGGATAGTTAATATTTTATTGTCCTCTCTAATCAGCACCACAACTCAGTAAGAGTAATTACTACTCATTTCTACATTCTGAGATCTCCTTCCAAAGGTAACTTGGGAGCATGGGGTTTCGCTGGGAAGGAGTTATAACAATAACTTAAACTTTCATTTATTATTGATGAATCAGAGTAGGTAAATTTACATTTTCTTTTTATTCATCCAGAAGAATCAGAGAAGGAGGAAAAAAAGTTGTGAGAAACATGAGACATATAAACAGGAATAAACACATGCAATCATGGAACACATGTCTCGTGGGCATACAAAGGAGTTCAAATAACTATAAAAAGTTAAACAAATGAACTGAAAAAAATCTCTAAAATACTTATTTCGAAAATACTAAAATGTACTAGCAGCACTCACTGCTTGCTTTATTACCATGAATAGATATTACATAAAAGTTACTTTAAAAAAGCTTCTTCATTTATCCTAACCCACAGGCACATAAGAAGAAATAATTGGTTTTGATGGAGAAGCCTCACATTGCTGAAGCTATGAAAAAATATGATGCTCATTTACATTCTCATTAAGAAAACTACTGCACTATTTATAAGACAAGCACCGAAGGGATTTTCAGTGAGTTTCACGAGAACATAATTATTTGGCGCACAGGAATACAGATATATGCATACTTCAGGCAGAGGAAACATATTTTCAATTATAAATATCTCTCTCTCATCTGTTTACCCTTAAAAAAAGAACTTTAGAAGCAGAATTAAATGATGCACTTAAAATTCAAGTTTAGCTTTACCTGGGATTTGATCTAAACATTTAATACTGGCAGTCATCATAAATGCAGTAATTAGTACTTCAAAAAGTGCATGATGACCAATCCTTCTTTGTAACTATCTGCCCATAAAACTTCTTATTGATCAGAAATTGACTGTCAGCATTCAAGACAAAAGGTTATGATTTTCTTTACGTTATTGAACAGTTAAGGTATCAGTTACCATTTAAGACATATTTTTCTTTAATCACTTAAAACTAGGAACTATTCATATAATCTTTCAGGTAGCTGGCAGCAACCCTGTGCCCATCCAAACTTTTCAACAATGAAGTAGAACTGCAAGAAAAGTCCTTAAGATGTGAACCAGCAACCCAGAAAACTTGATCAAGAAATGCCATGAAACCATTTCTAACCATTTTGCAGTACCCTCGAGCACTGCTTCAGATGAGATAGTAGCACTCTGTGAAGTCCATGGCTTTAATAGAAAAAAACCCAAAAAACATTAACACACAAGTGTATTTTCAGATTTCTAAACTGAAAATCTCCCACATAACCCAAAAGACAAACATTGTGCTTGTTCTGCAATACAGTACAGGCTTTTGTGGACCACTCATGTAAGCTCATCAATGCAGCCCTCAAATATCCATCTCCTGTCCATAGCTGTGTTTGACCTCCACCTCATCTAAATTAATTGAACGGATGGAGCAGTTATCTGAAATTTATACATTATTATTAACCTCCCATTTTAAATACTAAAATAATAAAAGCAAAATACTTTCATGAATATTCTGAATATATGAAGAATGCTGGGATGCTGCTACATGAGGTTCATAATGTCTAAATATTCACTGTAATGACAGCATTCCCTTGCTTCACTACTGCCTCTATACTCAAAGGAATTAACTTAAAATTTTGATATAAAACATGTGGTTAGGCTCTCATGAAACACTAAGGCTTACCTGAACTTTACAGTGACATGAAAGCAGCACAGTGTTTCTGTGAAATCAGAGAAGCTGAGCGTACTAAATCTTTTATAACATTAACTCTACTAATAAAAATTAAGGTATGCATAAAAGCAAACATTCTCCAATATGCCAAAATTAAAATAATTACGAATATTTTTCATTGGTTGAAACATCACTTAACCTCATATACAAACAAAAAAATTACAGGATTTTCTCAAACTTCTCATGAAACATATTTGAAAAACTTGTATAAACAAACATCTATCCGGAAGATGACAATTCACTATTACACATAAGTAGTAAGGTGATACTGAAATTAGAATTTCAAGTAAATAAATTTGGGCTTGTTAAGAAAGCCTCCTAAAGTAATTTTACAGCATGGTTTTCAAATGTCTTTATTGCAGACTTTATTTCAGAACTGCACCTTTGTACAGAGAAGCCCTGCCTTTCTTATTTTAGCTCCATTTGTTAACTAAGCTGCTAATCCTGGAAAAATTGCAGGTTCATGGTTCAGAAGTACCTGTTCTACAATAGAAATGAATGAAGTCATATGTCAACTTCCACCTTTTTTCCTTTTTTTTTTAAGATATCTTCCTTCATTGTGCAGATTTGGAGACTTCTAGTATAATACATGTGGCTGCATTTCATTAATTTATATTTGGCCCTTCATACCTTTAACTCAGAAGTCAACTCTCAAAAACATCATCAACTGAAAGTACTTCATTATCCCAACTACAATTTTTCCACAGTTCTCAGCATGCCTCCCTATAAAACCAATATGCCCAGTCTACCATCCATTTGAAATAAGCAATCTAAAATAAGGAAAAGTCAAATCACAAATACTTTGGTTTTATTCCACCAACTGATTAACAATAGTCAATATTAGGAATTAGTAAGTATGATTCAGGCAGCAGTGGAAATGAAAACATTTCTGTAATTTACTTAAAATAGTTCAAAAGAAACTTCACAGTTGTGAATAGCACATGTTTTATTCAAATTGTCCTAGTATGCTTTTGTTTTTGTAAAAAAGTATCAGAACATTGATTTTCAGTTTCACATGTACTGTTCTTGGAATATTTTGGGGGTTTTGTGGTTTGTTTTTTTATTGGGGGTGGTGGTTGTTAAGGAAGAAAATAACTTTCAGGACAAATTAAAGCTGTATGGGAAAAGCACGTGTGCTTTGTCAATCCCTGGTGTAAGTGTCTCATTTATGAAAGGATCATGAACAAAAGTATTTCATATTCTGTTTTGTTGCTGCAAACAATTTTAAAAATCAACATGTTAAGCAGAAAGCCTGCTACACAAAGCTCTATGCAGTATTTTCATCGTTCTTTTAAGTTGTAAAGCAAGATGAAAGAACTTAGTATGCTGCTGCAAGCTTATCATATATATTCCTCCCTACAAGGAGACTTTAACATGAGTACTTCTTTAATGCACAGATATGTTTTACCCATCACCTGGATCTTCCTATGTACTAAGCTTTAATGCTGCTACCCAGCAATGTTGGATTTCAGATAGTTTCCTTACAATTAATTCACAATTAACACTTCAACAACAAAAGATAAGAAAATGTGGTCTTGTTTATAGACACATCTACCTGCTCTAGAGGGATATAGCACAATTGCAGCCCTCATCTCCTAGAGCATCTCCTGGTTTTTAATTTACCACCTAACACTGTCACTGCAACCAGTGTGACACAAAATTCAGCATTGGATGGAACACACAAATGACACACTTAAACATAGTCCAGGTGTTTGTGAGAAAATGTCGTTGCAGCAGTGTGATGTGCATCTAGACTCATGAAGACTGCTCTGCTCCCCTTCTCAGGGCAGGCCACACTTAGACTTGACATATAAAGCTAGCATAAGATTTCAAACTGAAGCCGTGATTGAACGCTTTGTTTTCTGCAGTTCACTTCAAAACAACTACTTCCCGAGGTCAATTTTTAAAATTCATTTTCCTAAAATTAAATATATTATGAAATATTGAAAGGCAATTAAGAAAAAAACCTGTGTAATTAACCTTTTAAAATCTGTCATGCATTAAAAAAATGCAACATTTTCCCTAGTTAGCTCACTTGAAAACACAAAATCAACTAAGTAGAAACACCAAATGTTGTCTCAAAAACTCAAGTACAGCTGACAATTTTCTTCTGAATATTTCAACTGAATCATGTACTCATACAATAAAGGGGAAATTCAACACAAAGTTCTACCCTACAGACCAGAATAGAACTAGGTCAGAAAACAGAAAAATCAGAAGTACTACATTTTTCTGCCAGATAAAGCAGCTTCCAGCAAGCTGCAACAAAGTTCTAAGACGTTCCTATTTACAAGTAGAATGTGACAGATCTATAAAGGCATTTTTAGCATTATAACGCAGTCTTTAAAAAAAATTGTAATGAGTCTCAGGGGATGTTATCAAATGAATGTCACATGGAACATGTGTAAATTTGAGGTTCTAAGAGGTTACTGAGAGTTTATTCCAGCTGACAACACAGAAAAAGTTAAAATTGCAAGTTTATTTCTTTACCAAGCAGCTTTCAAAAATTTTAGGAATGAAAAGCAAAAGTGTTAAAATAGTAACATGGTGTTAAAAGTGTTAAAATAAAAGTGTTTTTCAGAGTATTCATCTTAAAGCAAACCTACTTAAGGAACATACCCAAATTTCATTTCTTCTTATGTCACTCTCTGCCACTCTGTATTAACTAAAGCAAAGTCAGGGTGCTGGGTGTACTTTGTCAGTTTGGTCATGGATCTTAACCTCAGACATAAACATTTAAGATTTACAGATTAAGATGATCTAAAGCATTAAAAACATACCAAGTTTAAAAAAAAGAATAATCAAATGGAGTACCCTAAAATATTTATATGCAAGTAGAGTCTTAGATCAAGTACCTACATTAGAACTAGAGTGGTAACAAGACTCAAAACACTTTAGGTAATACCCAGGCTCTGAAAAAACAGCTATTTATGCCAATCCAAACGAAGAAGGGGCCAGAAGCTATCCCAGCTTGGGTACGCAGCCTGTTGAAACAGTTCCATATACCATCTCCACAGGCACATGGCCAGTGTGAGGAGTTCCTATTCCCTGCCTAAGTCATTAATTTCTATTTATCTCTACTGATACTAATCTGACTTCAGAACCAAAACCCAAAATACCACCACACATTTTGAAACTTCAAGCTGGAGATGAGAAAATGGAAAACTGTTGGTCTGGATTTGATCTCCAACCTAATTCATGTGGTACTCCAACAATTTCCCAGGAAAACAAAACAGGATGACACTTCTGACAAACAAGCTTCTTTTACAGTACACATACGTTGTAATGCAGATTTATTCCAGTGGAGAAGATCCCCCACATGCAGAAATAGGATTTACCATACTAAAGACTATAGTTTTGTAGTATGAAGAAAGTCTTATTACTAAAATAAAGCTGCCAGAGCAGAAACAACAGTGCTCAAAAGCTGAAATTTGTTCTCCTCAACCCAACAAGATAGCACAAGTTATGACCTTCAGCCATGAGATTAAATGTATTACAAAGCTTAACACTGAAAGCAAGTCATACCACCTTTTTTTCCTTTTTCTATTCAAGAAGTTACCCCCAAAAGTAATAACTTCCTTTCTTATTTATTGTAGGAAGAAAATACTACATTTCCAGCACAGAAAGAAAACATGTCAGTATGACTAAGCATAAGAATAGAGCTTACAGAGAACTGCAGACCTTGTGCATTCACAAGGCTCCCAGCTGCACTGTCTGTCACTCCATGGGATCTCCCCACAGAAGCATCTTTGTAAGTCCAAGCTGCAAGTCCATCCAGCCCAGCATCCTATGTCAAGCTGCAACTATGCGTGCGTGCTGTGATAAAACCACACTACAAACTCTGAGCAACTCCTCCCACTAGATTCTTCCCCACTTTCACCAGCCAATACGTGGCTTCAGCAGTGAATGAGAGGAGGACACCTCCATATGAATTTGTCTGATTTATTTTTTATCTGCTCTTTCATCTGTTGGTTTATATGCAGACTGCACTCTAGAAACTGAAGGCACACACCTCCATATGAATTTGTCTGATTTATTTTTTATCTGCTCTGTCTTTCATCTGTAGGTTTATATGTAGACTGCACTCTAGAAACTGATGGCATGCCATGTGAAATGACCCAAGAGATTTAAAAGATGCTGAGCTGACCTCAGAGAAAAAGTAAAACTTGTCTTCACTAACCACCCACAAGACTAAAAAAATCCCTTATATTGAAAATAACTGCAGTACAAAAAAACGTTAAGATACAGGCTAGAGGTAAATGCCCATTGTTTATCTGAATATATATGCCACCTCTGTGTACAAATGGAGGTCAGGGAACAAACCCCCACTATTATAAACCAAAAAGACTGTAGGCTAGGGAATACAGTAACTTAAGAAAATTACCAGAAAGACATACACATGCCTTGAGCTTCCGGTTTCTTCTAAAACCCTCATGCAAGTATTAAAACAGTTGTAACCATCAAAACTGCTCCTGCAGGCAAGCCAAAAGAGAGGAGTGCCCAGGTATCCTCCTGAGGTATTGAGAATACCCAGTCGGCCACAGGTACAAGCTTTGTTTTCCTTATTTTTGCTTTGACTAAGTTTATCTTGAAAAGGTCTTTGACTTCTCTAGGCAGAAGATATTCCATGTATTTGACTTCATGACACACTATCAGCATTATTATACAAGAAACATACAAGAAATTCCACTGTTTCATGTTCAGAAAATGTTAAACCAGAAATGCCATTATATGCTACTGAATTTAAACTACACCAAGAATTATCCAATGAATTATTCAGTGAGTAAGTCCCACTCAAATCAAACTGGCAGAGAGAAAAACCCAAGTGATCTACTTGACCTTCTGGGGATGGAAAAAGGAGAAACTGTAGAACTACGGTTTATGTTAAAATTCTAAAGAAAGCTGTCTGTGCTAGCAGACATTCAACACACACACATCTGTCAGTGTTATCATGTACATACAACTCAGAAGAGGAGAAGAAAGACAAGCTCCCCTTTATGAAGGTTTTCCCTTGGGCAACTATACTAGCAAAAAAATCTCAAAAATAATGTCCATTTGCACCATGGCATGTTAAAAAATGACTTGTAAGTTATACAAGAAGAAATCAGAAGATTATTGTAATTACTAAAAACTAAAAAAACAACAAAAACCCAAAACTAAACAAAACTAAATAAACATAGCCACCACCACCAACAAAAACCAAAACAAAACCCAAATGAAAACCCCACCAAAAAAACCCAAGCGTCCAGTTAGTTTCTTCCCAAACAGTCAAGTTAAAATAGAAACTTTTTGTGTTCTGGAGCACGTTGGAACAAGGAATGTTCCTTGGAATCTCAGCAGCTCTTCCTGCTGTAGGCATTGAAGTTTCTGACAAAGAGTAAGAAGTCTGTAATTTCCTGCTTCACGAAACTATCAAAATGACTGTCACTTTTTCAGCATTTAACAAGCAGACAGAAACAGATTACTGTACTCAGACAGTACTAGCGCTTTATTATCACACTGGAAATGGAACCTCAGCTATGAAGGGAAGCTGGCAGCAGAATTTAAGATAAACAAAACCAAAAAAACCACCTCAGATTTCTGAGGGAATCTACAATAAAAAGGCAGTCTCTTCCCAAAGCCTAGAGAGAACATGACCAGACACCTATCAAAAAAGATGCGTTCTCAATCTCTCAAACAGAAAATTCAATACACACACTGAAGCAGTATTTGTCATAACAGAGACAGCATTAAGACAAACAAAATTACTAATTAAAGTTTAAGAAAGCTTCATAAGGACTCCATCTCTTGCAAAGCAAGGGAACAAAAAAGCATTTTGCCGAAGTCAGCTGCATGCTTTCGGTTTCTCTTATCTAACTAAGAAAAAGCCCTTCTCTCTTCTTGCATCGCAGCTTGCAAAAAATTCTATGAAAAGCAGTTACTGACAGGCAGATATCTGAAAAACAGAAGTTAATTTCCACTGTTAAAATATCTCAGCATGTTTTACAAAGCAATTTAATTAATACCTTAAAAAAAACTAAAATGGCCAGACAAAGTAAAACTACAGCAGTTTGTTTCAAAATGAGAAGAGGAAAATTTGTGTGTGATTTTGTCTTACATTTTGCACTGAATTGCTCCTAATACCACAGAATACCAGTTGACTTGAAGTACATCATAATAAAATAAACTTGAAAGGTATGATCAGCACAGAACTGAATTTTACTATACGATATCACAGTTCAGCTCCTCCTTAGATGGCTTGTTTAAGCAATAAACAATTTACTATAACGGAGCTGTTAAGAACACAACAGGAAGTGTTTCGCTGGAGATGAGGACTTTGTTTTCTTGCACTGCAGAACACATTCACTGGGACTGTTCTCCATGTTACCTCTTGACTTTGCATCAAGTCAAAAGCAAACTCACCATCTGCTAAAGATTCAGCTGCATGAGGTAAGCTAAAAATAGTGCAAGGTACTTGTTACCTGTAATTCATCTCAGAAAACTTTTATACCAGTATTTTTAAAGATTGATGTAGGAGAAAAAACACCCCTTATATCTGCATTCTTTTTGGAAGGCAACAGGAAGTTGTTTTCTAGTTCACAAAATGCAAATCCTATACAGTTATTATCTTTACAACAAAAGAAAACTTGTGTCATTCATATGTAATACATTTGGTTGAAAGCAGTATAGTAAAGAAAACATGGTCTAATTTATGAGATGTTACTGCGTAATAGCAGCTGGCTGTTCAATTTACAACTTATTTCTAGTTCCATGGTGCATTGAAAAGTAAGCTACTTATCCATATCTGATGAATATCTTTCACCCATAGCACAGCATATCATACTCTCTTCCCAGTCCAGGACCCAATAAGCAAAGAGAGGCGTTCACATTTACATAACAGCATTAATTTAAAAGCAATGTTCTTACTAAGAAGAAAAAAGATCATGAAATCTAACCCATGAATGGAAATGCTGTCAAAAAAATTATGACCAATTTGGAAAGCAACTTATCTCAACTTTTTAATGTAATTTTATTCAATTAACATATTCATAATTTTTCTCCCTTATGAAGGGCAGCAAAATACACATGTATGAGAAAAATAAGTGAAAATGTCTATATCTAATTTAAAATACAAATGCACAAATGCCACTAGTGTCTGGGGGGTGAGGTGGGGGGCAGAGAAGAAAATGTTATCTTTGTCTAAATTTTTTTTCTCATTCCACATATTCACCAATTATTTACTACAATTTTAAGTAAATTATAACATTCTAATGTATACCCTCTCACTGCTTCATTTGATCATTAAAAGCACAATTTCTAGTGTGAAACGTTGTTAAGTTGTCAAAAGATCAAAATGTATTAGAGCTATTCTGGTATTAATGTTGGGATTTAAGTGTACTTCCCAGGACCACCTTAGTAACAGACACTATTAAAGAGCTAAAGAGCACTCAATAAATTGAATTAAGTTTTAAACTGAAACATAGGTGTAATTAGGAAAGAATACACTTAATTTTAAATCTTATATTCGGAAGTTATCTATAAAATTTTGCACCTACAAAACCAACTTTATTTAAACACCATAGCATGAGTGTCTGAACTTTCAGATAAGAAGCCAGAATCATAAGCCCCCCTCCCAGAATCTAGTACAAAACTTAACTACAGAAATATTTTGTCCCTCCTTTTCTCCCTACGGTTTAGTGTAGTGAAGAAAAACAAATGGAACACACCTGAAACACCAACAAAGGCAAACGCAGAAAAGGAGAACATAAATGATAATGCTGAAGAGGTCCAGAGTTTCAGTGAAGTCAAGCCCTGACTCTTTTCCTTTCCACACGCCGCTGCCAGACACAAATCTTTACCAACACAGACTACAAGTTTCAAGGCTGTCTAAGAAAACACCTTGTCTTACAAAAGGTCCACTAGATCGATGGTATGCAAGTGTTGTCATTTCACTTCAGAACTAACCTAAAAGTTCCAAGCCTAGTAACTTCACAGCACTAATTCACTGAGATACTCCTTCTGCATTGCAGTTTTAACAGGAATTTCTGAAACTAATGCATATCAGTGAGTTTTTACTTCAATTTATTACCCATTTCTCATGAAATCTTGTATAGATTTGACCACCACAATGCTCTAAAATTAGAAAGGCACTAAGTGAATTCTGTGCTTTCAAGGGTGTTTTAGTCTGATTTCCAGAGCTTTTCCACTTCATTTTATTTCAGTGTTCTAAGGGAAGGTTAAACTAACATTGAGTGAATTTTTTATTTCTGTTTAAAAACCATCTCAATAAATTCTTCACGTAACAACAAATCCTGGTCCATTAACAAAAAAAAAAAAAGAAAAAAAGAGAACCACCAAAACTTACTGGCTCAAATTAGTGGATGAAAGCCAGTTCTCATCACAGACTTTTAAGTAAAAGCACCTCAAGCAATGCATGTATTTTGAGAAAAGGAAATTTTCTGCATTATTCTTGGAAGATTCTTAACTACTTCCAACTTCAAAGTAATTATGTAAATAACATTTAATAATGTGTACTCATTCCTTAACAAGTCAGAATAAACCACATCACTTGGACAAACTGGCTGATAAATGTAATCTTCTGGTGCTTTGTTCCCACTGTCAGCTTTGAAAAAAAAGGCACTATATTTCTGAAAAAAGTGTAAGACTACTAGTGACTACTTTCCTGTATTCTTCCCTTCCCTGTCTTCACATTAAGAGAGCATTCCAATCCATATCAAAGCATCCAAGGAGCAGTTTCATTTTATAAAAATGCCAAACCTCCCAAAGCCGTTTCCAAATTTAGGCTTCACATTTAAGTAACTAAATCTGTATTTCAGCTGTATTCAAAACCAACCTTCACTTTCAGCATAAGCAATTTTATTTAAAGATGGCAGAGTAAAAAATAAAAGAACAGAAGAGGCATTTCTTTCCAGAGAACACATAAATCAAATACCAAACTGAGATATTCAGAACAATTAAAAATGTAACTAAAAAATAAAAATTAATTTACAAAAAAATGAGTAACTAAAAAGATGGTTTTTTTCTGTATGAACATTTAGACAGAAGTGTATCAACCTAGAAAGCTGCAATACAAGACAATGTGTTTAAAAACACCGGTATTTTTAAAAAAAAAGAAAAAAGAAAAACAAAACCAAATCACTGAATAAGGGATATGACAGTTACTTTGGAAAGAAGTTCACAACAAAAATGAGACTATAATGAAGGAGAATCCAAAAAAGATGAAAAATCCCAAAACAAAACAAAAAAAAAACCACCGCAACATGAAGAATTTGCTAGTTTGAAGTTTTGGTATGGTTTCTGAGCCTTTTTCAAGTACCAGCAAGTACTTAAGGCACAGGCGAGGCGAGGCTCATTTAATCCGTTTTTGATTTCATGAAGCCAAACTCATCCAGAACTGATTTCTGTAATTCTTTATATCCACAATTATGTTAAAGTATCTTCAGAAAGTAAAAATCTAAATTGCACAGTTCAAAAGAGTATTTATCCTTGTGCTTTATTATTTAATTCCTTCTGAAGCAAATTCCTCATTTTTTGTATTAGACTCATTTGACCAATATACAGATTTTAAAGTGACTTCATGCATTTGACAGCAGCCATAACTGACTTTATTCAAAATTAAGTGAAAGGAAAATGCAGAGGTAAGTATATTCAAGAACAATAAGTTGTATTTGGAAAGATGAGATTGTCCTATCTGCCTTAATAAAGTTTTCCTTCAAGTTTCATGGGTGTTTTTAGCACAATTATAGGTGAAATCTATATTTAAGTAGTTTTGTGTTGTCCATATTTCCATAATCTGTTGGAGGATTTAATATCAGAATCCATATTAAAAAAAATCAGTATAGACTAAGCCACTGTGTTGTTTTCGAAAGCAACATATTTAAACACAGGAAACACAAACTAGGACTTGAAGTGATAGTAATGGAAATCATAAAAATATGGGAAATAAAAGCCCAAGACTTCACTGTACCAATTTAAGAAAGGGTAAATTATGCCACTTGTAGAGGAAGCATCTTTCATTCAAAGGAAATCACTAACAACAACTAAACCTGAATTCCCTGAGGTGCTACCCAGAAACTCATCAGCACTGATTCAGCACATTAAATGGTAAAGCAGCAACAAATTAAACAAGATTACACGAAGTCTGAACATCGTGGCAGCTTTACAAGTTGAGTTCCACTTGTGATTACCCCACTGTGCTATGACTTCTCTAAAAGGACTTTCAACTTCAGTTGTAACAACTTGACACAGTAATAATTCTATCCCAGAATTTGGCTGATTATTACAATTTCATAATTCCATTTAATTTTATTTACTTTTCTACACCGTGTAAGTTTTTTTTCCTTTAAAGGAAAAGATGTCCATAGCTCTTGCAACTAGAAGGTGCTCCCATTTAATGGCATTTCCACATATTCATTGTTTAAAAGGACTCACCTAAAATCAATACATGATCAGACATCTTAAAAGTTTAACCAGTACCACTGAAACACATTTACAATATGCTCATTTTACAGCCAAAAGAATACTATTCTGAAAGACCTTTACAAGACAAATGCCTAAGAAAAAGAGAACAAAAAAGCATTTTCTGTAACACACAGATAACTTATTAAATTTTAATTTAAAATATTCAAAGATTAGGCATGCATTTGTGATTGCTAAAGATGTGACACTGATTTTATTTCTTACCATGAAAACTTGTATGACAGCAGCAGCGTCTCAAATATGGGACAGTAACTGGCTTTCCCAGTCTCACTTTAAGGAGATGTGCACGTGCTTTTCAAATCATTATAAAACCACAATAATACATACAAGTCCAGAAATAAAAACTAGCTTCCAGGATACACTGGTGTAACTATAGCTGGGGGAAAGTCTGCATGTGAAACGAGTCGTGACCTTGTGACTTGCTAATGGACTGTTTATGGAAATACTTTTCTCAACAAGTTAATCTTTTACTAGGTACTGGAGTGACCTGACTGTGAACTAGAAGCTGAAGACTCATGTCACTCATTGAATTAATTGCTACATTAAAATGTCAGGCAGCCTGGGAGGAGCAAGGGGTGACAGAGCCCCAAGCCCATGCAGACATCAGAAAGAAAACATGCCTTGGAAATGTTTTGAACAAGGCTGACTGCAGCCCAGAACCAGTGAAGAACGCACTGTCACGTAATCCTGTCCTGGGAAACCAAAAGGCATGTGCATAGTCAGCCTCAGGAATGCTCAGGTATGTAACACAAACTCTACCACTCTGAACACTCTCCACAGGGAAGGTCACCACTTTCAGAAGACACACTTCCCATACTTGCTTAGTAGGTCTGGGTTAAGCATTAGCTAGCCAGTCATGCACATGCACAAAATTATAAACAAGCTGCTGTATGAATATGGAAGAGCAGAGTTCTCAATTCTTACTCCTTGGCTGCCCACTCACAACAGCTGAAGGACCAATGCAGTTAGGCAGAAAGGGTTAAGAATTTTAAATCCTGTCATTATAGATTATTTTAGCAAGTGCAAATAAGTATACAGTAGCCCAACAAACCCTTATCAAAAGTCACCATGGTAAGAACTAACCACTTCCCTTGTGAGAGCCAGCTTCATCCCCTCCCAGTTATAAAAACATGCCACTTATTTGAACATGGAAAGGGAGTAACAGTGCTAGACCCATATTGTCTCATTTCCTATTTCCTTTTAAGTATCAAAATGCAGGTCTTGTCACAATGAGATTCAGAAATGCAATGAAGCATACATTGGCCTTCAGGAGATAAAGTGAAATGTTGGTTCTCTAAAATGAACTTAATGGGGGAAAAAGAACAAATTCTAGAGAGCGTTTCTTCCTCCCTCTACATGATTATAAAGAAACATGAGGAAAGACTGGACATACTGACAGTTGAAAAAATGCCAAAACCTTGCCCAATAATAACTACCCCAAAAAACTTTGACTGCATAATTATTTGTGGTTTCAAGCAAAATCCACTAGTTTAAAAAAATGCTAATAGCACAAAACTCATATGCCTGTTCTGTACCTCCACCAGATCATAAATATCATAAATTTGTCACCATGTCTGATGTGCAAATATTTTGAAATCTGGAGGCAATGGTGTCCTCTCAACCAGAGACTGACAATACTTAATGAAAAAAGAGCCTGCCCCTCCTAAGGCATCAGTTCCCATAACACAAGCTGTGTTCTCCCTGCAGAGGGGAGACAGAACACAGTTGGTCCTAAGCAGTATAACCAGTTGAGCTTTTTCACACAGATGACATGTAACATTTCTGAAAATGTTGCTGTAATAGAAATCAGTCCTTATTCTGGTTTTGGCTTTGTTCCAATCCAGTTTGCCTACTTATTGTAGGCTGTGCATATCAGAGCACTTTTGGCTCTATGATCAGAGAAACCTAAAAGCTTTTTATACTGATGTTAACCAGAGAAGGTAAATTTGTTCAGTAGTCTTTCGCCACACAAACTTAATGGAACAGACCTGAATTATTTCCCAATAAACTGGATGAAACAAACTGAGTATTTTTTCAAAATCTTACAGCTCTGCAAGTGTAACTATTCATAGCTACAGGTCCTAGGTACACTTTTGACCACTTGCACCATTGTATCCTTTCAATTCAGGTTTTAATCATGACAAACCCACCAGTTTTAGATATTTAACAAATCAGTATGCACCAACAACTATCAGCATAGCCTAGGAAAAAGCAACCTAAATGTGCTAATTGAAACACACACTTCTATGCAGAGATTCTGTTATGGCCAGGAGGTCTTGCAGTTTGCAGCACATGCTACATAACCAGATGTTGCATCCTTCTTTTTCAAAGTTCTACAGAGGTACCTAGTGCCTGAAACATCAGAGGCAGTCCAGCTTGCTAACTTTACAAGTCCTAGAAAAGGTTTTATGTAGCTGTGTGCCACAAGATGCAGAGAACTTACCTAGCCACTGTGAGTACAACAGATATGGTAGCTTCATCCTGCTGCCAGCTGCTACAGAGCCGATAAGCAGAGAAAGCTCACTCAGAACCCTGACAGAATTACATGTAACTTCAAGGTGGGCATAATGGTAAATTCAGGTACTGATTTTCCTCTGAAGTGGAATTTATGTTTTGAACAAAACCCACACTAGTTAGTCACATACTTAGTGACAAATGCCCTGCTTTATTTCAAGCTATGGTACCAATATTACAAACATGGTAGATAGACATGAAGTGAACACTTGTACACAAAGAATACCAATAAAGCCTATAAGGCTCCACCACTGTTTAAAGTTTTTCCTAGAGGCTCATTCACAAGATTAAAATCTGAGTTTCTGTTTAAGTCCTAGCTATTTATGGCTATTTAGGTCTCAACTACTTAGGCACATGCAAGTATGCTGAATAAAGTTGAAATACTAATGCATACAGTTAAGCTGCTTCCTAGGAAGAAATACTACTACTTAGGCACATGCAAGTATGCTGAATAAAGTTGAAATACTAATGCATTAATACAGTTAAGCTGCTTCCTACGAAGAAATACTTCAAAAAATTATTTGTCAAATAAGAAAACATAAAAGACCTCTTCTGATGAAGCTCCTATAGAGCTCTGTCTACATGATAGAAACTGGCAGATTTCCTACTAGTTCCCTTTGGTAGTTCCTCAACAGTCTACCCAGTAGGCTGAAAGGAAGCCAAAATATCTAAAAGTTCTGGCTGTGCTCTCCCCTGCAGTCTTGATTCCCAGGGTCTACAAGTGGCTTGCCCTGGCACTGGACCTCTATTCTCATTTGCAGTCAATTTTAAAATAAAGGAACACAATTCATATGTAGCCGATTTCAAAGTGTCAAAGCAATTCTTCTCCACTCTGCTTTGCTGGGCATCCTCACTAGCAGCAGCAGAACTGTAAAACGCTGCCACAGACATGCAACTCAGAGCAGGTCAGAACAAGCTAACAGCAGAGCATACTAATTTACTGCTGAGACACCAGGGAGAATTAAATACTTCAGCACATTTACTGGGACAAGACAGTTTACCATTGTACCTGAACGTGCTGGAACTTAACCACATGCTTAAAAGACAAATCTTACAATACAGTAGTACTGTTCTGCTTACCATACATACACTTAACTTTTCATAAAAGAGCTAATCTATGCTTCAGAGTTTTCAACATAAATAAGAATTTCAAGATCAAGTACAACTGTACTTCAAGTGAGTTCAGAAAGACAAACAGTAAGCAGTTTCATTAGTTTACTACCATAGTTTACCATAGCTCCTAGTTTCATTAGTTTACCACCATACTCAGCTTGGTTAAAGACACTATTTTTCTGAGAAATGCCACTTTTCACAAAGGTTTGTGACGTTGTTAGTAAACTGTATCCCAAAGAGCAACAGCCAAGGAAATTTACTGCCACTGTTTTATTTGGAACAGACAGTAAACATTTGAATGAGATGTCATCAAGACCTTTTTCAAGGACATGTCAGCAGGCAATGTTCAGATCAAACCCTTCCAATATTTTTTTTTCCTCAAAAAGGGAAGTCCATCTTCTACTGCAGAAAAGAGAGATGATTTGCAGTACAGTCTAGGAGTCTGCAAATCCTGACTTCTCTCCTTTTGTGGAATAAAAATCCCCCCTCAGACAAAGAAATTCTTTCTGGCTAAAATAATGAGCATTTCTCAGGTACAGGGAACACTTGATTTTCTTTTTAAATTATATACTGTGGTACTTCCTAAGCCCTTTTCCTACATTTTCTGTTCCTAAGAGAGTCAATTTTGACCCATTGGGCTTTGAAGTATCTATACAAGAAAAAAACATTTTTTTTCAGAATTGAATCCTTTGCTACCAGCAATATAGCAGAAATGAGCAATAACAGTTACCACACTGAACAGAGGATGCTGGCATGCAGCATAGGCCAAATGCAATGAGCAGGCACAAATCTCCCAAGTCAAACACTTTGCCAATCCACACTTTTCCTCACTCAGTTGCTGTGTATCAGCATATGCTGGTTTACAATGCTGAACACATTCTTACATGAAAACACCTTTCAACTTTGAAAATATGGAAGACATCTTAGTTTAATCACAAATACTAATTATTATGTGCCCTCTCATCACAAAAAAGGACACTCAGTCTGCATGGTAATCTTCACATTGAGAGATACCAAGCAGATCCAACTTTTCCATATTGCTTTGGCATAAGGCATTTCTGAAATGACAACGCTGAAGGACACGTACATTGCTCTCTGCCAGAGCTCTGCATGGCTTAACGTGTCTCATTTTATGCTTTCTTGTCCTCAAGGCTGGAGGGGAGGTGAAGCAGGAAGCTTCTTCTCCCTCTGCTTGTACTACTGGCTTAAAGCAAATGCAGAACAATCTGCATGTCTTTAAGATCTCTTTTCCACATTCCCCTGTTCTTTCTCCCAAGAGCCTCTGGGAAGGGTAAGAAACACGCAGTTGCAACTCAAAGTAAATTCTTCTCCAGGGAACAAACTCTAACTTCTAGTTAATTTTAGGAAGATGTTTGAGGAAGTGTGTAAACATGACTGTGTGGAGCAGAACGTACGAGGCCACCAGTCCTAGCTAGCCCTAACCTTGGAGGTTCAAAGAGAAAGCAAGTGATCCTGATTACTGTGACCCTGCCAGAAACCAGGACCCACCCCCGGCAGGCAGATACTGAAAAGCTTGGTTCTATTTACTAGCATTATAGAAATAGTTTCCACACCATGGAAAACTTAATAGAAACCCCAAAACCCTTGCACTTTCTGCAGACTGGGACATTCGATTTGCCTGCAGAGATCAGGAGACCTACTTTAATAAGCTGTTCATTACAAATCAATGTGGAATTTACAGTTAAAAACCCTAAAAATCAATGTTAATTCTATCTTTACAGGAGAAGCCATTTTGTGGATCTATATGGAGGCATTACCATATTATCTTAAAAACCCCCAAAACTTATGAATATTAGTTTTAATAATAACTCCATCCAGATCCACACAATTAAAAACTAACTCTTTACTCTTCCATGTAGAGTATGGCCTGTGAAAAAACTTTATCCAACTACAGAAGCCACTCCCTATGTTTTATTTATATGAATAATCTAACAAAATAATATGCAAAACAGGTCCTTAATGTGAAAGATCCTTCCCAAGTTTTTAAGAATACATTAACACTGTCTCAGCAAGCTTCCATGCCAATCAAAACTACAATAATTTCTTACATTAAGCAAAGAAATCTGTAATCCTGTAACCTAGAGTTCTGTAGAGGCATTTCCTTTAGTGAAATAAAAAATCTCTCAGATCTTTACTTATGGAAAGATTTAAGACACAAATTATAGATCTAATGCTAAAGTTAAAACCTGCAATCAGAGAAAAAATATTGAAAAGACTTAATATCAGACCTTCCAACTCCACTGTCTAAACCCCTGAAAGAAGTAACCAAAAAATAAACAAAAAAATATTAACAGAGAAACTGTCACTAACTACACTAATTTTCAAACTATATATTCAGCAACCAGAAATTAAAAGTACAGTCATAATTCAAAGCAATAACAATATTGTCTTAACCATGATGGTAAACAAACACTAGCCTTACCAGAGTGTCTTGAGTGTCTTGATCTGACAAGCTCTATAAACTGTACCTGAACTCCAAAGTGGATGTCACTGCAAGCTTCACCACACCTTTGACGGATACTTACATTTTTGTAAACATCTCCAAATGCAGAGCACTTACATATTATCTGAAGGCATTCATTCACTGAGCTTAGAAGCCTCCATTTTAAAGAACATTAAGAATTACTAAAATGATATTGTGCAGTAGAACGGGAGATAATACAAATAATTTGTATTAAAAAAACCCCAAAACTGTTTCTCAATTTCCTATGACAAATTAGGGTTAGGGGGCTTTTTCCCCCTTCATAATTTTAAATATTTAGACCATGCTCTTTCAGCATCCAAAAGGAACAGTCCTGGAGACAGAATCATGATGGTTATATATTCAAAAATCATCAGACTGTAGATGGTATTTCAGAGAAATAACTACTGAAATTAAACACATACATGCACATATGAGGGTGAACTGCCAGCTCCCAGAAGTACCTGATCATCACTGCTGACAGCTAAGTAAGAACTCATTTCAATTTGCTCAAAAGCAAGATGACTGGAGGCTCAAGAAGAGGATGGGGAAAGCTCAGAAAACAAGATGTCAGATGTGGCCAGATGTCAGTGAGGTCAAGCAGATGCAACTCACTTCCCAGCACTCTATTTCCACCTTCCACAGTGACCTTGGGTAAATTACAAGGAGCTGCAGTACCAAGAGCAGGATGGGAAACACCAGCATAATAATCACATTAGCAGTAATTTAACTACCAATTAGAACACTAGGACAAGAGAGATGAGAACAGACAGTATTATGCTATATTTCCACGAATGATTTGAATAGTTTACACTTCAGGGACAGAAATGAAATATATGGAGACAGTGTGAAACAAAGGCAGACTGTCTTGAATTACAGTTTAATCTCACAAATAGGAATACTCCATGACATTTTAAGTTTAAAGAAAAAAATCACTTTCTGCAAACATCTTAAAATCTTTAATCATCACACAATGAACACCACCAAAACAACTGGACATTAATAAGCCGAAAAAAAAAGAGGGAGTGATGCCTCTATCTCCTTTTATTCTGACAATGTGAAAACTATTTCATCCATTTCCAGACAGAAGGTAAATCATTTCCAATTTCAAGTTGCTATTAGGTAGCAAACAAATAGAGCTGCTATGTTTTCAGGACATTTTACAGCCAAGATTCAACAAAACTGATTTTCTAAAAGCACACCAACAAACAAACAACCACAACAAAATAAAGCAAACAAACCTCCAAACCTCAACAAAAAAAAACCCCAAATCCTACAATCCAAGAAACAGACAAAAAAAAAAAAGCAAACCAAACCAAAACAAAAAAACCCCAAAAATCCACAACACCTCCCCCCACCAGAAACAAGCCAAACCAAAACCCCCTCAAAACTCCAAAAATACAGGAAAAAAATAGCCAAGACACACCAGCACCAACCAGAACACTCCAGCAGTTCTACTTGTGCAGTGTGAGACTGGAAAGCGGAAGCAAGCCTGCAGGCAATACACTCAGCCTCCGGGTAAAGATGAAAAGGGAGGGTACCAGCAGAAAGCAACGCTCCACTTAACCACGTTCTCCTAGTCATACAGACACAAGTAATGAAGCCCTTTAAAAGGCTTTCTGTCCACTCTGCCTTACGAAAAAGAATGAACTGTAATTCTAGAGCTTTAAGTGAGCGCACAGCAGATAAAAAGTAAATTAAGATGACCCTCGGGTCTCTGCAGAGAATCCTCTGAGAACACTCAGATTAGCGTTAGAAACTCAGAACTCAAACCAGATCCGTCCTCTTACCACCACTTCTGCTGAAAACCAGCTTTACAAGTGTGTTTAAAAAACAGCTACATGGCAACGTATAATTTGTATTTTAAACAAGCTTAAGACAAGTTTCACCAATACTGGAAGCCAGTGAAAGCCAACAGAAGCATTCCCACAGTCATTCCACCCCGAGATGCTTGTTTCTACTCCTGCCTCATGCTTCCCTGCAGCAGCATAAATCTCTGCACAGCTGCACCATTACTTTTGGAAGTGTTAGCACACTAAAAGGTCTTGTGAAGTTCAAATCCATCATACTGAAGGAAAAACTGGTCTTCAAAGCTTGTCCTCTACACGTTCAGCCTTTGGGTAAGATACGACTGCACACGTCTACACACAGGTATTGCACTGAGCAGTCCTTAGACTCCACTGAGTGACAGCAGAGACTGAACCTTTAGTATCACTAAATCCAATGAGACAGAAAGCTCCAGATTAGTTAGTTACAATCTATTTACTTTGCACAGGAACAAAGAAACTGCCATACCAGATCAGACCATTTAAGCAGAACCCTACCACTTGCAATAACTAAGAGTGATAAAAATCAGACATGGTAGAGGGTGACCCTCTTCCAAAAGTACTCCCAAGCAACAGAGCACAGAAGAGGTAGAAAGGCAATCTTCTCTCACCACAGTATCCCCTCATCTTGTTATAAACAAAAACAATATACTTCTAGAAGCAGAAAATTTGGTAGCTTATTTACACAGATGGTTATAAACATCAAGCATTAGAGACCTGGATAAAATACAGAATTATATTTCACCTTATCTGGGAATAGCCAAGATCAATAATAAGCTATATTTTTTTTACCTTAGCTACATTCTGACAGGAACAGAGAAAGTTCGTGTTTTAGTGACAAAAAAATCCTTGGCCATGCTGTGCAGTCACTGTAAATGTTCTTCTGTTTCCACCACAACTCCCAGTGCTCTGTTAGCAGCATTCATGTCCTCCTTTGAAAGTCATCAAAGGTGCTACAAATTGATAAACAGATCTGAAACTGATGAGCTTTTTTATATGTACAAACACACTTGTACATACAGACAAAACTTCAGTTTTACAGTGTGACCTTGGTGTCTCCAGCATGTGTCAAACAGCAACTGCAGAAAAATACAGTATAAATGCCTACAAGGGTTGCCTTGCAGCTGAACTATCTAGCACATGCCTTTTCAAACACCTAATTTTCATGGAGGTCACAAAGTATGTGGTTACAGCACACAGATGAACTGCACCATTTATTTCCTTTCATTTTTATAAAAACATGATTACAGCAATATAAACTAATGCTGTACTTGAGGAAGTAATAAGGCATCTACACCAATTTCAGACACAAACATCACTTTAAGCTCTGGATGTTTTAAAAGCATATTGTTAAGCTCACAGAGAAGGAAATGCACTTTACCTCCATGGATTTCCCTCATGTGACAAGAAATCACACTACAGTTATCAATGAATTCACTATTTGGATTTTGTTATAAACAAAAACAATATACTGACAGTAAACAATATCTATGGGATAAGAGATTTGAAGTGCTTTATCATGTTGAAGCTGCAACTCTGAGGAAAACAGCCCCCTTCTTCTCTTACAGTGATATAAGATAGCTTACACCCTTCAGTGCTTTTAGTGAAAATATTCACTCTGCTGCCTGACATGCAGAATGCTGGAGAGCTTGAAGGAAAAAGGTAATATTTACATCTATAATTCAACAGCAGTCAGTTTCCCTTCTCAGGTTCATTCTGAGGCTCAAGAAGGTCTTTCAGCATAAACAGAGAATCTGTTTAAAAGGAAGTAACTGTAATACCAAAGAGACGGATAGGGGGACATTAGAGCAAGCATAGTATCTTCTAACTAACAGCAGATCCTTACAGGAAAGTACAACTCACTGCATTCAAAGCCTCCCCATAAAACATTATTTAAAATATGCCTTTAAGTTTGCCTCTTAATAAATACCTGGGCAACAGCTGCCCGGGCAAATGTAATGTGAATTACTATTATTCACATATCAATTAGCCTCGCTCCTCCAGCTGAAATAAGTCAATGTTAAAATGAGGGCAGATAGATGTTTTAAATTTTTTCAACAGTTTCATAAAGTATTTCTTGGTCTAATATCTGTTTATTGTTAATAAAGCACACAGAATTACTGAGATACTCTACATGAGCATTTATGGGTATTTCTGAAGCACAACTGCTGTTAAAGTTGTGATTTATTTTCAACTGCCCTTATAATAAACTCAAAGGAGACTCACTGAAATACTGAAGAGAAAAGCTTTTGGCATTCAGTATTTTCTAAGATTTGTTAACATTCCTAGTCAAATAGCACAAAGCCCTTACAAGTATTTTAACACGTACACACACTCAATACACTGATTTGGCCAAATGCAGGTACCTAAAAGTAAGCAAAATTGTCTGTGTGAAAAGGAAAAAAATTCCACAGCTGCTTTGTCATTGCTGCTGTGGGACCAACTACGAGGATGGACGCAGCGTTTCACCACTGATGCGACACACATTGACCTTCCCCTAACGTCGAGCCTGACTCCCACTTGCTATCACCACGAGACTCAACCTCTTTAAACGTACTGTGATGTTCTTTTTTTCTTGAAAGCCAGGAAACTTGATATAACTGTATTACAATATACAGCACATTGTAATATCATGACTTTATAAATACAAAGGTGATGCCAAGAGTTTATAAAAAGACAGGGCACTCACGAAAATTTGTACATCATTACCTTTCCTCAAAACATTTACAATTTCCTGCTAATCCTTCTGTAAGTACAGAGCCATTTCTTATCTGCACAACCACACCACAACAAGTATTTTTACACTGCCCTAGGAACAGGCCAAAATCCATCTGAATTGCTGAGAATACATATAAACAGGACATTGTCTAGAAAATAGCTCTTACTACAGAACTCCTGTGGTAATTCAACATTTAAAAATATTGCTGAGGTTTGACTGGCATAAGACACAGCTAGAAAGAACAAACAAGTCATATGCCCAAACAGGAATTATACTTTTATGAGATTTAAATGATTAGCCAAACTATAAGGCATCACTAAAATAGATCCCTGGATGTTAATACTAAGTTCTTAAACTACAGAGTCCACACCAGATAAAACCTTAGAAGACATCCAGGTGAAACTGTCATCTTCACATCAAAATTACCTGGTCATACTGCAGTCCCTACACACACATACACCAGTAAGACCCAGGGAGTACATAAATGTGTTCTAAAGTACTTAAACTGCTCCACCGCGGGCATAAGTTCGCATGCAACCTGAACACTTGCACACATGTTAAACAGGCAAAATAGTGGCAGATCACAAGAAAACGGACTTCTCAATTAAACCATACTGAAGGCAAACATCGGCTGCAAACACCAGGGCGCTGAATGCAACCAGTGAAATTTATCACCTAGACTAAGCCACGACAAAATTACTTTCTCCTAGAAATACAGCAAGGATATTTACACTTCAAAGTCCTTACTCTTCTTACTAAAACAAATCAGTTCTGCATTATCGCGAAGCTGCAAGTAAGAATCTGACTTCGGAGAAGTCGGGGGGAGGGGGGAAGGGGAAAATAAAAATATAATAAAGTAGTTTTCTCAGTTTTGCAGCAAAGTACTCGGGCAGCGCCTGGGGAGCCCGCAAGGCAGGCGCTCAGCCGCAGCCCGGCCCCGGCCCCGCGGGCAGCGCCGCGCCGCCGAGCCCCGAGCCCCAATGGCTGCTGACACATCCGGCCCCGGCCCCGCCACCGCCCCGAGCTCACACTTCAAAGCCTTTCGGGACTCCGGCAGAAGTCAAGCACAACCGCACCCCGCAGCCCGACGGGCCGCCCCCGCGGCTGGGCTCCCGCACCGCTGACAGCTGCGGCCGGCGGGGCAGCCCGGCGCGGCCGTGCCCCTCCCTCAGCCCCGTACCAGGTGCCCCGGGGAAGGCGGGCGAGCTCTGCTCGCCGCGCCCCAGCGCTGCGCTCCGCGGCTGCTCCCGCCGCCCCCGCATCCGCTACCGGCCCGCGGCCAGCGGGAACGGCGCGGCGGAGCCCGCCCCGAGCCCCGTCCGCGGGAGCAGCCCCGACGCCGCCGCTGTCACGCAGCGCCCGCCGGGACCGACCCTTGCCCGCCCCTCCAGCCGTAGGCGCCCCTCACCTCGCGGCGGGGGACGGCTCCATCCTCCGCTCCGCGGCTGGGTCCGTCCCCGCCGGGCTCCCCGCCGGCAGCGGCTCCAGGAGCTCGGCGAAGCGGCTGGGGGAGGCAGCCGGGCTGGCGGGGCTGGAGCGCGGCGGCCCGGGGAGGTAGTGGAGCAGCAGCGTCTCGGGGGGCTCCGGCGAGGAGGAGGAGGAAGAGGAGGAGGCGGCCGGGGCGGCGGCGAGGAAGAGGGGCGCCTCCGGCAGCCGGTCCAGCTCCACGCTCCGCACTTTGCGCAGCTGCTTCCGTCTCCAGTCAGAGCGCTGTTCTCGGCTGCCGCCGCCCGCCTCCCGCAAGAGCCCCCCGCCGCTCCCGGCGACGCTCCCCGCCACCGCGCCGCCTTTCAGGCTCCCGCAGGCGGCGGCGGCGGCCGCCTCCGCGCCGCCGCCCGAGGATAATCCCGATGACGAGGCGCGATCCCCCGCCGCCGCCGCCATTTTCTCTGTCGGGTCACATCGGGCTCCCGAGCACCGGGGGCCGCCGGCGGACAGCGCGCTGCGCAAACGGCGCCGCCTGCGCAAACGGCGTAGGGCGGGGGCGGACGGCGGGCCGCGGCTGCGGCCGGAGCTGGAGCTGGAGCTGGAGCTGGAGCCGGAGCCGGACGGCGTCCGTCCGCGCGGCCGAGCCGAGCCCGGGAGCCGGTAGAGGCGCCAAGCGGCGAGCGCGGCCCCGCCCCCACGCGGCCCTCCCCACGTGCGGGAGAGCGGCGGAGGCTGCGGTGGCCGCGGGGCGGGGTACGGCCGGGCCGGGCCGGGCTCAGCCGTGCGAGGCGCAGAGAAGCCTGCCCGGATCTCGGAGCGCTCCCAGCTCGCACCCCGCAATCTGAGCCTCTCCTCCGGCCGGCATTTCCCTGGCAGCCGGCGGGGGCCCGGAGGAGAGGAGCGGAGCGGCCGCGGTGCCTCGCTGCGTGCAGCCGAGGAAGCGCCTCTCCAGAGTGCCCCACTCACCTGGTCGTCCCTCTCTGGAGTCAGTGGGAAATTAAACGCACATCCTCGCTCGTAGCCCCCGCGCGTCCTTCTGCGGGCTGCCCTCAGCTGGCCGGCGCCGCCGCGCCCATGCTCAGGTGCCCGTGCCTCCGTGCCTGCAAGCGGCGGAGAAGCGTTAGTGCCCCGCCGGAGCAGCCGCGCTCCATGTGTGCGCAGGAATGCACACGTAGATGAGCTTACACCCTGCCACGCACACCTACCGCTGCGGCTGTTTCCTGAGAGACTGCGAGAGAGAAGAAAGGCAGGAGACATCACATGACCGAACCTTGGGAGGTTCAAGTAAATTTTCTACTTGTCGGGATTTTCGCTCGACCACATTGGGGTGGTTTTGCTCTTTTGATCTGAGATGAGTAAAGGAAAACTGAATATTGCTATGCATACGAGGTTGTTTTCAGGATGGTGTGGATTTTAGATAAAGTAGAAGTCACACAGTTCAAAGCACTTAAGCTGAATATTTCAGGCTTATTTCTCAGAATTTGGTGTAACAGCCAAGTGTAACATTAACTAAGCGTCTCAACAATGATGGTCAGTTTGCTGGGATCAGTGATTTGATCTGAAGCACTAGTTGAGGGATAATTACCTTCTAACAGAAGTAGATTCTTTCTTTCTTGCCCTGTATATGTCTGATCAGAGGCTGACCTAAATATAGGGTCTTCGCTGGAGGATGTGATGAGGATATAGGAAGAGATTTTTCCCTCTAGGCAAAACACTCTTTGTACTCTATATACTTGCAGAATAGTATCAGTAGGTAGGGCTTTGAGGTCACACTGGGTGAATTATTTAGGTGGTCTGTCAAGATGCCACACTACAACTGTCCTTGTGCAAGCTTTTCAGTGAAGGGTGCTGTCAGAAGGTCAGTTGCATTCATTGTCATCTTGCAAGTATGGTTTCTTTGGGATAAGCAGATCATCTAATATTCTCTTGTAATGTACAGCTCAGCGATATAAATTAATTCTGAGTTTTGTAAAGGTAGCATTTGACACTTAACGCGTCTGTAAATTAGAGAGAGTTTTCTGGAAGATTCCTAGACCAAGACACATTGACAAAGAGAGAATGTTACTAATGGAAATAAGATAGCAAAGTATCCACTTTGTCTATGCAGCATGAAATTAGTTCGTTGCAAATCAGTGCACTATTATAGCTTTTCAAATATTCCTCTCTGCCATAAAAATCACATTTACGGAAAAAAGAAAGAAAATAACCACACAAACCACTATGCTTTTAAAGACATCTAAACAGAACAAGAAGTTGACTTTAGGTATTTTATAAATGCTTATCAAATGGAAGAGGAATATCCCTTTGAATAGCAATTGGTTGGAGTAGAATGCAGAGAAGAAGAAGCATATCCAATAAAAGTCAGTCTAGGAGGTAAGGGTGCATACAATGTGTATGCCAGTTCTAGGGGACAGCTCTCTCAAGGTGTAAAGACTCCAACAAGGGAGAAGGAAACAGGAAATTCAAGAAAAATGTCAGAGTGGCAGTGGGGTACACTGGGGTGAAATGTTTTCTGGAAAGAAGCTAAAAGCAGGGAAAAACATAAAATACAGGGACAGTGTATTTACAGTATTTCTTACAGGCACCACTATAAGAAATAGCTAAAAGGAGAAAGATGTCACCACTCCTGTTAAGGCATTACTTTGCCGTTAGAGTAAGGCCAGTGCTGTCAAGGTTTTGCATTACTTTTGGATAAGATGCAAAGTGGAAAACCCTTGCTATTCTGTCATTAAAAAATGCATGGCATGCCTTGTAATGGTTGTTTATCCTTTGATTACTGCTGATCTAATAAATTACATTCTGCCTATAATCCTTATATTCACCTTATTTTTTTCAAATGTGTGTTTCTCCACCATGCCTTGACCAGAGAAGGAAGCACAGTGGATAATAAAACCACTTTCCATTCCTCACTCTTGAACACTACGTAGTGCACTGCTGGCATGCAACACAGATTTATACACAATATAAAGGCTCTACCACTTTGAAATCAGAAATTGAACATGCTGATTGACATCTGTGTTTTCTCATTTGCTCTTAAAAAAAAATTGTGCTTAAAGAAACAAGTTGACCTGATTGAAAAAAAAGTGCAAAATTTACTGAAGAGCTCTGAAAGATACTCAGTTACCTCTTGCACAGATTATTTCTCAGTCTGTCTAAAACACAGCTCTAGAAGGTAACCTGAGACTTTTAGCAGTTTTTAGTCACAAGTAACGGCACCCAGGGTTTGTTATGAAACAGAGGCCTTTGGCCTCAAATTAGCATCGTGCAATATTTGGAACATCTACCATTGTACACAAAGAAACTTCTGTTTGGGAACACACTAAGATTTTGCAAGCCAAGGAGTTTCCTTGTTGCACAAAACTTGTAACAGTGTAATGAATAATCAACAATTTTCAACATGCTAGAGATAGAAATCTGCTGTGCCCCTGAATACATAACCTAGGCATCATCATGCACAAACAGAATAAATATGAGAGATAACACAGTCCATAGTTTCTGGTCTTGACTAAACATGCAAAAAGTGCTTTAATACTGTATACAAACTGGATTCTCCCTGTCTTGTTAGTCTGTGTAGAAAGACTTATCCCCACCTTGATCTTCTATTCATTCTTTCCGTTGGGAGAAAGGGAAAACAAACCTGCTCCTAAGCCAAAATCCTTTCCTGTTTACTCCTCTGTGTAATGGAAAAGTCAAACAACTAAATGAGAACCAATCTGAGGACCTTTTCATGCTACTTTCCTAGGTCCTACTGAAAATCTGCTGGCATCACTGTTTTCTGTAGAAATGCTTTGCCATCTTGCTGATGCACCGTTCTTACTTTATAGCATAACAGGTATACCTTTCAGAAGAAATTTTCTTCAGAAAAACAGGATCCTGTACCACTTCTCAGGAAAGAGTATGTCAGGTAAAACTAGAATCTCTTACAGAAAATTATAGGGGTTTTGCTCACGCACTGGGAATGTCTAGCCTACTGCTATTTATAAATTTCTTTCCTTAATGTTTTACTTATGCTTTTCATTATTATTTTAATTGAAAACACATTTAAAGATTTTTTTTTCCCCTCACATTTCAGTCCACTGAACTTCTGTTAAAAATGGTTTTTTGGATCTGTGAAACTAAGGGTGATATTTTGACCTAGGTTTCAGACACATAGTAGAAGGAAGGAGCTGTACTTAAATCTCTTTGTTCTGCCACAGCATGTAATAACAGTTCCCTGATTCTTTTTAAGAAATAATGGTGATGATGCTGCTTACAACACTCCTGCATTGTCTAGTCACATTCTTTAGACTTAACTTTTTTTTTCTGCTGTAGCATCTACTCATGAACTGGTGAACCTTTTGGTCTATGTACCATATCATCCAAAGCAAAAAGGTGATCTTTTTCCAAAGGGTTTGCAATTTAAGTATGAAAGACAAACAGGCAACAGAGCAATCAGCAAGCTAGAGTGTAGTCCTTGTACAGTATATCTGCTGCCTTGACTTTTTTTTTATCACTAGTTTGTACATCTTGCACTAACTACTGAAATCAGTTCTATTTTGACCTCAGATAGTCTTTAGAATATTGATAGCTTGATGTCTAACTTGGATATTCTTCTTGGCTGTACTACAGAGGATTTTTCTGGCCTTGAATAAGTCATGATCCTTTCATGGTTCAATTTTTCCCAGCTGTAACTGTGTAACAAATATATTTACCTTCCTAAGGCATGACACAAGACTGAGGGATATAATATTATTGAGTTTCAAGATGAATCCTTGCTCAAAAGAAATGTATTAATGAACTAAGCAAAACCTGTTAAACCTCTTCTCATACATCACTTACGAAGATCTACCAAGATTATTGCAGCCATAAGCTCTTTTTCTTATATTCTTCCAGACTAGTAAATTGACAGCATAGTTCTCACCTGGATCAACAATTCCATCTATTGCAAGCACCACTGTCAGTTCTCTCGCTATGGGAAAGAAATTCTAGCATTTCAGACTCAGAAAAACAGTGATAGCTCAATTTTCCTTCACCCTACTGCTACCACTGCTAAGTCTCTCTCAGCCTAGGTGTTTGTTATTCCTTCTATGAGTTCTATGAGTGAAAGAAGACAAAGAGAAGCACAGCTTTTAATAAATTGTGGCAGCTTTGTTCCTGGAAGGTACAGATTTCCAAATTACCAAGAAACAGATGCAAGAATTTCACTTTTATTTTTGTCTCAACAGGATAGAAGAAGGACCAGTTCCTCAATGCCACTGAAGAGGACCCTACAGTTATTCTTTTCCTCGGCCTGCTGCTCATCACCCTTGCTCTGGCAGCAGCAGAATCACACAGTGCCAGCTGCAGTTACTGGTAACTTGAAAACAGCATAAACATTCAACCACCAGCAAACGTTAAAAGCCTTGTTGGTGTATCTCAGCATGGCTGTGGGCTGTAAAACAACAGTCTTGTGTGATTGATATATCCAGCACATACCACACAATCCTTCTGAGCATCCTGTAAAAGAAGAGCAGACAAGAGCGATACAATTTTACAGAGACCTCTGGATAACTGCCTCCCTGAGTAATTGCCAGATGGACAAGGAGCTGGCAGGAACACTCTCTGCAGAGAACCCTGCTTGCTTTCTCCAGAGCCAGTGCTTATCTGGATAATCATTTCTGGGTGCAGTAATGGCATCCAGCCTGACACGTTCTCTCCCTCCTTTTCATTTCTGCTCATTCCACCCTGGCCCCCCAGTCATAATGTCTGTCTGCTTCCATTCATGACGGCTAGCAGGGATGGCAGTGCTGTTCCTCCTCCTAAATCCAGCAGGTGGACCTGCCAAGGACCTCACAGCTGTTGGAGGAAATAAAACTCAGCAGCAACAACCATGCCTAGCTCATCATATGACCCCTTTATGCCAAGCTTGCCAATTTTCTGCCACCATGGTAGAAATGAATCAAACAGCTATTAGCTGTAACAATGACAGGGAATCCACAGATCTTAAAAATAGTTCTGAGATCCTTTATGTCCAAACAGTCAGATCTTTTACCATCACCACCTCTTTAGAAAAGGCTGCATGGCTTTTTGTTTAGGCTTTTGAATCTCTGTTATTGCCTCCAGCCATGTAGTTGGCACAAAACTACTTTTTTGCTTGTGTGCCAGTCACAGTCCCTGAGAACAGTGTTTCCAAAGACATTTAATCATGGTGTCCAAAGCTATCATCTAAACTAAACATGTTTAAAAACCATATGATCTGGACATCAGTAGAAGGCATTTGCCTATCTAATGACAACGTGTTTTCAACATGGTGTTCCTTCAATGTCTTCAGTGCATAAATAAATAGGAGTTCAGGAGTCATAAAAGAGTTTCCCATGTGATTTCTGGAAAGAAAAAATTGCACTGAAGATTTCTGAGGAAAGTTACATTTCAGTTCTAGTATTTGATTGGTACTAAAATCAGTCGTCTTATCTTTGTAATTAATGAAAAGCTGGCTCCAAAAGAAATATAAGGAAATAAAATATATTTTTGCAAAACAAATTTCTGACCATTCTTGAGTTCTACTTTACTGATATTTTTAAAAAATATTCTATCTATTCCACAATGTAAGTGCACCTGTTGACTTTGCTGTTCCTGAGGTTTGTCATTTCTACAGCTCTAGTTGTTCTACATCATAGCTTCCTTTGCTACACCTAATTAATTTGTAACTTTTATGATGTCTGGATATTAATCCTATCAATAAATAATGAATAGAAAAATCCTTTATTTTCTGCATGCTTATCATCCTTTGGTTAGGTACTGACATCACAGAAAATTACTGTTGCATTAGTTGGTGGTCTTTGACATTTGCAAAGTTATTTTTCACGTAATATAAATACATGAAAATACATATAAATATATGTGTTACATATATATGCTGCTTCTTTAGTGGATTTGGATTAGATTTTGTGGTTTTGCAGTTTTCATTTTGATCATTTCATCTCACTGATGTAACCTAAAAATATTATCAATGTCCAAAGCTGAGCTGGCTTCAAATGCTCTATGTGTTTGCATAATGAAAGCCTTTGAGAAGCAAGGAATGACCTTGACAGAATATTTTGTGTGGATTTGGGAGGGGACATACTTTAATGCTTGCCAAGGTAGGATACACAATTTATTTTGACTGATTGCCTATCTTCCTTGTTCTTTGTGGTTCAAGCCAAAAGTTTTTAGATTTTGAGTAAGGGTTTGCAAGTCTCCGGAGCATAACTGACAACTTACAGTGGAAGGTATTTTATCCATGCAGTTAACTTCCAGTTAACTGGAAGTGTAACTTGTGTAACTGCTTTTCAAGGACGGTGCCCTAATCAAATTTTCTGTGCATAACACTAACAGTGCAAGTCAGATCAGTTAGAAAACAAATGTCACAATTTTCCCTTTAACTTCATTAACAAAGGAACAGTACTGAGATGCTGCATTTAGTTCCATTCCTCTACACACAAGTTTTGGAAGGTGATTTTGCTTACAAGTATTCACCGATTTCATTATATTCATTTCTTTAAGTGGTTTCTAGCATCTCAATTATAAGCTGCATGAACAGTCTCCCCTTTAATTTCTATCCAAGATAAGAATGTGTATTAACACATTTCCATATTAGTCATGGAAGTCTTGAGATTATAACTATTTGTTTGCTTGGTTTAACCAGAACAAAGGATCCTTCACAGGGTGGTAACATACCTTTCAGTCCTTAGTAAGAGCTACTGCAGCCACTTTCTAATGACTTCTTTCAGCCCCTAGTGAAATATGCTCATGTATTTATGAAGTATAGAGAGATAAAATAAAATGTAGACTAATGACACTAAATAAAGAAAATAATACTCCCTCTTATTTTTGACTTCCTAAACCCAGAACTGTCTGAGTTTTGCTCAAATTTCTTTGTATATTCTAACTTCCCATGTTTACTATGAATTGTGACAACATATATTCCTTCTTTTTCACAAAGAACTCAGATTTATTTGGATGCTTCAGTAGAAACACTTGCACATTATTTCAGCAACAAAATAGCATTTTAAATATGAGGAAAGCCTAGCTTTCAATATCCATTAATCTGCAGATGTAAACTCATTAAACCTTAAGGAAAGGTACCTTTCTCTTTGTACATGAAAGCATCCTTCTAGTTCAGGTCAATAATTTATTTTCTTATCCTACCAACTAAATTTTAGTAGAGGTTCCTTTAAATTTCTAAAAATCCCCCCAGATTCTTAAGGCTCAGATTTGCATTGCAATATGATATATAGTTGTGTGGAACACTATATGTGTCCACCAGAAGCTGCTCTTTCAGATTTTGAAGGATTTGGGGTAGTATATACACTACTCCATGAGTGTCTAGGTATCAAAGAACAACACAGCTCATCTTTTTATCATATTAAGTTGTCCAGTGTTTGAAGAAAGATGAAGAGCATCTAAAATGATCACCAGAGAAAGTTATGAAAAAAGAATATGGCCAATTGGAAAAGCCTGCAGAAAGTTTAAAAAAACCCTATTTTTCAAATACAGAATTTCCCCTAATAGAAATGGTGTAAAACAACTCCTTTACATATAAAATAAAACAGGACTATTTCTGTAACTCATGTGAACATGTATATTAATCAGTCAATAGATACAAAGTCCTTTATATGTAATTTTTCTTCTTAGTATTGTCTTTCATTCTTATTTTTCATTCTAAAACTATCACTAATGACAGCATATTAAATGTATGATATACATTTAATATAGCATATATATACATACAGCATATATATGTATGATATACTCCTGACTTCTCCATCCTTCCCTCTTTTTTAAAACATTGAAAGTAGATAATTTAAATTCAAATGTGTTTTGATGATGTCAAGAAAGGCATAGTCATAGCTACAAAGAGAAAATGTTTCTATTTCCCCTGCTCTCAACAAAGCATGAGATAAACTGTTACTTTTTGGAATAACAATGATTCATATCTGAAACTTAGACTGGCTTTGTAGACATGTCAAACAATTTGTTAAAAACCACAACCATAGTATATTTGGTGCAGATGCATGTTACAGAACCATGTGAAGGTGTTTGTTTTGGTACATAGAAAGGCATTCCAACCGTCTTACTTTAGTAATTGCACCACACCAAAGACAACAAAAGCTGTCCTGAGTTTGAAGTGTATGATGCTTGTTGCAAAGCAAAGCATGTTCATTGTGAATATTCAGAAGGTCAGAGGTCTGAATTCCACTGATGTCTCACATTCTAGTCTTGTTGCAGAAGATGGGAAAGTATGAATGAAAATGTTGCTAGTAAGCCTAAGCTTACCATACGATTTTGTGAGTATTTTGGCATTCATTGGTCTAGAAGAGGGTATACAGGGGCTCAAGAATTAGAGAGGCAAAATCGGTCTACCTCTCCTTTGCAATCTTAGCTAGGCTTTTGCAGAGCACCAGTCATGGGCCTGATGGTTAAACTCTAGGGATGGGGGAAGGATTCTGCTGCCATTACTGCCCTCTGCACTCCTGGTCCCTAGGCCCAGTGAAGGCAACATCTGTGCCCTCTCTTTCCCAAAGCCCAGCTTTAATGATTCTGATACTTATGCTATCACTATGAGAAATTCAGTTTCAGAAGAACCTCTTGAAAAATGAAAGGTCCTTCTGATAAATCAAAATTCTGTGTGTCATTGTCTCTGAAAGGTGTGTGGTATGTTAATACTGATATGAAGATCTCCTTAAACACAGTATTCATTGTTAGGTGAACTGTTCAGGGGCTCTACACTTTTAACTGTGTAACTCTGTGAATATCCATGCTGTATTTGTATAACAACAACTCCTAAAACATGTAATTAAATCACTCAGAAAAGTGCTATCACTCAGAAAAAAACATGGCCTAAGATCTCATAGTATCAGATGAGACCATCTGCTCTGGACACTTGGCATAGGCCCACTTCCTTATTAAATGATAAAAGGGCTTCTATGTCATGTCTTAGCCTTTCTTTTTGCCCCAGCATGTAATGGTTTGAAGACAGAGATTTTTGTTCAGTCTTTCTAAGTGTAAATGTCATTGACTATAGTTAAGATGCTGTTTCGCTTACATTCAAGCATCAAAGTTCCCTTTCAGGAATGCTTATCAATTTGTGTAAAGCAGAATGTTTAATTCTCTTCACTGCAAACTTGTGTACTTACCCCACGAATTAATGGAAAGTAATCTAGGATTTAACTACTTCATCTAGGTCATTACATTCCAAGGTACTTATTCTGTCTTCCATTTACAGCAAAAAAACCCACATGAATATTTTTAAGCTCTAATAATTTTTTAGATAATATGATTCAGACATGGGTGGTTGTGGTGGCATTATAGTGAATAACAGCTCCTCTACGCTTAAAGAACATGCACAAAAGCTGCAACTCCTATCATAAGACACCTTGGGCAATGAATCCTATTCAATTTTAACTAGTTCTGGGTTGCAGAAACTATGACAAGGGGCTAGGAAGTCTGCAGAATAAAGAGGCTGCACAGGTCACACCCTCCTCTTTGCCTGCACTGGGCTCAGCAAAAAGCAAACTGAGCTGGCCAAGAATAAGTTGATTCAGCATGCTTTGCTGAAAAGGCTCTTAAGCTGTTCCAGACAAAACTATGAGGAAGGATGACAGTGACAACACGATCTATCCTTCAGGCTAAGTCTCCCCCTCTACCCACTGCCAGGTTTTGAACTGCTGCCAAAGTGAATCATCTTTACTTTAAAATATACTAGGAAGTTCATGTCTGGCACAGGTTGTTCCTTAGTTCTTTTCAATTGTATTCCATGCCTGCAGAATCTACTGAAAGTTTCAAATATAGTTTAGACTGAATACACAATAATGTGTGGTTTAGCTTCAGGTAAAAAGGCTGGACTTTGTTTGCTGCTATTTGCACGTTAATTTGTGCAGTGTGATCAGAAGCTAAAACAGGAAGAGGTGAAAGCTGATGAGAACTGCTTGAGACTGAAATGCTTGCTTCATAAAATTTTATCCTACACTGCTTGACCTACAAAGGCATTCCCTTTTCCCTGTACTTATTGCTTCAGGCTTTTCCTTTGGTCTTGTTTGTACCACAGAAGTTGCAATGATTTAACTGAATCAGTTTCTTAAGGAACATATTCCAATCAGAGTAATCTGCTTGTATGAAGATTTGAAGCCCTCTTGAGTAATTTCTAGAGATAAGACCTTTTATTTAGTATCAGCAAATCTTTCAATTAGTTTTTTCATCAATAGATCTCAAAGCACTTTATAAAGTAGGTTACTGCCATTTGCTCTGTTTTTCAGATCAAAAACATATGAAATTATTTGCTTACTGTGTGCAAGTAGAAAGCTGGGAATAAAATCCTCTGTCTGCTCAATTCAGTGTTTCAGCCACAAAACCACATGGGGTTTCCAAGTTTTTTTGACATGAATGTGCTTTGAGGATCCAATTTCTGCTAACACTTTAATGATATACCAGTGATTTCATGGTAGTCACATTAAACTTTTAAAAAACCCCAAAATAATAGGTCTTATTGGGTGTACTGTAAAGTGATGGGATATTGTTTTATTTTTAAAAAACAATATCAGCTCTTTATTTATTTTTAAGATACAATATCTTTCAGGGTTTACCATGTGAAAAGTATTAGAAGCACCTCTAAAATATCTAGAGCCTCTCTTCCACCAGCAAAGTCAACCTACGGATAATTCATTCCAAAGTTATATTCAGATACAAGTAAACCATCTAAGAGTCAAAACACAGTCCTATTGCAGGATATAAATCAGCTGAAGTGTGAAGATACAACTGCTTTAACAAGGAGTAAGAAGGAATAAACACGTTTGTACTGAAACACCACCTCACTTTCCATCTATCTTCAGAATGCAGAGATAAGCGGAGCTTGTATTATCAGTAAGGCTGTCCTAATGCTGGGCTGTCAGTGGATATTTTTCTATTAAATGTTCTTCTTCTACCACTGAAACTTAGGGATGTAGTCATGCCTTCATCTTTGGAGGTTTCCACAGCTGAGTTAAACAGGCCCACAAGTGACCTGATTTAGTGCTTGCAAAAGGCTTGCCTTTAGCAGGAGGCTGAACTGTATATTTTCAGGAGAGTCCTTCCAAATAACACTTCGACAGTCCTGATGTGAATGCAACAGATCTTGCATTTAAATTGGCCTGTACTACTTGAAAAAAAAAAACCCAACCCCTCATCATGACAATGGATAAGGTCTGACAGAATTACTGAGTTGGGAAAGTTCTTCATTTCAGAAAAATGGAAACACTAGATTTTCTATGATACGGTCTCTCTGTTAGGGTAGAAGAGGGATTAATTGGGTTTTTATATTAGCCAGGTCTTTTGTGCAGAATAATTTTATTAATTGGTCGCTGTCATTAACCCAGTTTTACAGATGAATAAGAGACTGAGTTCCTCTTACAAATGATACTTAGCCCTTTTTTAGATCTTGGTATTCTTCTTTCCCTTTGCAATAAAAGAGAGAAAATTGCAGATCAACATGGTCATTGTAATCTTTAACTTTTTTCTTTGTCTAACTTTTTTGGCCAGGACTTCTAAAGGCTACCAACTTGCAAGAAGGATGTGATCATGGGAAAGGTACCACAGTTTCATTTTATAATCAATGCCTAATTATAACTGAGAAGATATATATTTTGTTCAGGGAAAAAGGCAAACCAAGAGAAGTACAAACATCCATGTTATATGCTGTGTAGGGAATAGCCAATTTGAAACTATAATTTTCATATATTAAATAGTTTAATTAGTGTTACTACTAATTAGAACAAGGTAGAAGAAGTTAAGGGAACAATTTGTACATAAAAATGTAATCACATCTCAAACAGTGTTTGGCATATAGTTTTTGTTCTGATCACAGTGGTAAACTTTGGATAGAAGTATTATATTTCTAAAACAATGAAGTGCTTATGTTTAAGGCCCATTTTTTTGGGATATCTAAAATATACTGGGTTTCACACATCTCTATATATTGCTGTATAACTATGAATAATCTTTTATATTGCCAGGTTTTCCATGAACAGTTGATGAATAGTTGCCGAAGTAACACTAAAGCAGAATTAGGGTGAGCATTTATCGAAGCTGTCAAAGTTATTTTGCTTAGAGTGGAAGTTAATGGTATTTATTCAGTGTCTCCTGCTAAGCTCATTCACAGAACAGTATCCTGCTATGAGAAATATGTGTACATCAAGACAAAATTAGAAGCAGACTATACAAACATGAGTACATTGGAGTTCTTGAATACAAATTCACTGTGGTCATTTTACAACTCTAGAAAACATCGCTTCAGATATAGAAAAATAACAAAATTATAAGAAGTCATATTTAAAGTTCTGAGGGGTTTTTCACTATTTTTTTACTTGTGCTGAAAAACAAAATTATATACAGAGCAACAGATACATATTAGGCATATTCTAAGACACTAAGAACTCCTGCTGAATTTTGTTATCACAAAAATCATATGTTATCCTTTTATGTAACTGCTTACAGTACCATCAAATGAAGAACAGCTGTCAAATTGTCAGCTCATGCCTCTGACATGACTTGATAAAAAAGGAAAATTATATGCAATAAATTAAATGAAGTTTCAATTCAAATTTTTTATTTTTTAAATTCTGAAATATGTATCAAAACACTATCAGAAGTGTGAAATGATGTGCAGGCTTTGTGCCAATGTATATTTAAAGAAGAATACAGTACAGGAAGTTAAGATACACGTGTGGATTAACTTGCTGCAAATAAAAATGTGCAGGAATAGGCCATGGATTTCTACCTGTTCATATTTTATATTTCCTGCAGTGTTGCTGTGTGAAGAAAACTCTTTCCTTGACTAATTTTAAATTAAATAAATGTATTTATTTTTAATTTCTTTTACTTTCGTTTGTGAGTTTTTATAAACAGGGATTTTTTTTTCACCACATGAAAATGAGAACATTTTGGGAGCATAAACCTCCAAACACTGGAGCTGGAGAATACATATATTCTCTGTTTATAGCCTTCTGGATCACAGGTGGTGTCACACTCAAACCCTGCACTCTGATCTGGGCTGTCTCTTTGTCCGTACTGGATTACCATTAAATGTGACTCTCCATTGGAAGCAGATCTGTTCAAGGCGTCACCAAACTTCTCAGCCTGGTAGCTTGATCTCAGAATGCCCCGCTGTGCCTGCCCTGGTGGTGTCACCTCCTGTCAGGACACGTCAGGGCCTACAGCCCTCTTCATCCTCTGCAGTGACTCTTCCCAATGCAAACCCACTGGTGTCCATGGCACACATGAAGGATGGCAGCTGTGGGAGGTCCTGGCATGGCCAAGTCCCATCAGATCTCGGGCAAAAAGCTGGTGAGATGAGGCTTGGAGGACCTGAGATTTTCGTACAGCTCTGCATACTTTTAGTCACTCCACTGTGATATGTGTTCTAGGCAGGGACTGTCTTCCATGGCTGGTTGTAGCTGCCACAGCAGGGAAATTCTGATAGGCAGGTTTTGAAAACAACTGAGAGCAGGATGTGCTGGCATGGAGCATGTTAATAAAACAGGTCCCTTACCTCTGAGCACGGCCTGACAAGAGGGCTGGACACAGCCCAGCCTGCCCCACAACACAGCCATGGGACACTGAGACATGACTGTCATTTCTGTCCAACCACTGCTTAGCCTCCTTCTACCCAACCACAATAACCAGTTAATGAAGGCAAGAAACAGAGGGTCTTGCATTTTATAAGGCAGTTATGTAACCATATGTGCAGAATTTTAAAAGACTGGCAGTACTGCTTTTATGATCAGAAGTGTCATTCCCTAATATCTGAACTATGTAAATAAAGGCCATGAGTACATGCATTTAAATGTAGATCAAAGTGTTCCTGATTTCAAGACACAATGCACAAAACAACAAAGTTTTCTGAGACTGCAACATCAAAGACCCTGAAGAAGGCAATACAGATGACTGTCAGCCCCTCCATATTTGCGACTTCTAATATTTCCTTATGTAAATAAGAAGAATGAGGAAATGATCCTCAAAGTTTATTGTCTTCAGACAAAGAAATAACCATATCTGTATGCTTTGGAGTAACAGTAAATCGTCTGGCGGTAGCAGCAGGAGGATTCTAAGGGCCAGAACAGCTCGCTCTAGAGGATGGGCAGGTCCTCGTTATATTACATTGTTGTAAATGTAAAGATAAATTACTAATGTGTCCCACTGCAGACCTGTGACACCCACACAGCAGCAATGTGCAACATGCTTTGTTTTGCACTGGGAAGCCAAGAGACAAAGGCAGCAACTTGGCAAGGCAGTAACAGCAGCCAGAGAATATGTGCTTTCCAGCAGCACCTCCCCTTCACTGGGACTCTGACTTAATGACATGGTGCCAGGGACCTAAACCCAGGTTTGTCACCTCAGCTGTCCCATCTGCCTCCCACAAGCAATCCCAGGTACTTGCTGAGAAAAAGCTTGAGACACTTGAAGTTTCATCAAGATGTATCAATTACACCTCATATAAAGTTCTTGCAATTATAAGCAGAGATAAGCATTAATCTAATCTCTAATTTAAGGCAAAGATATTAAAAATTCTTTTTGCAGCAACCCCTCCTGTCTAATTTTACAGCAATATTTAAAAAGAAATATAAATGGATAGCAGTGCCTGTTGCCAAGGCAGACTAATTTTTCTGTTGCCTCAGCATTGTGAAACAGATGTTGTGAAACATCAACTGAAAGAGGCCTATCCCAAGACCCCAAAGGGGTGATTTATGCTACTAACTTGAGAAAGAAAACTGTCCAGGACTTTAAAAATAAATAATGCATTGGGCTCTTTTAACTTATTTCTCAAATTGTTGCCAACTTCATACTGATTTCAAATTTTTATGCACTACAAAGCACCCAGCAGTGAAACTTGGCAAGGAATTAGCAGCTGAGAAAGACTGAGGAGATGAATCATGATCATATGGATACACTGCTGCACGCACACAGCACAGAAAACTCTGTATTTTGTAAATGTAGAATAGTCATGCAAAATTTCAGCATTCTTTCATATGCAATGCATTTACACATTTTAACAACCTGTAACATAAGAAAAGTTCTACCAGAGCCATTTTGGAGACCAAAGATCTGAAAGGAAATAAGCATAATACCATCCCTTAGAGCAATCTTCATCTTGCAAATAATGTAAAGAAGCATCTTGCATTTACACAAACTGAACTGATTTAAAAAGAAAAAATTGCTAAAAATTATGCATGCCCTCAGTCTACAGTATGTAAAATAAGGACAGTTTTAAAGACTACTGAAATCTGTGTGACCTGTACAAGCACTCATCAGCTGGGTGAAGAGTGTAAAATGGAGGGAAATGCTTTAACAAGACCCAAGAATGAAGTTTTCTACATATGATACTTTATTCAGGTGGTCAGTGCATTGATATTGTATCCTTTGTTCATGTGAATCACTCAATACTACTTAGAAGAACTTAGTTCAAAATAGGTATGTAGCATCATATAACTCTAAAAGAAAATGGAATGTTATTGACAGTAGAGCATAAGTTTACTTTGATTACACTTATTTTTATAATTTAAAGCTCTAATTTTTTGAATCCATGGAAATACACCCTCTAACACTTGTAATTAAAAGAAAAAGGAAAAAATAATTACAAACATTTCATGGCAGAATTTTATTTAATATTAGTTTTCTTCCTACAGAGCTAGTCAAATAAGTAAACTGTTATATTAAAGTCAGTGATGACTGACCATGTCTGAAAATAAAAGGTATTGGTCATTTTGCAGGCTGGATTGGGTTAGAATAACTAGATCAGTAAGAATAATTTCTAGTTCAGCTCTTGGGTAATTAAAAAAGACTACAGAGTGATTTCTAAATGCCAACACTCTTACATTTCTTCAGGGTTACATATCCTCATCTCATACGGCTGAGACTAAGGAATGATCTACTAAGGAATGATCATGAGAAAAGTTCATGTTTCTAACTGGGAGACCAGGAGATTTCCAGGGCAGGAAAGGATTGTATAAAATTAGTACTGCTGTCATCCCTAACCTGTGGTATTCTGCTTGAACCAGGGAGCCTCATAGTTGCTTCCATCACAATAATATAGTACTTTTATGAAATTTTAAATGGCTTTATCAAAAAAAGTGATGTATAGCCTAAATTAAGTAATGTATTCTTTGTAAAGCCATGTGTAGCCCTTTGGCATAACATGGAAAAATTCAGGCTTGATGCATATATTCTCAACTTATTTCTCATTGCACAAATTGGGGGAATTGTTATCTTCATGCCTAGAAAAAAACAAAGTGATCAAAGAAAGGTTTGCCCCTTTCCTTCCCTCCAAGAAATCTCATGAATTTTTTAAAATTCTTTTTTTAGGCAGCTTGATACAGAAGAAAGCCTCATGTCCAGGAAAAGTAATTTACAGTTTATAAAAGATCAGACTGTTCTTACTGCTATACGGAATGGGGTGCCTTGTCTGAACTCTATTGTTAGAGCTTTGGCTCTGCTTTTCTATAATATACCAGATGCTTAGCAGGGGCAGAGGGACAGATTAGGGACTATCTGCCTTCACTATGGAGTTTGGAATAAAATTTGCATTGGAATTAACAGGAAAACATATCCCTATGGCACTTGTATTAAAGGCAAATGAAGATTAATTTTCCTCTTGAAAATATAAAATGACACTGAATATAGACATGGGAGGAGGCAGTGGTGTCTAACATAAATAGAAGGTTTTTTATAGCAAAGAGATTTAAACATACTTTCTTGGACTCAAAAGGAGAATGGAAAGGTCAAGATCTTTCTTTTTGGCCAAGATGTAATTTCCAAAATACAGTTTTATCACTGCCTTATGGTGATGAAATAAACTAAGTATGCTGGCACTCATGGTGATATGATGGTGATATCTGTGCTGGAATTCCTCTTCATATCCCATTGTCTGGGGAACACTGGATAGGTTACTCAACTGGCCATGAAACTTGTCATGTTGCAGATATTTATTAAGTGCTTACTACATAAGCATATAGAGTTTAACATGACTCTGACAACTCTTTGCGGATGACTAGGAATCTGTTAGGGGACATCAGGTCCTGAGGGATTAAAGAACTTGTTATATATGTATTTCTTTCATGCCATTTGAGGGCTCTCTGGTTAGCTGGTATTTCAGCGCAAGAGGCTGTTTTACCCTTCAGGAAAATCACTACTCTTACCAGGCTGAACCTGCTCTGCTGAAAGCAGTGCTGAGGACTTCAGATGCACCCACGCACAGCACAATCCATAGCTGTAAGCCAAGGGACAGAATCACTTTCAAAGGAACAGAGGCACTTCCCTGGATGTTGAGTTACCTGATGTACATGCACAATTAAGTACCATTAATCTTTCAGCAGAAGTAAAACTCTGTCATTTGCATTTCAATATGTACAATGAAAAAAGAACTCTGATTGATATATAAATATGTATATATGTGAATATATCTATTACAGAACTGCACTTCAGATTTTATTCCTGCAGGCTTATGGATGTGAACACTGGAAAATTTAATTCAAAATGTGCATGACTGTACATCCATATGTTGCTCTAGAGGCGAAGCTGTAGCCAGGGCACAATGCACACTTACTAGGATGCTGTGCCCTGCTGACAGAGAAAACGGGGCAGCCTTGCAAACCAGAGGCTGGCTCTGAGCTGTAGGGTTGTGTGCCTGGGCTCTGCTCTGCAGTCCATCTTATTCTGTCCTTAGACAGGCAGTTACCTCAGGGCCTTCACTGCCCTCAGCCACTCAGAATATTGTCGATACTTAAGGGAAAAAGAAAAGAAGGAGGAATTGCAGCACACATAAAAGTCACTTCGAGGCAATAAAATGTTATGACAGAAAAGCAAAAATACACAATTGGATACAGAAAGCAGGCAGATGAAAGGTCTGAGCCTTATCTTTTATGTGTGTACATATATTATTTCTACCTGGTTTGAACCCATGTGCTATAACTACAAACACATTTACAAAATTCAGGGTGTTGTTTGCCCACATTTTGGGGACATAAAAGATAAGAGTTTTTTCTATATCTTGCACACAAAAAGAATCAAATCACAATTTTAAAGCTGCTAGTAAGAAGTTAAATAGGAAGCACTGTTTTCTATTGAAAATGTCAATAAACAATCAAATTTTATTTCCAAACCATGTCTAATGACTGCTTTAGTAGTTGCAGATTTTTGACAATCAGAAAATATGCACTCATCTCTCAAACACACTAGGTGTTTATACTTTTTTCATGATCAGTGTAAGTATTTTTATACAACAGAGTACCTGTAAACTATAAGCCTTCTTGTTTCCTTTCAGTTTCTCTTAGCCTTGTTGATACAAGTACTGAAATATGGTATGAACATGGATATACAGGAAAAGCGAAAAAATTATGATGAAGTGTAAATTCAAAACTTTTCATTTACCAAAAAAACCCAGACATTTTCATAATGAAGATTGATTACTTATGCTGAAGGTAAGGAGGCTCTTACTGTTGAAATTCAGTCTACCAAGAATCTTTTTTTATAGTTCATCCTGGGAAGGTATCATAATTTCCCAAAGCTCAGAGGAGCAGGGCATCTGTATGCAAGAAATAGACCCTTACTAAATATTTATGAAAGAAGGAATGCCTACAATGTAAATGCTTCCTGTACTTGAATAAGAAATAACATTGGCATCTAAAATCTTTCAAAATATGAGAAAATTTTCCTGGAATTCTATTTCTCTAAAGACAAAGAAGCAAAGAAGTGAACAGATCAAGACTCTCCTTTGTTTATGGAATGTTTATACATAGGTGATACTTTGACTATCATGTATGTTGCATATTTCTGAGAGAATTTATGTCTTTGTTTTCAGATATGCAGAGGGATGAAATGTAACCTTTACTAGATGAAGTTGGAGTAAAGACAGGAGACAGAAAGTGACATTATTTCCCCTTATATTTTAAATGGACAAATAAGTGTTCTAAGATATAAATGGATCAGTAAGTATGGTCAAATTATACAGTACTATTCAGCAAGGTCATAGCTTTGTAACCATTGAACATCCCATGCTAGTTAATACTGAAATGAGGAGTGATTGTGTTGGTCATCCACAATGACAAGGAAGTATCAAATTAAGTATTATTAAAGCTGTATAGTAATCAGTCAAGAAAAATCCAAACAATTTTCAGAAGACACTAGTTTGACTTTCTTTGCAACAGCTCAAACAGAGAGTCTATTTGAGCATGATGTTGCTGAATGAAATACATTTTCTGTGGTTAAAATCCTAGTAACTGAGGTTGTCATCACAGGACATCATGAAGAACCTGTGGCACATCCCAATTTCTGAAGAAGGAATCTCTACACCAGTGCTGTAGCTCAGAAGCTACTCCTCTAAGTGTGAAAGAAAACTCAAACACAAATACATTAGCAAGTAAACTTCTTTTTCTGGTAAGTGGTTTACATGCACTTGCAGATTTTTGGGGCCTTCCAAACAGAACAAGATTGAAAAGCATTATTTCGGCAAATTTCCCACTGCATAATTAACATTCTTCTGACTTTAACCAACTCCAATTTTCACAGCATTTCCTGTTCCCTTTCACAATGACATTGCTGTGCTGCAGGGAAATACTTTTAAGGATGAGAGTTTCTTGTGTATCTTGCACACAAAATGAACCTAATCACAACTGAAACAACATTGATTCTGTCCTATTTCAAAGGTAGGCACAGATCAGTGCCTCACACAAAGCTCATAAAAGATACAGAAATTGAATGTTAATAGCACAGTCTGTCCAACAAACTTCTACAGCTGACAGAGATTAATATATAAGCTTAGCCACAAGTACTCAATTTTAAAGCAGTTCTTAAGAGTAATCTGGGTTCATCCAGAGTACCCCAAAGAATACTTTTACTGAAATTAAACTGGAAAAAGCTGCTCTCAGTTAAAGAGTACTGTCCCATAACTGTAAGACTGAAGGCCTGGATCAGTTAAGAGCACCAAAGAAACAATGATTTATTTTGGATTTTTTTTCCTCCCTTATGAAATTTTAAAGAGAATTAATATGTCTTTTTGATCTGATATTGTGAGTTATTCAATTATTATTCTATTCAAGTCACCGAGGATAGTTACAGAGAATAAAAAATACCTAATCCTCTGAGCAAGATGAGACATCTCATGAGATTTGGCTCTCAGACACCCCAGACTTCTATACATACTTCTGTTAACTTATTTAGTCTTAACATAAAGACATTGACAAATACTGCTTTTTTTTAGAACATTTTCTATCTGATGTGTACTTTCTCTCTGATCTATCTACAATGTTCTCTCAAATACCTTATTATTATAAGCATTTTTCTTTCACACACACAAAACCAAAGAAATAGTGTCCTACACAGCCTTCTTTTTATGGATGATGATAGTGGCTCCTGGACTCCGAGTGAGGTACATGGCATTAATTGGTAAGTAATTATACAAAGTAAAAAGCACACACTGATTCTCTCCATGGGAATTTGGACTGTGTTGACTTTTTGGCAGTGGACTGAGGCTATTTTTGGTAGCTTTATTGAAAAGAACCCAGGAAATCAGTTTCATTTTAGTAACAGTATCTGTTAATGAAATACAGGGCATTTCACTTTGGTTAGCTGTCTTGTATGTGAATACTAAATGGGAAAGCTCTTCAGGAGGTGCCCAGTGTACATGCTTAGCTAGCAGAGCTAGCTTTCCACAGGCAGGCTGTCTGTCTGTCTCCATGTAATTAGGGCCTTTCTCCTTCAAAAGCTGCCAGGCTCTATTTACATCTCCTGTTCTCCTTGTGACCTTGAACAAGAATATCTTCTTGGCCCAGAGGTCGGGACACGGGAATATCTGTTTATATAAAACACAGAGTGGTGGCCCCACAGGCTCTGCTTTCTCTCCTGTTTGTCCAGTAAACCTACAGGTCTATCACAACCCTGCTTACTCTCAGATAATTTGCAAGTGGGCATCTCTTCACTCCTCCATTTTGTCTGGTCCTTTATGGCAGACTTTTTTGTAAGAGTGCTTTCTATCCTCTGTGCTTAAACATTGGAAATCTCTCTGCAAGGATGGGCATACATCTGAACAGTAATACAGAGAATATTCACAACTGTAGTCATAGTAACATTACCTTGGGTCTTTATTTCACCATAAGACAAGTGACTTCTCTTTCTGTCATGTGTTTTTTTGTCATTTCTTCTAGTGAAAAAAGTCAGTTTAGTCTGCTTATATCCCTTCATACTCTTGGAAAGTCTGCCCTGTAATTTACAGTGAGCTGTGTTTATCTTTGCCTGAGTGTTAGTCCTTACAGCATTAAAATAGTTTGCTTGTGGTTATGTTTCCTTCTGGAAGAGTTTCTACTAAACTTTTAATTGAAATTAAAAGAAGACTAGGAGGTTTCTTGCACATCAGTGTGTTTTTTTCAGGATATGGTTACAATTACTAATACTGATATGTTTAAACTATTGCCAAATGAAGAATGAAGTGCTGTATGGGAAAGAAAATTGTTGATTACTTACTGTAAGAAGAAACAATGCAACCAAGTGCTAGCCATGTATCTAGCCAGATTAAATAAATAAATAAATAAGCCTGATTTTAAATTCCATCCGCATCCCAAAGACTTACTCCCAGGAAGGCATCCTGGGAAAAAAGTGTCCTCTATGTATACAAAAGGAAGAAAAACACCACCATTTTCATGTAAAAAAATAAGATAAAAAATGTTTTGGTGAATACCTTGGGGTTTTCATATAGCAATTTTTAGTACTTGCTTTTATAGCAGTCTACTCCAAAATGAAATGTTTTGCTTACTGTGCTGTGGGACATAGCACTATTTTCCTTTTCCCACAAGTCAGTAGCTAGGACTCACAAAAAGCAATATTATAGTGACAGCATAATGTGAAGCTCTGTGGAACACTTCTAGAAGATGACCTGCTGATCATTTGTCAGTACCCAGAAAGCTGAAGAGGGAAGAAAAAAAGTTGGAGGGGGTGGGGTGTGGGGGGAAGTTCTATTTAACTCCTCCCTATTCACAGACAACTGTGGTGCTTAGGTGCACCAGGAAATCTGTGTAAGTACCACACAAGATTGTGGTCAAGTGCACCCAAGCTAACAGGAAAATAGATTTGCAAGAAGCTCTTGAGTATTGCAGGAAGTACTTTCAGTGTATGGGTAGTTGTAGTACACTTACTAGCCCAGAGCTGGCCCAGACTCTTCCCAAGGGACAACCAGTCACCCAAAACAAAACCTGTGAAGGTCAGCCTGCTGCACACTTGTGAGTCTGCAGGGGAAAGAGCTGAGGAGCATTGTTTCTAGAATATGTTGTCTGCTGGGAAGCAATGTCTTCCATCTGAAATCCTGATCTGAAGGCATATAAATTAGCCACTTTCCTTCACTTTGTCTTTCTCTGTTTTTCAGATTTCACACCACCACCAAGATGTAATGGCCAGCTGTAGGCTGCTTGCAGGGGAGATTTCACTTCTCCTCTCACTGGCTGATTCAGCTGTTTACCTGACCTCCCATTTTCCATGTGCGCTTGCAGGGGAGATTTCACTTCTCCTCTCACTGGCTGACCTCCCATTTTCCATGTGTTTCTGTGGCACACTGTCCATAGCTGATGATTCCCTCTGAACTCATCATTTTGACTAGCCAAACTCTCTTTAGAGTGCCTGTGCTTGTCACCTTATTCTAGGGTTATAACGATCCCGATCTCCATCAAGGTCAGCTGAGAAGCAATGTGGCTTTGTAGCAGGGTGCTGGTGGGACAGCAGGTGTCCAGAGAGTTTTAGGTTTGTGTGTCAGTGTGAAGGTGCTGTGAGGTGGCTGTGAATAGAAAGTAGCAGTGGTAGCCTGTGGTTGGTTGCCTGCCTGCTGCAGGGTGACAGTAGTATTTCCCTGCCTATGAGAAATTCATGTCCTTTGTTAGGCACTTCAGGGAAAGTATTCATCTTCTCTTAATTTTTGCATAGCTCTCACAAAGTCATACAGTTTTTTACCTAAATAATAACAAAATAGCTTTTCTCAGCAGCTGATCTTAAAGCATCATAAGAAAACAATTGTTAGCCCTATTTCAGTGATGGTGAAACTCTGAGGAGCTAAATGGTGTGAGGTGACCTGGCCAGCTTCTGGGCAAGTTAGCTCTAAGGAAAGCTTAGGTTTCTTGAGCTGTATCCTGTGACTAAACTCTGTAAAAGGTGACTTAATACAGCAGGGTTTAGCCTGTAATAAAGCACTTGATCTCACACACTGTGCCCTGATCTCAGGCAGTAGGAACACAGGGGATTCTGGTAATTTTCTTGTAATCTTTCTTTCAGTCTTCAAGCTAACCACTACACTAAAAGGAAGCTGCTGAAGACTTCTGTCTTTATATATGCTACAATGCTAATTCTCCTAATTTGTTAAAAAGGAGGCATTTAGCTGCATGTGAACCATTTGTGCAGCTCTTTGAAGTGTGTTGTTTATCACTCATAGTATCTATTCTGTATCAGCAACTCAGGCCTAATTCTGTTCTTGTTGCTTTCAAGAAAAGTTGAATTCAAGTGTGTTATGAGCTGCTGTATTGCTGTATAGACTGGAGGAGGAAATAGCACACAGCATGGAACTGGGTTGTAAGAAGGGAATAGAATGCCAAAGTGTATTAGTTATTACAGATAAAATATCTGACAAAATCCAGGGGAGGTTTGAGGAGCAGGGCTACCTACTCCAAAGCACAGTATGAAACCCACTCAGCAACAGAGTGTGACCAGTCAGAGAATCACAGAATGGGTAAGACTGGAAAGGACTGCAGTGGATCAGCTCCACCCTCCCTGCTCAAGCAGCATCATCCTAATGACACAGAATGCCATTAAATGGCACAGAAGCTTCTCTGCTGAGTGGAGGTCCCTATTAGGGGCATATTGATCAGCAAAGTCCTTGCAAATGCAAGTGAAGAAATAGCAGAAACCAGGGAAGCCATTGCAAGTCAGCATTCATAGCTGATCTGCTGTTGCATACATAATGCCATCCACTGAGGTGCACATATGAAAATATGGAATATAAAAAAATGAAATGTGCACCTAGCAATACTGATATGTTTATGAGAAAAACTGGTGTTGCCAAATACAGGAAAATATCCTCTGTGCAATATCCACTCAGTGACCCAAAGGCTGGGCTCTCGGCCAAGATCCTAAACAAAAGTAATGTGTTAAGATGCACGTACTGTTGATTGGAGCCAAAAGCTGCAGCTCCTTTGGAGGACTGCATGCCTGTACAAGCTATGTGGCAGGAGTGCAGGTATCTCTCACTGTCAGTAAAATGTGACAAAGTAACGCTGTGTCCTCTCAAATATCTAAACATACTGTAAGAGTTTGATCTTGAAAATGTGCAAATCTGCAACAGTTATTTGTCCCTTCACTGGATGCCCGCTCACCAACAATTCACCAACACCCAGGCTTCTAAGCTCCAGTAAAGATTTTTACCTGTACCAGTACACCCCACTGAGCATTTTCCAAACGATTTCACTGACGGGATTCACCTGGAATTTAGCAGTATTCTGTGTTTATATTGAGTATTTCAGGATTTCATGGAGAAAGTCATTAATCAGTGAGGAAGGGAACGGAAAATTAATCTGAAATGATCAACTGGCATAGCAGTGTAAGTAGAGTAGTGAAGCATTGCTGATGAAGTAAAAGGTTTACTAGGAAGTTTATGGCTTCCTATTTCAGTCTGAAAGTTGCCTAAGCTGCAATGTGAATATTGCTTCCTATATGTGTGATTCCATCTCTTTACTGAAAATTATTCTTAGCTGTTCTTAGGCTTCAGATGTTCTCTTTTCATATTTTTGGTAGCAAAAGGTGAATTTAAACCTGCATAATCTATGTTCAGAGGAAGTACTACAATTTCAGCCTTCTTTAAGTGCTCAGAAATTATTTTTGAAGTCTGAAAAGCAGATTTGTGGTATGAAAGAGTTGTCTGCCAGTAAGTTCATACTGTTATGGCATTTTAGAAAGCATTGAAAACATAACCACAAAAATGAGTAACATTAAAACTGGATACAAAGTGCTCAGTGTAAAGCTTTTTGTCAGATTGAGAGAAATAAAATTAGACATCCATCCATTTAGAGAATCAAAGGTCTAAAGTGTATTTCAAATATCTGAATTTATTTTTAGATTTCTTCTGAATAATAAATAGAGGAAAGAAACATACTTCCAAACTGTGTGTTAGTGTCTGGATCATACGCTTAAAACTATATTATTACATTGTTTTAAGTAATACTGAGGAAATCTGATAAATATTGGTTTTTATACATATTGTCCCCATAATGTGTACAGCTCCATTTCATTTTAGAGGGAAAGAACAATAACACTGTCCTGTCCAATGTATTTAAAATAATTTTCCCAAATAAGTTTTGAAATAAATGCAAAGCTTCCTCTGAGCTATGCGCCTGAGCCTGGGCTGCAGCAAGGTAGACGTGCCCTGAGTCAGGGGGCAGCTCCTGGCTCCCTGCCCTCCCTGGTCATGGCCCAGGACACGGCCACCACCCCCACGAGGTGCAGGTGCTCGTGGCTGCTGTGGCTGGGCATGCCAGGCTATTGCATTCTGCACTAATCCTTGTCCCACTCTGCTTGCACACTTTGCTGATAGCTTGCACAGCCATCACCTCCTGGGCCAGCCAAGCAGTGACAAGGACTCGCTGCTGGCTGCCGTGGAGTTCCCTGCCCCTGTGCTTAGCCCTTGGCAAGTCAGGAGGCACTTGGGAGGCATTTGGGAGGGGTCATACAGCAGTGGTATCTCTCTGGTAAACAGTTTCTCTTTTAGTGGACTTGTCAGATGCCCCTGAGAAATTGTTTGGACAAATATTTTTTGTCTTTTTTTTTCTTTAACAACAAGAAGGACTGGATAAAGCCTTGTAATGTGAAGGTTTCTCTTCTGTCATCTGTGAATGTCAAGTACAATTAGAAGCTTGCAGAAGCAGTACAAAAGCTAATCCATTTGGAGCCCTCTTGAGCACTTGACCTCTTTTTATCTTGGGGCAGTGAGCTTCACAGATTAATGAAGTGCTTCTAGACTGTTGGTCTTCAGCATCACTGGGTGTCAGCTTCTCTGAATACAGATCACCAGGACCACCTTGTTCATGGTGCAAAGACCCTTCCTGAGTGAGCGTGGTCCAGCTGCAAGGCAGCACCACAGGGCTTGTAGGCCAAGGTCACTGTGAGTTGTTGAATCAGCCTGACCTGGGTAAAAGACTACTATTGTTCAAGAATTTTTATTCAATAGCATTTCAGGCCAATTTTGCACTGGAAAAAAATGACATGAACAGTCCAGAATCAGAAATCTATACATTCAAGACAGTCAAGGCCATATTCCACTTACTTTTATATGAATTCTGACTTGGCTACATTAGGAAAGCCTGTGTCATGGAGTGGTGATCTCAAGTTACACCATTTATACCCCATAAAAGGAAAGAAATGCAGAAACAAGCCATTAACCCCAGTGGAAAAAAAACACCCCCCAAAAATCAAAAATCTCTGAGCCTAATCACCCCTTGAACATCTGAAGCCTCCCCAAAACCAGACTAATAAATTGGAAGATTGTGCCATGCCTGAAGGTCAGAAATTTGGAGCTATTTCTGACCTCAGGGGAGGAGGAAAAAATTCCACAACCCAGAACACCTTGCATTGTGCAGACTTCCAAAAGTCCTTCTTCAGCTGAAGATTTGTCAGTTCCAGCCCTTCCCTTTTCCTCTTAGCTGGTTACTAACAACTCTGGAATCTCTTTTCCACAGACTGGCAGCTGAAGTTTTCCTTGGGGTTGCTTTGCTTTTGCAGCAGTAGTTGGGTTGCTATCAGACCCAGCTGGTTTTTTGAGCTATGCTTGGGCCAGCCCAGAAATGAGTCTGGCACAGGACTTTTGCATTTTCTGTTGTGTGTAATCAAGTGTTAACTTTTTGCTGTTTGAGCACCTTTAGGCTGAGGGAGGCTGGTTACAGGAAGTGGTGATCAAGTTTGAACAAATCCAAGCATCTGATATTTTCCACCTGGGAGTTATTAATGAATAACAACCATATTCCAGTAATATCAAAACTGCAAATCAGTTGAACAAAACAGTAAAAGATTTCATTTTTAAATTACTATTATTTTGGGATTTTTCTGAGTTATCAGTCTAAAGTCATCTTTAAGTGCTGTATAGGATAAACATATCGTGTTTATAGAGGGTAGTATGTTCAAGACCCAGTGGATCTACTATTTTGTTCTGAAAGGGAATACTGTACATCTTAGGTCTATCCAAAAGCAGTCCCAGAGGTTTGTTCAAAACAAGTTGCCCTCAGAAATTCTGGGAAGCTGCTTTAACCAAAGAGTTTAGCAAACAGACTAAAGCACAAAATGGCTTCTTTTGAGATACATTCAAGCACTTGGCAGCTTGAGGTGTCCATAGCAGGTGCTGGATTTGCTATAAGTGGGCAATTTATAAACAGAGCTGACAACTGGGAAAACAGAGCGTCAGGAGCGCGGCATTCCTGAGGTGGCGGTGCCTTGCCTATGGATGCTCCCAGCGCACGGTTCGGAACAGCGACCCGCCTGAGCGGGGCCAGCTGCTTACAGCAGAGCATGGCTACATCAGGGTGTGCTGCAGCGCTGCTGGGTACCTCCACACACCAGCCCAAATCAGTCCTTGCTCTTCCGTCCTTCCCTAAGCAACAGTACTCGTGGGTTAATTCTTGGTTAAACAGCCATCCCTGTCTGCATTTTGTAAAGAGAAAAGTGCCAATGAGGTTTTACTCAGGCTTGCTTTTAAATGTTGTTTAAGGTTTTGCTATTTTCTGCATAAGCAGCTTGCCTCACCATATGTTTGCACTCACTTGTTTTTGGAGCTTATTATTTGCCTTCACTGAACATTTTTCAATTTAGGCTGAAGTCTTGAGTGGTTTAGAAACGGTAGAGCATCCTCCAAAGAGACAGGGGCTGTAGGGTTTATTATAGCAGATCTGGCTGTAAGGGAGGCACTGGTGCTGCACAGCAAGCAGCTGGGAGGCTGACCCTGGCCTCCCATGCCACCAAGCCTCACACCTCATGGGCTGGATGATCCATGGTTTCATTATGCTTTCTTAGGTCAGCCAGATCCAGTAGGAACAGGGCTGTGTTGTGACTCCTTCACAAGCTTTTATTTGCTTCCGCCAAGCTAGAACAAGCCAAGGAACAGAAGAGAAAATGGAATACTTATTTTGAGTGAGCATCCAATTTCACCAGAGAAGGAGCTCAGGCCTTCAGCTCCTTCCCTCAAAGCACAGGTAGCACTGCATGTGCTCTCACTTCTCATGGTGTGGTTGCAAACTCACTGTTTCATTACTCTGCCCAGGAGAACATCTGCTTCTGCTTTGCAAGCAGTTCTCCATGCTTTCCCTTTACTTCCACATTCTTCAAGAGGTCAGATACACATATCAGAGAAATGATCTTTTTTTTATTTTTTCACACTCCTGCTCTGTCACTGTGCCAAAAAGGGGCTGCATGTATTAATCTTAACACTCTTATTATTATTTTTACTTTCTTAGCCAAAAATGGGAGGCAAACCCACGTATGATTCCTATACCAGTAGAGTAGCTCACTCAGCAAGGCATTCTTTCAGGGCATTCAAGATGGGTTTGAATCCTTGCTCCATTGGATTGCTACTGGAAATTCATTCAAGGGACACTTCCTCCTGCTACCATTGACTCATACTGTATAAGTAATTAAATGTTCACTGGCCTAGAAAGATGTGTTTTGCTCTGGGCAGAAATCCCTCAAAGTGGGAAGCTTTTTCTCTCCAGGTGAAGTGAAGAGCTCAGCATCAGCCTATCCATGATTCTGTGGCAGGGCTTGTATCTGTGCTCTCTCTGCCATTCTTCTCTAGAAACTCATCCTAGGAGCCAAGGAACAGTGATTGAAGCAGCTCATGCTGCATCAGATCTGCTGCTATTTTTGATTTCAGCAAAGGCACGTTTTCAGCAACTAACTGTTTCAGTACAAGGCTGCTAAGCAGCTCGAGACGCGCTAGCCAGGACACTGATGAGCTCTGACAGTCACGGTTTCAAAAACAGTGATGGCAGGTTTTAAAGGCAGAAATCTGGATGGCTAGTACTTGCATTGTTACTGCTATTAATAGCCCTGAACCAAAAAGGCTTTTAAACACAGCAATGGCCTATGAATGGGTTAATTAACTCGTGTTAATTTCTGAATATTTTCAAACCCTCTAGTAGATCAAGGCTGTGGGGAAGAAGCAGTGAACAGTTTATCTGCAAGCCCTCAAATGTGGACATTATAAAATACAGAGATATCTGTCCTCCTAATCATCCATGGATGTTGTACTGCATCGTATAACAAGTTATAATCTGAATACATTTAAAGCAATTTAGCAGTGATATTAAGCATATGCTCAATTTTAAACATTTGGATAACATTTGCTAACAGGCAATGTTAAACATATGCCTAATTTTCAACAGTTGGGTAACATTTGCTAACAACAATTGCTCTTTCTGTATTTTTGTGATTTTTTTTAATAGCTGCTAGAGGTACCAGGAGATAATTTTAAAATGTGCTTAAATTCAGCCTCATTTTGTAGCGCTCTGCAGCATGGGCTAAATATATGCCAAATAGTTTTTCCAAGTGGAGTATTTTCCAAAATTGACAAGTTTCACTAAACAAGCAAAATGCCACCCTATGTCACAGAGATTGGTGAGCTCTTGTTCACTTTTTAGTGGTCTGATGCTGTCTGTGTTTCAGTGTCCCCAGAATTTTAAGAAGGCCTCAAAACCATTACATCTACCCTATGGAGTTCTGTGTCTCATATTTTCAGATAAAGAGTCTGTAAAATTACAATTTAAGGTTTGTTTAGGAAAAAAGTGATCAAGGCACTTTTGTAATTTTATGTGTAAAGAACTATGTATGTATTTTGTATGTTTTGCATATAAAATAAATACAAAGAGATATGGGATCTTTTCAAGGAACTATTTATCAAACATGGAAACAACTGTAAGTCAATCAGTCAGAGAAAAAAATGTAAATGGGGAACTGAGATTAAAAACATATTTATTTATAAATACGTGTAGCTTAAAACCAACAATCTATAATCAGAACCAATGTTTACATTGATTAAAAACCAGCTTTACCAAAGTAAAGTGTAAGACATTAAAAAAATAAAGCAAAATGAAAAGGAACATGGAAACTTGATAAACATTTATATAAAGAGGAAGCCAGATGAAGTAATAGACTAATGAAGTAAAGAAAAGAATAAAACAGATAACCTAATGCACATATCAGCAGACACACAAAAGAAAAATTAACTCACAAGATTGGGAACTGAAGCAGACAACAATGATGGAATATTTCAGCTGGTCAGTACATATAATTTTTTAATTAATCATAACAATGAAACTGTTAATTGAAAAAATATTAGAAACATAGAAATATAAAAAGCTGAAGCTATTACAAAGTCATTAATAAATCAGTAAATCAAGATAACTTGTATCTGAACATTTCAAAAAGGCTTGTGGGTTATATGGCTTATATGAAATCCTCTCTAGAACCCTAGAAAACTTCCAGAGAACTGGGAGGCATCTATTTCAGAACTAATTCTTCTAAGGACAAACCAATTAAAGAAGTCTAGGACTCATCCTGATCTTGATGTCAGAAAAATAATGTTGTTATCGGTCTTAATTAGCAAAAAATCAGAGGGTTAGCTGAAAGAAGCCTCAAGGAAAAAACATATTTTCCCTCGCTCTTATTTGGTTCTTTGACAACTGTATCTGAACTCCTCTGTTCCCTCCTGGTCTTCCTGATGCAGGAATGAAACTGGGGTGGGGTGTTCAGGCCCTGAGCCGCTGGGACTGGGGAAGGAATTGCTGCTGGCCAAGAGGGTGGTGAGACCCTGGAGCAGGTTGCCCAGTGAGGCTGTGGATGCTGCACCCCCAGCAGTGTCAGGGTCAGGGCTGGACAGAATTCTGAGCAGCCTGGTCTCGTGGAAGGTGTCCCTGTTAACGACAGATGGTATGGACTAGCTGAATCTCTAAGGTCTTTTCCAACCCAAATAATTTTATGAGTCTATGAGTGTTCTTAGTAGAAATGTGCACATAAAAAAGACACTTAATTTGGTTCTAGATTATATTATATGATATAAAACCACAATTTGGTTCTATATTATGAGCTAGATAGCTCATTAATGCATTAAATAGTTTAAATACTCTACTTAGTATGCTACAAATATAATTCCAAGTGAGTGTGTACCAGCTGAATATACTTACACTTCAGCCTGTGCCATTTTATTATTTGATCAGTGGCTTGAAAAAAATCTAATACCATTGTAAACACAATTTGCAATTTACATAAAGACTTAGAAGTGGAAGAGGGATGGGCTGTACATACACAGTGCTCTGGAGGTCTCTGTGGGATTGGCAGGAGAGAAGCAATGTGCACTGCAGAAATGCCAACTCTAAGATTATGCTCTGGGCTCAAAGACAAACTAAGCTTATGGACAGGAAAGCAAACACTAGGAAAAAAGAGCTAAAATGTGTGGTAGATAATCAGGTACAAAATAAAAGGACACGTGACTGCTTTAGTAAAGGCTAAAGGCCTTGGGGCTACAGCAAAATGCCTCCTCCCTGGGGAGTGAGGCCTCCCTGTCCTCACCCAGCACATGGTAGGTAACCACTCTCTGCATGCAGAGGAAGACACCTTCTACAGCCACTTGCAAGTGTCACAGGAACAGAACCACACTGCTCTCTGCTTTCACCAGGCAGGCTGCCTCAGCCCTTGTCTGGAGCATGTGCATCTCTCTTTGGAGTGCTTGGGTAGCCCATACAGACTAAGTGATGCTGAAGCAGTGAAGCTGGTGCAGAAAGAAAGAAGGCCCACAGAGCTCCAAATCAACAACTTGAAGCCATAGGATTTCTTAGCTTGGCATATGTGTCTGAGCATGTCCAATCCCTGCTGTGGGTGGGACATCTCAGAGCACGTCTCCATTAGAGTGCTCCTACACTGGGAAGAAAACAGGGATCCATGTCTTGGAAAGACCCTGAAAGAAGATGAGGTAAAGAAAAATTAATTACATAATAGTTCTGTAGCCCAGACTTTACCAAGGAGCTACATGGTTGGTGATCACTGTATGCATGGACTGCTGCTCATACAATGCTCCTTGAAAATAATGATATATTTGTGAACAGATGTTTCCTATCACAGGTCTGAACAAGTTCAGGGAACACAATCACCTCAGAGTTTGAAACTCCCATGCCTCGTGTCAGAAATAATGCTGTGCCTGATGAGCATTTGGTACATCTTGACTCCCTACTTCTCAAACCAACGTCCATACCCTTTCTCTCTATGGGTTGAAAAAGTGGTGTGTTTACTGGCAGTACTCAAGCTGTGTTCACTGAATTCTGCTGATAATTCAGCTCTGCACATGCGAATGGGACATGGCTGTCAGGCTCTTGGCGATTCGCCTCCGAGGTCCCCCGGCTATGCAGATGATACCCCAGCATCCTAAACCATGCTGTATCCTACTGGGCCACCAGAACTTGAAGGACAGGCTTTGTTTTAGGGTTTTGCTTCATGAATAGTAATTTGTTCTGTGGTAAAGAACAAGGGGCTGGCATGTGACAACACGGTGTCTCCAGTCAGTCTGAGGCCTCCCAAACCTCCAGCCATGACAAGGAAATATTTATATCTCACATGAACAGCATGCCAACATTTTCTTTCTTGGCTCTTTTTCACACTCAAAAGTGCTCTGTATCCACTGATTCTTTCCAGGGGGAGGGCGATAGGAACCGACATGAAGTCAGTTGGATGTCCTTTCATGTCAAGCATCCTGCCTCTCTCTTACATTGTAAGTACTACAAAGCAGGAAGCGAGAAACCTTGCAGATGTAATAACCTTGCAAACATAAAGCACATTCACCATGCCTTATACTTGTATTCTTAGCTGATGATTTGTACCAAGAAGCTCAGTAGTTTGCCCCTCTTATTCATGTGCTTGTTCACAGATAAATAAGAAATACCAGATTCCTGCTAGCTCTGGAGTGCAATAATACTGTGTGTTTCACAGGATAACACTAAGGAAAAGGACAATTTCCTATATTTAAAATTGGTTGCCCTTCCATTTCTTGGGTTTGACTTCCATTGTAAAAGGTGTCAGCTGGCAGCTGTTTATATATATTTACAGATTCTTCCCTTTAAATTAACTCTCTGTAGTTTTTCAGACATGTCTTACATGACTTATACACCCACTTCTCTTTGAAGATTTCTTTTCATTTCAATAGTGTCCCTTCTTGCTAACCAATATTTCTGATGAATTACATATTAATTTAAATGCTAATTTAATGTCTGTATTATTGTGTTATATATACTGTCCTTGTGATCATACTACCTACCATATAACCAAAATTTAAGGCAATAGGAGACTATCCAAGTTCCTATCCAAGTATCCAGTATCATCCCTCCTGCTAACATTTTTAAAAATAATTTGTGGTTACCAAATATCTGTTTCAAAACAGTTGCTAATAAATAAAATAATTTTAAATAAGATTTCCATGTGCAGACATGGAAGTGTCATCACAGGAAATATTTCAACGAGTTTTCCCAGTGTGTACAGGAACATAAAAACATGCTTTATTTTTTCCCCCATTCCTGAAATTCATCACCAAAGCCTTAGTTCACTGAATGAAGAATAGGACATTTCTGTATGGATTCACAAGGCAGTTTCTGTGGAGGGAGACAACACCCTTCCTTCAAGTGGTACTATTAAAGCTCATTAAACTTTGAGCAGTACAATGTTACTTTTTATGATGAAACATACAATCATGGGATGGGTTTGGATTGGAAGGGACCTTAAAGATCATGTAGTTCCAGCCCCCTGCCATGGGCAGGGACGCTTTGCACTAGACCAGGTTGCTCCAGAAGCTAAAGAAAATGCTTGAGTTCCTCCCCCTTGGACTTTTCAGACAATGTGTTCTAAACTGTTTTTAGTAATGAGCTGCTACTGCCACTTAGCTACCTCTGCAGCATGGTCAGAAATGACACAGTCTGAATTAAATGTGTTGTGTTCCAGTACTTCATTGGGACTATACCAGTGCACCTTTCACAAAGGGTGCAAAAGGATGAAGGATAAGACTTTTAATGTGTTTTTAATGTGACACATGAGAAATGACCTGTTGGAATGGGAAGCTTTCCCATACTCCACTACTGGACTCAAACCTTAGCAATTAGTTTTGGTTATCAAATAATGGGCCAAGTTCCCTTCTCTTTGTTTTCAGTAATGTTATTGGCACAACAATGTGCACCAGAGATGCCAAAGATAAAAAGGTTTGCTGAATACCTCAATACAGAGGGCATTTAAGAGTAGCAACAGGATTTTACATAACAGATACATCTCCTATACAGGCTGCTCCTGTATAACAAATTCACTCAGTCCTGTATTAGGACTTTCTGCCTTGATGACCACACTGATGAACAGAGAGGAATAGAAGTAAAGCAGGTCAAACTGAAATGGAAATTTTCAGTTTTCCTGAAATATAGTAGCAAAAATAGGGTTGTTGTTTTTTTGTTTTGTTTTGTTTTGTTTTGTTTTGTTTTGTTTTGTTTTGTTTTGTTTTGTTTTGTTTTTAAATCTGATATGTTTTATTTTGCCTCAAGATGCATATTTATTTAGTGATCTTTTCTTTAGTGCTTAGGTCTATTTTAAAAGCCTTTACTAAATAAAAAGGTGGAAATGGAAAGCTTCTATGATTTCAAAAATTAGCATTTGACTTTTTTCAGAATGAACTATGGCAATTCAAAATCTTTGGAACCCTTTAACTTCTTGTATAATTACCTTCTGTTTTCTAAACAAAGGTGATTGCTGAACCCAGTCAAAATTTGCACATTGTTTCTTCCTGCTACTAACACTTTCAGTGAATTTGCTGTTAACAGGGATCATTTCACTCTCTCATTCTCCAACATTTGAAGCAATTTTTGAAGGCTTTCATCTTTCAGCCAATTACACGTTCGTATATTCTTTCCCTCCTAGCCTCCTAAGTTCCTGAATTCTTCCTTACGTAGCCTGCAAAATATTCATTTCCTTTTGAGAACATGGAAGCCTTAATCACTGTGGGTTGCGCAACAAAGACCTCCAGGAAAAGCCAAAGGGACCCACAGCTCTTAGGCAACACTGTCAGATCTCCATGCTTGGAGAAGCTCCTGGCATTGTCCCCCAAAATGCGCCCCAGGGAGCTGTGCCACGCGGAGCCAGCGGCACCTCGGCTGACCTGCGCTCACACCGCTGCCACACGAGCAAAGCACAGGGTGCAGCTGTGGCCAGGGCAGGGGAAATGAGGGGCAGCAGCACACGGAGCAGAGGACTTGGTGACTGGCAAACAGGAATGACCTGATTCTGTTGGTGAAATCTCAGGAAGCACGGATGAAAAAACATCACCCCCATTAACCCTCTTAACTACGTTTCATTTTAACACATTATGTGACACCTCAATAAAGCATACAGCTAGCTGATAAAGGGGGATCATTTCTAGAGTAGCTCCAATTGTATGTCTGATGACTATATGCTTCAAGAGTCACCTCAGAGGAGAAGCTATATTGCTGCCTATATGTCTAGGAGTATTCATTTGAGGGTTTATAAGTCCTCAGGGAGTAAGGCACTCTGTGTGCAACAAATTGAGACACTATTCCAAAAATGCCAGAGCACTCCATGGCCTAATTAATCTAAAATGTTTGGGCCCTTTGAATGTCTAAATAGTAACTTGTGAATACTCTTAATGACTCCACATCACTCCCTGGCCATGTAACATCAGCTCTTGGAGAGTGTGTTTCATCCCTTGAAACACATGGCCGTAGCCCTGGTGAGGAAGGTCTCCAGCAGCAATCTCATTCTGCAGAGGACCAGTACCTACTAGAGATGCCAACCACAGGATGAGAGAGGTTTCTGTCTTTCAGGTTCAGGCCCATGTAACACACAGCTTCCTGAACCTCTGAAAGGCAAATATACGAGCTAATGTCAGCAACACACACTCATGCTCACAGCAATGCAGTCCAGGCAGCATTGTGTTTATGAAAGATATTTGTTTAAGAACTGCTGACAACTTTTTTTCTCTAATAGCTTCACTGCTTGGTTTGGCAACCACCCCACCTTTCAGTCCTGGCCTCAGACTCAAAGGTCTTTGCCACCCTGGAAGCTAAGCCCAGGGAGAAGTGGCAGGCACCCCTGTGCTGTGCCCACCGCCAGCAGCACCTGTGCCATGGCAGCCCTAGAGACCCTGCTGCCAGCACGGGCTCGTTCCAGGCCTTATATGGGGATAGCACACACCGACCTTGCGCAACTCACTTTTTCTGGAAACAAGGAATAAATGGTGCTGGCACAGAGGTGGCTGCTGGAGCTCGAGCCTAACACTCAGGCACGCACCCCAGAGCACATTTTGTCTCTGCACCCACCGGTGCAGCATTCTGCTGTGTAGGAGAGCACTGGCCTCTGCAGTGTCCCCAGAGCTCCAGGTTCAGCTGTTTGGCTGTGCTCACCACCCACTGATCTTCTCCCTGCATTTTCAGCTCCATCCTGTCTTGCTAAGGGCCTGGCAGAGTGCTGTGAATTTCTCATGCTTGCTCCTTCTCCTGCATCTAGCTACTCTCTCTACTTCTGACTCTTCTGCTTTAAATCTTTTCCCACCTCAACCATCCTCAAACACCTTTCCTTTCCATCTGCCTTTTAAACTGATTTCCTAGCCAGAATCTTAAAACACAGACCTGTAAGATTTGTATCATGTCTGTTGCTGTTGTTGCACCTCAACTCAAATGGCTGAAAGCAAAACTCACAAGAGTGTATTTTTATATATCTGCCCAGAATTAATTGGATTATTCATTAATTCAAGCTGTTGTTGAAGGTCTGGCAAATTTTCTTTGTCATAACTACTTTTCAGAGCAGTGAGAAACACAGCAGCACCCAAAGACATTACTATGAATAGCTCCCAATCCCCCAGGATGGATCTTTGAGCAGTTTGCTCTTCAAGCAGTCAAGGAGAAGTTAATTCCTGCAGGAACAACAGCGCTCGTGGGTCTTCCCAGCCACAAGGTGAAGGGCAGAGACTTCCACATGGGTTCTTTGTCCTCCGATCAGTAAATCAAAATCCTTTTCAGACAGGATCCTATTTCACACTGCTCTTTCATGAGTTAGGAAACAGAGATGCATTCTGGAGGCTTGCATTATCTTTGAGAAGAACACTTGCTCTATCATGTGGGGAATGAGTATGGCCCATTTCAGCATATTCTTGTCATTCTAATCTGTCTGTGAATGGAGAAAAAAACCCCTAATATTTCAAAACAATATTTGCAGGTCAAATTATCTCCAAGCCTCAGTGGCAGCCTTAGGGAAACTGGAGAGGGAATTAAGGGACAGTTCAACTGTCATAAGTACTGTTCTCTGTGCACTTGCATCTGCAAGCAAAAGCAAAAATGTGAATCTCCAGTTTCTCTCTGAAATCTGACCATTTATTTGTTCTGCTTATATTAGAGAGCTATGAAACAGGATATGAAATGAAATTTTACACTCCACACTGCTACAGGGTACTTCCAGGCAAATGCCCTAACCCGCAGTCTGGAAGCCAGAAGCATCCCAGCATCTGCATTGTTCAGGACAGGGGATGTGTACTGATAGACCAAGCACAGATCAGCTAGATAGACCAACACAGATCTGAGCAGCAGCTTGCATACTGTGATCAATTAGCAGAGACCTGGCAAAGTGTTGGCCCCTGAGAGGCCAGACTGCAGCAGGGGAGGTGGAGGAGCAGCTCAGATTTAGCCCACAGCCGGCCATTTCCCAGGGAACAGCTTGAGGAAAGCAGGGTGGAGCCGTGAATGCATGCAGGATCGATGTGCCATGCTAGCTGCCTTGAGGGCTAGAGAAACCATTTTCTCCACTAGAATAGATGCAGCCTTTCAGTTTGTCTTAGGTGTGTCCCGGTATGCATGAAAAATAGTGCTCTCCAGGGGATTTAGGCATAGGGGCCCTCAATATCTGCATCCTAAAGGCCACAGGCAAGGAGATGGGTACCTAGATAGTGACACCAGCCAAGAGAGAGGTGCTATTGGGCATGCAAGATAGCACAGCTACTGTTGCCTAAGGATATTTTTGCCAGAAACTGTAAGTGCTTTTGGTATTTCAGGTGCCTCAACAGGTTAGACAGGTTTTTTTTTTAAACTGTTTTCTTGCAAAATAGTTACCTGAAACCAGTGCATGCAGCACTGGAGCTCCTCAGCACTATTTTAAGTCTAGTTTGAGATCTCTGTTTAATATATTGATCAATTAACTTAGATGTAGCCAGAACTTCTGCTTGCAGCATGTTTCCCATGCAATGTCAGCCTGGCATGTAGGCAGTTTGTCTCATGTGGTGGCATTATCCTGGTACCTGTTTGGTTTTGCAAGGTGTGAGGGAATCAGCAGATTCTCTCTGCATGCTGCAGAAACAGGCAGTAGGTGGGATTTCCCAAAATGTTCATGGCAGGTTTGCAGCAGCTGAGGGTCCCTGGTACATCCCCTCTCTGTATCAATGTGACTGTTTATAGGAACCTACCAGGCATCCCTACCTGCAGATTCATAAAGCAGTTGCTGCTGTTATGGTTTACATCATTCTGTTCTGTTGCTATGACTGGACTGGGCTCATCACTTTTCACAGGGGATGATCTAAATAAATCTCAGAAAACGTGAGCCATTATAATGGCTTACTGTCTTACCTATAAGCAGACATCTTCACTGCAGCTGACTTTTGACTTACATGATTATTATGATTTCTAGAGTCTATTGAAAATTGCCTGATAGGTTTGAGCATTGCCAACATCTGTGTCTAACCTTATGATGTGTAGTTGTTTTAAAGACACTGTTATAGGCCATTAACTATTTTGTTTAGGTATTTTTTCCCCACAATCTTCTTCAACAAACTTGAAACTAATAGTCATGTTTCAGTTAGGAAGAATGTTTAAAAGCTCATTGAGTGAAACTCAGAGGAATCCCTCATTAGCCCAAGCAGAAATCAGCAGAAAAAGGGAGTCCTGTTTTACAGACAGAAACAGAGATGGAGAAAAGCCTGCACTTATGTTAACAGAAGTTCTTCAACTTCCTGAGGGGGGATTGGGATCAGCTACTAGATGAGAGATAACACAGTTTTTAGTTTTAGGTTTTCTAGCATCACTTTTCAAATAACAGCATGCATATGAATTTAAAGCATTCTCTATCTTCATGTTGAGCCCACACTGGTAAAAACCAGTGGCACTGTGTGTTACTGCAGGGGACACAGACCTTCTCTATATTCAGGCTGCAGCCAATTAGTCACGGGGAAAAGGAGGAGACACACTGGATTATCCAGGAAAAGCCAAAATAATTGAAATTTATATTTGTAAACAACTCATAAATTAAATATTTTAATAATTTGAATATTTCAGCCTCGAGTCTGTCATGAACAGCATCTCTCACATATGCAAAATTGGTTTATGGAAAATGCTTTGATATAATCTGACTTCATGTCAGAGCATATCAGAGGTTTAAAGAAAACTCCGTTTTCAGAGGAGCAAATTATTGGGTTCCTACTCCAGACACATGTCTATCCTACTCATGTCAGAGAAGTATTGTAAGGTTAGGGTTGCCACTGAGCTTTACATGCAGCATAACGTTATCAGATATCCAAATCCAAATGAGATTGCACAGCATGGGCCAAATTTTTCATGGAATACATTTCATATACCTCTGTCTTACTGACCTGAAACTGAAAAATTCTACGTAGGGTTAAAACCTGTTCTAGGTCCTTAAATACTGCTAATTCTCTTGTGGGATAGAGGAAACTGAAGTGAGTTAATGCAAACCAAGATATTCATTTCAGGAAGGACATGCACAAGCAATCAGGACTGTGATGAATGATCTGTGGAGGTGTGTTGCCCAAATTCAGTCTTTCATTTAGATATCGGATAATATATCAGGTCCAATAAAAATGTTATTTCTTCAGAAAAAGGAGTGTTATAACAGTCAAGATAAATGATATTGTTTTATATAGCAGGTAAGGGGAGATAAGTAGTCCTCTCTGAACAAACCAGAACAATAATATAGCAGGTGAAAGATGGTGAGCAGAAATGGTTAAATGAAATCTTATTTAGTTGCATACTATTATAGAAATAACAGTTATATATTATTTATTAAAGGAAGCAGAATCCTGAACCCCAAAGGTCTCTGGAGAGTTGTTGGTAATAACTACAATATTCTCTCCATAGCAATGCTCTGCTTCATTATTAATGAGCAGTCTCATGAATTAACCACCTCTGTAAGTGCACACAGCAAATTGCCTTTAGGAAACTGCTTTGTTATTCACAGAATCCAAGAACCATGAGGCTGGAAGGGGGCTGGAAGGAGCCTGGGAGATCACCTCCTCTCTCTGCCTGCTACAGATCTCTCAACATTGTCAAGCTTTCAAGCGTCTTCAGCAACGGTGGAAAGATTGGCTTAAATGGCTGTGCTACACCATATGTGATTGACTGCAAAGTGGTTTTATTTTACACCACCTCGAGTAGACAGCTATAACAAATAAAACATCTGAAAAGGAGAGCACGTTTGCATCAAGCACAAGTAGCAAGCCCAAAAACTCATTACACCTATAATATACTATGTCCAGGGCATATTGAGCTGCCAGTTCTTTTGGATGCCTCTGGGAAAACGCACTGGTGCTTGTGGCAGCAGTAAGGCTAGAGGAGAAAACTAGTTTAAGAGAAGGGTTTTGGAGCAGTCTAATGGTTAGATTTGCTTAGGGCAAAATGTTCGAATCTACTGACTGGCACTCCCCTGGTCATCCGTCTCCCTTGCATGTGGGATGTGCATGTACTAAAGGCAAATTCTAAATTTCTAAGTTTCTAAAACCACTTGAAAACACTGTTTTTCTGCTCCCCCGATCCTTCTCAGATCTTTGATCTGCAGCATCCGAGGTAAAGCTCTTGCAGAGCAGAGGTGGTCCTTGAGAGCAGCCTTTGCATTCCTGTGCTGCTGCAGCGTGAACACCCTGCAGTGCCGGGAGGCTCAGGCTCCAGCTCACACGGATTTCAGCAGTTCTGCATGACAGTGGTGAAGAGCACCAGCTCCTCTGTCCCAGAGCTAGGGCAGACTGCCCAGACAAGGGCAGTCTCTAGCATGTCCTCTGCAGGGTGCTCACTTTTCCTGCATTCACAGATCCAGTTACCTTGTGGCTAAGAGTGAGCAGCCTGTAGAAAACTGGTTCCATAGGCTGGGATTGATTGCTCCAGGCCTTGTCTTGGGCAACTGCCTGCTAAAGAATAAGCTGATTTGAAAAGACATTATTGACTCAGCTGCAACATTCAGAAGGTCTTCAGCAGAGGCAGGGCGGCATTTAGTCTTAATATGGTATCCAAAACCAGCTTGCTCCATTGTTTTCTCTAGGTGTGCCTTTCTTCTTTTGTTACGAGGGAAGGGTTGGGGTAGATGAACATACACTTGTTAAGCACTAGCTGCTCAGCATGGAAATGTGATTATTTCACTTTGGGTGTTAAAAGCTGCTCTGTACCTACCACATTAAGGTTGCAATGTCAGCACTGCTGTCAGACTGTATATTTTTGGAAAAGACCTTGATTCTCCAGTACCTCACCAGTTGCTAAATCAGCAAAAAACAGGAGTCAGATTCTGCCATTTAGATGGGAATGGGGAAGGGGAAGGGCAAACAGACAATTTAGATGTATTTTAGGGCAGCTGCATGCAGGACAAAACCACAGTAACACTACCAGGGAGAAAGGACTGTACTAACAGACTCTGCCTCTGCTGCCTCCAGCTCCAGCACTGCCATGCTGTATCACCATGGTTTTAAAAAGCAAAGTGCACACAGTGAGAGCAATAAGGCACCCACATCTCATGGAAATGAAGCAGGACTGGGAAGTTTATCTTGACATTTTTCACAATGTCAAGCATCACCTGGTGCTGCTGAAGAAGCTGGGGTTTCACGCTCTTTGCGCTCACACAGGGCTAGATAAGCACAAGTCCTGATGAAGGCAGGCCAGAAGTGAAAGGAGTTTTGCTCCCTGTCCAGATCTGACATCCAGCCTTGAGGCAAATGGGGCACCTGACAAGCCCCTATCAGCCCCAGGGGGATACAGAATGAGATGAACCTTTCTCCCTTCAGGAATGTGGGCTGTTTGCTGCAGCAACCCCTGTAGAAATGGATGATGTTGTTATGAAAAGACTGTTTTGGGATGAATGCTGCCATACCTCCTGAATGGAATTTTTGCAAGGCAGGTACACCAGGCTGAACTCATGAGGCAAATGTATGAACAGGTTAGAGGCTGCTGCTGTGAGAGTAAGGGATGAGCTACAAGTTTTTTCTGTCAGGGAATGAAGATAGAAGCCCAGTCACCTAAATGCCAAAGGAGTGATTAATAAAGGTTAAAGACACTGGTAGCTCTAAATGGGAGCCAGCCTAAATCCATGGAGTTGTTACATTTAAATTTTATTTCAACACATTCAAGTTACATTTATGAAAATTAGCCTGAACATTTAGTGGCTGTGGAAGCACCAGCCACTTATGGTAGGAGAGATTTGTGATTAAATGTACAAACATTAATAGATTACATTAACTCGCTTTACTTACATGTTTCTTTGAAATTAAAATATGATGAAAATAGAATTAAAATAATCCTTATTTTTAACATAGCAATAGGCTTCAATTGAAAGAACTTCCATTCTGATGAGCAATTTAAGGACATTAAGTGCAAAACGTTTAATGCACAATCAGCCAAAAATTTGTATTCAGAGAAGTGCTATCAACAAATTGACATTCTGTTGAAGCCTACAATGATCTGTACCTGAATACTCTCTATATAGTGTTTTCAACCATAATTTTGATAAGGGAATAAGGGTTTCACCTACAAAATTGGCTGAAAAATATTGCCTGGCTTTTGGAGGACAGGATAAAAATAATAAAAAAAGAAGAAAGACCTTTCAGACTGAAAACGGGACTAAAATTGAAGAAGTGGCATCGAATAAAGAGAGCTGTGATATATTGTGAAGTAGAGATCAGTGTGCTGATGCAAAGTGAGTAGGCAGTGGTCATGCTGTAGGATATCAGACTTGTGATGGAGGCAAGAACAAAAGGCTGTGACAAAAATGGCAACAGTTATACTGTTAAGTACTATCAGGGCTACCATGTGAAAATTGTGGGAGGCAATTCTTCTGTATTTGCTTGGGTAAGGCTTTTCAGCTAAAGGGAATTCTCTACACTTGGACTCAGCTCTTAAAGATATAAACAAATACAGGAAAATCCAAAGAAGTTCAGAGAGCAAAAAGAGAAAATGCAGCTTGTGAGGAGCTGGATTTTTTCTGACTCAAAAAGAGAGTACTGGAAAGGGACATACTAGCTGTAACTGGAACAAAATCCAAGAATAAGCTGCTTGCCAAATTCAGCATGAGTGGGATAAGGCGTAATTAAGCTAACTAAAGGTCTGCATGGTTAGATAGAAAGAAAAGGTTTCTAACTCCAGAAGCAGTTGCTACAGCAGCTTAGAATCGTTGTGCCAACCATGTCTTCCCTATGTCTAATTCCCTGTCAATATACAAATGCTGTTTGGTATGCTGTGGTTATGCTTAATATGACTTTATGTCCCTACAATTATATGGGAATGTAGAGCTTTCTAGCTCTTTTTTCTGACTGTTACTGTGCACAACCTCCTCTGCTATTGTGATCTAAATCCTACTACATCTTTTAATTAGGAAGTTTCCTTTCTGCATATATTGTAGCCATTTAAAATAAAATTTTGGTACTACCAATGATCATTTTAGGATAAACATAACATCTTTTAGCTGTTGCTCTTAATACTCCTCAAAAAATTGAAGTTATTGTGGTCCTTATTCATAAGACAGAGGCACAGGAAGGTTATGGGATTGTTGAGTGTTTGTAAAGTACTCTGGTAGTAAAACCAGGCACATAACCCAGGAGACATGTCTCCCAGGCCTTTCCCTGCCTGCCAGACCACATTATTTATCCCATAAATTATGCTGGTGAGGATGGAGTACCTAATTCACAGCTCAGACACAGATTGTTTTTTCTAGTAGCATGGAGAAACCATAATTCTCTGAATGCAGAGGAAGTCCTAGCTGGGGACAGTCCAAGGTAAAATCCGTTCCACATATCTCTCACAGAATGCAGGTTAATACAACCTGAGAATTGAGGCCATGATGTATAATTACCTCCTTTTTTCTCTGATGAAAAAACATGTTGTTCTGATTGTGAAACTGGCTATGATTTGATTTGGAAAAGTAAGAATACTTGATGTCAACAGAAACTAATATTGTCTAATTAATTAATGTACCTCATGATGCAATATGTAATATAATATGTTTTCTCACAGTATTGTGCTTTCACAGAGCTGCCATTCACTGTAAAGGTTACTATCTTTCTTTTTATTCCAGTACAAAAGCTAACTGTAAATCTGAAAATCTTTCTGGGAAATTTCTTGGATACACAAAGAACATACAGGCCTGTTTTTCAATTTTCAGTACTTTCTGAGATTCATATAAAGGCTTTTTTGTCAGCTTCCCATAGTTAGATGTGCAGAACCAGGTCCTCCAGGGCTGCGGTTTATTTTGCAACTTTCTCACAACTTTTATAATTGCAGATGTACATTAAGATAAAGTGTGAGTTCTTTTGCAAGGGTCTGTTACAATTTGCAGATGCCTGTGTTGCTCGGTTTGCTGCTTTAAAAAAAAAATGCTGCCTGTTCAAGAACAAAATCAGTGAATGCCACAAAAGTGCTGCTTTTTCAATGTTCTTGCTTTCTGGTTTTTACAGACTGCTATGTGAACAGCTATGTCACATTTCACATATGAGTAAGGAGGAAATAGCTTGACCCTGTTGATTAATTATTGTTTTGACATTCAGTGTTTGCTTTGGAAAAACTTCTGAAATTCTTATGAAGAGATGAATGCTTCATCCTGCTGAATATCCTTCACTTATCCAAAAACTTTGTTTCAATCACCTCACCATGACATTTTCCATTCCTTTTCTTTCTTTCTTTCTTTCTTTCTTTCTTTCTTTCTTTCTTTCTTTCTTTCTTTCTTTCTTTTCTCTTTTCTTTTCTTTTCTTTTCTTTTCTTTTCTTTTCTTTTCTTTTCTTTTCTTTTCTTTTCTTTTCTTTTCTTTTCTTTTCTTTTCTTTTCTTTTCTTTTTTCTTTTCTTTTTCTCAATTACAAGCAGCCTCTGCTGGACAAGACCAAAAATTAGCCATACAATATAGTCCAGACAAAGTAATTTCGGTGACTTCAAAGAAGATTTCTTCAGTCTTCCAGCCACAATTAGGTAGATGCCCAATGCTCCAGGAAAAGTCTCTTAGAGAAGATGGTTATCTAGTGTGCTATTGAGCAACGCAGTAGTACCTGCCTGCACCCAGAACCCAGCTTTCCCAGAAGTGTCAGAGCAGGCAGTGACAGCTAAACATAAATGCTTTATTTAGGATAAACAGATTCTGGAATGACCACACAGCTGTGTTCCCACCTCTTAGTGGTGTCAGCTGGCAAACATCAAGATTAGCTCAAACTTTTATCAATATAATAGGGAGGGAAAGAGGAGAAACATCACCATTTATCCTGATCCAACAAATGTCAGTGTCGATGGCAGCAGGAGATGGTGACTCATGCAGTGATGGCATGTGCACATACTGGGGTGTGCAAGGCAGCCCTGTGTGTTCAGCACTCAGGAACATGCCCACAGGAGATGAGCTTTGGCACTGGGCATAAATATATCTAAGAAAGAAGCAATATATCTGTGTTCTCTTTAACTTGGTCAAATAATATCTATGATTTGTCATTTAAGTTGTTTGAATATTAGTTTTTCACATTATAGATCCAAATTAGTCAAACAACGTTTGTTCAATAATTTTAATCCCCTACAGTTTCATGAAATTGCTGGTTAAATTATTGATTGTTAATTCTACATTATTTACTCAGCCTTAATAAACAACTGAAGTGCTGGTCAGACTAAGTTTGCTCCCACTGGTATTGTAGCAGTGTCCTTATATATGCTTCTTTGCACTATGCACCTTTCTGACAGCTTTTGGTTCACAACACAATCACTGGTGGCCCTGATGCCAAGTGCACTGACCTCTTAGACCTCCCTGCTTTGCAGGTATTGCCTTATGAGCAGCCCTGTTGGTTCTGTACTAATTTATGAACATTTACTCATGATACAAATATTAGCAAGAAATAAATACAAGTGATATAAATGTGAAATCACCCACAGTTTACACAGAGCCTGAACGTGATGGGACAGCCTCGTCGCATGACGACTGAAAGTGTGAAACTGCCTGCAACTGCTAAATCATCTTGCTTTATTTATTTAGGTGAAGTAAAATATCCCCGAGCTTTCAACAGTCTTCAGCCTGCATCCAGCCAGACGCCTTCCTCCTGCAGGACACCCCACGGCTCCCTGAGGCCTTGCCTTGGGAGGAGCTCAGGGGAAGCCAGGAAGCGGAGCAGGGCGCAGCGCCAGGGCCGGGTGCTGTGTCGGGGTCAGCGTGGCCCCAGGGAGGGTGCTGCTGGGTCAGGGCACAGCGAGGGGACATCCCAGGATGGCCAGGGCACAGGGGGGCATCTCACGCATCATCCTGGCAGCTGCGTTCCTGCTGGCCCTGCTGCTGGGTGCGAGGTCTGCGGGCAGAGACGGTGCAGGTGAGCGATCCCAGGAGAGCTTGTTCTGTCACTCCCACAGAGACTGGTCTCACTCCCTCCTCCACGGAGGGTCTTGCCGAGCTTGCTCTCAGCAGAGGGCCGGGCAGGCAGTGCTTTCACCATGTGTGCTGCCTCTCAGCAGGCAGCTGCCTCTGCTTTTCTGCCTCTGAGCAGCTGCAGCAGGACGTGGTCACAAGTTTCCATCCCTGTCTGATCTCTCGCAGTTTCTGTAAGTCACTTGGGCAGGAACCTGAACAGGAAATATTTTCTAGAGTGCAAGGTGCATTTTAGTAGCAAAACTGAAACCATCAATGTCAAGTCTGAAAAACAGATGGCTGATAAAAGTAAAATATGGTTCATACAGGAAGCACATAAATTGTTGCAGGATGTTAATAACTCAGTGGCTTGGGTGGCTGCACTGCTTCTGACACGGCAAGACCACCCCACTCCGACAGAGCACAGCTCAGCTTTCTGTAAGGCCCCTCTCTGCAAAGGGTCATGCTATTCCTCTTGGCTTCCCCATCTGTAGTCTGCTTGTACCTTGGGAGGCCAAAGATCAGCTAGCACTGGGGAAGAAAGTTCTGAATACTGTAAAGAAAACTGGCTTTGACACGGGGATCTTTTTACAGCCATCTGTAAGTACAAGAGTTCTCTGGCCTGATCCTGACCACATCACTTGTGGGCAACTGCATAAAAATGAGGCATACTGCCTGGCAAGGGTGGCCCTGGGGTGCCCTGGAGCACAATGCCCTCTTGGGCCTCTCACTGGGGTCCAGGGGATCTCTCAGCTTCTCTGGCAAGCCAGCCCTGGGGTCAGGAGTTCAGGGTGGGACTGCACTGTGAAATGTTTTTCAAGCCCCTGTGTCCTAGGGAATATGGTTCAGCCTTACCAGCAGGCTCACAGCACCAGAAAACTGAGATGCCCTGAAGCTGCCCTTACCACAAAGCACCTATCATACACTGTGACTCCCTCATCTCTAAGCTCTTACACAGAGACTTGCTTTTTTAAGGAAAAAAACCCAAAACATTATCAGTTTTTGACAAAGTAGTTCTTAAAGAAGTGGTTTGATTTTCAGCTGAAGGAAAAAATTATCTTAAGGGAAATATCACTTCCCAATTTGTTCTGCTAAGCAGCAGAGATATGCAGAGCAAAGCAGAGATCTGCAGATGAGGAGCTTGGTCAGCAGCTTCTCCCAGCAAAGTCAAAGCACCAGCAGTTCATATGTGGAAAGAATGCCGGGAAGCCAGAAGTATATTCCCATGTCTGTGTGAAAAATCCTCATATCATATAACAATACTCATTAAAAAGCATCCTTCAGGTATCAAAGACTTGATGCTCCTTATGTAATTAGGAGCTGCACAGGTATAAAAATGTCTCACATTTAAAGAATGAGTAATTACCTAAATTTCTGCAAGTAACTGCAAGTCCAAATTCCTCAGCAATCTCTGAGCAGTTGCAGCCTGCTTTGAACATGCCCTGCTCAGGATGATGAAATCAAGGAGGCTTACAGCAACTTTGACTAAAAAAAAACCAAAAAACCAACCCCAATTCCCTCAAACAAACAAACAGACAAACAAACAAACAAACAAAACAAATCAAAAACCCCAAACCAAAAATCTAAACCAAGGAAATCTAAAATCTAAACCAAAGAAACCTCTGAACATTTTTTCAGAGCAGCAGATGTGGGAAAATACCACGGTTGTTCAGATCTGCTTTTAGACACAAGTCTTTCTGGGGCTGGGGAGGAACCTTTGGGCCTGTTGGGGTTCACGGCTGACCCAGGTCACCCAAGGACTGCACAGAGGTTCAGCCCCCGGGTGAGCAGAGCACAGAGACAGGGGCTGGTGCTCTGAGCTTCACCTCTCTGCTGGGCTCCAGCCCCTCCGCCTGCTTCTCGGGCTTGTTTGGTTTGGTTTTGCTAAGCACTGCTGCTTTCAGTTCCTCTACAATAACGGAGCTTGTGTACAGAAAGGTCATCCTCAGGTCAAGCCAGGATCTTTTATCTTTTTTTCAAACCTGGTATGCAGACAAGCCTTATCCTGTAGAGATAAAGTGAATTTAGGAATTTTTAAAAAGATACTGGAAAATGTTAAAAATAATCATTGGAGCATAGTTTTCGAATCCCTTCTTTTTATGTGAGCATCATTAATGTGTTGTAAATGTGGAATAAATGCCCAGTGTCCCTGAAAAGAGCACAATAACATAGCACATCTGGATCAGAATGGGTTTATAAAAAACATTATTAAAATGAACTGACAGGATTAACCACTGTAACTGAAGAAAATAAAATCCACATTTCCCCACTGAATGTGAGCTGCATTTTTACCATATAGGGAAGTATGTGTCTCTTTTCAATTGCTAGCAAGAATTGATCCAAACTATTCTTTTCCTGATTTTAACTTCAAGGCTAATCAGTGTAATCATTTTCTGTGACAACCCAGAGAGCTCTGTGGTGGTGATGGTTGTTGTTTTGCTAAACATCTCCCTGTGAAATAGATTTTGGCCAAAGGCAATGTCATGTGTTGTCCCCCCTCCTGTGTCTCATTGTTGTGTATCTAAAGTCTGTGCCCAAGAGCGGCTTTTTTCTCCCTGGGTATCTGGATATTTCGCTGGGCAAAGGTATCAAACAACTCTGCTTTGCTGCTGCTATGTCCTGATTAGGGAGTTAAAAATCGGGTTAGCAATGGCATGGAAGATTTATTTCAGGTGCTGTTCTGCTCATCAAGGAGCTCCCTTGGCCAGTGTGCTCGGGAAACGTCTGTAGAAACATCTCAGTCCTGTTGTGGTGGACACCGTGAAAGCATGCTTGTCCTGCAAAATGTGTGCTTGTCCTGCAGTTCTTTGATTCTGCACAGGAAGAACAGCCTGGAGCTGAAGCGTGCTCAGATAGATGCTGATGTAAGTTAAATTTGTCCCAACAGGGTGAGTATCAGAGCAGCAGTCCCAGAAAGTGTCGAGTTTGCTGGGCCGTGTTGCACTGCTGTAAGGCCATTGCCCTGGGAGGGTGTGGGATTAAGTCAGAGAGACCCAGAATGCGGGAACATCGATTACCAGCACCCAGTCTGGTGTCCAGCTTACCATGGCCAAGTTCATCAGCTGAGAGGAGGCTCTCACTGAACAGGAGACATGAGATGTGACTTGTGACCCTAGCCCAAGACCACAAACCCCTCTCCTTGATCCCACTGGCCCAGTGATGCCTCTCTCTCCTGGCGGAAGGGGCAATCTTCTAGGAAGCCCACCACCTGTCCCATTCCTTCCAGCAGCACAACTGGCAGACAGGAAAGCCCAGGTCCACCATGGTAAGCCAAGAGAACCCCTGCACAGCAGGAGGGTACACTGGGGTCCTTCAGGAAAGACACAACCAAAGAAACTGAGAGAATTCTTCTTTCAGCAACGGAAGAAAAGCAAATAATTTCACTGATGGACCACCATGCTTTAATTTTTATCTCTTATTATTGATTTTAATAATACCCTGGCTTGCTGAAGTTACAGTTTCATGGAAGATATCTTCTGTTGTGAAAACTGGAATTAGTGTTAATTTCTGTGGGAGCAGGGTTGAACCTCATGGCCACAGCCCTGCATTTTATCATCACTTCATCAAACATGGAAGTAGTATAACAAGTCCTGGGATTGCCTGTACAGTGCAAAGGCACCTTGAGGCCACAAAGGGCCCCAGATACCATAGAATCAGACCCTAGAGATGCAGTTGTAATAGATGATCAAGCACGAAGGAGTTTGCATGGCTAAAGTTGGTGAGAGAGCAAAGGGGACTCTTAGCAGCATGATGCCAGCAGTCATGTAGTTTGAGTGAAGTTGGCTCTTTGGCCATGGTGACTGACTCCTCTCTTTATGCAGAGGGGGACAAAGCACCTGGAGATCATTTTCTTTTGAAGACAACAGAAGAACAGCAGAAGTTTCTTGGCTGCCCAGCCAAAACTCCAAGTGTGTCAGACTAGGGCTTAACTGCTGGGGAAGGAGGAGTAAGGAGGCAAAGGATGTTTGTGAATATCATACAGCCATTCCAGCTGTGCCATCTCCCTGGACAGCCACGCCACAATGGGCAAGTTCTGAGTCGTGGACAGGTCCAGCTGGTCCCAAGCAGAGCCTGCCAGACCCCGGTATGTAACTGGAAAGTAGAGAAGGTATCTATCTGCACAGCCAAGCAGAACAAGGCACCTTTGATTCCTAACCATGACCCCTTCCGCTTCAAAATGTGGAGGGTTTTCTAGGGAAAGAAAATGGCAGGATTATACACATTTACCATTCTCTTCCCCTTTGTTCTCACCCAGTCCTCTGCACTGTTTCATCAGGACAGTATTTGGCTCCTGCAATGTACATGAACACATCCACAAAATGCAGTGAGGCAAACCAGCTATCTATCTTCTTCTGCAAGTATCTTGGTTTTCTGGATATCCAGCATATCTGAGCACCTGCTTGGATATTGCCAGAATTTGGCATGGGAGTGTAAAATGATGGATCCTTTCCATACCTCTGGGATTCATTATAAAGTTCAAGGAATCTGTGCAAAATGAGATCATCCAGCCAAAGAGAGTATGAGAGACAGCTGAAATGAGGAATATACACCTGTACCAGGCAATTCAGCAGTAAGTTATGAACAATTATATCTCTGCTTGCTGATTATCTGGCATAATGCCCAAGAGAAAAGGGGAGTATTCTCTTTTGCAGGTTGTTGGTAGCCCCTGCAGTCTGCAGACAGGGCAAGAAGCAAAAAAAAATGTTGCTGTCCAAGACACCAGAAAGGTTTCCCTTGGGCTAGCTGTCTTTGTAAAAGCACCGGGATAGCTTTGGTTTGCTAAATTTTTGGCACTAACAAACCTGTATAGTAGATCTGCAATGTAAAACATTGGAAAAATATTCAGTGAGCCAAAAGTCCAGTTGTCTCTGGTGTATTACCAGCTGAATTAAGTAGAGCTACTTGGGGAAAGGGTGGAGGCTGTGAATTTAATCAGTCTGAGAGATATCTTTGAAACTCTCGCATTTTCATCATAGAAAAAAAGGAACATCTGGACATATTGTGCAAGGGCCACATTCTGCTTTCAGTCGTGTTGAGGCAAACCCAGAGTTATCCCAATGGGACAGTTCAAGATTTACCCCAGGATAAACAAGCAAAGGATCTGTCACCTTACTTTTGACTTTGTTCTCTAAGCTTAACCTGTTTGTGCTCTGTGTGCACTACTTTTCTGAATTATCTCATTAAATGAGACACAGGAACAGGAGGAAAAATCTAAGCAGTCCCCAGTTTTTCATTCCATTGAGATTTTCATCATTCTTAGCATTCTCCAAAAACCTTTGTCTTGTATCATCCTTTCTGAACTTCTTTTCTCCCCTTATTAATAACCTGTAAATTATTATTTCTACCTTCCTGTCCCTCTACTTTGCTTACCCTTCTTTATTTTCCACTTCCAGTAAATGAGAATGAACAACTAAGACTTTTGTTGTTGTTTTTATTTTCCCACTGGCTCCAAAGACCTCAGCTAAGAAAACAAAACAAGACAGTTTGCTCAGGGGCATGCTGGGAATTGTACTTTTCAACTATCTCCACTGTATGCCTCTGACACTCCACAAACTATGAAGAACTGAGGGAACAGGAAGAGGCTGTCAAATACAACAGTCTTGTGCTTGTTTGATTTATTTCTAATTTGTCTTAATTCCTCTTCTTACTCTCTGACTAAACCTTCAATTCTGTCATTTTTTGGACAGAGCCAAATTTGAAGCTGCAGTTTTTTGAGTGGAAAACAATCTCAGGAGTAAGACTCACAGGCAGGGCATGATTTTTGGAGATTTGCTCTTGACACCTGAGGAAGTTAAACTGCTTTCAGCAGGATAGCTCAAACACTTTGTGAAACCAGGGTCCCCGTGAAAGTATTCTAAAGAGAAAGGAACCAAAAATAGTTAGGTACAGCTTTGTATCCTGAGATGCTCAGCAGTAAGAGACAGCCCAGCTCCATCCTGGGTGCTGCATGTGGGTGTTGCCTTCTTTGTAGTGACTTACAAGGGCTCAGGTTTTACCCACTCTGCTTTTCCTTCTTGTATGGCTAGTGCATTAGTCACCTAACACTTTTTTCTAATATTTGTATTTATAATGGGGGAAAAGGGTATTTGCTGCAGAAGTCCCTGGAAAAGTGTCTGCAAAGAATATGGGCAGTAGCCTTTTCTACCTGTCCTTGTCTTTCCTCCCTCTCTCTGCACTGCTTTACCATGAGGCACCTGGGAACTTGTAACATAATTGTGCATTAAATCATGGTAATTCTAAGACAGCTGCCTTTTTTCCTGAGAAAGTAATGTTCTTGCCCTGGTAGACATGAAAAAACATCTTCATACAGACATTTCCTGCTGCTTCTCTTTGCCAAAACTAGAACAGTGAAGCAGAAGTCAATGCTCAAATAGCCTTGGCATAAGGACAGTCTGATGCATATAATGCATATAATTTAAAAAAGTTAGCACAAAGAAATGGTTGTTATTTTGCTTAAACTGAGCTCAACTCAGTAGCTAATTAAGTACAGACTTTTTCCATGGTTATATGCAGTTTTTGAATTCCTATAACACAAACTGTTTCAGAGGGTAACTTAAATACAGAATGCATTGACTTTGGTAGAGAAAGTTTAAAGGTCTGCATTTTCCCACCAAAGCTATTTCATATCAGCTACAGAGTGGGGGTGTGTGTGTGGAGGGGTTATGACCTCTTTTATTTTTACAACCATTGCCATGATTTCATAATACTGGCAGCAGTCACTTCAAGCGAGGGACTAGACTTTATTACTATAATTATATGCTAGTATGTGGGCATAAAACAGAAAAACTTTTCTACAGATAAATGCCAGTAGCAAAATCCTTTTGTCCAACAAGCAGTCCCTTAGCAGTGTTATGAATATTATATTAACCTCAATAAAAGCTATGCCAGAAATGTCTACTGTACACGGCTCAAGTCCTGTGTTCTTAGGCAGCTTTGTTCTGAGAAATGAACAGCATTGAGAGCATGCAGCACCTTTTCTTTGCAAAGCATGTCAGAGATGTTCACTCATGAGTCATAGCAATCCATTGTGAGGGGTAGTAACACCATCTGAAATGGGGGCAAAACAGGCAGGGCGGGTTAATTTGCTGTGGGTTTGTGCAGATAGTGTGGTGCAGATGCAGGACAATACAGGGTGAGCCACAGGGCTCAGCCAGCCCTGCCCCCATGAGCATATTGAATTTCTGGGAGGCACAAAAAAGAAGGATGTATCCTGTTGGGAAGATAAGGGACTGAGCCCCGTTCCCACTGTTCACAGACTAGCCCCCTGTGCTGGCAAGTCAGATCCCACCCATGTGGGAGCTCCATCAGCAAAGATGAAGGGGTTGAGGAATTGGAGAAGACAAGAGCTTTGTTGAGGTCTGTCACTCTTCTTCAGCAGCTCCTAAGGCCTTTCAGCCTGGCTGTGAGAGTTGCAGAGCCACGGTCCTATCAGCCACCTAAGCCTGACTTAGGTGAATCCTGGGCCTCTGGTGGTGCATGAAAGCAGAGAGCAGCCTGGGTAGTTCACAGCCTGGGTTGGGAGATCAGGGCCTCTGCAGGATGGTCCCTGAAGCACAGAGAGCTGGGAGAGGTGGCAGCAGTGAACTTCAAAATGTGAGAATACTAAAGAGAAAAAAATTTTAGCCTGAGCAAAAGTCGACTTTGCCATCTGAAGTGATTTTAGACTTGATGGCTCTCATCTCATGAATCTACACCCCTCTTGGGCAGAGTGGGACTGAGGGCTGCTGAGGCAAGAGGCTCAGCAAGGGACTAGTTCCCTTGGCAAAGGCTAAGCAGGCGTCACTAGCAATTTAGCAAATAGAATCACATGACTAAAAAAGGGGATATAAGCCACAACAAATTATTGATCTTGATTTTTTTTTCGCATTTCCAATAACCCTGTCCCTGTTTTCAATAAGGTGACAGAGCAATACAGAGTGTTATATTCGTCTTTGAGGAATTTTGTTGGTTTTCTCCAGTGCCTCTTTCCAGCTGTATTGAGTTTTCCATGTGTGAATTATATAAATAACAGCTTTGTCTCATGTTATCTGGAATTAGTAAAATTACTTTTTGTGAATATTTTACAATAACATTTTGAGTACTTTAGTTGTTAGTGATTTTGACATGTGAAAAATGGTATTTGTCATTTTTAGCATGTGGAAGCAGTATTGATGTATGGCTAAATAGCAAGCTGTTGTTATTTACCATTTGTTATCAGTCTTAAAAACCATGCATTACCCAATGTGTTTCTGCTTCACTGGGATATTTCCATTGTACAAACAGTGTGAAGAATTTACACCCAAAGGCCTGATTCTTCTGTGCTGATTTTCAAAGTCATACTTACTCCCTTTTCAGTATGGTGGGTCTGGTATTGACAGATATTAACAATCCTGTAACTAGGTTAAAATTTTAATAAAAAACTACCACATGCAAAAGTCACCCTGCTGTTCAAGTGTGTGAGGATAACCAGAGCTGATCTAGCTTGGTTCTGATACCAGGTACATTTAGGAGTAGTTTTTGTGTGTGGCATGTCCATGTCCATGTGGCATGTCCATGATTGAAAATAAAAATGCAGTCAGTAAAAACTACCAAAAGTGATGGCCAAACACAGCATAGGCCAACCCAGTGCTCATGCAAGAGTACTGAATTCCCCATCTACTCATCCCAAAAATATTTTTGGCATTGTTTCCCTCAACTGGCACAGTCTCTTCCAGGTGGAGGGTTCATCCTTGCAAGGATCAATGATGGGCCTTATTCTGTCTGTAACAGATCTTTGCTTCCCATTCAGCAAGATTAATGGGCAAAGACTGCCAGTGGTCTGTGAGATCACAGCAGGGTTGCTGGTTTCAAGTACTCAACACAAAACTTCAACAATGACTAAAGAGAAAAGGTACAAGATAATTTTATTGTACTGATGTTCTGATAATTATTACTCTCAAACTCCCACCCAACTAGTTTCTCTCATAGTTCATAGACAAAAATAAACAGAAACTTGTTTGGTCTTTCTTTGCATACATAGAGCCATAATAGGATTAGTAGAACACCAGCAGGGCAGCATAGGGCTGATCTGATGGTCTATATAGCTATCCCACACTACCTAGACCCTGGCTAGAAAAAGGAAGTATATTTGGAAGAAGCCAAGACATCAAAGCATGTTCCCCAAATAAGCAATCATTAGGCATGGTCTTAAGATAAGGGCCTACATTGCTCATTTTTTTCCTGTTGAAAGAATAGCAAGGAATAACTCAAGTCAGAGACCTTGTTCAACAACTAAAACACCTGAGTTTGGCTAAGCATAAAAGATGTCCACCTCTGAATTACTTTCACAGTGTGCACAGAAAACCAAAGGAGTGAAGGACCTGTGCCAGCAAGGGGAATAAAATGGTTTTTTTACCCTTGCAGTGCAAATACAGTGACTGAAGAACAGAGACAGATTCTTGTCTTAATATTCTGGGCTTGGTTTTGGTGAAGCACTCTGCCAGTGTGTGTGAACCCTTGGCAGACCATGATCCTCGTACTGGCGGGAGCCAAATGCACACTGGACCTCACATGTGGGGTGAGCACTGGGGCTGGGCAGGGAGGCAGGTGCTGGGTGCAGCCACAGGCAGGGGAGCAGAAGAGTCAGCAAGGAAAACAAACCATATTTCTCAAGATGTATCAAAAATACATCAAAATCCTATCAACATATCAATTCCCCCAGACAATTCAGGGGATTTCCTAATAGCTGTTTTGAACTTGGAAGACTGGTACTCATGGGTAAAAATTTAATATTAAGCATTAATAGTTATGATTTATTAATGTATTAATAAATTTTATTTATCAATATTATATGTATTACTATGGCTGCCTAAGTTTTTCTTTGATCATCCCTTTTTCCTACTGGATGGTTCATTTTCTTTCCTACGAAGAAAACACACTATTACATGAAAATATCACTCAATGCTAGAAGTCTGCTTTTCTGTTTCTGTGCTCCCAATGAGCTTCAGTTTCAGGTCCAATGTGGCAGTTCAAGGACAAAGTCCTTGGTTTCCCAATTCTGAAATGAAATATTTGTGTGTGTACTTTAAAATTTGCGCTCACAATTTATCAGAAAAAAATTAAACCCCATACAATTGTGCAATGCAGTTTGTAATAATATCATACTTTGCAGAAACTTTGTATTACTTGTATGTTTTTAAAGTTATGTGGAGTGGGGGACACCAGCATGTCTTATGTGGGCCACTTCACTAATTGGGTGTGCTGGATACCAAAGGGGACCATTTACATTTGCAGCTGCTGGTAGATATGCTAAAATTAGACTAAATAAAAAATAGCAGCTGCATGGGTAGAAATGAATGAAAGCTGATTCAGAGATGAGAGGCAGCTTGGGGGACTCAAGCATTGCAGCTAGATTTGACACAAAGGCTGGTCCAGTGTAAGATCCCCATGCCTACAAAGACACAATAGACCATAATGGTAAGCCAAAACTATGTTCAGATCAGCTCCATTGCTGGGGAAATCCTTTCACCACCCGGACTTCTTTTTCTTTTTCCTCTTTTTTTTTTTTTTCCTTAAACATGTGGTACAATGTCTCATTATGTAGGAACACACTTTCCTTTAACATGTCTGTCTTCTTCTATCCCCTCAGCCTCCCCCTCAGACTTTCCTTGGACAACCACACTCATTGTGGCCAATGCCAAAAAAAGCCCACTCTCTGCTTGTGTCCAGTCCCATACTCCGTGCGAACTACATGCCAAGACATTGAGAGAGTGCAGGATCTTTCTCAGCAGCCATGTCAGGCTGGTTTTTTTTTATAGGATTCCCTTTCAAAATGCTAGTGCAATGGAACTTCATGACCTCTTCTACCAGCAGCTCCATCTTGCATTGCCCCATGCATTATATTCAGATAAAAGGATATATTGTGGGATTTAAGGCTCAGTCCGTTACAGGGAGGAGGGCACAGAACGGGCACAGGCTGTGCTTTCTGAACAGTCAAACTGGATTTTCTCTGGATAGAAACACAAAAATTCTAACTGGTTTTTAAAGGAAATCTCAGCAAAATTACTTCCAGCCACATTTGATTAAAAGGACTCCCTCTTGTCAGGAAGAGTGGGACTGTGTTCAGTTGTATTGCCATGACTGTTGTTCATGGCAATACAATATTATATGGGTTGTACAGGATTCCAGTGTGGTGCTTTGCAGAAATTAATGTGACAGCACAGAGTCAGTGAAGACCTTCATGTCAGGCTGTTGACTCCCTGCTGCTCTGGTTTCCAGTAAGGTTTTTTAACTTGGACTTCTCACAAGCACAGTGCACTGGTAGCAGTCCTGCATGCCCTCAGCACTCCTGAAGTGTAACGCTGATCTTTATCCCCAGGTACCAGAGAGCACATGCACAAAAGCAGTCTGATGTCAACTCTCAGGCAACTTCACCTCCACACTTGTGCAAAGTGGTAGAGAGTCTTCACCACCTTGTGAGGGCTCAGCTATCCTCTTCACTTCACCTCCTCTCTGCTTCCACTGCCAGGTCCTACTGGGACATTGCCTGGCAGCCACATCACCTCTGCTAGACTGCTCCAGCAACAGCTCTTACCATTTGGCTCATGCAGGATTGCTGACTACAGACAAGCACCTAATTCCTGCTTGAAACAAAAGGATCCAAAAGCAAGCCAGAGGTTACCAACAAGATGCATTCACCTTCAAACAGGATTTCTGAGCAGATCCTTCCCTCACGTTCCTCTGCACATCCACTCCTTGCCTCAGAGTAATTTCCAGCAGAGCCTTGCAGCTGCCTGGCAGTCACTCTGCCTCTGCAGTGCAGCTAGGTCCCCAGATTAAATTCAGAGCCTTATAGGACAAATTGAGTTCTCCTATTGGTAAAGGGCCCACATCCATAGCTGAGGGAGCAAGACTTGGATTTCCAACCTCCTCCTTCTATGTGAAAATCCTGATTTGAGAGTCATCTCCTAAACTCTACAGACTCACCTTCACTCTTAAATAAAATTCTTGGATTTAATCTTGTTTTCAATTTTTGGGTCCAAATTCAGCCAGGATGTAGGACAAAGTTTTACTGCCCTCCATACTTTGGTGCTTGTGCCACTCCTTGGGTAAACAGGAAACATACAATAAACCTCCTTGGACTGAAGATGCAGATGAGCCCATATCTCGTATTTGAGGAACTATTAAATTAGAGAAGGAACAATTACTGGCTGCATAGAGAAGGGGCTACCCAATGTACATCAGATCTGGACACATAATGGGTAGAGTTTGATGTAACTTGAGAGGGTTCTGCCAAAAACCAGAGGCAACTGTATTTATGAAGAGGAACTTTTAAAACTGCAATTTTGTTATGAGGCATCACAATTCCACTTAAGCCTTCCTTTAGACAAGTCTTTTCCTTGCTGAGGCTTAAGTGTCCTGTTTAATGGTCAATGACCTTGGATGCCAAAGCACAAGACAGAGTGGGGGCCCTGAGAGCTCTCCCTCTTGGCCAGTTGTAAGCTGTGCTGCAAACCTGTTTGGTAGCCCTTGTGTGAATGGGGCCTTTGTTAGCAACTGATGAGTAGGATGTTCAGAGAACTTGGGAAAGTATGCTTGGCAAGTAAACTCACCTAACTAATAATAAAAATACTCTTCAAATTTGCCAGGCTTCTTTGCCTCAGGCGAGAACAATAAAGTCAATGAATTATTTAATGTGAGGAAATAACAAGAGAGGGAAGAAAACAAGAATACTGTTCCCTGATGCCGTTTTGGAATTTCTCTTGTGCCGATCCTGTTCTGGATTGACAATAAAAGCCTTTGGCATTCATCCTGCAGAGAAATCAAGAAGGATAACAGATAAGTAATTGATTCTGTTGAGCATTATAGTGCACCTAAACATAGGGATGGACTTTCTGATCTAAGGCATTTTTCTTTTGTAGCTGGGGTGATCCTCTATCTGGCAGGCACATGTTTGATTTTGAATGTCTTAACAAGCCAGAGTACTTTCATGGGAACACTCACAATGACATGGAGAGCTGTTTTAAACTGCAATCCTTCTCCACAAGAGGCCCAGAGCAGGCACTAATTAATATGATGGGTGTAGCACATACCTGCCTCTGGTGGGAAAGAGCTGAGCCTGAGAACTGCATCTCTGCGTATCCAACAAATACATTCTCTTCCCTGTAAAGCCAGAAGGCAGAAAATAATTTTAACTCTTGAGAAGAGGCCTAATATCTGTACATAAGGCAGGAACTTGATTTAGAAATTGTCCTTCTTGTGACCTGGACAACAGTTCCACCATTTTCCCATCACTTTTCACTGTCAACTCTCAATTTAAGACACAGCAGCCGTGAGCATTTTCAGGAGGCAGACACATACTAAGAGTTTGCAGATTAAAGTGAGCACTAAACTTGTTAGGTACTAATCTTATGTTTTGGGAAGACTTCTTTAATTCTTGAGTTCTGCATCTTAAATGACTCCTTATATAACTTGCTAGGTATTTTGTTTCTTTTCCTAGATAGTATATTGGTAATCTTGGCTCAAATGTGACAGATTTCTAGGTAGTAGTTTCTGTTATTCTGCAATTCCTAGTTAAATACCAATGGACTTTTTTCCTTCTAGTAGCAAAGAAATAGACAATTGAGAGAGATTGTTAGCTAGGCCTACTTTTGATTGTGGTAAAAGAATCGCAAAGATGAACTTTGCTTTTCTTTTTCTTATTCTATAAGCTGTTCACTGGGATGTGGGAGGAATGGCATTTTCTGCAATGCCTAGTAGTGCACTATCATGCCAGGCTGTTACAATGTGGAGTAAGAGCGCACTGCTCCATGCTGGAAAATGCCATGGACTGGTTCCTGTGTTGGTGGTTATTTCTGAGATTAAAGATCTCATCAACACTTAAGTCTGGGCAGTGCTGAAGGTGGAAGAGCAGAAGATGCAATGGGACATTGCAATGGCCAGAGTCTCACGGTACAGCAGTCACACTGCTAAGCATCCTAAATCTACCACAAGTTTCCAGTCTCTTGGGGCAACTTCATCAGAATATCATTTTAAACCACAGAAATATGGTCTCTAAATGGGAAAATACAGACTTGATGTGTGATATAGAGTAAAGCACGCCTCCACACTTTGCAGAGTCAAGCCCCACTTCAGATGCAGCAATTTTTACAGAATCACAGATTTTCAGAATCACCAAATTAACTAGGTTGGAAAAGACCTTTGGAATTGTCAAGTCCAACCTATGACCTAACACCACCTTCTCAACTAAACCATGACACTGACTCCCATGTCCAGCCTTTTTTTGAACAATTCTAGGAACAGTGGTTCTACCACCTCCATACGAAGATGATTTCAGTGCCCAACCACTCTGTTTGAGAAGAATGTTTTCCTAATGTCTAACCTAAACTTCCCCTGGTGCACCTTAACTCTGTGTCCTTTCATCCTGTCACTGGTTGCCTAGGAGAAGAGACTGTGCCCCACCATGCCTTCCACTTGGCTACAGCTTCCTTTCAGGTAATTGTAGAGTATGACAGCCTCCCCTGAGCCTCCTTTTTTCCAGGCTAAACATCTCCAGGTCCCTTCCTGAAGAATAAGCCATTCTTCACAGGGCTTGTGTTCCAGGCTCTTCACAAGCCTTGTTGCCCTCTTTTTTTTTCAGTGGCTTCCTGGGTTGAAGCAAAATTCACACTGTTCTCTCCAGATCCATATGAGAGACATGGTTTCTCCATCATATTAGAGCTTCAGGTGTGGGTTCACTGAAGTAAGACCTCTGCTCTCTATGTCTTTTACTGACTGCTGTTCACAGTTTCTCTCATCCTATTGTGTCTCCCAAGGCTGTATACATGCCCAGCAGCTGGGCAGGATGTCAGCACCCCACATGACAGTCACTGTACGACCCTCCTTCCTTGCAGGTACAGTGAACAAGACAGACAGTCTGTCTTCCGTGGGGGACGACATTGCACACTGCAGGTGGGAGCTCTGCTGTGGAGTGGACAAGAGGTAACACTGAAGGCTGGGTGCTGGAGCCCTGAAAAATATGGGGCTGTAGTTTGTAATCCCAAGGAAAAATTTGGCCATAAGTACAATGCAGTGGAAAGCCTGGTCTGGAAGTGCCTATCCTCCCCACCTCTCCCTCCTGCTAGGATGGGAGGATGTCCGGTGCCAGCAGTAACATTCCAGTAAAGCCGCAGCTGGTGCTTCCATGCACAGGGCAAGCTGCAAGTTCCTCAGCTCTGTGATCACCATCAATAATGCATTCACAGTAGAGGACAGGACGGAAGAGTCAGTCAGCTAACAGTGCTCTCAGGCTGCTCAATGGCACCACTGTCTCCCGGCTCACCGACCAGGCTGTGCATGTGCAGAGGGCTGCACGCTCCCTGGGAGGATACATCAGTAGGGCTGGCAGGTTGTGTTCTAATCTCAAGGCAGGCTCAGCCCTGGCTGTCAAATTTGCTTAGAATGAAGGAAATCGTGTTTTTTCCTGCCTTTCCCTCCTGCCCCTTACTTAAATAACCTCTTCTGTTAAGGAAGAGGCCCAGATGGCAAGCAGCCTGCAGCTGTGCTGCCCGGGGAATAGTGCAAGGAAGCAAGTCTCACACAGCAGGAATAGCTCATGGACTTGTTGGAGCTTGTGCAGAGCAGGACTCCTTTAATCACCCTTCCTAAGGTAAACTGCATACTTTCATTCAGCTTCATTTTTTGTGTTCCCCATTTTCCCCTCCCATTTTGTGCAATTAATTCAGGTCAGGTACTTGTGCAAGGCTTTTCACACTCAGGGATTCCATTCACACACAGGGAATAATATCAGGCATTTTCCTCTCCCCACCATGCCTTCACAGAGTCCTTCTAGACCATGTGCTACCTGATGATCAGTTCAAATCTAGACACTTAGCCCTCAAAATCTGCTGAACCTCTACTTCATGTGGATATTCCTTAACTCCAATATTAACTTCACCCCACAACAAGGGGACTATTCACATGAGTCAAGGTGCAGGAGATACACCTTCATCCTTTTCTATCCCTTTCCTACTTCTGGCACAGGTATACATAGTGTTCAGTTCATAGCCTAAAGCTTGTCTTTCTTTTGTTTCTCTGTTCTCAGATGTCTAAAGTCTTTATTTAGAAACAGAGAAGGGAGGGCACAAAAGGCTTGCAGTGCTTGTTGATGTTGTGTTGAGGGTGCCCTGAACAGCAGCCACAGTTGCAGAGTAGCTGGGCAGATGTGAGTGAAGGAATCAAATCTTCCTCTAGGCTGCTAATGTAAGTGTGATCAGATGGAAAAGATTGAAGTACAATGGCATCATTTTATGACATCGTGATTTACAAAGGTCTTCTTGCCAGGGGACAAGATGGGATTTATCAGAAATTCGCTAGCTAAAGACATGTAACTCATAGTATTGTTTTGGACACGTTTTTGGTCTGTTTCCATAAGGGAAGATGGGTCATAAAATGTAATAGGTTTGATGCTGTTTCAGGGAAGCTGTTTCAGTACATGAGGATAGTACAGGTGAGGGTATCACTCACTGAGTAGCAGATCTCCTATCTTTGCTTCTCATGGTCATGGGCCACAAGCTCAGCAATGGTGCCAAGGCAGAATATGTACAATGCAAGCTGGGGCATTGCTCAAAGGGGACAAAACTAATATGCTTATCATGTATCCTGGTTTTCAGAAGTTTAAGGTTTTGCTGAGATGAGTACTCTAAAGTGCATAATCTTGGCATTGCATTAATGCAGCTCTCTGCCAGCAAATTCCATAGCATTTAAAAGAAGCAATTTTCTCCTTAATATGCATTAAAGAATCTGTCATTACTTCCTGGTTGTGCAGGTGGCATGATTTTCTCTTGGTGGCATGATTTTGTGCCTAGCTGTAGGTAAAGGACCTGCTGAAGTTCTGTGGAAATATTCCAGTTTTGCCTTGTACTTTACAGGACTGAAACAAATTATATTTACAGGGCACAGCTGCTGACAGAACTGAATAAGACATACATAGGGTTATAAACAAAACCCCATTAGAACCCTGTTCTTGCTGGTCACAGTACCTCTCATATAATAAGACATAGATCTCTCCCTCTCTTTAGTTCTTCCCCTTCCTTTAGTTCTTCCTCTAACACCTCTTGCAATGCATATCCATGCCATAATGTTCACTTTGACTCCTCTGTAAGACATTAACCAGTATGCTTGCTTGCTTTTGCTTATATGTGTATAAATGGCAACTGGAGATAAACAGTCCTTTGTTTTCTTTGGCTAAGCTGTACACTGAGCCAAATACTCTTCTCCTCCATCTCCAGACAAGTTTTCCCAGTCATATCCAGTCTGTCTACTGCCCCTTCACTGCAGGACAGCATGTCTTCCTCCCTGTGCCAGTGCTGCCATTCCCTGGCTCCCCACTACCTGGAGATGCTGCCTATCTTACTTTCATATTTCCTGCTTATCCAGACTTGAAATTTGTGTTACTGTAATTCATCACATTATTCCAGTGTTTTTAAGATTTAAGTCTGTATGCCTAACATCCTTCCCCCAAGATTCTGCCTCTAATAATTAAGACAAGAAAGAGGGATTTTGACTCCAACCAGTCATGTCTCTTCTGATCTCAACACAGAGAGACCTGCACAAGGGTAAAGGTTTCAGCCTGCTTGCATTTCCCCTGCTTGCATGTGGAAGCCTGGTGTGGGTTCAGGAGGGGACATGTGTGGCTATTCCCTCTGTCCTTGCTGGGACAGAGTTCCCATCAGCGGTCTATAGATGTTGACAACTTGGTAATTCTGTGAGCTATAAAACTGGCTGGTCTTGTTTGACTCTAAAACTTTGATCTAGAAACTCCCCTTGGGACCCATGAAAACATAGCAAACTCTACATTTAAATGGGAATTTTGCAGCCAAAAATATGGATAATCCAAGGATCAACAAATTAACAAACACTGTGATGCAGTTCAGTTTTGTAAACACAGTGGCTGCAGCTAAGCTCCCATGAAAAGCCACAAGGCTGTGAAAACTGAAATGTTTATTCTTACATTACATTCAAGGACACTAGTAAAAATAAAATAAAGTAAATAGATCCTGAGACCAGAGGATTCCCAAGTATCAACTAGGGAGAATGTCTGAAATGGGAAAGAGAAAGAAATAAGGGTCAGTTATTGAAGCTGTTTTCATTTATTATATTTCCCCTACTGCTGCTTGTCAGGACATCCAAACCACATGTTTCAAGGAAGACATTTATGCTGGAAAACCTCGAACATACCGCTGTATGTTTAAAGGAAAGACCTGTTGTCCAGCACGCTTTTTCCTTAGTCGTGCTGGCTGCAAAGGAGACGGGTTGTGCTGATGATGGATTTTTCCCTTGTAAGGTGCTCTATTGATTTCTTGCAATGTATTTACTGGATGAATCGCACACAGAAGTGCTAAGGGGACCATGGAGTTTCCCTTGCAGACATGCAGCCACTTCTTTATGTAATCCTTAATTAGGCAAACATGCCCAGGTATTGGGCAATACCCAGGCAGCCAGTATGTATAAATATACAAAGACAGCTGGAAGGTGGCCACTGTGACACCCACCCACAAGGGGCTGGAAGGAGTATCCCTGGAACTACAGGCCTGCAGCCTGACCTCACTGCTTGGAAAGATAGTGGAACACATCATCTTAAATGTGATCACACAGCACACACAGGACAACAAAGGGGACAGACTCAGGCAGTACAGGTTTAGGAAAGTAGGTCCTACCTGACCAACGTGATCTCCTTTAATACCAGGTGATGCTCCTAGTGGATGAAGGTAAGGCTGTGCATATAGCCTACTGTACTTCACCAAAGGCTTTAATATTGTCTCCAGTGGCATTCACCTAGAAAATGTGACAAGTCATGTCTTGGACAGGTGCACCCTTTCTTGGGTAAACACTGCCTGGATGGTTGGGCACAGAGAATGGTGGTGAGCAGTGCCACATCCAGTTGGCAGCTGGTCCAATGGTGCTCCCCAGGGCTCAGTATTGGGCCCAGTACTGCTCCATCCCTTTATTAATGACCTGGATGAAGGCACTGAGTGCAGCCTCAGTAACTTGGAGTATACCACTAAGTTAGGTGTGGTGTTGATCTGCTAGAGGGCAGGAGGGCTTAGCAGAGGGATCTGGACAGGCTGGAATGATGGGCTGAGGCCAGTGGGGTGAGGTTGAGAACCAAATGCTAGGCCTTGCCATTAGATCACAAAACCCCCAAGCAGTGCTACATGCTGGGACAGAGTGGCTGGAAAGCTGCCCAGTGGAAAAGGACCTGGGGGTGCTGCTGACAGCAGCTGAACATGAGCCAGGGTGGGCCCAGGTGGCCAAGAAGGCCAATGGCATCCTGGCCTGGATCAGCCATGGTGTGGCCAGCAGGGCCAGGGCAGGGATTGTCCCCTGTACTGGGCACTGCTGAGGCCACAGCTCCAGTGCTGTGTCCAGTGCTGGGCCCTCAGTGCAAGAGAGACACTGAGGAGCTGGAGAGAGTGCAGAGAAGGGCAGTGGAGCTGGGGCAGGGTCTGGAGCACAAGTGCTGTGAGGAGCAGCTGAGGGAGCTGGGGGTGTTTATCCTGGAGAAAAGGAGGCTCAGGGGTGAGCTTGTCACTCTCTACAACTGCCTGAAAGGAGGCTGTGGCCACGTGGGGGTCAGCCCCTTCTCTCAGGTAACAAGTGAAAGTGACAGAACAAGAATACAAACCCTCAAGCTGTACATCAGGAGGCAATTCTTCGTGGAAAAGATTATCAAACATTGGAATGTAGGTGGTGGAGTGACTATCTCTGGAGGTGTTCGGCAAATGACTGAATGTGGCACTTGGTGCTACGGCCTAATTGACAAGGTGGTGATCAGTCAAAGGTTGGACACTGTGATCTCAGATTCCTTTTCCAGCCTAAATGATTCTGTTTTTCTGTGATATTCTGGCATCCCTTTAGGCCACAGAGGACACAGCAGTATCCACTACCTTCATGTTCTGTTGTGAGAAAGAAGGGTAAGAAGTGCAGAGACAAGATTTCTGAGCAGCCTGGGCAATGATTCTAATGGCTCCACAAACTCTCTTGCTTTTCATTGGCTTGCACACTCTTATGCTCCCAATTTATAGGCATTTTGCAAATCCAGTGTAAACTTTCTCTAACCAAATATTTCATCTTCCCTACATTTTTTCTCAAAAGCATTCCACTTCCTTTCTTGACTCACATTCTGACTTTCTTGGTTTTAAAATCCATCACTTTAAGCTCTCCATACAGTGTCCATACAGTGTTGGAGAACCTGCCTCTTCAGGTGCTCCTTCATGCCACCTTCAGAAAGTTCCATTCTCCTGGCAAACCCTCCTGCCTTCTCATCCTCTATAATCCCTGTTTTTCTCATGACCTGAATTATTATCCCTGTAATTTGTCTTGTCTTTGTTTGACTTGTCTACCTTCTGTGGGAAGCAGTGTAGAGTGGAGAATGGGGCTTGCTCCGTCTCGAAGTTTGCTACTATCTGAGTGCTCTTCAAACAGCAATAAATCTTGTATCTGCCTCATTATGCCTCTGCTTCACAGTCTGCTCAGTCTGGATCTGATGGAAAAGCCCTCTGGCACGTTGGGATTGCAGAACAGGTCTCCCAGAAGCTCTGAGGGACCCACACTGGGTTTTACCTGTGAGCACATCTCTTTCAGTCTACCCTGAGGCCCAAGAACATGGCAGGTGTTCAAAGTGCCTGAGGGATGGTCTTTTTCTTTACTTAAAAATGGAGTGGAAGAAAGGACAAAAATTGGGGAAAATATTACTATAAATGGAGAGAATCCTATTCCCTGCTGGCAGGAGTATTTTGTGAGTCATGGTTATTTTCTTTTGAATACAGAGCTTCTCTGAGCTGATTAAGTGGAATTAACAACACACTCAGGAATCCTCACAGTTCCCTGTTTCTCTGATCCCTGTGGCTCTTTTTTTACCTCTCCTGCCTTTGGGAACACTTGAGGAATTTATTAATGAGGTCCAATTACTGAAAATTGTGGATTTATAGTCAACATTCTGGCTAATGCTGGAAAGGAGCTTTTAACTCCTTGGGAATTTAAAATAATTAACCCACCTTCCCAGGCATTGTTGCTCCCCTGAACACCCAGAATGAGAGCAGGCCAGTTATCCCTACCAGATGCATCACTAGTTGAGGCTCCCAAGAAGCAGGAGGTCACAGGCTCAAGATGCCTCTCAGCATACTCTACACTGGGGAGACCATGGGCAGGAAAGGGTTTCAATTAACTGTCCAATTATTGCCCAACATTGCATTTATTTGATCAAATTACTTGTACTATGTGCAAAGCAGGGGCTCCTGGGAATACTTGATGCTAATTCTGAATGAGGGATTGAGCTGAAAGGCACTCAGCAGGTCCTGGCACATCTTCTTGAGTTCAGAGGGACTCCTGCAGCAATGACTTAATTTTGGCCTTTTTCATCTTCTAGCTCTTTCCACAGACAATAAACTTTGAAAATGGACAGCTGTTGATAGCAGTGCTGAGAGTCCAAGATTGGCAAGAGATTTCTCCACAAGTAGAATGGAGTTGGTGTATAATGAAAGTCTTCTGCAAAACCAAAACCAATAAAACAAGGGCTAAGTTTAGGTATCTAGTTTTATATTGCTGAATAAAGGGAGCTGGTAATTGATTCCTAGTCTTAAGGACAGGTAAAGCAAAGTGAGTCACTCTATACCACCATCTAATTCTGCATGGGGTCCTAAAGACCAATCATAATTTTTAGTGTGTTGTAGGGATTTTTTAAACATGCTTGAAAATAAAGACTGCAGACTTTTCTTCAATTCATATAAACAGTGGGTTTATAGTATAAAATTTAGTACATGCATTGCATGGCCTTGGGTAGACCAGGTGGACAATGATGGTTCAATGTCTTTGGGAAAGTGTTGAAGGAATGAGAAACTATGTCTAATGAGAAATTATTCATGGTGCTTCCTGCCCCTAACCAAACTATTTCCCAAGGCTGGGTGTTGTATTGCATAAAGCTAGCTGTGGTCCTGTAAAGCAAAGCTGAGGGGTGAGCAAAGAAATGAGCTCTGCAGAACAGTGGCTATCCAGAGGATAAACTCCTCCACGGACCTCTTTCAGCACTATGGATGAGCATGTCTCTCTCACAGACCTTTTATGAGACCTCAGTTGTCTCATAAAAGCTTACAGTTGAGGCAGTAATAAGCTTCCTTTCCCCTCTCTACCCAAAGACTTAATTTCACAGAACTTGTAGGACTTTCTGGGTACATTCACTGTTTTGTCAAGATTGGTTCAAAGGTTACTGAGATAGGACTCAGATAGGAAGACAGCTTGAGAGAAGTGTGCTTTTAAGGATGGTATGAACACATACACCTTGCTTTGCTGAAAAATGGGGCTGAAGTCAGATCACATCAACTCCACTGTGTTTTACGGGAGACACTATAGTTTCTGAGCACTTCTGGCCCAGAAGAAAATTACGTCAGTGTATTCTATAGCTCAGAGAGAATATAAAGCTCTACACTTGAAGATTTTCTTCATTCTTGTCTGTCAGCTGAGGCTGCACACTAACTTTTAGTATTCTACTAGCCCAGAACTGGGGATATAGTTATTCCATATTTCAAAAGGGAAAATAGTCCCTTTCATTGCCTGCCTTATGAGGTATGCCAAAAGTTGTCCCACTCCCAAGCACCCAGTCAAATTCTAGGCAGTTCCATCAGCAATCTGCAGAAATTTGGTGCTCCTTAGTAGGTATTTATAATTCTGCTTTCCTTGGTGAGAAGCTTCAGTTGAAAAGCATAGCACCAACAAAGTCTGAAGAGGCTAATGTAGCCTCAGAATGTCTGTCATTGTCCGGCACCACCTGCAATGACAGTGACAAATACATGATTCCTCTCCAAATACGGCAAGGAGCTCAAAGCCCTCCACACCAAGCAGACCAGACTTGAACAAATAGATAATTCTCAATCTGGCTTTGTAGTCAAGATTCCAGTTATTGTCACAACTCAAGGAGAATTGTGGAGTTGGAGTACGGGCACCAGTGGCATCGGGCCTCGTGCCACATCATACAAGGGAAGCTCTACCTTGGGCTCTCCAACTGCTTGTCAGTGAACCACTGTTTTTCTAGGACAAGAAGGAGTAGCCTGGTGATGAGGTACTAACATCTGTGGCCCTGTGCAGTTTGAAAAGCTCATAAGGCTGCACACACTTTCAGCTAGATAAGGCCCTTTGATATTTGTGGGATTATTAGTTATTGAGAATTATGTCTGCAGACAGGGTAGAATATAGCCTTTAGTTTACATCACTCATTGTGTGAGTCACTATATTGAATAGCACGTTTCCTGTATTTGGTGGGATGACCCAATACACTGCACTTCCATCCAGAATGGCATTCTATTTAAACACCACTAGCCTTCCTTTTCTACTGTGAAGCCCCAAAACATAAGCTTCATTGTCCTACAAATTTATTATGTTTGCATTTTTATTTTTTGCATAATCAGTTGCAGGACCTGAAATATTAAGCCAGATCAACCATATGCTGGCTGATAGCATCTAGATTATACCAAGTTTGTATGTGTCCTAATGAAAGATGTGTTAATTGATAGAGGAGGATTCCAGCGGTTGGCTAGATTAAAACAAACAGAAAGAGCGTTTAATGTCAAGAATTTATGCCATTCCACTGGAACCAGTGAGACTATTCAGGTTCTTATAGCTGAGGACATGCATATTTGTTGGCATGGTTGCTATACTATTGTTCTTGCAAGGAAAGAGTAGTGATCCATCATCATCAAGTGTAACAGGGTGCTAGGGGCTACTTTCATTAGAAGGAACAGCAAAATTCACATTGATTTCAATGGAAGCAGGGCAGGCTGTGACACAGAAGTAGTAAGCTTGTGTAAACAAAAGTTACAGAAAATGTTCCTCATTACAAGTATTTATGATGACTGTGGAGCCTGAGAGTCTTTTGGGTGTGGAGCCTCTGAAGTAAAGCAATTATTAGTTCACCTTTCTCCAGTGTAATTAAGGCTAAGGCACATCAACAACACACTAATTCTGAGTATGTAGTGCTGACTTCTAAAAGTGATATTACCTCAAGTCAGAGGTTACTGAGAAAGCACAAATTGCATTAAAACACATTTCCACCTCTATACATTTATTTATTGACTTTCTGCTACAGTGAAATTAGTTTTAGTTTTGCTGCTCTGGTGTTTCTAGAGCAGTCATTATTGTTTCCCCAGGATGGGGACCCTCAAGTTTATTCTAATATAGGTCTGAAACCCATTAAAAGTGTCATGTAGCTGGTCACACAATTAGGTGAAATTGCCTTTCCTATCTCATTTCTTACACACACCTCCATGTAGCTAGCAGACACCTTACTGCAGACTGGCTTCCAGTTGAAAATAAATGTTATAGTCAGTTCTGGGGGTTTATGCCATGAAGAAATACCAGTTCACAACACAAGGTTTAGATCAAAACCAACTCCACTAATTTTATTGAAAAGTAACTAGCTGATTTCTCTATGCCTCTATACCAAGTGGCAAAAAGCAGTGTGACTAAATAAGGGATAAATAAACCAAGAATCATTTCAGACTGCAAATTCCAGAGAGATTTCAGCTCAGTATCCAAACCTGAGAGCATCATGGCTGCAGAGATTAATTCATAAAGCTGTTCATATGCATAATAAGTATTTTCCATTTATAAATTCCTGCATCATATTTCACAATTAGATCCTCAAATTCAAAATCTATGTAAGACTTATCTCTCATATTTAGTACAAATTATTGCCTTGGATCCTAGCTATGTCTTTGATCCAGACTTAGAGGAGAAATCTGATGAAAGTACAATAAACAGAGAAAACCCAACAATATTTTTCAAAAGTACAATAAATTTAGAAAAATTATCTAGCAACAGTTACACTTCTATTCCAAGTGTCTCCTCATTCTCTTTTAACAGAAAATATGAATGGTTGCAATAGTAATGCATTTACTCATTAAATTTTATGATTTGGAATTGAGGGTATTGCAACTAGCCAGGCTTTTAATGATTTTGCTATTGTTTTTAATGCTTTTAATGTTTTTGAATCCTTCAAGCTTTAGACTTTGGGATATTGCATTGAGACAACTTCTGTTTTGTAAACAAATACATTGTTTTGTTCTTCACTTGAACTAAATGTTTAGTTTTTCCAGCATCACTTTTCTTTATTATGGTACTTTGTATGCCTTTTACTTATTGTGATGGAAGGACCAGAATAGCAGCAATTTGGAAGGTTTTTTAAAGTCTAATTGCTAGTATGTTTTATAAAATATATTGAGATGCTAACTACTGTGTTCTGAATAGATGCACTATTTCACTCAAGTGGTACAAATGTGACTGAGAAAATATCCCACTAAAATCTTTACTTAGTGCTTTTCAAGGATCACTATGATATCTGGTTTTAAAATCCTTACATCTATTCATTCTAATTAAAATTACCTCATTTTTTGCTAGCTAATCAATTTATTACTATACCACTTCAGTGTGATTGAGAGACTACTAGTTGGTTTGACCATGTGGTTTCTAACAAGATTTTAATTTATTACACCAACTTGTATAGCAGTGCCTGTAAGGTTTTACAGCAGCTCTCAATCTTTAAACCTGAGACGGAAGTGTAGGAGAAATAAGAATCCTACCAGACAAGGATTAAAGATTCTAATTCCCCAAGGGTTGATATGAACATTTTTAAATCTAATTTTTTACTGTTCTGAATTTCTCAATTCTAGTTTTGAATTTATGCCTCCTAGGTGTTGTGAAATTTATTTATATTGTGGTCAATACTGTCTGAAAGATATAGCTGCTGCTTAAACAAACTGCTTATGTTACTTAGAGTTGCAAAGCATATCACACAGTGAAAGAAGGCCATGCACTCAGAGCACAATGGGCAACTTGCCAGCTGCTTTAACAGCACTTTATTTACAGATATGCTATAATCTAGAACTTTACCATTTAATAACAATATGGGATCAAAACAATTTTTTGAGATTACGGGTTTTTCATAAGAGGACTGTAAAGTCTCATCTGTCTCATATTAAAGGCTTAGATTTTTTTTCCTGTTTCTCACTTCAGAGTAATTCTGTCCTAGAGCATTGGCTTCAGGTTGAATCAGGTTATGTGATTTGCTAATCTTCTGCAACACAGTTTTGGTGATCTACAAAGTAGGGTCAATTATCCTGAAAATAAAGGATATCTTCTTGCAGAGACAGAAAAATAAGAATACAGACAACAAACTTTGCTGCACTTTTTTGGCCCAGGGTCCTTCCACGTGAGAAAGGCTGAATTACGTCTTGTGCTTGTGTCTGCCTGTGATGTTACACTGCAATGTGTGTACTTGAAATTCATGAACAGACATGACCAGAAGAGCAGCCGTTAAATCTGAAAACGTTTTGTGCGAATCCTGCCTCAAACATCATAATCTGTTTGTTCATCTGATAATGGGAGAGGCTGCAACATTAAGGGAAAAGAGAGTTTTTATATACAAGTCTTGACTTGAACGCTGGCAGCTTTTTACAAACTTAGTGTAATATAAAACTTATTCCTAGTTTTTGTGAGCGTGAGATGTTCTGGAGTTTGCAGAATACATAGCATGCCAAGTGTGTCTTTCTCTTCCTTTCCTCTCAAACTCTCTTCCCCACAGCACATGTGGGCTTTTCATGAATACTGTGACAATTTCCTTGGATGGCCTTCAACAAGTTGCTGGGAAGGGCTGTCCTTGAGTCCCTGAGTTCTGGATTAGGAGCTAAATCATCTCACCTCCATGAACAAAAAGGAAGATAAAAAAACTTCTTCTCCTCTCCCACTTTATTTTAAATTGTTTTCCAGAGCAGGGCCTGATTTCAAAGCAGATATGTCAACACTGAAATTATGGTGTATTTTTATATTTTATATTTTTTTTGTAAAATATAATAGCCCAAGTGAGTGTCATGATACTGCAGAAGATTATAATACCTCAGTACTTAAACTTCTGGAACTCTACACATGGCTGAGATATCACTAAGATAAATAAACCCTATGTTTTTTGTACAGTGTCACATCCTTTATTTTAAAGTAAGATGGTTCCATTATAGTGTATGTTGTAAGACTGTCTTGCTCTTTTGTTAACAGAAGTGCTTAATTTTATAAAAGAAAAGGATGAAAGGACACACAGAATAAATAAATCTGCTTTCTTTGTGTGCCTCTGTTAAGTGTCTGTTTCCCAGGTGGTACTTGGCAATACTGAAGGTTTATTATGACTGGGTTTTGTAACAGCAATCATACCCCAGATATGATTTTTTACCCCAGGTAAAAATACTCAGACATGACTCACCAAAAGAAGATATCTTTGCATTCCTACGGTTAATTCTGTATGTTGCATATTAATAGGAATTGTGGACAAATACTTCTGTGCTCACCATCTTTCATTGTGAAGCAGAGATTCTAAACCATGCAAGCTCCTCCTTCTGTGCACCATCTTTCATTGTGAAGCAGAGATTCTAAACCATGCAAGCAACAGGTTTTGCTGTTTGCTTGCATAGCCTGTCAGAGTTTAGACGTGCAAAGCATTTTTTCTTGTTACCCAATCTTCTTGCCTAACAATTAAAAGGGCTTCAGCTATACCATCATAATTATAATGTTGAGATAAACATTATGACTATTTTATGAATTAAGTAAAAAATTGAACAGAGTATAAAAATGAAGAATTTTTAAGGAAAACAGAGTACCACAGCTTTGGTGTCTGTCACCACTTTTCATTATGTGAGATATGTCTGAAGTCACCAGAGCCCGTGCCACCTTGTGTTTCTCTCCAAAGCAAAATGACCCTCTCTGGACTGTCTGATTAAGCAATCCAATGCCCAGAGTTTACATTTGCATAATTTCTGTGATACATATTTTAATCAAGAATTTTGAGCCATTTTCCATTTCCAGATTACTTGTCAGGGTCTTACATCTGTTTCATGACTCTGAATGCAGAATAATTTCAAGGCTTAGGTTCAGTTTAGATGGTACTGAAACCTCAGAGAAATCCTTGGGAGGGTTCAGCCCAAGAAGTGAGAAGACTGTGGTTTGTCCTACTCTTCTGAGATTGCTGCTTGCTTGATCACACCAAACCCAATTCAGGAAGGAAGATCCACTCTAGCCCCAACCCAACACAGCCCTGGGAAAGAAGGGGATGGAGGCCCTCAAAGGTGAAAGGAAGGGTGGGAGGCTTGACAGAGACTTCTGGTTCAGACCTGTGTCAAATAGTTTTTCATCATGACTACACAGGCCCAATAACTTATATAGTTTCCTTTGCCCACTCTTTGATTTCTATACTTGCATTTTGACACCTTTAGGTTGACTTTGAATACTGAGAAACTAGGGCTCTGGCTGGGTTTTCTGAGATTTTAAGTGTGACTTTGAGTAACCTGGAGTACTTTCATTTGCTGTTTGCTACTTCTTTTTTAGTCATGGTGAACTGAAAAATGTTGTTTTTTGAGTTTTAAAAAGCACAACAGTGTAAATTGGCTCAGAATCTGTTTCATCATAATGAAAGCATTTACATCACTGCAGAGCTTAATTTTCCTCCTTCTGCAGTGTTCTCAATGTGTGTTGGCCTTCCCAGGTTATTTTAATAAATGACTGTCAAAGTGGCTACAGGCATTTTGCTGCTGGAACAGAGTGTGGTTTTGCAAAGCAAACATCTGTGGGGCTTTCCAGATGCAGGAAGAGCATGGAAGTGGGTGTTATCTCTCAATGGGAAGGGAGGAATGTGGCTAGCAGCAGCAAATATACCAAAACATGTGAGTAAATATATCTATATTTTGCCATTTAGAACTCAATAAAATAAGGGATACAAGGTTAATGAAAAAAAAAAAAAAAAGAGAGAGAGAGAAAGAGAGAGAGTATAAAAAAATTTAATCTGCATGAAAGGGAATATTTTTCATGGCTTTATTTTTGCATGGCTGTTTTCCACAACCTAGGACTGTTCAAAGCACAAGCACAAGAAGGGAATTTCCCCAGGAACTTCCCACATTAACACAGCTGGAAATGTCAGGGGCAAACAAGGATTCATAGATGCTACAGAGATATTGTGAGAATCAGTCCTGGTTAGCAAAAGGAATTAAATTTTCCTTCTAGGACTAACTAAAAGAACTTCTGCCTTCCTTCTATCTTTCTTGACTGAGGTCATACTTTTACCGCTGTACCTTGGGTCACTTGGAGCATCAGCTGCCAATTTCATCTGTAGGAGCCTCCCTGCTACTGAACATGTGGTGGGTTTCAAACAGAGTCTGTCTTAAAGTCTTTGACAAATAATTAAGTTTAATATATATTTTCTCTTCGATTTCACTTGATGTGAAACTGCCTGAGAGATGTGTTTATATATTCACAGCACACATGAAAAGAGAACCAAAACAGGGCAGAAATGTATAGCTGAAGTAAAACATGTGTGAGGAACTTCTTGATGCTGGGCTGAAGATCAGACAAGCTTATAAAAAGGGCAGGGAATGCTCATTATGGACTGAGTCAGCCCAGCAGCTGTGAGGCTCCTCCCTCCCCACTTCAATGATTTTATTGTTCACCCAAGCCACTGGCAGGCAGTCAGGAGAAATCCTCTTGGCCCTGCATCTGCCCCTCTGCTGGATGCAATCAGGCCTGGACAACTTGGTGCTTCAGTTGCCTCAGTGAGGTCTTGCTTGATGTGACCTCTTCTGATGGATGCAAAGGCAGGGGACACCAGGGCTGCTGTGCAGACCTGACCCATGCACTATCCTGGAAATCACAGCTGAGCTTAAAACAAAATAAATAACAAATGCTCCCAGAGTGCTAGATGAATGCTGACTAGAACTGCAAGTTTCAGATGCTTAAATTAGATGTCCCTGTGGTTGCAGGCTCAGACTTTCCCCATACAGCTAATAATGGTTCAGACTGTTGGTGTGTTTTTCAGAATTTTTTTTTCAAATTTTCCCACTCAGGTTCGCTTTGGGCTTGGAATTCCCTGTAACTCTGCCACTCACTGCTCTATCAACTGCCAAATGCATTTCCACCAGCATAAAATCTGATAATTTTGAATTGCACTGTTTCCTGTCCTTGTTCCTTCTTTTAAAGGTTATTTTTAGGGAGAAAAATGTATCTGAAATGTCAGGAAAAAGACAACAATTTCCTTTCTCTTTTCTTTTTCACCATTGAGAAAGGATTTTTTGGTCATTGTGTCTGAGGCTCTAAGGTCAGCCCTAGTCCTCTCTGAAGCAGCTGGTTTTATCTGTGTGCTCTAGATAAAACCATAATGACACTGAAAGAATTCATGGTGCTGTGTTCCATGAAAAAAAAACAAACAAACAAATAAATAAATACATATATACTTACATAAGGAATTCTCAGCATTAAAAAGCCTTAAGACCCAAAACATGTTCAAAGAAGAGTCCTGCTCTGATCTGCACCTGCTGGTGTGAAATAAACTGAACTTTGGCTGCCAGCATCATAGAGGGTTCACCTATCTGGCAGCAGAGACAGCCAAGGGGGATTCAACCACAGAGAGGTTACTGCTTTGTCAGAGAAAATCCCAGCCTTGAGTGTATGCAATCATCTTTTCATAGTATGTTAAACAGCTTCTGGTCATTGGCAGGCTGGCTGATCACAAGTGTGAAAGAAGATCACTTCTTAACGTTTTGTCTGTCTGTCTGTCTCCACAGGGGTTCCCCCTCTGCCACGGTATCTGACTGCCTTTAATCTATAAATTTACACACAGGTGATGCACACCACTTTATTTTGCTTTCATCTTTAAAGTATTTCTGTAATATTTCAATTCTCACAAGGTTCTGGATGTTCATATCCTCTTGGTGTGAAGAGATAAACTCCTTGTTAAAGTTAAAAGAGCTAAAATTCTTGCTCTGAAAGGCAGAGGGACATCTGAACCTGGGGCAGAACTTAAAAACTCCTAGCTTGTCACTTTGAATCTCAGAAAGCAGATATTGTTTTCAACAGTGCAAGGAATCATAATGCACTGCCCTGGGTTAACGTGTCCTTCCCCTAACAAACTTCACAGTGTAGACAATTCACTGCAAACAGAGATCTGATATCTAGCAGTGTGTGTTAAAAATTTTCCTCTCCCCCCAGGAGTCTGCTGGGTTTACTGGGTTGCTAAATGATACAGCGCTCTCCCTCTCATGCTCTAAGGCCTCCCCTTTTGTCATATATATGCACAAAATGCAATGGAGCAGCAGTAACCAAGCTTATTTCGGTTTCATTAGAAGTCAGATCCTGAGTCCTTCTGGTTTTGAGTTAAATCTGTTGCACCAGCTCAGCATGTGTTTCTGGTTGAACTTAAGGGCGAGGCACCTCCGCTCTCACTGAGAAGTGCATTTCTGCTGGAGGCTGGGAGTGCTGCCTAATTGCTCTGCAGAGGAGGCGTATCCAGTGTGCTCACAATAACCTGCTGCAGATTCCCCCAGAGCCTAACTACAGCCGTAGTGCAGTACTACCAACTTTTGCAGGCAAGCAGGAGAAACAGGAAACTCAGGAAATCACCAGAGAGACCCACCAAGATTTTAGAGGTTATTTACAACACCAGGTAGAAATTCAAAATGTGAAAGAACATGTTAGCACAGCTTGAGCCAGAAAGCCTCAGGTTGGCGCTTTTGTGTGACTGTCTGACATGACTTCATGTAAATCTCATGTATATACAGCAATGGTACAGTCCTATGAAAGCCTCAGTTCACCTTTCTAAACAGCCCAGCAGAACACAATGGAACCATTTTAATCTGCACTGAGATTAAATCTGAGCACTCTAAATCAGACTTTTCCTTTCATTGAATGTAAACAATCAAATCTCACTGTGAAGCCCTTTCCTGCTTTACTCAGCAACAGGCTCTTGCATTTCACCTCTCCTTTATTTAGTGAAAATGCTCTCATTTAAAAGATGCTTTAAATAAAAGTGTTTCATATTCAACGGGCAGTATGTGAAAATCTGTTTTATCCTGGCACTATAGAGCTGGTGGAAATCTGACCTGAGCAACACTCAGAAAACCTTTTTAAAGAACCACGGTCAGATTATCTCCCTCACTCCTGTCTGAATCCAGAATGTATCTACTGATTTCTAATGAGCTGGTCCAGAGTTATGTAAGATAAGGATTTAAATGGAGAATTTGTTTTTTCAAGACTCTGTCTTTGCAGGTCCCACCCTTGCAGTGCTCTGCTCCAAAAAACTTGCTCTACCTCCTTCTACCTCAAGTACTTTTCCTCAAATATCTTCTTGCCCGCTTGGAAATGAGGTACATGAAAGTGCAGAAAAGCCTTCTCATTGCCAGCTGGTCTCCCAGGCCTCCACCAGGCACTGCCTGGGAGAGCCTCCAGTCTGCTTCTCTGGGAAGAAGCCTGAGCTGAGGATGGGTTCTCCTGCCCTTCCAGGGACACTTGCCAGATGAGTCAAGCACACCCAGGCACCAAAAGGCAGCTTTAACCCTCTGAGGCCAAATCAGGAGGTCAGCAAGAGGCCACTTGTGACATGACATCCCATGTGCACTGCCTAGCCCTGTTCTTCGGCAAGCATCTTTCTCTCTTCAAGGAATGTTAGGTAGTGTCAGTCATCTAAAAAATGCAGTTCACTTTCTAATGAAATCACAGAGAGGGACGGGAGACCAAGAAAAAAAGGAGAAACTGGTGGGGAAGCCCATCATTCTGGTCTGTAATAATTAAATGGTGTTTGAATTTATACATTGACAAAGCGTCATTTGCCCTCCCCCTCCACAGAGACTAATTTAAAACATATCACCGTTTTTGCAAAGGCATTCCTAATACTATTGTGCTGCAAATCCTGTCTGATCCAACCCTCAAATATTTATGTAAACTGAAATATGTCTGGAAAGAAGTCAAAAAAAATCCCCCAAATATGCCACACAATCTCATTCCCACATATCCCTCCCTCCTCATTTATATTCATGTTAAACCCTTTCCAACTAGTTTCCAACTGGTAGGTGGTGGTTGATGAGTGATAATTGCAGAGCCCATTTCTTTGATTGCATTGATGGCCAAACCTCTTGCCAAACAATTTAGTCTGGAATTTTCAGTAGTTGCAAAAAATATTTTGCAGCAACCTTTTTTTTTTTCCATTGGCAAATAGGTACATGTAGTTTGGAACTTTTTATTATTTGTTATTATTGATATGGTTTGGAAAGAAGTAACTTTTAAAAAACATTTAAGTTGAAGTCTTTCTGCTGTAGGCTACAGAGTATGCTTACACACCATATCCTACTTAGCTGACAGATTCCAGTAAAAGCAGGATAGACGTGTAAAATGCAGGCACTTGTAAAACCTTTCTGTACTATTTGCAAATTGCATGTCTCTCTGTTTGCAGTGTTATGGTTGACAGATGCTGCCAATTCACTTCTCTGGATCAGCAGTGCTGAGCAGTGCAAGGGATGCGTGTGAAATGTGCCACATTGTCAGCTGACTCCTGTACCTGACAGTCCCCCCAGAGGTGATGAAAGCCTGCAATTTCATTGACTTCAGTGGTGGAGAATGCTGCCAGGGCTGGAGAGGCAGGGTGTGACAGGCAGCTCCCCACTGAGGGGGTATGACAAGCTGTGTCTGTAGTGTGCAATTTCAAGAAAGCTGGCCACCCCTGCTCATAAAGCACCAGAATTATTTGTGCCTGAGCACTCAGTGTCTCGAGGCATAGGTCCATCTTGGCAAGACGGTGTTACTCCCTTTATAAAACCAATCCAGCACTTCTGCCTTATATGGGGGCCTTTTGAAGTGTACTTTTTCCCCATATGCAGCTATTTCAAACCCTTAATTTTGAAAGAAGATTGCATCAGCCACTGCTGTGCAAGGTCTGGATGACCCTGCCACGCTGAGCAGCTCCAGGGCAGCCATAAATTGAAGAAGCACAAAATCCCAAAGCCACAGAGGTGGCCACATCCTCCTGCTCTGCAGTGGAAGAGGAAAATGCAGGGCAGAAAACAGAGCCACCTCCATGATGCCCTAATGATGATGGAGTACTAGTGGTAGCCTCAGAATCATGACGGGAAAATACCTTTCCAAGTGGATTCTTTTTAAGAGTCAGATGTGCTGATCTGCTGTTACAGGAATATTTGCAAGCAAGAATGATATTAACTAAATGTGGAATCTGTATGACTTTGGGACATATTTTGGAGAAGGAAACTAAGTATGTCACCAGCTGGTTGTGCAGCAGCAAGAAGAAAAGGTGGTGGCTTACCCTATTTTTGTTTTTATTTAAGGGTTTGAATGCACAACATGAAGTCTGGTAGGACTACAAGCTGGACATCTGACACAATGGCAAATGTCCTTTCTTTCTGTCTTCTGTCTCCTTTCTTTCTGTCTTCAAAAGCAAAGCTCTGAGTGCATTCAGTTGTTCTGCATTCTCCCCCCTGACAGTTTGTATCGGTCCCTCACCCAGCTCTCTGAGGATGGGACATCCATGTAGTCAGGATGACCATTTCAGTTCTAAGAGATTGCCCACACAAGCCTCTCCCCAGTCCTCTTCTGCTGCCTGGTGGCCTCAGGTGGATGAGCGGGAATCTCATGTGGGAGAGGATCCTGACTCCCCAAAAACAGGTCTCAGAGAAAGATGCTGTCTTCAAGTTGGTTCCATGATGGCAAGTCAGTCCTAACAAAGCAGAGCATGTCTGTATTTGGATTACATTTTTTTCTCTCCTGCAAATATCCTAGTGAGTGTGATCCACCTGATTTCTTCTCCCACTTTTAACACAATATTTTGCAAGCATTTTTCACCTTTGAAGCCTCTCATTCCATGTCCTGGTGAATTGTTAAATGGGAATTGTACAGATATTCTATTTTTTCCAAAGACTGCATTATGAGGGAACGCTTTTAATCTCTCATGAAAAAGAAGGGTGCTTTATGTAAGAAGGGTTTATGTTTGTGTTAATTATTACACCATCTTGAAGATATTCTCTGCAGAGATCTTTACCTCTAAAATGTCACTGCATGGAAGATGAACAGTATTGAAATTTAAATTCCTGTCTTTTCTGTCAGTAGTTATTTCAACTGGACCTATTCTGTTGTTTCTCTAAAATAATACAGCAGTATAAAACTGCAGCTGGCCTCAGGGGAAGCCAATCAACTCCAGCCTGGTGAAATATTGGAAATTTCTGCATTTATCAAGGGAAAAATTTTGCACTTTGAATACAGTTAGGTAGAGCTAGTCAGCAAAAAGGGTTAGAAAGACATTGCTACATTAAGTATGTGTTGATCGTATTTGTCAATGCAGTCCCTAAATGGGATTCTGAGTCTGGGTGAGGTTAAAGGAATACGTGTGTCCATTATTTCTTCCAAGTGGGATTGGTATATCATGTATTTTTTAGACAGATAACATTTTAATCCTTATCTTTTGGCAGTAGATCTACATTGCTGGATGGGAGTAGGCAGATTTAAAAATAACAGCTCCTAATTTTAACCATTTTTAATTTTACAAAATTTGGTTGCCAGGTGTGTCTTCTCAGTTTTTTAAAGTTTTGGAATTATTCTGATATTCATCAACTAACTTAATAGAAATCATCTACTAAAGACTAGGCAGCTGGGAAACTAGTTAATGAAATTAAAAATCCTCTATATTTTCTTGTATTGGTATTCATCAAGTATGACTTTGTTATGTGCAACAAGGTTTATTTTCCAAAAATGACTCTTAGAAACTATAAAGAGATCATAGGCAACACATCTAGACTTCATTCTACCTCTGCAATTGTAGTTTTTATAGTGTTCATAAGTTCTAACACTTCTAAAGCTGAAGCAGGTTCACACCTCTAAGCAAGGGGCTGTAGTGATAAGTCCTACCCATCTGCTTTGAAAGTGCTCCCCTGCTCCAAAACACCTAATTGACACTCCTTTTAAAACTTATTCTTATTTGTTCTCTTATTTGCAGCCACCTTGATAATAGAATCAAAGTACTTCCATTATGTATATTACCAGATTATAGGATCTGAAATATTTAAAATCCCTTTCTATTTTAGAAAAAAGAAGATCTGTTCTTTGAAAGGGTCAAGGCCACTGAATTTAAAGAAGACAGCAGAAAGGCTAAATGAACAAAATGGAAAATTCCTGATTCCTCCCTACACACCCCACCCGCCACTCCCCGCAGGAACAAGATCACTTGCATCTGGTTCAAGAAATACTATTTTCATCTCTTTCTTAAAACAGTGGAAGATGCAAAGGTGCTGCATAGTTTTAATGGGAAGAAGAATCAATCAAGGGTTATTTGTTCAGCTTTCAGCTCACTTTACGAAGTCATAGAATGGCTGAAAGTGCCTTTAGAGGTCATCTAGTGCAACCCTCCTGTTCAAAGCAGAGTGAATTCAGGACTGTGTCCAGTCAGGTTTTAACACCTTCAGGCATAAGGGCTCCACAATCTCTTTGGGTAAGCTCTTCCAATGCTTGATTAACCTTAGTTTTAAATAGTTTTTTCCTATATTCAATTGGAATGTCTTGTATTTCAGTTTGTGTCCATTGCCTCTAATCACTGGATACCAGCGATAAGAGCCTAGTTCTTTGCTTTTTACTACATTTTTTCAAGTATTTACACACCTTGATATATTTCCCTGAGGCTTTTCTTCCACCAGCTGACCAGTCCCTGCTCTCTCTGCCTCTTCTTCTGTATCAGGTGTTCCTACTAGAGTCATCTTCACAGCCTTCACTGGACTCGTTCCAGTACGTCCTCATCTCTCTTGCACTGAACTGGGCACAGTCCTCCAGGTGTGTCTCACCAGTGCCCAGTAGTGTTGACAAGGCTCTTTCTAATGCAGTCTAAAGTTGGCTGTCTTTGCCACAAGGGCTCATTGCTGGATCATATTCAGCTCCTTATTCACCAGGATACCCAGATCTTTCTCTGTCAGTTACTTTCCAGGTGGTTGTCCTCCAGTCTGTATTGGTGCACAGGGTTTTTCCTCACCAGGTGCAGGACATTGCATATCCCCATTTCATGAGGTTGTCCTCAGCTGATTTGTCCAGTCTGCTCCACTGAGATCCACTGAATGTCAGCACAACTATGTGGTGTGTATCAACCACTCCTCTCAGCTGTTCACCATGTGCCAGCTTGCACACTCCCCAGTCTCACCTGTGACTAATGAAACTGTTAACCAGCATTAGTCAAGTACTATCTGCTGAGGACACCCACTAATGACTGGCCCTTGGTTACATTTTGTATTGCTGAGGGCAACAATTTGAAGATAAAAATTCAGCCAACTTTCTGTCCATTTCATAGTAAACTTACTCAGCCTGTGCTTTCTCAGCTTCTCTATGAGGCTGTGACAGAAGAGGTGTCAAAAGCCGTACTAAAATCTAGTTAAACATCCATTGTTCTCCCTTCATACACCAAACTAGTCTCATTTTAGAAGGCTGTCAGGTTACTTAGAAAAGAGCTCCACCGTGTAAATCCGTGTTGACTACACACAATCACTTTTTTTGGTCTTTCATGCAACTGGAAATAGTTTCCAGGATTATCCGCTCTATCACTTTGATAGTGATTTAGGTGAGTCTAACTGTCCTGTATTTCCCCAGATTTTCTTTCCTGTCTTTCCCAAGATGTGATGTTTGCTTTCTCTCATGCCATCATCACGGCCTTTCCAAGATAAGCAAGAAAGTTATATCGCAGTTACATTGAGCTACCTCAGCAGTTTTGAGAACATCCCATGAGACTCTATGATTTGTGTACTTCCAGTGTCCATATGAGTTCCCTGACCTTCCAACAAGGGTACATCTTCCTTGCTCTGGGATCTCCCATTGTTTTCTCAAGTTCCTGAAGGCATTTTTTTCAACAAAGACTAAGTGGAAAAGACCATTAGCATCTCGGCTTCTTCTATGTTTATTCCCTCCAGGTTCCTTGCCAGGTTCAACAGTGGGCCTGTACTTTCTCTAGATATTTTACTGCTGAAATACCTGCAGAAAACTTTCATATTACCCCTCACCTCTTTCACTAAGTTCAAATCAACATATACTGCATCTTCCTAACCCCATTCTCTCATGCTCAGTGGCTCTATATATCTCCTGGGTCTGTTTACAGAATTTCTCCCAACTGCCCATTTCGCACAAAGGTCCTCAATGTGGCAGAGTCCTAGAAACACCAGGTTACCTTATCTGTTGTGCTTTTCACTATGGGATATATGTCTTCTGCTGAAGCCTTTCAAAAACCGCCTGTCTTGGCGAGCACCTCAAATACAGTAACATATCATCCAGACATCAAAGGCAAGAGGAGAGGAGCATGTGCAGGTGACTTTTCATCAAAACTCTCCCTTGTTTTACACTTGGCTCAGACAAGCTATTCATTAAGTTTTCCGGGCTGTCTGATCACCTAGACGCAATCTCTTGTATCATTCATAAGCATTTTGCCTGCTCCTGCCACAGGGATTAAGGGCAGCAAGGCTGGCTAGAAAATGACTCAATTTCATCAAAGATTTCAAAGTTTCTTTAGTTAATGTTTCGTTCTGCTTTGGGAGAAAGCCAAGGCCTCATGGATTAAAGGCTCAAATTGGCCTTCAGACAGCATATTCCATTCTAGGTGCAAAGTGATTATCTTAGCTAGCATGTGAATTGAAAATAGTAGAAACATGACACATGAGTGAGGTGACCAGTTTGCTCTGTCACTTAGCTTGTATTTCCTGTGTATTTTTACAGTACTCATTACTTGAAAGTTTTTTTTGTTCTTTCTGTTACTTCATTTCTTATCATCAGAAAGGTAATTTTTGTGGAATTTTCCTGAACTTTCCATAACTCTTTCCATGGTTCTACCTTCTGCAGTGAACATTCAGTAGGTGCTGCTGCCAATGTGTCTGTCCTCCTATAACTTTTGTTTTTCATATCCTATGGGAAATACTTCCTTAAAACTGCCTTACTTCTTAGGCAGGTGCTGCACAGTGATGTTGAGGTTTCACTGATCTGACCACACCAAGTAGTAAATCTTGTTCACATGAAAAGTTAGAGGAAAGAGCAGTGCAAATCCTAAGGTTTGTGTGCTGCATGAGCTCCCTCCACCTGTTTGAAGCGTGACAGTAGCATGCCTTTAGAAGCAGAATGTATAGCAGCTCAAATGCAATCCCCATGCTCTGCTGAAGACACCAGGGCTTGCTCCCCCCTCAAAGTCTCAACTAGTCCTGCAAATTTTACTCCTTTAAACAATAGGAAAGACACTGCATCCCCCTAAACCATTGCCTGCTCGAGGCCGCCTTGTGAAATGTCAGACACAGAAGAATGTGCACATATTTATGAAATCACTTCTCATATAAGTTTTAATCAAATTAGTAAATACCACTGACATTTAAATAATGATTGTTAGGACCTCATTTTAAACCTTTTGAGGTGAATAAAAGTGGTTAACTCCTCTCTACTCTGTTGTTTCTGGTTATCTGCAAGTTCATAAATAGAATTTTCTGTTATTTTAACCTTAGTGTTTGAAGACATTCTTTGAATTTGATTTATTAATGGTTATTTCTCTGCTCATCTCAAGTTCCGTTAGAAATAAGCACTTCAGTACCTCAAGTAGACCTCTCTACTGATCTTCAATTGTATTTGATTCCATGGCAAACTTCACCTGACAAGGTGTAAGCATGTAAAGTAAATCTGAAAATAAGATGATATTAAAAATGTCTTCTCATCTTGTAGCAGCAAAATAATTAGTCTCCATTAGTCATCACCTAATTACTCCCTATATTTCATGTTTCCACTTCTAATTTGGAAGTGTGTACAACAGTGAATGAATCATTAGGGATTCAGGCTTTGGTTTTTTAGATGCATAAAACCTAACCTTTCCATTATGGACTTAAGTTTTGTTGTAGAAACTGCATTTTACCATCCATATTAGAAAATCTTATAAAGTAAACACTGCACTTTAACAGGACTAATTGTACATGGAAACTAAAGCACATAGAAAGGACAAAGGAAAAGTCCTAAAACTGTGAATGAAGAGAAACACCAAGTTATCCTCTTGACTTCATAGAACAACAATCCATCTTTTCCTTTGGAGTGTAAACTGTTTCCCTGCCAGGAAAGGATACAACTACATCAGACTAGGATCAAATAAAGATGTCAAAGGCATTAGACATGGCATGTGTGTTCAAAATTCCAGATAATTATTCTCCCAGCATTTATGGTCTCTGTATTTCCAAAGAACCCACCTTCTCTGGTGCTTGCTGGGATATTATGGTCTCAGCCATAACAGGTGAAGTCCTCCTGGTAGAGGACTCGTGGCAGTCTGGTCTATGGGCTTGAACCTTTGCAGAATCCCACCAGTGCTTTATTCTTTCTCTTGGAATTGTCCTTATCTGACATGAAAGTTTAGCCAGCAGAGGCAGCTGCTCCTTCTGTCTCCATCTCCATTTCTCTTTGTTTCAGAACTCCCAGGAGGACTCAGCCATAATGCAAACAGCCAAGTGAGAAGCATGAAACAGTCCAAGACTCACAATCTAAGGCCACAGAAAGATGTTAGGTGAGCAAAGACCTTGATAAGTAAATTCAGAAAAATTGTATTTGTTGGTTTCAGGTATTACCTCCTTATCTCACATGTTGATATCAGAATGCACCAGAGCACACAAGAACTTCTGCTTGTTAAGATCATCATTTAGAAGGAAATTTAGAAGGGCAAGATGGTCCATCCCGAATGTATGGAAGGTTGATAGTCATAACTAGGTAGAAATGTTATGCATGAAACATGTTATAGGAAACATTAAATATGTTACAGGAAAAGTGACAATTTTTTTCAAAGAAGTAGGAAGAAGAAGGTAATTTAATTTTCTGGTATTACTTTTACCAAGGAAAGGAACTATTCTGCATTTGTTGATAGGTCACAGTCTCCAGAATTATAGTAAAATATGGATTGGAATACAAATAAGGCCATCTCCTTGAGCACTTTGATTGTGTGTGTTTGGGGGTTTCTTTCTGATTTAGCCAACCTTTCCCTAGCGATGGATCAATCATTTCTGCATCTTGTCTGCAATCACACAGAAGCATTTTAGAGCAGAGAAGATGTGATGAGCACTTTACACACATACTAGGGCAGGTCCCTTAATACAAACATACAATACTCACAATAATTTTTGTGGTCACAGAAAAAGTTGTTGGATAAGAGATTTCCTAAGAAAAAAATACCATTCAGACAGAGACAAAGTAAAGAGCCTCCTCTGCTCCCCTCTCTTGACCTTGTGGAGGTCTGTGTGTGGTACATCTGTAAAAAATTATTCATAGAGTTCACAGACCTTTTTCATATCAATGGGTTTGGTTTTGGCATAACATGAAATGATAGGCAGTATTGCCCTGTTCTGGCATCCTTCAGCTAGTACTGTAAAACACGAGTCCAGAACTGACCATAAGCAATGATACGGTCTTGCTAGTAGAACAATACTCCTCTCAAAATCTATTGCCTGCTGTGCACCCCTGCTTTTGTATCAGAGAATTTACAGATCCTAGAAAGGGGCTACACCAGCACATTAAGTAGATTCCTGTAAGAGAGTTCCAGTGAGGGCTGGGGCTCTGCAATTCTTTCATAGCTGAGAGGGCAGCATTACTGGAAACATCTTCAGTATATGCCCTTGTAAATAGCTTTTCATGCTCAGCATAAAACAACCAGGAGCCACACTTTCCCCCCGGCTCTTTGGCCAATAAGAGTGCATTTCATTTTCTGTGGGACATTTGTGAAACAGGAACCAGAGAAGCATTTCTAAGGAAGTCAGTAATTGCCTAATCTCCTGCAAGTGTACTGTTCAGAATTTACAGTAATATCAGCTTTTCTTTTGTTTGTGAACGTTGCAGCAAATCTTGCTTTTTGTGTTTGTTCTCCAGGCCACGCTAGCTCCAGCAACTCAGAGAGTGGGGAAAATAGTTATGGGACAGACAAAACATCAGTCTTACCAATTCAAAGATAAAAGTAGACCTGAGTCTGGTGCATGTATACACCTTGGATCCAAACTACTTAGGCACCTATTTCTTGAGTGCTGAATGAATACAACCACAACATGAGTAGGCTGGCATGGGAGCAGAGAGGATGCACTTTTATGCTGACTTACATGACTAGGAAGGAGCACAAAAATGGGCTAAAAAGAAAAAGCAAACAAGGATGAGATATCTTTTATTTTCTTTATTTCCCATTTTCCATTGAATCTACATACATTTGGAAATTATTTAGAGACTGTGCATTTGCTATATGACAATTCAGGGCACTAACCATTTGATTCTGTAAGAGTTATTATTGGGACATCTGTGAAATATGCCTTTTTCTCACTTGTGGAGGTGAAGCTATGACACATAAAGTTTGGCAAATTGCTGTTCAAGAAACACTACAGTGTGCTTTGAGACACGTACAGCTACAGTATGAGGAGTCTCAAGAAAATTATATTCCATTGCATCCCTGAGAACAACAGGAACAGACTCCAGCAGAGCAATTAGTTCAGTGGAGAAGTGAGGTCAAGAGAATCTGCTGAGGCATTTTGGCATAGGCACACTGAGTATTGAAAAATCCTTCTGCAAAGGACTGTTTTTCTGGCTCTGCAAGCAAATCTGTAGGGAGCAATTTTCTCTTCAGATGTGTGGCTTGTCCTCACATGGAGAAGTGCAAGTTGCATCAGTCTTGTTAAAACAAATGCAAGACAGAGGAGAAGGGGAAGTCAAGGAGAGTGTTAGCAAAGCAGGGGAAGCACAGTCTGAAAAGACAGCCTGGCAGCAGGCACTGTGACCCAGCATCTTGGACACCAAAAGGGCATGTCAGGGAAATGGTTTTTATGTCAGACTGATGTCAGAGCCCCACCACTTTGACCCCATTTGCAATTTCCTGATCAGCTGCATGATGGGACAAGGGAGATTTCAGATTTCCTGTCTTGTGGTACATATTACCTAAGTTGACCTGATGTGGTGAGGACCTGGGAGCCTAACTGACCCCTCAAAGTGAGAACTGTGGCACAGGTTGCTTTAGGCACATTGCAACCTCAACCTCAAGATGCACCTAGACTGAAGTGGAAGGAAGTATCTATAAAAGGTTGCTGCAGACATAATTCCATTAAATCAATGAAGGTAGAGGTCTATAAAGTGGGGATAAGAAGTTGTTAAGACTGAAAAACACCTTGGAAATGCTGACATCTGACCCATATCAGGCACATTTTAGAAGTTTGAATGAGATGTGAAGGATGTAGATGATAACTGTAAGCACATAGAGAAGCTCTTCAGATTTCTGCCACCAACAGCTAACTCCCAAGTGAGGGAAGTGGTGTGGTTGACTGGCTGGCATGAAAACAAGGCTTATGAGAAACATGGACTCTCCAGTCTGTTTCTGGCTCTGCCAATTCTGCTGTCATCTCTTTATATACAATTGCATCTATTATAAAGTGTAATGATGCAATAATGTTTGTGTATGGACAATGACATGCTCTCATGGCATCTGTGACCCTTGCCACTTGTCACAGCAGGATACATGTATCTCCCCTCTCCCTCTGCCCCAAAGTATACGTTGCTTCACTGAACTTATATTTCCAGAGTGACCTTCAACACAAGATGCAGATGTCACCCACTTTTGCCCAACTTTCATCTCACTAGTGGTGCCTGCAGACCCCACACCTGCAGGGGGAAGAGTGTACCAAGCCACATGCTTCCAGGGAAGATATGCTTATAAGACTAGCTAGTGAAATCACCCAAGACAAGCAGCTAGGGTCAGATGCTTCTGCATGATTTATGTTAGCCACAGAACAATGTTTCTTATTCCACGGACAATGTTTTTTGAAATGTATTTCTCTTTTGTTCAGCAAAGGACAGCAGGGCTTAAATAATGCAATGCCAAGAAACTTAGTATCCCTTTGGTTCAGTATTCTCTGCTCTCTGGAGAGGCTCCCAGAGTCAGGATGCTTGTATTTACCTTCATAACAAATAGCAGTGATTCAATTTACATTAGTTCAAAGGTTTCTGTGACATGGTTCTGTTAATTTGCCCTGTGCACAGAAGCCAGCCGAGTCAGTTTTCATCACTTCCAAACCATACCAAGGGAAGAATGGGAGTGCTTGTTTTGGGCATTTCCCAAAATGCAAAACCAGTAGTAATAAAAATATAGAAGGCATATGGTGTGCTTATGTCTAGGGATGCAGCTGAGTGTAAGCAATGTGTACATATTTAACTTTTCTCCCAGAGTGAAATATATTTATTTTTTGAGGCTGTAAGAAAACTAGTGATTTCTTTTTCCAAGCAAGACTTCACCCAGTTGTGTTGTAATGTAATATGCATTATCCAGGATCTGATAAAAGTAATAACCTAGGCATCATAAGGTTCAGAAGGTAGTTAAATATTAATTCTTCATGCATTTGAAATTATCATGAAGGCAGAAAAGGGAACACCAATTATGCTATGGCACTAAAATTATAAAGTTAATTGCTTTTCTCATCCCCCACCTGGAGTGTTAACACAAGATGTTGTTCAGATGTAGTGGAAAAGGGAGGCAGTGGAATTAGAACAAGAGCAGCATGGCATTTCTTTGCAATAGATTCCTGTTTATATGTTGCACTTATGTAAGATCATGAAAGACAGCAGAGATAGTGTGAGCCAAGAGTTTGTTTTGCCTGACACACTGGAAAAGTTGTTCAGTACTGGTTCATCTCAGCAAAGCTATTATTATTTGAATGCTAGAAAGGTCAGCTGGGGTTATCTGCAGCATAAATACTGGCTGTGCAAATTCATGGGAGGGAGCCTAGTTCTTGCACTGTTCCTTCTGAAACAATGATATTTGGGTCATTGTTTATGAATCTGGCTGCCATGAGTCAATCCTCTTCTCTGTCCCCCTTTTACATGGCCTGTAAACAACTTTCCAGATGGGCTGACATCTCACTGTTGATGGAGCTCTCTGCATGAATTCCTTTTGTGTTACCCCTGTGGAAGAGGTGTGTGGTGCAGATACTCTGCTTGCTGGTGTATGGAAACCTAAAGATGGACCTAGCTGGTCATACTGGCTGGAATCCAGATGGAAGTGAGCATACCTTACTTTGCTCTCTCTGATGCTGTAATTGAATATTTCTGGAAGACTCCAGGTGAGAAAGATATATAAAGAATAATAAGTAGTGTTTGCAAGAAATTTAAATCCACTTATCTATCACAAGAAACTATTTCTGGATGTGATTCTGCTGTGAATTAACACAGTAATTTCAATTTTAAAAGCTTGATTTTCTTCACTAATAACACGTTTGTAAAATACTAAACTTTATTTTTTTGGTATTTTGTGTTGTGGAGGCTACATTTTTAATCCTAATTGTACCCTCTTATGACATTGTTAGGGAAAATGGTGTTATGTGTGAGGTATGTAGTGAGATATTACATCTGGCATCCTGCTAATGGCTTTAAAATCAGATTATGTCTCTGATATCTGAACTTTTCAAAAGATTAGTCAAGTTTCAGGAGTAAATAAATCTTAAATTACTGTAGTTGACATGGGTAATATCATCAGGATTTAATCTTCATTGATCTTAACTGCACACTGCAACAGAGATTAATAACGTGGATTGGTCCTTAATGCAAATAATTCACTCAGTTTGCCCTATTGTAAGAGTGGCTTTGGCATTTGAGTTTTAGATGTGTAAGAAGCCAGAGGCAGACAGCACTGACCATTAGAAACATTGTGTTATTGACTGATGCAGACTAAACAAAAATGCCATTTAATTACTAGAAAATTAAGTTTTGGCTGGTTTGTTCAGATCCTCAAGGATCATCAAAGGACATAGTTGAAATCTGAGCTTTTCTGCAGGCTGACTAACATATATACCAGTACAGCCTATTATTCCCATTCTCAAGTGACAACCAAGTAATATTGAGGAAGATGTTCAGTGGAATGCCAACATAAATGTTATAAATAGAATTCTGATTTTGTGGCAGATTTCCCCCCCGCCAAGTAAATGCTCCTCAATGACCTTAGATTACTCTTAAAACAAAAACAAAAAACCCCCCCACACACAAACAAACAAAAAACCCCCCACACAAACAAACAAAAAACAACAACTAAAACAAAACAAAACAACAAAAAAACCCTAACAAAAATCAACATTACTGTGATAAAATTAAGTCTTTGCTTGTCAGGTCAAATATGTGTTTTCTGGTAGATAAGAATCTATCTCCTGAACTCATGGTGCCAAGTGACATCCCTGTTGACAGAAACAGGAGACTTCTTCAGATAAAGATGGATCCTAAAGTGTCAGAATTTACCTACTTGAAGTTGTTTTGCAACAAGTAAAAACATGATGAATTTTCCTCTTCAGGCATTTCTATTTCTGCATGATGTCTTCCAGTGCCCAGTGCTGATATTCCAGTTTTTCACTTCAAGGGCTGAAGGGATGAAAGTAAATAAAATAGAAATGTCCAGAAATATTTATTACAGTTTATCTATATTTATTTATTCATTTTATATTTGGAATGAATTCACACAATGTGTTTTTTCTCATTTGAAACTGTAGGCTTTTTGATAGGGAATAAACATATTCTAAAATATGTTCATCAATTAAGCTTCTATTCAATGAAAAAATTATTTTGGAAAAACATTTTGATTTTTTGGTGAACACTTCTTAATCAATACTGAGATACAAAGAGACAGTCTTGAAATGTGTGAGCTTGTAATGAATTATTATCAGTTCAGCATGCAGAAAATGTCCATGCTATCAATAATGCCAGTGTGTGAGAGAATTCCCTCTACTTCATTACTTGTGATCTCTACTACAGCATCTGAGCAGTCATCCTTTAACTGCTTGGAAGTGTTTTAAATTTCAGTAAGTGTTTCTAATTAAGCATCTCCTGATCTTTGAATTGGCATTCTTCAGTGCTGCATCACTGAAGTAACAAGAGTGAACAGCAATCTGTTAAATTATGCTTTAAACAGAGGTAAATTTAGCTTAAACCAATACTACTTGTCAGTTGAAATCAAATCCATGCTTCTTACCAGATTTTAGTGCCATTGCAATATTGTTGGATCTCCAAATATAAAAGCAAGGGGAGCCTGTGAGAAACTTCCTTAACTGTGTTTCACAGCATGCAGAACCTTTAATACACTGACATATACACAGCTCTTACTTCATTGCACAGGGAACTCAGAATAGACCTTCTGGGAGAGCCTGGGCTGATGCCAGAAATTCAGATGTGTCCAACTCCCCTCATACTGCAAGTAGGATCACATTTTTTCACAGCATGGGGATTCACCTCCAAAATGCCACCATCTCCTAAAATAAGCTAGATGCAGAAAAAACCAAATTTATGCTCTTGCCAGGATTGCTGTCAACAACCTCTTCTGACTGCAAGAGGTATCACTTCCTCTTGGAGCAGCCACTTTCCTCCATGTCAGCAGAATAGCGACAGATCTTGGGTTGAAATTATTGCAAATCTGGTATTCACTTTTCCCACTTTTTAGCCTAAATGGTTTCAACACTTTTGACTGGGTTTCCAGGGCTTTGTGTCAAACAATAAGGTGTGATAAGATTCTCAGGATAAAGTACCTGCAGCACTTTCTTTTAATTAAAAATTTCAAATTTGCATCAGGTGTCAGTTTAAATAAACAGTGTAATTGTCTTCTTTTTACCCCCTTCAGTTATTTCTGCATAGCTCAAATAATTTCTGTGGATTTGCTTTGGATTTGCAAGAGATTAGTGATCATCCAATACTGAAAAAGCTGAATTCTGTATAATTCCTTTTTTTTTGTGGACTCAGAGTAACCACCTTGTATGTCCTGAAGTACAGAACATGCACTGAAAGTTCTGTCATTTTGAAGTATCTGTCATGAAGTTCAGTTAAAATAACTTTTAGCTTTTCCTGAAAGCCTTGGCTTATATCAGAAGCATCCTACCTCCAACCTGCTCTGAGACTCAAAAGAGAAAAAAGAGAAAAAAAAAGAGAGTTCAAAAGAGAAAAAAATTATAGTCTTGCAAGAGAAAAGTCATGGGATGGCTTGCTGGCATGAAATGCTTCTAAGCAACAAATCATGGGCTTGAGGTCTTTTGTGTATGTTTCTGAAACTGTATTAAACCCAAAAAAAGCCTTGAAGCCAAGTAGTCCTTAATCAACAGGAGATATGTATGATTAGCCATGGCAGAAGATTTTCTGAGAATGTTATTTTATCTGTGAATGCTATTGAAGCATCACTTAACTAGATATTCCACAAGAATGTGTGATTACTCAGAGTCTCAGGGGACTACAGACATGCTTCAGTTTGAAGAAGGCAGAAAATTTTATGCAAATGCCAGCATAACAGCTTCCATTTTTCCACAATATATTGTGTAATAGATGCAAATAGTAAAGTCAAAGACAGTCATTTCAATACTATTTTACAAATAAATATTTTGTTTTGTGAGCAGAGAACTTTTTGTCCCAGTTTGGGGACATAACAAGGCATCTGAACCTCAGCACCTCTCACTTGACATCTTTTTGCCCACCAGACGCCATGCTGGAGTTGCTACTAATTACAATTAAGCTAAAATTTACACTACATATACTACAGATTAAGTGCCAGAAGCAAAGAGACACACTCTCTGTGTCTGACATACAGCAACAGGGCTAGGGTAGATAGTGCACTTTCACGTTTCAAAGTGTGCTCAAAGTGGGATGCTGCTGCTGGCTGGGGTCCCGGTGCAGATCCAGACATGCCTGCATGGAGCCTAGAGCAGATCCTCTGCATGTGACATGCAGAGATGTCCTGAAGGGCAGGGACAGCACTGGGCCACTGTTGAGCCCTGAGCCAGGAGGATGACCACCCTCCTTCAGAGCTAGTCTGGGCATCTCTGCAGAAGTGGATGTTAGTCACAGCAAGATTAATGTGTCCATTTGCAGGTTCTTTGCTATTAGTAATAAATACCAGGGCATCTTCATTACCACATATTGCCTAGGGTGGGAAACAAAAAAAGTATGTGTTTGACATGCAGGCATACGAGTGCTGGAGACTAAGCTTCTTTGGTCTTTTGTGAAAACTAAGCACTCTCCAGTTTCCCCCCAGGCACCTTCAAATTGGCAGCTTCTGGACACATCTTTGTGTGAGCTTTTAGCACAGTAACACATGTACACTAAAAAGGCAACTAGAATCATTACCCATAAAGACAATATTTCTTCTTCCCTTCCTTTTAAAAAGCCCTAGACACAGGGGAAACCTGATTTCTTGCACAAATACAGCTGATAAATCATCCTTATTTTTATTGGAAGTAAGGGCAGTTTTTCTCCTAAGGAAGTCATATCTTTACACAACACCTCACAGATATTTTACCATAGTTTCTGCATACCTGAAATTGGATAATGTCACTTTCTATAAAACTACAAGATATATCTTTAAATAGACTATCTTCAACCAAACCAATAAGCACAAATTCCTGTTTCTGACCCTCTAGACATTTTCTTCTGGTCTCTCTTCCTTTGATTAGTGAGGTTCTGCTCCAGTTTGGTCTAGGACTGCTTGCTTGTATAGTAGTATCTGACAGGGACTCTCTTACATCACAGCACTCATAAGAATAAGAAAGAGGAGCTTCACTTATTGCATGGCTGTTGTGTGGCTCAGTGCCATGCTTATCTTCTCCTACAGGTCATGTCCAGATGGAATATCTTTTGCTTTTTCCCTGGATAAACTGTATGTACAGAATAGGGGCAGCTCCTGTCACAACCAAACCACTTAGCTACAGTGAAAAATCACATCTGAAAAAACTAAGTTTTTTGATGAAAATAAATTGCTTACATTGAATCAGAGTTGTTATGCATGACTAGTGATTCTCTTCCATGATTAAAATTACTCCACCTACAAGCACCCTTCTTCCAAACACTACTGTGATGAAACAAAGACATTCATCTCTCCTCACAAGTAAGTGAAAATGTCAGCGGAATAACAAATATACAAGAAATTTCCTCCAAGGGAATGAGAATGGTGAGAAGGACAGACCTTTTTACTTTAAAATACGTAGTGCTAGTGCATTTGGAGTTATGTTTAGATTGATTTTTGCCTGGGTAGTTTTGGGATCTGGTTAAATTTCTGACAGACTAAAACACTATTCAGTGTCAAGACTGTGCATATTTAATTTTCTTGTATTTTTGTTTTCGTTGTTGTTATTGTTGTTTATTTTACCAAACATTAAATACAAACATTCCCAAGTCTGTCTCTTTTCTTTCCTTCATCTTTTTCCTTCCTCACTTTCCTGTAGAAATTCAAGGTAGCATTTAACTGCACTGTTACAGGAAGTAAGTGTCTACCTTCTTCCAGAAGATCTTGAATTCTTTTATATTTGCTAAACAGCATTGTGAATATTTGAACAGAGCAGCTAACACCCAACACATTAATATCAACCTAAGCAATCACCACTAAAATTACTCCTGAGGCAAAGGAATGTGGTATTTTTTTATTGTAACTCCACCAAAAACCTAGTAATATGATTGAGAAATCAAAATAGAACTAAAATTTTACATCATTGGGAAAACATTTATCTCTTACAGTTGCAACACGTGTAGCCTGGAAGAATGACAATAAAGTACAATGAATGTTTGAGAGACATCTTAGTGGAAGTTTTCTCAGGTGAGGCCATACAGGTCTTTACCTTTTTAAAGACTTCACTCTGAGTGAGACTCAGTTCACTGCTGAAAACCAAACTGCAAGTTCAATAGCTAGATAACTTAAGCTATAGGAAAGAAAATAAAATCTTAATACAGGAATAAAATTCCTTTCGGACAAAAAAGAGATTAATAGTTCAATAAATCCTTTGTATTTAAGCCAATTAAAGGTACAAGAACTATTTATCTTTTTTAGGAGGTGATTATATCTTTTCAAAGTTTAGACAGTAGAAAATCCCTCCTTGCCTACTGCCACAAAAAGTGTTACAGTGCTTGTCCCTTTACATATTATACAAATCTCATTCATCAAGGCACTTTCCCAGACTTTTCCAAAATTGCTTCTCATACAGTGTTTGTAAGTTACTTTTGAGATTATTCCTGGGATGAAGCCATATGGAGCAGAATTAATTGTTACCTCTCCAAATTACCAGGGGCATTTGGGACTTTGTGTCAAAACAGTGGAAAATGAAGCCATTGCAGGTGTCCATGTAAACATCCCTACACCTTGTTCTGCTACACACTCCCAGGGAAGGATAAACACACATCTGGGTACAATTGCTGATGCCAGGGCTCACACAGATCACACTTGAATATTCATGTTTCTGAAAGCATGTAAAAATTTCTGTATTGTTGCCAGCTTTGCTATTCTCTCATAAATAAATAAAGCTTTTAGAAAAGAAGATAGCTGGAAATGGGCCAATTACAATTGCAGAGTTAAACATGTATTAGCATTAATCCCTTACTAACTGTTCAAAGGCAAAAGGAAGCATGTATCTGTATCATCCTAAATATGATCAGTATTATAACAGTTTTAATACAAACAACCTGAAACATTTCTTTTTTAATTTCTAGATACGTGTCCAACAAATCTATCTTGACTCACCACTGCTTGGATGTTCTCCCTCGAAATAAGAGTCTTGTCCTAGCAGCTGCTTAAAAGTGATAGAGGGGATACCATATCTAATGGTGAATCTCAAAGCTTGTTTTGGCCTCCTCAGTTGTTTGAAAAACAAAATTGCAATTTGGAAACCAGTTTGAATCTCTGAAATATAAATAATTGAGGTCTGTGAGGAAAGCAGCAAATAGTATACACACTGAGATTACTCTGGCTTCAGTGCTGTAAATGATGCTACAGTGACATCAGAAATACACATGCTTGGCTTATGATGCTCAATGCCATATATCTAAAAAGAGCAAGGAAGAACAAGAATGTAAATTCATCCTGTCTGTAGACATAAGCATTTTTTTTCTTAGGCATGCAAATCGTCAAGACCACCCAGGCACTTAGGAAGTCAGATTAAAAGTCAATTTGTGACTGAAAAATGAAGGCTCTGCAGCTTCATTCATCTCAGCATTTCTTCATAATGGACCCATTTTAACATTCATCCATGAAACAGAAAGAATTAATTCTGCAGAAGAAGGTGAGGTACAGCAACACACTGTAAAAGGGATGGTGCCCTACACTGGAATAATTACAGCACATCCCCAAAGTAACACCTTAATCACTTCTGGATCAAGTCTCTCGATAGCTTGGAAAATTATCTTGTGATAGCTCTGAAAATTCTCAGCATGTTCTTCCAGTCAAGAAGGTGACAGGCGTTTAACATTCTGCGTTACAGAGTGAAACCATTTCACACATTTGCAATATTATTATATTATAATAATTCATGTTAACTGTTCAGATAGAAACAAATACACATATGATGCACAGACAGCTCCAAAAAGTAGCTTTTAGCAAATACCAAGTGTTGGTCTGTACGCATCGCTAAGGATTTGATCAACCACCCACTTTGGCAGGGCACTCACCAGGTACCATCTTTACTACAAAGAGCCAGTATTTAGAAATACAGAATGGTTTGTGTTAGAAGGGATTGCCAGGGTGTAGAGGGGGTGGACACCCCTCACTTGAGCATAAAAACTGAGTGTTGAACAAGATAAGGGAAGAGGCAGGTAAGAGGCAAATCCTTTGAGGTGGGACGGTGCTCTTTATCATTACAATGTCCTTGCATAAGAGGCTCAGGTGTGAGAACTCCCCTCTGGAAAAGTGAAGCACTTACCTGAGAATGGGACATTCTCAGGTAAGCAGGCAGACATTCATCCCTTCTGATGGGCCATAATTGATTCAACCATGCAGACGTAAGAGGCAGCTATAACATCTTAGAAGCTATCAAAGTTTCCCAAAATGTCCCATGATTACCTTATCCAGCATAAAACTCTCTTGCATTGCCACCTAGCCTGAGTGTATATTAACCTAATGGACTTCATGTTTCCTCCACCCTCAGCAGGTGAAGACTGCACCCATCACTCCGCCCAATGAACATCGAAATTGCAACAATCAGGTCTCATGGCTGGATCCAAGGATGGTGACTATATCCCTTTCTTCTATTCTTTGTTTCTTTTACCTTACACCTTTTCTTAAGTGTTATTTTTATGCTTTCATATTGTTACATTTCTAGCAAAACCAGCTACATTTTAAAATTTGCCAAGAACCTTAACATTCTAAAGTTTGCAAGTAAATGTTTGTTATTGAACCTCCTGAGATTTGTTGTTTCTCCTGCACACCACTCAGAGTTAATAAAACTACCAAAACCTGTCCAATGGATCAGAGCATAATAAGCTGGCAGCAATTTGCTGTCTCTTTCTGAAGAGGTGTAGCGAGAGAGGTTGCCAATGAAAACTGTAAACTTGCGGAGTGCCTCAGCATTTTCCTTGTCTGCTGTTACCAGTTTGCCAGCATGGTTCATTGGATTAGGTACACTTTCTTTATTTGTCTTTTCTATGTGTGACATATGTGTAGAAGCCCTTCTTGTTATTCCTTGAAGCCCCTGCTAAGTTTGCTTCCAGCTTTTCATGAACCTTCCTCACCCCATCCCTAAGTAACCAGATTTTGTCCCTACACTATTCCTAGCATACCTGTCCCTGCTTCCATTGTCTAGGCATTCTTGCCCTTTAGTTCAAGGATAAAGTCTTGACTATTTATACCAGTTGAAATAAATGGGCAGGAGATCTTTCTCCTTTTTTAATGCCTTTATTAAGAAGAATCAGCTCAGGTGGGGAGAAATTGACGGGCTGCACCCACGCCGCCGTTGCCCAGGCATGGCACGGAGAAGGAGGATGATGCAGCTTTGTCCGCTGGTCTGCAGACAGAGCTGGGCACTCTGTCCTCATGGGAGAGTCCCAGATTCCTAGCTTGTTTGTTTAACAACCCGGGGTGTCTCTTTAATCAGTATCTTTTCAGGTTAGGGTGAGAAGTAAAAGGGTCCAAGCAGGTACGGGACTATGCTCCCATCCTTAGACGTCACTTAGGTCACTTGTTGGCTCGTGATTTTAGGGGGTTTTCTTGTAAAAACTGTAAAACTGTAAAAATTCAGGGCGCAATGCATTTCTCATCTGCATACTGGCTCTGATGTCACTGACTATTCTCTTTACTTTGGAGGGTCTGTCCTGGTGTCTTCTTGGCAAGCGGCCAGCATCAGGGAAACAATAATTAATCACCGGCCATTAACAGGTAATTTAAGGAGCCCCTCTCCGGCAGCGAAACCAAAGAGGTCTGACTTGTTTCTAGCTCTGAAACTCAAAAAAAAATACAACTTTCTATTAATAACACCAGTCTCTTCTTTTCTTTCCTGATTTCTTATACCAGTGCATCAAGAGTTTTGTGCTCTAAGGAAAGTGTCCATAAAGATCTGCCGGCTTTGCTCTGCTCCCTTGTCTGTAAGGCAGTTTTCCATGTCACCCTACTGAGCAGCTGGAGTTTGCTTTCCTAAAATTCAGGGTCCTGACTGTGTTCTTCACCTGTCCCATATTCCTCAGGACTGCAGATCCACCAGTGATGTTCACTGCAGCCCTGCTGCCTCCGTCCTTGACGTCACCCATGAGCTCACTGCACTGGTGACCATCAGGTCCAGTAACAGATCCCCTCTGTCAGGGCTGTCCATTACCTGGCTTAGGAAGTTATCCTCCAGGCATCCCAGCCATCCCCTGGATTGCCTACAGCTCACTGTGCTTCTTTTCCACCAGATGGGGGTTGGATCTCACCCTTGCCCCAGCAGGATGAGATCTGGTGGGTTCAGTGCCTCCTGTGCTGGAGCAAGAAGGTGTTGTTGTCAACAGGTTCCCCCTGGTCAGGCAGCCTCTAACAGACACCATCCACAAGGTTCCCTTTGTTACCTCCGTCTCTGATTCTCACCCGTAAAGTTTTGATCAGTTTGTGGCTTCAGAGAAAGCCCTTCACAATCCATTAATTTTCTGTTGTAGAGGGCAAAACCTCTGCCCCTCCTGTCTTGTCTGTCCCTTCTGAACCATTGACATAGTTTAGGAATTTAGTATTCCCACTAAAAAAGACCATGTGCTGCTCCCATTGCCCTCCAATGAGAGACAAAAAGCAAAGTCATGGGTTGAAAGTAATTTACAGGGAAACTTCATGGACAGTCTCCTGTTTAATTGGTTCAAAACTTGTTGTTGTTTTTCAGGGCCCTACCTGAAATCATTATTCTTTAATATCACTGAGAGTGATCTGAGAGTTTGTGATGTAGAATATACATTCTGCAATCCCCACAGCACCTAGGAAAACCTGTGTTTCCTTCTTGCTGGTTTGTGGGGACATAGTTGATATGTTATTGAACATGTCCATAAAAATCTGATTGTGTCTATCTTTTACTCCTAAAGCCTGAATTTCACAGGAAGGTTCCTTGACCTTACTTTGGTTTATGGCAAAACCAGCCTTCAGGTGGGCTTAGATTATCTTCTCCACTTTCTCAAAAACTTCCCCTGCTATGTTCCTCCATACAGTGACATCATTAATGTATTGCAGATGTTCCAAAGGCTCACCCTTTTCCAGTGCAGTCGGAATCAGGCCATGGCAGATGGTGGGACTGTCCTCCACGCCTGGAGCAGTCGGTTCCAGGTGTACTGCACACCCCTCTGGGTGAAAGTGCACTCTGCTGCCAGAGGAATGGAGAGAAACATATTTGCAATGTCCATGCCAGCACCACTTTGCTGCCTTGGACTCCAGGTCATGCTGAAGCTCCAGCACGGCAGCACTCTGTGGTGGTGTGGCTTCATTCAGCCCCAATAGCCCACAGTCAGTGTCCACTCCCCACTGGATTTCAGACTGGCCACGTAGGACTGCTAATGTGTGTGTGAGTTTTTCTGACCAATTCCTGGCTCTCCAGTCCATCATGTCATGGATGGGAGTCATGGAGTCCCAGCCGGTGCAGAATTATCCAAGGTGCACTGTTGTGGTAGTGATCAGTACCTGCTGGCTGGCATTCCATATCCTGTTGTACAGAGGCACTTGGAAGGTGAGGTGGGGAATAGGTTTGCTGCTGTCCTGAGTGTGGACTTGCCTCCATTCACTCTTCCCTTTAAGCTACTGTCTTCAGCCTGCTGGGGAAAAACACAGGATCCCCTTGATCTTGTTTTCTGTTCCTGTTTCCATCTCCAGGAGGTCAGAGAATGGTTCTGCAAGTTTGTTTCCTTCTCAGAGTTTCCTAAGCTTCCTACTTCTTCTGGTAATGCTGACATCAGGCTGAGAAGGTCATCTACTCAGTCACACCTCACACAGCTGTGGTGTCAAATGCTATCCATTATTACTGACACACTGTCACTTGGGCCCTGGATGATTTCATGTTTTCATGGAAGCTCTCTCTGGGTCACATCTAATAGCCACATCTATTCTGGCAAGTGCAGAGGACATGACTTTCTGCCAGATAGATACCATCTGAGCTCTTTCTGAGGTGGAGAAGACCACCAGCAGAACCCTTCTCTTTAGCTGGTAGGATGACTGTTCTTTCTGCATGTGCTGCCATAAAAACTGCTGATGTCCCATGTCCTGTTTGCCTGCGCTCTTAACAGCACTCCAATATATACCCCACCATTTTGCCAGACATTCTTTAGGTTACAGAAGGGGAAATGTTATCTTGAGATTCAACATGGCCAAGTGCTGGTTTCTGCACTAGTTTCACAACAACCCCACAGAGCACTAAAGATCAGCTGGAGAGCTGCCCAGAGGAAAAGGACCTCGGGATGCTGGTCAACAGCAGCTGAACACAAGCCAGCCTGTGCCCAGGTGCCAAGGTTGTGATCAGCCATGGTGTGGGCAGCAGGGCCAGGGATTGTGCCCTGTACTGGGCACTGGTGAGGCCACAGCTCCAGTGCTGTGTCAGTGCTGGGCTTCTCATCACAAGAAAGGCACAAGGTGCTGGAGCAAGTCCAGAAAAGGGCAACAGATCTGGCAGAGGGTCAAGAGGGTAAATCATGTGAGCAGCAGCTAAGGGAGCTGGTTGTGTTTGTCCTGGAGAAAAGGAAGATCAGCAGTGACCTTATCACTGTCTAATACTGCCTGAAAGGAGGCTGTAGCAATGTGGGTGTCTCTCTTCTTCCAGGTAACAAGGGACAGGACAAGAGGAAAGGGCCTCAAGCTGTGTCAGAAGAGGTTTAGGTTGGATATTAGGAAATATGCAACACACACACACACACACACACACACACACAAACAACGCACTGTTTTTCCCCACATGAGAAGTCAACAAAAAATACAAGTATTGTCAAAAATGGCAAAAAAGTTTTTTGCCCTTTACAGTTTCAGCACTTTTTCTGTTGAATGAAGAAGAAATGAAGCTAGGAGGTACCTGTTGAACAGCGGAGAGTCCGGACGAGACAGGCAAACCTGAAGCCTTTCTCCTCCCTTGGAGGAATCAGTAGCAGAGAGTGTGAAACAGAGAGAATGCCCTCTGAAGTCCTTCCCCAGTCCTGCTTCTTCCTGCATACAAGACTCACACCACTTGAACACTCCCAAGGTTCACTCTGCTGGTACTCCAGCTGCTCACCTCCACTGTCCTCCTACACCTTTGACCCCACCTGTTCTTTCATGTGCTCTTCTAACAAAGCTGGAGGAAAAATCTGTAACTGGTTATTTGTTCATTGCACACAAAGGGCTTGCAAAATCAAGTGTGTGGTCTTAGGCATGACCTCTATTTAAGATTCACAAATGTTTCCTGACTGTGTATGAAGGGAGAAGGGGGCTTAGGAGGAAGGGCAGCACTCTAGAGGGTTCTACAGGATGAGTGGCAGATTTTAACTTCTCACTGGAGTTGAAACTTTTTATAGCATCACTTCTGCTCTCTGCCTGTTTCCAAATGTAGAATGGAGCAGCATCTTTCCCACAGCCACCTGGCTTAGTCAGGGAACAAAGCCAAGAGAAAGGCATTGGAGATGAGCATGGGGTCACAAAAGGGGCTCCAGCAGCTTTTTCACAGACCACTAAAACAGTAAATTCCCAGAGGGTTGCATTTTCTGCTCATGGCCCTCTACACAAATTCAGAATGAAGTTTTCCCTGACAGAGGAACCATACAAGACAGGGACCTGCTCTCTGAATTGTAGCTATACCATGAATGATACAGCTACTTGCTATTTCCATCTGTTGTCAAAACAATTTGAATTTTTTAAAAATATCTCCCAGAACACTGGTTTAACACATAAACCTGATATACATCCAAGATTCATCACCTCCTCATTGTTTTTGGTTGGTTTTTTTTGGTTCTAGCTATCGTTTCTAAGTGGCTCAACATCTTGGATTTGTTGTGCCCATTGGGTAAGTAACCATTTGAACTTTCATTGAACTGTTGTTCCTCAGACCACTTGTTCCTGTTACTAAGGAGAAAACTAACTTCTCCTGTGCAATAATAATAATAACAATAACAATAACAATAACAATAACAATAATAATAATAATAATAATAATAATAATAATGTGCTGCATAGCTACAGTGAATACAAACTCTACTTCATATCTTAGTGTTTCTGTAATTTAGGGTTGGCTGCCCTAGGAGAGCTGCCAACCAATCCGCCAGGACCTGAATCCTGAATTCTGCAATGAAACTCAGCATTTGCCTGTGCCATCATACTCCTAGCTACTGGGGAAAAAAAAAAAAAAAAAAGGACAAACAGCCACTTGAGTTTTGACATCTGACCTATTCTCTCTCTGTGCAGCAGACAGGACTGTGCAGTGGAGCCTACAAGGTTTTCTGTTCATGTAGGAGAAGAAATAACTTGCAAATATGTGGCATCTAGCTACAAACACAATGCTACTGCAGAATTCAGAAACATATTAAGACAGATGAAATTTAGTATATTCTGATTTTTCAGATGTTGAGGTATTTTATACTGAAGTGGAAAATTCCAATGTACATCAATAGAACAGCATTGTTGCAACTTGTAAGTGTATTTAAAGGCTTCCTGTTAAAGTTAACTTATTTCCAGCTCATCTGTATTTTCAGCACATTTATCATTCTTTTGGTATGAAGATGCTAGTGGAACATACCTCTTTCCAGATTACCAACATGCAGAACAAAAAAACAGCTTCAGGAAGCATAAAAACAATTCTGAGAGGGGCAGTTGAGCAACAATAATCCATTTGATTATGCATGTGGAAGCACTAGTCTGGGATTCAGGATGTGTAGTATTCTTTAGATGAGCTTTGGAAATTTAGCCCTATGTTCCTGTGTCCAACATCAGTTCAATATCTATTCGCTTCTGCAGCCTGTGCCCAGGATCTCCAGCAACACCCACTTTGTGACATCCTGAAATAACCTGGAGGTCAGGAACTCGATGCACAATATTATTCAGTAATGAGACTGAGGAACTTCTAGCAAAGGCACTCAAGTTATGGGTACAAGAAAAAGGTACTTGAAATAAGAAAACATGCCAAGTTATAGCACACCACTTGCTTCATGCACTGCAAAAGCCTGTTGTAAATCATAGAATTGTGTGGAAGAAACTTCAAAATTAACTAGTTCCAGCCCATCTGCCATAGGAAGAGACACCTTCCTTCCACTAGACGAGGCTGAATCTGAAGCAGCTTTTCCTGCTCTAATGGAAAAAGGAGTAAGGTGCTCTGCACTCGTGGTGGGCTGATCACATGCATGTGTGCATCTCTGTGAGTTCATTCCCTGTCCTGTCCTGCCCTGAGTAACTTGTCTGGGCGCCCCACTGGAGTCTTGAGAATCTCTCCTGGAATTTTGCAAAGACTTCAGACCTCTGATGCACATTTAGTCTAGGTGTGATTGGTCTGCCCCCAGTTCACCTCTGCTAGAGAGAAATATTTTGTAAATTATGCTAGGCAAAAAATAAAAATTACCGATAGTTTGGGTTTACAGTTTTCTCTCTTGCTTGAAAGTTCTTGGAAGAGAAAGAGGGATTTAGTGTTTTCTGTTAGCATAATATAAATAAATGGAAGACCAAATGCAACAATGTGCAATACAGCATGTGCTTTTGTCTTGTCAAGTTTACAGACCTTGCAACAGCCTAAATGCTCTGTAGTCCAAATCATTCATCTCAGGTTCCCACCATGGAAATTATTCACTGGTATCAATAACTTGTGAAGCATCCCACAGGCAGACACGTCTTGTGTCTCTGGATTTAATTTTATGGTTAAATTTATTAATTTTATGGATAAATTTAATCCATTCAAACCTTCAAACAAGACAATCACTAAGAGTTCATTTTCCTCTTGCTAAATTTTCATAACTCAACAACTTCAGTGAAATTTAGACAAATGGATTATAATGGGAAAAAGCCCTAAGAATTTGTTTTAATGAGGGATGAGGTTTCACCGAGAGGAAATGGGAGCAGAAACTGTTCTTAATGTGTGAATTAAATTTATTCAGCAAGGGCAGGACATAGTCTTAAAATACTCCATTGCTGTGGGATACACATCTCACTCTGACACACCAGTCAGTGATAGGGTGTAATCTCCATGTCTGAAATACAAATCCGTGTTAAAATCAGCTTTCTCAGTTATTTGGAAAATGCAGCCACAGCACCTCTGGCTGACTACAGGCAGTTTAAAGATCCTTGCCATGCCATTTACCCTTCTCAAGGGAATGCCAGTATTCACACTGTGTAAGGGCCCTGCATCTCACCTGCTTGTGCTAACATAGCTCCACAGAGTGATGAGACTGGAGAGACAGTCACCCTACCATAAGTCCTTAGATGCCGTATCCTATGCACTTATTTTAAACAGCTTGCTTGAACTTTATAGTTCTCACTTGGTAGCAAGAACAGCCTAACAAGAATGGCTGTGTGGAAGCTGACTGCATGGATGGGCTGATGGGTCTTTCTGATGATGGCAAGCAGAGGGGAGGCAAAATCTGTTCAAGAAACATAAGGACCAGTTTTGAGCTGGGAGAAAGAGTAGAAGGCCAGTTGCTGTAGTCAAACTCTCTTCTTGTCCGGAGTTTTTAGGTCCACATAGATGCAGAGAATAAAAACAGCAAGTCTACACCTTCTCATCTACCCTGTATTTACACTAAAATAATTTTGTGGAGTTATTGCTAATTTACAGCAGCTTTACAGAAACCAGCGCCTAGACTGGGAATGCCAACTTACATCCCAGCACCATGACTTTCAGGATTTCTGACAAAATGCAGTATATCCTCACTGGAAAAGTTGAGGGGCACTGTAAAAGAATCTGTAAACAGATTAACTGAATCAGGCATTAGCAGGAAAACTACTTTTCATTAAATAATTCAAGTCATGTACAAAAAACACAACATGCCTCATATTTTCCACCCAATTCTAATGTAGTTTGGAGCACCTCACGTCCAAGGAGAATTGTGCTCTCACCAGCCAGCCTTTCATGGATGTCATGCCCTTTAACACATGCAAACACCTTATCAAGTTATCACAGCATATCCTTTCAAGGACTCTGAAGGCAGCTGCCACCCACGATGGCTCTGGCTGCCTGTAGCATTCCAGGCGCTTGCACCTCACTTAATACAGTAACAAAGACAGCTTGGCTGCCACACAGCCTACAGTGTGCTATTACAGCTGTGAAACAGCTAACTTTGGCAGCCATATATCATTAAGGCTTTGTTTCAGAAACCCTCAGAATAGATTTTTGCCACGAAGCCACCAGTGTTGAGCCAGTAAACTGGCACAAGTGAGCAGAGTGCCTGGTGAATGGCTGAGAGCAATGGACTGGGTTTTGGAGATGGTGAAAGTAAGATGGAAACCAAACCACCACCAGGCAGATCTTCAATGGCAGCATTTGACAGCAGCTCCTCCCAGGATGTCAAATTTTTTCATCTCTTATGAGTGGCTGGACAAACTTAGGCTGTCTGCTGCAAGTCACTGGGCTGAAACAAAATACTCCTGAAACTGGACAGAAGTAATGTATATTGAAACCTGGATCTATTCTCACAGAAAAAGGCTTTGCTGTTTATTGCCTTCAGGATATTACAACAACAAGGAAAAGAAGAAAGAAAAAAAAAAAGGAAAAAATTTCTCCCTTTGCAGGGGGAAGATAGATAGTAATCAGAAAAACAATAGATCAGATATAACAAACCAGCCTCAACAGATAAAATACCACCTGCTTTGAGTGTGCTGAAGAGGACAAGACTAACAGTGCAGGTGCATCCTTGCAGGCCAGGCTAATATTTCCTGTTAGTGCTTGTTCAGCGGCAAAGGCAAAAGTAAGTGGTAAAGGCATTGCCTCCCCGGGGATGTGCCTCTCTGCACAGGGACTGCACTCTGGCTGTGGAGTGAGCTTGTAGGAGTGGCTTTCCTCGGGACCTCCCTCTCCAAACAGGACAGTCACAGGCACACAGCCTTGAGCATCCCCATGCCTCAACAGCTGCCAGGCTGCAAATAAGGGAGTAGAGTGAATAAGCTGTGATTGTTAGGACAAATTCAGCTGACTCATTTTTAAAATGGACTTAGCAATCTAGACCTCTGTAGTAGCTTCCAGACATCACCTGGGCCAGAGAGAGCATGAGCTGAATGCATCTATTTGTGTGTGTGTGTGTGTGTGTGTGTGTGCATTCAGGAGACCAGAATGCCGTGGCACAGTACAGCTGATCCTGTCAGAGTTAGCCTGGGCAGAACACCCTCAAGTGGCAATCCCCCATTTCCCTGTCCGAGCCCCACTCTGGTTGCAGTGCTGGGCAGTGGTCACATCTTCCCCAGCTCTCTGGACTCTGACTCACTCCACTGCAGTCAGGAGAAAATTCACTTTCTCTTCTGATCTTTTCTATACATGCTTGTATGCCCCTGTAAGTCATGCAGCCTTTCATAATCCACTCCAGACATTTTTATCAATAAAATTAACATTGATCAAAACCAAAAATAACTATAACTGAAGTTTCTCTTGACTCAGAAGAAGATCTTGCCTCTATAGGCCTCAGGAGAAATGGTCTTTGCTGCTTTCAGGTTAATGCTCTTTTGCATTCACATTTCCTAAACCCTGACACTGTGTGTAGAAAGGACTAAAGCTGTAGGTGTTTCATGTGCTGCTTTCAGGAGGTGTTTTCTTAAGCCAACTTGTGAAATGAAATACAAGAGAAAAAAAGAAAGATGAATTTATAAAATACAACACAGTTTTAGAAATAAGGTTTCTTTCATTGAACCTTTTGTGATCCCATTTTCTTTAGCTTTTAGTCAATGACACTTCTCTTACATTTCACAGGATCATTTTCCTGATAATCTCTAGCTGTCACTACACTTCAGGTTGATGCTACAATAGGGGCTTGGGAATGCAGAGAGGATTAAGATTGAAAGAGAAGAGTGAATTTGGGTCTCAACTTCTAATCTTTATTTTCTGACTCTTCTATTTCAGCCTCACTGATTTTTCTGGTAACCAGCTACTCAATGGAAAAATGAAGAGAAGCAGCATCCCTGACTGAGTACAGAGAATCTGGCATCTGGAGTTTGGTGTCTGTAATCAGTCAAAGCCTGGCAGGGATATAACTGCCTGAATGAGTTCTAGGCATAGAGCAGGGGGTCAGAATGAGGAACTGGAGGACATGTGGTTGTGGCACTGTCTCTTTTAGCTTCAGCCTGCTCTAAACCTGTCTTGTGGTGACAGTGGGAGCATGTGTGAGAACAATTATAGGAGTGAATGTCTGGCAGTTCTGCATCTAGGCTCTGCTTCAAGTCAGGCACCAGAAGTATAGAATACATATCCAAAAACCACTTACACAAAAGTCTGAACAAATAACTTGTTTGTGTGAATTTTGAGGATAAAAATTAGCCCAATTGCTAAAAAAAATAATACAGGGGCACATCAGCCTCAAGTGCAGCTCCCTGCCACATTTATTTTTATTGCAATGAGTAAAGCAGATCACTTGGTATGAGGAGTTCAAAGTTGTTTTGTGAACTCTGTGCACGTTTTGCATGTCAACTAAATTATAAATACATTAAGGAGTCCATCAAATATCCATAGACCAAGATACTATATATAGCAGTTTATGCTATATGTCGTCTCCCTAATTTAGCAGATTTTAAAACCATTTCACTGTGGTATGAAAAGCAGATCCATGCAAATACAGGAGGCAATGAACAAATTGTGTTTACAAAATGAAATTAGCACAAAACTACAGTCTTATCGCAAAAATCTACTGAAGCTTTCATCTCCTAGACCCAACTGCTTGAGTTGTTTCACTGATGAAGAAAAGAGATAATGCCCAAGAGGAGACATTGTCCCTTCATCTTCTGCTCCTGGGAGAGAAAGTAACAAGCAAAATTCTTCCAGCATGTCAGCAAGACTGCTGGACCAGCTGGCAAAACTGAGTTTGAGATGCTCTATGAAATCTGATTAAATTTAGCAGCATTACAAGTCAAGGATGTCACCCTTCAACAGCACTGGAATTGTTCTAAATTTTAATGTTGGGAAGCTCCCAATAGCTAGGAGCTGGGAACTGGGAACTGGGGGCTGGGAGCTGGGAGCAACACAGAGATATCTCCAAAGGTATGCACATTTTCATTAGGTTCCTCCTGATTTAGGAAGTCATCTGTGTGCTTCTCCTTTGAGGACAGCAAAAGTGCAAACAGTGAAATTAGAAAATTAACCTTCAGGAGGTAGGAATGCTCTGGTGGACACAGTAGGGGTTAATAACCTTTCTCTGTGATGCACTTCTTTTGAGAGCTCTGCACCAGCAGCTTGCTCCTGCAGTGCACAGTGAAGGCAGAAATTAGGAGGGGTGCCAGGCAGTAATGGACTGAGCCATTTGCGTGTCTATTTTCCATTCAGCAGGCTCTGAGAGCAGGGCTGATCAGCAGAGCAGACCAGGAAATGTTGCATCATTGAGATTATTGAACTCATTCTGTACATAAAATTTACCAGATAGTCTGATACATGCTGCTGAGTAAAAATTCAAGTACTAACTCTCTGTGGATGTAAGCATACAGAAGGAAATGTGATTTTTGTTATATTTGATCAATGGTGTTGGACCAAATGAATTTATTTGAAATATCTGGTATCTGAAATAGTCCACAATTAAAAGAGAGATTTGGTTCCCAAATGTATCCTGAAAACATTCAACTGTCCTTTTCCCCTGAGAATTTCATTAACTATTTGCATCTGAGGCTGCACAGGTACTCAGGGTCTCCTCCTGTAAAGAAGGCAGCACCCTCTCCACTCAATTAATTTAGTTTCTTTGACTATTAAAACATTTTCAAAATCTTAAAGCATGGTTATTTCACTTGCCAGGTCTGTTACTGAAAGCCCTGTGGTTGTGTCAGGGGCGGATATATGCAACCAGTCTATGGTGACACACACATGAGGCAGGGACCCCCAGTCCACACTTTTATTCAGTACTAGCTGCCCTCTTCCTTGGGCCTCTGACCCCAAAGGGAGACTGGAGGTGGGGACAAATGAATCCATACCATTGCTCCTCAAGGAAGTACTAAAGTCTGCAAAACATTTGTCCCTTTATATTACAAGAATTGCACTGCAATTACTGAGTTCCTTCTTCTGCCAGCTACCGTTACACACATAATTGTGTGCTTTCTCTGATCAGGCATTTTCTGCCTTTAGATTTACAATGTTGGTTATGGTTGAAGCATAGGTTTCACTTTAGCCTAATTATTGGACTTCACTACCTTGTTTATCCCCCTTTCTCAATGTTGTACTGGCAGGGACTGTTGTACACAGTCACCCAAAAAAATAACTGCCTCATCAAAGGAGGGACATTTCTAATGTATTTACATTTGATAAATGCTCCATCTTATCAAGTCTTAATTACAGGGCAAATAAAACCTCAGAATCCATGTCCAAAGTGTTGCAGCTAACATACATCCCCTGACACCATCTCTTTTTGTCAGATGGTGACTAACTCCTCCTACAGAAATGGAATGTAATTTTATAAAATAAAGCCTGAATTTCTAGAAATATCAGTAGCATTTGGGTGGAGGGGAGAGGCCATGCTGCGAGTCTCTGCACTCTCAGGGTGTGGGTCTCATATCTCCTGGCTGTAAAGGACTGAGGACTTGAATGTTGGTGCTTGGACTTCATGAAAGCAAAAGATTGATGGGCATTCATTGATGCGGAGGGGAATCTGTACTTTTGCAGGTTTTTATCACATCTGAACTCAAAAACTCTGTAGCTCTGGCTGTCCACAAGATTTTAAATTATCTGATGAAGAAAATCATACGCCTGACTCTCAGAGGTTGCAGCACTTGGCAGAATAGCAACATTTGTGTTGTCAAAACTTTCTGCTTGAAGAAGCCAGATATCCATAGAGAGCACACCCAGCAGCAAAGGCTGCTCTGTGGGGGAAGAAGGGAGGGGAGTTGCTGGAGAATAAACCCCCTGTTCCTGGCACAAGCAGGTGCAGTAGAGGAAGCAGAAAGGGTGTATCCCAGTGCCAAACTAAAACTTGAACTGAGGTTTATTCCATGTTATTCAGCAACTGCATTTAAGTGCTGCCCATACATGTGTTGCTTACAAAGACTGGGGACAACTCAGGGGTCCACAGAAAGAAGAGAGATCATCTGCCTCTGCAACCCCTTTTTCCTCTGCTGTTTTGTTGCCAGGGGGAAGGATGAGGAGGCTGGACAATGCCAAAGGGATCGTAGTTTGTTGGTCTGCTACTGAATAGCACACAAAGTGGAGCACATCGTGACATAGATTTTCTTTTTTCTGTCCCGCAGTTTGTTTTCCTTCACCGACTGTTAAAGGTATGAAATCAATGCTGATGACAAGTGGGTTTAATGTGTAGGGCAAGAGGAATGTAAGTAGTAGTTAAAAATTAACAGTTACAGACTGAGAACAGGATTTTTTCATTTCAGAAACTACCTGGGGCAATTTTTTTTTCATGAATATATACAAAGATCTGGAATGCACCATGTTATTATCCCAATGATGATGATGATCAGTACATGTACAAATGTTCATATTTAGACTAAATCCAGTTATGTCTGAATGCCTTTCTGCTCTGTTTTATGCAATTATTCTGTTTAGTCATGAATCACAGACCTTCTAATTAAGGCCCAAGGTCAGGCAAAGGGGGATGGAAGGTGAACAGACTTACAGCTAAAAGCCTTTAAAGTCATCAGTTGTTTACAGGAATTCCCGTGCACTTTAACCAAAGAACAAGATTGGCAGATCTAGTATTAACAGACCAAAGTTAATTCCTCTAATTTCTCCTGCATTCTTGCAGGCAGTTTCCTCTAACTGAGGAATTAAAGGTCACGCACCACCTACCTCCTGTGCTACCCAGCCGTGCTTTACCAGCCATCAGCCCCAGGCTCCTCTGTGGGGGAAGTGACCAGATGTAGCACAGGCAGTGTCTCCAAGAGCCAGCAGCTCTTTAGCACCTTGATATGTCCTTCAAAATGACACATTATGTTTTCCTCATTTCATGTGACAGCTCGGATATAGTACACAAACGAAAAGGGGAAGTTGCTGGGAAATTCTGTGTTTCTTTATTCAGTTTCATGTTTGAATTCTCAGTGAATTTCAAATGTCTGGCACTGAGCTCCAATATCTCTCATAACTGGTGACATCCCACAATTCCTGTGCCTGCTTGGACTCTGCTGTGGCAGATCTTTGGAGCAACCTTCTTGTCACAATCCCTTGATCCTTCCATCTCCTGTATTTTGGCATAGCCCAGTCACATGGTCCCTTTGCCCTATTCTGCAACCTTCAGGAGCAGAACCTGACTCTTTCATTCAGAGGTCTTTGCACAAGGAGCAACTTAAGCCACACCATTGTTTTCTCCATTGTGAGGGCTAAGGACTTTACTCCACAAAAATCAGGAGCAGCCAGGCAACTAACCTCATCCTATCACAGTGGTGGAGCATGTATGAAGAGAAAAGGAATACCCTGATAGATGTTAGCAGGTGGGATTCTCCATCTGAATTGCCCTAAGGGGCTTCAGCAACTTCTTCCTAGGTCACATCCATCACCATGTCCTGCTTACTGATGCAAGATAATCTTAGTAACCCAATAAACAGTTCATGTAGAGAAATCCTTTGTTCCTATTCTGTCACCTAACATCCAAGTCTCTCTTTTAATGGATCTCATACGTAGAAGTTAAGATCATTTCAGTGAGCAGGGGTGAAATGTTCTACATCCTGGCATCTGCCTTGAGGCCACGTCCTGCTGCACTCACAGACTTTGGGTACCAGGGCATTCCCTGCTCCATCCTTCCAACCAGCCAGGGCCATGAACATGAGCCAAGCAGTAATGGAATCTAAGCAGAAGTCATCATCTCTGTGTCTCCTGGAACACAGGGATTTTGCCACAAGTGGGTTTGGGATGTCAGCTAACCAAAGGACTAGGCAGACACCTCCTCTTTGCCCCCAGCCAGTCCTTTTGAGTAACATTGGTATAGGCAGGGAAGAAAGAATAACATCAATGACTTTAGCAAATTATGAACTGTAGAGGAAAAAAGCATATAGCTAAACATGAGCTTTGGTTGTAGTGAGAAGGTGGATATGGAAAGGAAATAGCAAGAAAAGTCTAGGTTTAGAAATGCTAGGTCTTCCCTGTCTAATGCCCTACCAATTTTCTTATTTCTTCTTTTTTTTTCAGAAGACATTTATATAATAACAAAAAGGGAATAGAAATGGTCTCAGCTGTGTTCCCTGTCTAGTCATATGCCTTGCCACGTCTAAATAAACTGGCAGCTGACATTTTAGGTGTTCTTAGCCACAGGGTTTCCAGAAAACAAAACTTTTTTTTTTTTCCATTTTGTGTGTGTCTGTGTGCTGGTGTCCCTTTTAGAAAAACTGTGAAGGGACTACAGAAACAAACAAAACTGAGCAAAACAAACTGAACTTGAGAATAACAGACCCATGGCTGAGGGCGGCCTGTTTCCAAAGGGGAATATGTGATCAGGGGCTCAATGGTTTATTTGCTGAGAAAACAACCTCCTCAGTGTCACTGCTATATCTAGGTTTCATGATAGATGCATTGCCTTCACTGTCCCATATTTTCTTTGTGATTTTACTTGTGGTTTAGCTCAGATGAATTATACTTTTGAATGGAGGTACTGTATTTCTTCTTTCAAGTTAAAGTATCATAAGGAGAGGCCAAAGCAAAGGGCTGGAGCATTCTTTGCTTTTCATGCATCTTCCTCTCCATGGCACCAGAGCCTGCACTCTGGTGAGAGTGATACCATTACTGCACCCCAGCCAGATGAGCAGGACACCTCAGCTGGCACCTCGTCCAACACATTGCTGTGCCCACAGCTGGATGTTTTCCTCTCACGGGGAAACCAGAGAACAGCTGACCCACAGGGGAGCATCAGCTCCTCTAGGCTGCAGGAGCCTCAGCTCACCAGCCAGCTGCCCAGCCCTGCCCACAGCTGGATGTTTTCCTCTCACGGGGAAACCAGAGAACAGCTGACCCACACGGGAGCATCAGCTCCTCGCTCGCAGCAGCGTCTTTCCAGTAATTGTAGAGAGTTTCAGAGTGAACCCTGCACCCGATCAAGATGCTCTCTGGTGTTCCTCTGCCACTGAACTGCTGCTCATAATGCCCCAAACACTTAAATCAGTGCAGCTTTGGTCTTTGCAAAATTTGGAAGATACTCAAGCAAGACATAATCTTTTCTTCCACAGGTTTTCTCAGGAATCTTGAGACCGTTTTCCCCTGCACTAAAAAAAAAGGAAAAAAAAATTTAAAAAAATAAAAATAAAAAAGCATCAGTCTGTCTGTTGGATTATCTATATGTGGGACTTTGTGTCTTTGTCACTGGCAAAATATTCCTATTCATCAAAAAAGGAAAATGCAAAAGCAAAGAGTATTTTAAATGTGATTAATGGACTAGTCATTTGATGTAATGCCAAAATCTAGATTTCTCAGAACAAAATCTGGTGGCAAAAATAAATCTTGAATTACTCCCTTTGTCTCTCCCTTGCTTGTGATTACACTGTAGTGAAAGCAAGTTGTAGCTAGCTCGAATCTGAATTTCTCCAACCTTTAAAACAGTCATACTTTTTTGTTGCCAGTTGCTGAGTCTAGAAAAATATTTGTTCTTGCACTGTTCTGCTTGGTCAAAGAAAAAAGCTTCTTTCTAAATTTTATTGCTGTTTTCTGATTCCCATCTTGCATGTTGATATTTGATGAAAATAATTTTTCCTGCTTTTTTTCCATGGATGAACTATAATAAGAGTGACCTGATGAAAAGCAGTAGAATGGAACAAGGGAAAACAGGTCTGGCAGGCAGAGTGTATGGAAAATAAACCTGACCTCTTGCTTAGTGGGGCCAAAGTTAATGGTTATAGGCAGTCTTTGTTCATGGAACACGTTCTCCTCTGAAGAAAGCAAGCAATTGTTCTGCTAAATTAAAACTTAATGTGAAATGAACAGCTTTTTTACGGGAAGAGAGTTCCCCATTCTGGAGAGTCCCTCCCACCAGCTAGAAATCACTTCATGCTGAAGTCTAACTCCTACAGACCTCCTGTGCTGCTAGAGCATGAAAAAGGCTGTCTAGGGCACTTGCTGTGGGAAGAAGTGCTCATGATACTTGTACAAAGTGAGAATTTCTTTTCTTTTTTTTTTTTTTTCTTTTTTTTTTTCTGGAGGAGAGGAATGAATCCCATAGAAAAAGGGTCAGTACCCACAGTACCCTCATTCCCTATTGCTTTGTCCATATTGTATTTTAAAATCTGGTCACAGAGAGAAAGTTCCTGGGCACAATGACAGGATCTGTCACTTCATTTCTCATCTGTTTTGGGACAATATTGTAAAATGCTAACACAAGTCACTGAGAGCTCCAGCTGATAAGGAACATCTTTGATCTTTCTTCGGTGTTTTTTGGGAATGCTCACTTACAAGCCATACCAAAAGTGTGGGCAGCACTGGGACACCTCTCCCTGAAGCATTTTAACATAGTGACCTCAGACTATTTGTCCCAGAGTCAGGAGTATGATACGGCTAATGAGTGGGATCAGCAATAAAAATACTGGCCATAGGCTGGAATAAAGGACCAATGTCATATTGCCAGTTTGACATTCCTTTATATTGATGCTGGCAGTGCACTGGGGAGGACCAACTGTCATTTCAAAGGCAAGGGACAGCAATTCTGAGCTTTCTGCTTGGATTTCTACTTTCTACACTTCATTTTGCCAGGAATTTCTGCCTGAAGAAATCTTCTTGAGGTGCTAAGAGGTTTCATATGAGAGGCCATTTACTGCACATCTTAGTAAATTAACCTAAGAATAGGTTAATCCTGATATTAAAAACAGGCACTTTATTTCTAGTGTAAATCTCTCTAGTCTCAACCCCTGGACATTAAGTCTTAAGACACTCTTTGATTAAGTATCCCCATGGTATCTGATGCCCTCTCCTTATACAGTGCCTTACAAATTGATCCACACACTTGCTGGAGTTCTTTTCCATAAAACACACTAATTTTATTAGCTCTTCATAACCCTCTCTCACAGAGGCATTCCCAGTTCTCTTCCTGCTTTTTTTTTTTATATTTTGTCTATCATACATCCTTTAGAAGCACACACAGGTACTAAATACAACTCTTGCAACTGGGTGGCCTTTCCTGCACAGGGAGAGCAGCTCTGCTTAGTCATGCTCTGCTCAGGTGCTAACGTCCTGCACAAAAACACAGAGCTGCCTCATGCTGGCAGGTGGATCCTGTTGGCTCCAGCTAGGATGGGAGAAGGGTTTCTTTCTTTGAAAGGCATAAACAAGGGGCTGGGACAGAGAGGATTCATGCAGAGGAACCTTAGCCAAGTTTGGAGAAAGAGCTTTGGCTGAAGTTCGCTTTATTATTGTTTCTGTTTGAATTGCAAATAAAGGCCAGGAAGGAGGCATGTTTGGACTATGTACAGCATGTGAGTACTCTCTTAGAGCCAGCGGGAACTTTGCCTGCTCACCCACACACACAAATAAATGCACTCAAATCTCAGACTCCTCTATCCCTTCAAGAGATGAGTTTGATGCACTTGTAAGGTAAAAGAGAAACCTCCAGCTGCAGATGGAGGATTGCTGGTGGCTAAATTATAGTCTTTAAATACAAAGGCACAATTTGGGGATAAGTATGGGTTGTGCTTAAAGCAGAATCACATGAGACACCTGAAGATGTCAGACTGGAAAGTACAAATAGCATATAATGAGTGCTCCTTTTGGAAAACTCAGAGATCTACAGGACAAGTGCCATGTGTGAAACAGTGATGGCCAGACAGTGCAGCTCCCACGTGGTGGGGATTGCCTTCTCCTACTGATATATACAGTACCTATCTGTTGAGCTGAGTTGTCACTATCTTGATATCATTGAACAGCTTCACTGCATTAAGTACAGGCAGATGGTCACAAATATGCAACAAGAGCAGGATTAAAGAGAAAAGAAATCATATGTACCATCTTAATACAAAATGACTGCTACCCAAATGCACATATAGATACACACACATGTATACACAAGCCTCTTCATTTGCCAGTGCAGCCAGGATCTGCATAGTCCTGTTCCACAGTAACCCCTACATAAGAAGTCAAATAATGCAATATCAAGAACATAATCTTCAGACATGTTTCAAAATAAGCAAGGATAAATGAACCCTGTGAAGGAAAGCTAATACAATATGAACGAGTCAGAGAAATGGGGGGTGTTTAATGTCCCAGGGCTTTGATGAGTGAATTTCCCACTCACCACACGAGGTCAGAAACCCATGTCCATTCCAAAGTTAATGCTATTGTTTTCTGATCTTTGAACCCTAACACCTGTCAATGCCACATTCCCAGAGGACAATACTGAGTTTGGCATTTCTTTTTACAAAGGAAATATTTACAGGCTTATCACTCCCTGAACAACATCCATCCTGTTGCACTACCAGAAAAGTCATTTAAATACAACTGGAAGTTACTCAGGAAATGCTGTGAGTCTGAGTGTCATCAGACATGACTTTTCCTGTCACATTACAGGTATCATTTTAATAACTGATTACATTGGCTAGTTACTCTGTCTTTAAGGGAGTAACTGAGAGAAGGATTTGGCCCCAATAACTGGAAATGCAATCTAGTTCTTGTTCAAGTTTCCAGAATCCATCTTTCAAAAACAAGTTTCCACAACACCTTGTACTCTCTATCTTAACTCTATGTTTGTACAGAAGAAGGGCAAAATAGGAGACTTTTATAAACAAGGAAGTGGTCTAGCTCACTCCCTTGTGAAGGAAAACCCAGAAAAGGACTACTCTGAAGTCAGTTGTTCCCTGGGCTGTGCCAAATATCCACCCCCTTTGCAAAGCAAAACAGAGCCTTTGGCTCCCCTCTCCTGCAGCTCTGCACGTAGTGTGGGAGAACCCCCAGGAGCAGAGGGGAGCCCCGTGACAATGTTCTGGCTCCCAGTCCCTGCCAACCTCCCCAGCAGCTGCCAGGCCCAAGTCCCCCTCCTTGAGAGTCCCTGCTCCACATGGGCGTCACAAGGGAGAGCCCTTTCCAGCGGCGGGGGAGCATGGTATTGATAAAACTGCAGCAAACATGCACCAGAGCTTCTCCTTGCCAGGCTCTCAGCCACAAAGCCTGCCCCCAGGTTTCAGCTCCATGCAGGATCCTCCTGCACAGGAGCTAGGCTGTCCAAAGGTGGTCAGTGACCTGCAGACACTCGGGTTAAAGGGCAGATTGTCACAGCTCCTGCTGAACAGCCCTTTCCCCTGGGCAGCAGCTAATGCCACCAGATCAGTGTGCTCAAGGACAGTAAAAGGTTTCCTCTGATCACACTGTGGCAACACCTTCTGGCCACATCAGAGTGAGATTCAGGTTGTTATCTCTGAGCCGTGTATTAGATACTTGATCTTGCTACTTTGACCTAAATAAAAGTCACGTCTCAGAGAGCCTGAAGCTGAGTGAGGAATTCGACTGCATAGCAGTTGAGCCAAGAGAGGTTCACAATGACCTTCCACCAGCGAATGAAACTCTACCTCTGCTACATCATTTCTGATGTTTCCTCATGCGCAGCCAGAACAGAAACTAAATTAATAAATAGCAGTAGCAGTTTTCAATGCAGAGGTGCTATTGTGGGCTTGCTGTCAGGAGAGCAGGGCTAAGATTCAAAACCGCAGCTCTGTTTTGCTGGGATGCTCCAGCCTGGGTTAGGTTTAACCTAGCTGATGCTATACCTCAAGGTCAGCTTGCAATTAGAGAGCAGCTAGCCTGAAGGGTAAAGATAAGTGCAGTGGTTCAATAAAAGAGATTAGCATAGGTCAAATAATTTGTAAGAAATTATTAATCTTGCAAATGTTACCTTTCTGCACAGGTAGTGATTTTCACTAATTCAATTGGTATTTAAATTATTGGCTAAGCAGTTTGTGTCAAATAGCCATGAAGTCATAGCTATTTCTGTAAGCAGTGCTCTCTGGGAGCTGTGAAAGCAAGCTGTTTGGATCGCATGACCCTGCTGTATTTCCTGATTGGATAAACAGCAGTCTGATGACTGCAGCACACTATTGTGACTCTCACTCTGAAGTCTCATTCCTGCAAATTATCTGACATATCCTCAGAAGGTGGGCTGTAGACCGGAAATTTTAACTTTCTTTGAACATAAAACATTTAGAGGATGGATGCATAAAAGTAAGAGGCTCTTGCCTAGAAGAGGCCAGCACGGTATCCTTGCTTAATGCAGACAGCAGCAGGCACACAGGCTTTTCCACAGAGCACCCTTCTGCCTTGCCAGCTTTTTGGGACCACCCTGATGATTGGACAGAGCTCACTCTCCAAGTCTGTTCAGTCTTTCTCTTCTCAAACAGGCTTGCCAGCAAGATGGCTAATTGGTACAAGTCGTGGTGTGGGGTTCATGGTGTGGCTGCCTCTGCAAAGGGATTCACGGGAAGCTGACAGGAGGAATCAGGTGCTCAGTAGATGGTGTGCTCACCAGATATTGTAGCTTTAGTGTAAGAATAACTGTGTTATCGACATCCAGGCTGGCCTGCTGGGCATCCTCCTCTTTCATTTAGTCTCATTTCAAATACATTTTTCACAAGCAATGACCCAGGCTGTAAGGCAAAGCAGAATTAGGGGATATTTCTGAGAATTGTTTTCATCTACTGAGTAAACTAGATGCCTGTCTGTGCATACAGTTGTAAATAAGTGTCTCTTCTTCAGCAATCCTGACATGGGAGTATTAAAAATTTTGGAATAGATAGTAAGTTATGACATTTTAAACTATGATATTTCAATTATTTGTTTATTTGTTTATTTTCTTTTTAAGCTTGACTTGAACTAAAGATTAGTGGAAAAATGTTTAAAAACAGTAGATTGGATTAAATATATTTTTACGGCAAATGTAGATAGAAGAATGAAACTTTCTTGAATTTCCCTCTTTAGCAAAATCCTGGTGACTTAATGTTTTGATGTGATATTATCTTAAAGTTTTTCTAACCTTGCAACAAACTCTATGACTCCAGTAACTGCCCTGCTCTATAATACCTATAGAATCTTACTCTTTTGGATTTGCAAGAGCAGCTTGCAAAAAATAACATCCTTTTGGGGAATAAATGGAAATTTTTATAATTTAAGTTTATTTTCTGTAGACTCACCATCTAGTATTAAGCTAAGCAATGTTGGATATGTCTGCAGTAAAGATATTTTGATATGAAAATCTGCTGGACAAAGTTCATGAGTCCTGTTTTGGGAGGAGGATGACAGAGCAGGACAAGAATAAGGGAGAGATTCTTTGGAAATCCTAATTTTGTTTTCCAGAACACAGTCCAGGATGATGGGAACCATTAAAACTTGATACTTTGACTGATTTGAAGATTAAAACCTAACCATGTGAATTTGAAGACCTAAATGACTCTCTATAATGAGGGGGAAAAAATAGCCACTGTCTAACGGTAGGTGCCCTCACCCAAGGTGGCATGATTCCAGACAGAAACATCCAAATACAAGGAAACCACAAGACCAAAAGTGAGAGTTGTAATGAGGGAAGAGTGTGATATCTCTATTAGTAGAAAACATAATAGAAGAGGGAGGTATCTTTTTCTTTGTGTACATGCTGAACATTAAACATGTGTGATTTATTTACTTCCTACAGAGTACACAATAAAAGACTATGAAACTGTCCTCAAATTAGAGAGAAGTAAATGAAGATCTCAGGGGACAGACAGCATTAGGAGAAATACTGGAGTGCATCCTTCAGTTTGGGTTTTAACAGAAAGTGACAGAGTTTTCTATAGGTAGCTCTGTAGGCTGTCAACTTAAACAAGGCAAGGATGGGGAACTGGGACATTTATTTTTTAAAATATTCTCTTAAATCAAACCTAAGGTGTTACCCCAAGTGGGCCTTCCTCCCCAGTCTGGTTTCCAGAACTGGATGTCCAGCAGCGTTCGTTCAGCTGGGGAGGGCTGCTCAGATATGGTCACGGTGCCAGCCCCCCGGGCCCTAGCTCTGACTCCAGACCCAAAGCTTAGGTACCAACAGCCAGCATAACAATGGAAAGCCATTACTAGCATTGAGATGTGCCTCTGCTGAGCTTAGAACAAGCTTATGTTCATGAGTGTAGGCTGAGGTCACTGAGACTGTGATTATGAGATAGATTGTTCCAGAAACACAATTCTAAAAAGAGTTATTTACACGTTGTATTTTGCCTTTTACAATGTTTCCTCAGACTCACATGTGAGGGGAGATGCACCACGCTCTGCAGAGGTCAGTGCCTCAGCACACCCCTCCCACCAGCCAACAGCATGCAAACATCAGCAGCTGCTCCCTGGTACCACATGGAGCCCCCAGAACAAGCACCTGCCAAAGCAGCACAGAGCCTTGGGGACACCATTTGGAGGAGACATCCTCCAGTGCAGAAGGACGATGGACCGAATAACAGGGCTACCACACAACTCTAGTTTTCTGTGACAGCCAAGGACACCAATTGTTTTCTGTGGACACAATCTGTGTGACAAACTACTCATTTGCAGCCCTGCCCAGGAGCAGCAAGAGAAGGGCTGCTCCAGGGCAAGGGCTGAGAGAGGAGTTGAGTGTGATCCCTGTGCCCTGCCCCGATGCATCCTACAACACCTAAGCATATTGGGCAGAGCTTGCTGCTGGTCACAGGGTCCATCCACAGTCCTGGGTATTGCAAAGAAACCAGGTCCAGAGTCTGATATTTAAAGTGAGGTTAACAACATTTGTCTGTCTCTTGAAATGCTGTAATCTTAATTAACGTTTCCTTAATGCTTTGTAAAAAGCTCTCAGGTGAAACACTGTGCCAGCACAAGATAATGGCATTCACAAAGAGAGAGCTCAAAGGTCAGCTGAACTAGTTCTAAGAGGTTGGTGATCCCTTTGCAACTTTTCCAAATTAGTTAGCTAATTTTTCCTTGCATCAAAACAATATAACGTCAGAGGGATGGCATTTTTTTGCTGTTATAGACCAGCCAAGGTCACATTCCACTGCAAAGTGATTGTCTTTCAATGCATACCATTCCTTGGGATAGATAAATAATGAGTTAATGTTTACAGGGAATACTGACAACAGAAAATAGTTTAAAAAGATATAATGTTTGTATTAATTTCACTTCATTGAAAAAAATAATACAGGGTAAACAGTAAATTTCATTTAGATTTCCATGCATAGTCAGAAATTATTATCAGTATGTTTATGGTAACATCACTAGCATTTTCTTTCAATATCAAGTTGATTTTCCTTTAAAGGGAACTCACACACAGAAGTATTACTTAACATTTTTTAAAGCAACAAAAGATATCCTGCTTTTTTAAAGGGAAGGGGAATGCATGATATTCTAAAATGAGCACAAGGCTTCCTACTTTGTGTTGTGACTAATGCCACAACCTAAGGCTTTCATTGATAGCAGAGGTTGCTTTCATCAGTGGACTACAAAACAAGGATTGACAAAGGTTTCATGCTTCCCATAGGAATACTTGTACACCCCATGCAGCCTTTCCATTCTCATAATGAGGCCTCACTGCAGTGTTGCTCATCTACCTGCTGATCTGGTAAAAAGCCTATGGCTAGGTCTATGCAGATGAATTTAGTCTGTGATTGTCCAAACATGGCCAATTCCATAAATATCTCCGTAACTGCAATTTGCAGAACTTGATCCTCTAAGTGCACTTGAAATAACATATTGTGCCTTCCAATTAGTAAGGATTACAAGACAAGACCTAGCAGGTCATTCAAACATCTGCACACTTATCCTTACAATGGCTAATTAAAAGCTATTCATGTTCCTGTCTTAAAACTTGAGAGAAAGCTCCCTGCTTCAGAAGAAACAGGTATGGGTTTTCTGGCTGGTTGATCAGATCATTCAAACAGCAGTCACAGTGTGACTCAGGGCTTGCACTTATACCCAGAAACTACTGTTTGGACTGTGCTGGGAATGTACATTGCAACCCTTGCACTATTCATTGCTCTTGGCATGTGCCCTGCAGTTAGTCTCTCCATGGAACCCCTCCAGGAGGAAATATTTTCCATTTCAGCCATGTTCCCTTTGCTGGGAGCAAATCAAGTCCAGCAGCCCAAACTTTGAGTCATTTACTGTCTTGATTTGATCCAAGATCTGCAAGTCTGTGAATGGACAAGACAGAGAATTTCAAATATACCTTTCACCTTACCTTCCCAAAACCTCAGAGTTACAAGAAGCATCCCATTATAAACTTGCCTGTGGAAGGCAACACTGTAATATAAATTAAAGAAATTGAAAGTGAAATCTGTAAATATATTTCTAAAAAATTCTGTTCCATACGTGTCTGTGACTTCTTTTCTTTGTTGTCTTTATTTTTTTCCTACCAATATTCTCTGTAAGAAGTTGCTGTATTTTCCCCCATGGCCTTTGCTCTTGCAGGTCAGTGGCACTGTGTGTTAGCAAAGTCCTGCAGTGGCATCTGCACAGTGTGAAACTGGTCCCTGTCTGATGCCAAGAGCCAGGCCGCTGTTGGGTTGCACTAAAAGCTCTTCACTCATGACGACTAAACCACTGTCTTCTCTACTATAACAAATACTTCCTCTTTTGCCCTTGGATTTCATATTTCTCTTCTCACCAGCTGTCTCTTTTTCTCTCTGTTTTTTAGAAATTGGTTATATCAACCCCTCTCCACATACTGGGGAAGGCTCTGCCATATTTACTCATTTTCATTTAAAATTGTTTGTACATTAGATGCAATCCACTTTGGCTGACAACACACTAGGCTGAATTGAATTGAACGATACCAAGAGTAGGAGTGTACTTCCACTTGGGAACGGAGGCACTGGCTATGCCTGTGTTTGAGATGTCCCCCTTCTCCTGAGGAAGGTGCTGCAAAAAGCACAACAAACAAACCAAAGGAAACATTCACTAGCTTTTTCATCTCAGACTGCCTAAGGCACAGGAACAAAAATGGGTTAATGACAGAAAGGCTTTTAGACTAATCCAAGGCAAAAATGATCGCCCTTTCAAATGTGATTACTAGGAAAGTGATTTGGAAGCCAGTGGGACAGGGGCGTGGAGTAAGCTGTCTCTCTGATACATATCAACAGAGACCTTCACACTGACTGATTATAATGAATACAAAGTTGACATTAGCAGAGACAAAAAGTTACATGAGCAACACATTGCCTTTAACAGTTCCCTTTGTCCTTGAAAATTTTCTCAGGAGCAAAAGGTCCATCCAGTTTGGCTCATCCAGAGGGCTGCACAGGTAGAGGTTTGTTTGGAAGACAGAAGCATTTCACTCCCCAGAAAGATCATAAAAGATCATAAAAATCTCTGAGTCATGTACAGCTACTTTTATAGCTCTGTGGAAATGCAAGGGGGACTTTACATGAGGCTTGTGCAGCAATGCGGGGCCAGGTTCAGCCCTGGCACGGGCGGAGCTGGCTCTGCCAAGCCCAGGGAGAGGCTGCAGAGAGAAGTCACCTCACACTACTAAGGCTGGTTAGAGCATTTAATTTGTTTAGGACTTCCACTTCTTTATGCACGCCTGCAGAGACCAGGCACTTTTGGGCACTCCAGCACAGGTACTTTTGCAGACGTAGCCCGTCCTGAGGAGGGCAGGAAAGCTGCCACACACCACTCTCCCGATGCCCAGCCTGTCCCACCCTGCACACCTCCACTCCGCTTGGCTGCAGTGAGGGGAGCAGGGTCTGCCTTCCTGCAGAAAGCTGCATGCTTGGGCCAGTGCCTATCAGATGTCAGCCAGCCATGGTATTTAGATGTAAAGCAATGTGCTAAAGCAGTAGAGCGCTTTATAAACACTTTCAAAATCTCCTGCTTGCTGTGAGATATGGCACAGCAGCAGCAGAGCGTAACATCAGTTGCACAGGTTTCTCCAGCTGCTAAAACAATTTTTCAGAGAAACTCATATAAAAATAAAGTGGTCTTTTTGAGTGCAACAAACATGTTTAAATGCTTGTAAATGGCTATCTGCCTTTGTTTTTTTTCTTTGTACTAGTCGGTACCCACAGTCCTTGTTCCACATTTATGCAGCCTTTATTCCCAGCACATATAAACTAGAAGTATTTGGGAATTTTATTCGAGTAAAGTTAAAAAAAAAAAAGAGTAAGTTGGCTCACAGAACCCCAACATTTTCTGTTACAGCAAGCCTGTGAAGCTGGACAACAACTGCAAAGCAGTCGGGATGGCTAAGTGAATTAGTAAAATCAATTAGAGTAGATTATGGGATATGTTACACTGATAAGTATTGAGATTTCACAAATGCAGAAATGAGTAAGTCTTCCAAAGTAAGAAAACCAAGAAGATTCACTGGATTGCATATCAAAGCTGATGTATGCTTTGAGTTTTGGCTTGTTTTGCAAGATAACAAATGTCTCAAGCTGCTCTGATTCTCTGCTGAAAAGGCCTGTCTCTGTGCAAAACACATGACTGTAAACATAACTTGATCAGAGCACAAACACTCTCAGACAATTTGTTTCCAGGTGAGCTTGCAATTAGCTTCTCAAGTTAGCATCCATATTTCTTGCTTGTCCAAAACAAAACAAAACAAATAAACCAAACCAACAAAACAAAACCAAAAAAAAGAGAGAGAGAAAGAAACAAAAATCAAGAATTATTATCATAACATCTGCAAAATAGAATAAAAATCTCCCAGACAGTAGTCACCTGGTTTTAAGATCACTAGGAGGTAAAGCACAGCAATATTGCATACACTGACCATTATATGCTTAAATGCACCATCCCTCTCATATCTGCAACTTGAAAAACAATATTCATCCTGTAGCCTCGAGGCACAAATTCTTAAAGGCCCTGTGCAAAAGTACGTGATGACACACATGTGTGGAGGTTCCCTTAGAAACAAAAGCAAACAGGGCTTGTATTTTCTGTCTGCTGGACCGACCTCTCCTTTAACATGCCCATGAGCACACTTGCAGTGCATAGTGCAATTTGCTGATCCATCTCTTTTCTTGGGGACAATTCATCCACAGTTGCCACTAATTCTGTAAATGCTTTTGATTGCAGGGTAAGGGGGACATTTATTAAAGAGATCAGGAATTTGCTGGACTTTTTTTGGTTGGTCCTACTGACATTCCCAGTGACATGTTTAAGAGAAAACATGAATCATTCTTTGCTTCCCTTAGGTTTGTGTCTGGTTTTTTCCAAGCAAGTTAAGTTATCTTTTACTAAATGCCACATTATATGAGCCTAAGAACTTTGTTCTTTTGATGTAAGTTTCAATGATTTACTTGAATACCTTATTAACTACAGAAAACCAAATTATGTAAAGCAGAAACTAGAAATACCAGAAACCTCTGAGAAATATGAAAATTGGTTTTAGATAGAGGATGAACTACCTGGCCTGGATAGAATAACATCTAGCATCAGCCTGCTGCCATCTATAATATGAAATGTTGAAGTAAAATTCAAGCTAAGTTTGCTGAGTGGGTAGAAACTGTGGCTGAGTGAGATATCTAGGTCATTAGTGGCACTCTTGAACTTGCCTTTTTTCTTCCACTGACAAATGATATTCCCTGAATGTGGTCTTTTATTGCAAGCCTCTCTTCCTTCTGTTCTCAAAGTCTCTTTTGAAGGTTCCAGCCTAGATGTGGTATCAGCCTTTTTACTCACAGGAAAAGCAAAATAAATTTTAAAAACAAGGCTAATAAAGTAAAGGACTTGACAGTCACAAAACACCGACTTCTTGGTATTCTTCTTATTGAGCCATTAGAAGTCCCATCGCTGACTTTCCTATTCTATACAATGAAGAGTTCACTTTTTGTAAAGAGTGTAATATATTAATAATCCCTCAAACAGCAAGCAAGCAATGGATGTTCAGCAAATCTTTCAGATTTAGTGATCATCTTCTGAGTCGTTTTATTGTGAATGAAGAGATTACCAGGTGTACTGTGATTTGAAGTTTCTTGGCACACATACCTAAAGGTATAAATAATATGAATTGCACCAAGGTATAATTACCACCTGACATAGCACACCTTGTCCTTTGGACAGAATTCTATTGATTCTAGGCTGATTCAAATGAATGTAAATGAAAAAAAGGCTTCAGGCTCAGTTTTTCCTCATGTCATCCCTATCCTTTTATAGTAATTTCTATGAGCACACTGTAAATAATTACCAACCTTTCTACTTTGTGACTCATACCTAACTAGCCTTGTTTCTGTCGACAGTACATGGTGCATGTGGCTAATCAGGCCCTAGTGTGTAACTGATTTCACTTGAAGACCCTTGTTTATTGGACATTGTAATTGCACTTGATATATTAGAGAGAGATTGAAGGAATCTCAGCCCCTAGATTTAAGCAGCAAAAGTTCAAGGAAAAGTTCATTTCAGGCATATATCTATTAGTACTGTTAAATTAATTGGTAATTTTTTCAAAAATAAAAGCTTTTACATCCATTTAATGTTATTTTTTAATTTTAAAAAAGCCTTCTAGAACAGTGTGAAACAGGTTTATAGCAGAAAAGCTCTCATCAAACCTTTTAAAGATGAAGGGCTGATACGTGTCCTATCTTGCCTTGACAGTTACCGCACAGCATAATCTAGTGCTGCCAATCAGATCCAAACAAAGGAAACAGCAGTTGTCTGACTGTGAATCACTTCTCACCTCAATTAATATAAATATTGAGTTTGCGCAAGTAGACTTGACAGTTTGAGGCATGCCCAAATTTTCTGTGTAACTAGTACTTAATGACTGATACTCAATACTTGGACCTAGCACTGGGGGTGAAGTCAACAGTAAAGAACTTTGTTTTGTGAAAGTGAGGGCTCAGCAGAAGGATTCAGTGTCTTTTGTAGAAGTTTTGGAAATAACACACAGCTGTAAATAGAAAGACTCCTGTGGTGGATGCCTTCCTTGCATTTCTGAAATAAATTATCTTTCCTTCAACTCCACCTCACTCATGTTTGCCACATACAAATACTCCAATGAATGCATCAACTCTAGTAAATGTTCCCCAGAGCAAAGGATGGCTACATCTACAAAGCCTGTGAGCAAAGCCAAATCTGAGTACAGACTTGAGTGTGTTTATAGAAGCAGGAATTGATTCTAAAAGATGTATTTATCCAGTAAAAGAGAAGTAACATATTGCATTAATGATACATCCAACAAAATATTCCTTGCATTTAACATGCTTGCGGATTATCTGCCATTCAGTTAGAAATAGTTAACTCACATGAGAAGCCAGGGACCAGGTCAAAAAAGCCCACCCTGACAAAACACATTCCAAATAAAGTATCTGCCCAACTCTGACTCTAGATAATTAGTTCAAATCTGGCAAAGGCTGATCCTAGATACTGAAAGGCATGATTGTCTAATAGCATCTTATCAGACTTCCTAAAATGCTGTGGTGGTCTCATTTAATTGCCTAGACAGTGGACAAGTGTCAGCAGGAAAATCATTCCCAGCAACAGCCCTAGTTAGTCACCTCACCTTCTGTCCAGGGTCTTAATCAGCAAAGACACTAAAGTATCTTGTGATCCTTATTAAGGGGGTTCTTCTGGGTTAGGATTTGTTGACAAGGACAGGAAAGAAAGCTTTTAGTTTGGGTATCTGAATGTACATGAGAAAAACAGCTTCTGAGTAAAACAGACTGGTTAGGACTGTCACATTGTCCTGAAGGGATATATATATAAGAGCTTCAGTGTCTTTTAAGTTCACCTTTCAATCCAAAGCTGATAAAATTAATTGAGTAGTTAGATTTTCAGCAATCCCAAACACTCACTCTTGCTTTACTTACAGGAGCAAACAGTCAGCAAGTCTGTAAATTGGACCTCTTAATTATGGGTATAAACGAATGTTCCTATTTGTGTGGTCTGACTAGGGGGAAACAGCATTTCAACCTGGTGTCTGTAACCAAAATTAATGTATATGTGTGTATGTGTTAGAAAAAAACTACAAGAGACCGTTTATGTGCTTGGTAAGATTGTCCTAGCAAGCCACTTACACTGGATATTTTCCTTTTATATTTCAGTTTTGGTCATGGCACAGTTGCCTATATGATAATATGTCACACACCAGCCCATTTTGCTTGCTCCATTTTTGTGGTAGTGGCTTTATGCACATATGTGTATCAAACTTTGGTGATCACATAAGAATACTGAGAGTCATTAGAGAAAAACAGTCTTACCATGACAGAAGAGTTGCACAAAATTTGTTCAGCTTATTGATCAGCAGGCCATGTGGTAACCTGACCTTCTTTAAGTGTCTAAATACGAGCAACATCTGCTGGTAGAAGCAACCTTAATGAGGTTGAGTAGAGGTCAGATAAGCTGGATATAAAGGAATAACATGCAGATTTTTGACCATTAAGACAATTAGCCTTTTGAAAAGCACAGAAAACAATGTAGTAGATTTTTTTTTTCCTTAGAAAAGAAACAAAAGTGTTTTAGAGATAGTCTGGACATATTTCTAATATAATCATTCACAAATGATGGGGCTCAGTGAGAAAACCCAAGAAGGGATATTCAGCAGCCTTTGCTATGTTTGAGGTCCAAGTTAAGGGTCACATGACATCCAGAATATTTTAGACTTGAGGGATTTCACCATGATTCTCACAGAACTGAAGGTTTCACACACAAAGCCAAGGCATGGAGGTAAACAGCTGTGTTGTAGTCCCATTTTCTTTCTTTTTTTTCCATGCTTGTTTCTTGCCTATGCTCTTAGAACCACCACATTCTAGAAATGTGGAAACTGGAACAAATATCAGCAAGTTATTCACACAGGTCAGGGAAGTAGGATTACATCACAGACTGCATGATGTATTCCAAATTTTTGCTTGACATGTTCTAAAAAATTTGCTTTACAGGGAAACTCCATGCTCCTGGAAAGTAGGTTCCAGTGTTACATTGCATTTGCAATCAAACTGTCTTTCCTAAGATTTACTCTAAATTTAAGTGGTGAATTAAGCAATTACTTGAAGAGGCAGATGAAATATTCTATATAAACAGCTGCAAGTCTCACAATCACTGGTCCTTGTTATTGTGGGGGGCTTCAACTTAGCACATCTGCTGGAAATTCAGCATAGTGGGGAGGAAACAGCCAAGGAAGTTTCTGGAGTGTGTGGAAGATGCCTTCCTTACACACCTGGTGTGTGAACCAGTGAGGGAAAATGCTGCTGACAGCAGCTGAACATGAGCCAGGGTGGGCCCAGGTGGCCAAGAAGGCCAATGGCATCCTGGCCTGGATCAGCCATGGTGTGGCCAGCAGGGCCAGGGCAGGGATTGTCCCCTGTACTGGGCACTGCTGAGGCCACAGCTCCAGTGCTGTGTCCAGTGCTGGGCCCTCAGTGCAAGAAAGACACTGAGGAGCTGGAGAGAGTGCAGAGAAGGGCAGTGGAGCTGGGGCAGGGTCTGGAGCACAAGTGCTGTGAGGAGCAGCTGAGGGAGGTGGGGGCGTTTATCCTGGAGGTGTTTGTCCTCCTGGAGGAGGCTCAGGCTCTCTACAACTGTCTGAAAGGAGGCTGTGGCCACGTTGGGGTTGGTCACTTCTTCCAGTCAGCCAGTGATAGGGTAAGAGATGTCCTCAAGATGTACCTGGAGATGTTTAGATTGGATATTCAGAAAGAGCCCTTCATCAAAGGGGTTGTTGAACACTGGCTCAGGCTGTCAGTAGTGTAGTGGAGTCACAATTCCTGGAGGCATTTAGAAGAGATGTAGATCTGGCACTTGCCACATGTTTAGTGGTGGACTTAGCAGTGCTGGGTTAATGGCTGGAGTCAATGGTCCTAATGTCTTTTACAATATAAACAATTCTATGGCTTCATGTCCTACTCTTTGTGCAAAAGGGTAAAACTGATATCTGCCTACTTTGTAATAAATGTTATATGTCTGCAAAGTGTTAACATCTTCCTTCTGTCTACTTCCTAGACTAAACAATCCCAGTTCTCTTAACCTTTCCCAGAGGTTCATGTTTTCTAAACCCCTTATCATCTTGTTGCAGTTATCATAAAATGCAGCGCCTAAATCTGGACACAGTACTTTAGCTGAGGTTGCACCAGTGCCAAGTAGAGCAGAATAATTACCTCTCTTGTCTTATACCCAGCACCCTGCTAATATATCTGGGAGTGACATTTGTCCTTTCTGCAGGAGCATCACATTGTTGTGAAGAGAGGCTTGAAAATGTGATCCCAAAAGTTTCAAAATCCAAAAGGCACATAAAAAGAAGCAGGAGAGTGGAGTGAGGGTGGGGGTGGGGATGGGTGGGCAGGTGTAGCTTGTTATATTTCAGTCAATAAAATGGGGGCCTGGCTCAATATACTGAAATGTCTTGTATTGGCAATTCTGACTAAAAATCCTTTAATCTCTACAGAAAAACCTCATTTGATTTGCACCACTGAGTGGGAAACGTCTAGCAGACTCTTTGTAAATTGGCAGATAATGAGCGAACACTGGAAAAGACACTGAATAGTGGCACAAGCAATGATAATTTACTTGCAAAAGGTTATCAATTTTGTAAAGCTCTTGAGACAGATGAACCATTTCAGAGGAAGCTCTGTGAAATACTGCAGAACTGGGGGAACATTTTTAGAATTGGGTTCTGGAGGAAAGCACAATTTATACAATTGTACAATTTATATGGCATGCCAGATAATACCCTGCAAATTGGAGAGGTAACCTTTTAATGCAACCATCTTCACAGGGTTACTAGCAGCTCTTTAATCTGTGGCCCAGTTAGCCATGGGTTTCTACAAACTGTGAGACCTTTCTTAATTCCCCAGCCCCTGCAAAGCATGATGCTTAATTATATCAGTCATGTCATATACTCCTCTAACTGAGTTTAACACATTCTAGCAATGACTTGTCACCTTAGCAAAATCAGAAAGGTCTGACTAAAGAAAATGGATGTGAAATACAGCCAGGAGGGTAAGGAGACTGACAGTTATTTATGAACTATTTACAAATATTTCTCTCAATTTGAAAATTTATAATTCTGGTGTAACCCACTTGCTTTCAATAATAAATGACAGACAGAAAGAGACTCCTTAGCTCTTCTTCCCAGGACCCTGACAGTTGGAAAATTTTCCTTTTAGGCCACTTGCCTATTTAACGTGTAAGTCTGATTGATTTTACAAGAGAGAAAGAAAGAGTGGGGGTGACACTGTGTTTCAGAACTTTTATCAGGAGTTTGGCCAGGACTGTCACGGGTAATTTGCTTGTTACTGTGATGAGAGACTTCATGAGTATTGGGACACATGGGCGGTATAAGATGCCTGGAGTGTCTAATGATCCACAGCAGAGAGAGGGCTCATGTTAGAAAGAGAAGCAGGAAGACTTGATATAATTGCTCCAATTCATTCCCTTTCAGAGGAGATCTGAAGGAAGAACTTACACCTGCACACCCCATTTCTGAGGTGAGAGAGCTGCTGTTCTCACCAGCGTGTTGCTATTAAAGCACCATCTCAAGGCAGTGCAGCTGAGGTAGACACTGAGCTGGGCCCCAGAGAATGTGCAGCAAACAGCTGCACAGTCCCTCTCACACAACAAATGCACTCTGAATAAAGACTCAGGAAGAGGAAGTGCCATCTTTCCTTACAGCTGAGGCTATCAGATGCACTGAAGTGACATGTGTTCCCCTACACCGCGCAGTCTGCGGCAGAGCCCAGCTCAGCCCTGTACAGAGTTTGTGACTACTCCACACTGTAGTATTGTGTAGCATTGCATAAACCGACATTTCATCCTAAAGACCAGCCTTGACCAGCTAACAGCTCACAAAATATATGTACTGTGAAAAAACATTCCCTATTTCATGTATCATTTAATAAAACATTTCCATAAAACTTACCCAGGTGAGTAAGAGGGAGCCACAGACTGGGGCTAGAGTTGTCTTCTGCCCATACAGGGACATGCTGTTCTAATAAATGACAAGTCTATACAAATATTACCCACCAATACGTTTATGCTTTTCCCTCAAAACAGGTTCTTGGGCTGTGTTAGTAATTTTATTACTGCTTAGGAATACAAACAGGAAGATGGCACTATCTTAAATTATTGGGTTTTTTCCACATTGAAATTTTATGGAGGTTAAAGATTCAGGCTTTTGTATTAAGAAGGTGGGGAGAACACCTCCCTCTTCTCCATCTCTTTTTCTCTTTTTCAGGATTAATAAAAAGTCCTTTCTTGATCGTCTTGTGCATCTTTACCTTATGGATAATACTATTGTCTCAATCTGACGTGTTCGGCAAAACTTTTATAAGTGATCATTTGCCTATTCTCTAGTCTATATAAAACTGAAATCTTAACAGAAATTCTCTGTGTTCAAAGGTCAAAAAATGTGGATTATTTCAGAGCTAATTGCATTTGCAGCAGGTGAATTGAATTTTCGAGCAAAGTTTGGGTGATTGTTTTTGCAACATGTTTTTTGTATCATTAATACATTCATTGAGATTATGTTCTAGCACACCCAGGACACCAAAGCACATGATCAGGGAGAGCCTTGCAGCCATATTTACAGATTGGTTGTTAGCAAGTTCTCTGCCTCCCATTTGTCCCACATTGGATAGATCAGGTGAATTTTTGAAAAAAATCCACACTGAGCTCTGCCAAAATAACCTTTGATTGCACAGACATTTCCTGGGGTCAGCCACGCTGGGTCTGTGTTTGCATGAGTAAAAGTGCATTGCAGAAAGGGGAGGGGGTACCTTCCTCCTCCTGAGAAATGCTCTGTAGAGGCCACAAGTGAGATTGTCATCCCTCCAGATGGACAAAAAGAAGGAAAGTGGCAAAACTTCCTTTAATAAGCAGACATCTGGCACTAGATTTTTCTTTCTGTTCATAGAGCCTGTTTTAGGAGATAGAATTGTGAACCTCAATTTCACCTGCTGCAGGATATGCTGCTCAATAGCCAAGAGTGTTCATTGAATTTGCAACATGTCTATTTCTCCATTTAAAGCTGTATTCTAGATCTAGAATGGTTTCCAAGTAGTGAACAGCACTTGCAGGTGGGCCAGTGACTGCTGGCTGGCCAAAATGCAGATCGCATCTAGTACCTCAGAAAAATCAGGAGGAGATGAGAATTATGCCTTGAACATTTCCTCTTATTGTGTCTGACTTGGATGATGTTACATGGGCATCAAATGCTGGGTGATGGGGTGCCAAGTGTCAGCCCAGGGAACCAGAAGAGGAGGGGGCTGGGAATCAGCTTGTCAGTAAACAACTCATATGCCCATGTCCCTCTCAAGCAGATCACCCCCAAACAGGACATCCGAGAAAGAGCTGTCATTAGCTACGAGCAAGAATATTGGCCTTCCTGTACAATGCAAATCTGCTTTAAAATCACAACTCAGCCTAAGGCTGACAAACCTCTGCCACCAAATGCATCCACTGGCAGTGGGACTTATTTCTGTTGGCTGTAGCTCTCAGAAGCCTTCACTCTCTGTGAAGCTACAGACAGTCTTACTGGGATTTAGATCCCATTTGTTATCATATATTGGGACAATAACCCAACTGCAGACCTCACAGACCTGCTTTCAAAATTTCTGATCCTGTTTTCAATCACTGCACAAGCACAATGCCACCTCTGACACAGTGCCTCCCTTGGCAAATAACTCAGCCCCTTTAATTTAAATCTCATTTTCCTCATCATAACAATAGCGACAATTATATACCAACTTAAGACATTATTCTGACTCAAGACATGTATGCACAGTATTTAGAGTTCATCCATCCTGCCTGTACCCAATCCTGACTTGCTTGTCTCCTGCAGTTCTTCTCGGCTTGTAAGCTCCTGAATCAGGACACACATATAGCACCTCATAAAATTAGGTCCTGCCCTAGGCTCTTGGTTCTGTACCAGCACAAACTTTAACAGCTTTAAATGCTGAAAGGACTAAGTGGAAGCACTCTTGGATAGTTCAGAGAAGGGTATGCAGCTTTTAGAAGCAATAGGGTGTGCATGCAGTAGCAATGTGAGAGAGCAGTGTTTTACACTACGCAGCAAACATGGAAAGGGCCATCCGGGGTGCCAGGCAGGGGAAAGCCTGGCCTGGCACTGCTTATGCTGTCAGCCTGTACAGCAGGAGTGAGGGTAACAATCTGGGTGCCACAAAGCAAACATAATCCGAGGGGAGGAAAAGTATCATACAGGCACAGTATGATTCAAAGCAGGCAAGTGAGCTGCTGCATTAAGTCTTCTGAATGGAGTTTCCTGGAAGGACCCCTGAGCATGACCCTCAAGCACAAGACTCTAGGATTTTGCCAAATTTATCTGAGGAGGAAGGAGGGAGGGAGGCATGTTTTCTCGAGGGGGAAAAACCTCACCCCGCTAAAGCTTTCTGTTGCCAGGGAAGGTCAGGGAAAATTCAGGAAAACTCCTTTTTATGTTCTTTATGATGTTTACTCTGTTGCGCAGAGCCAAGAGGGGGATGAGAAAGGCTGCAGCACGATGCAGGGCTGCAAAAGCTGTGTGTATTTAATAGGGTGACATAAATGGTGTGTTTCTCTTTGCCGTCTGCCGAGTGCTGCGGGGAAAATCTGTCCTAAATAGACAAACGAGAAGCCATGAGAGTGTCTGCTGGCTCTCGCCAGCCGGCCGTCCCCGGGCCAGCCCGCGGCTCCGGCGGGAAGTACACAGCGGATGTTTAATGAAAGGGCTGCTGCGGCTTATCTCCGCGAGCAGGGGACTTCTTTGTGAACCCGCTTGCTTTGAAAGATATGTGGCCCACTATGCTGGTATTGTTGGCTCTCGCTTTAAGCGCAGCCACATGATTCACATAGGAGCTGCGCGCTGCCGCTGCCAAGGAAAGCTTCCCCCGTTCCCTCCCTGGCTGGGAGTAAACTCGGCACAAGGTCATCGAGGTCACAAGATCTGCCTGTTATTGCATTTTACAGGAAGGAAGATACGTTGTCTTTAGATCAGTTTATCAGCTGACTTTCCTGTGAAGAAGACTGAGGCTATTTTCCTGTGTACCACCACCCCCGTAATTCCCAAACGAGTGTGCTCTGTTTGCATCTCCTGTCAGCTCAGCTGTGTGCGTTTCTGAAACAGCCCAGCATTAAGCAAACAAATAAAAAAGCCATTGTGAGACATCGCAGAGTCCACATCCCTTATCAAACTGCCTGACAGGCCGGGATAAATCTCTTCCTCGAGGCTGCCTGTCATCTCCCTCCCTCCCTCCCTCTCGGCGTCAATGCACAATTAAATCCGTTGTGGTGAAATAGACTCAGCTGATAATTGTGGAGAGAGTTACTTACACGGATGCTGAGAGCAGCAAAGAGCCTGACAGACTCCTCTGCTTTCGAGGCAGTTTCTTTTGAGCCCGCACCTTTGAAGAACCACGAGTGTTTGGTTTTGTTGGGTTTGGGTTTTTCTGGTTTTGTCTTTTAAAGTCCCAGGTTCCTGAGGATTTTTTTTTTTTTAAATAAGCTCTGCTTTTTCTTTGCAAGGGAGCAAGCAGAGTGCAGAGCTGTCTCCCTCCCCGTCCAGCCTCCTTTGAGAGGTCCCTGCTTTCATAAGGTTTTCGGCTGGGGAATGGTTGCCTGTTTCCTCCCTGTGCTCACTGTGACAAATGCATTTCTGTGACCAGGAAACTGCAGATGTTACAGATGCACTAAGGCATATCTTACTAGCTAATTATTCTTAATCTCTGAAGGATTGCACATATTGAATAATGCCATTCATTGAGTAACAGTTGAAGGGAAACTTCCTGGCTTCAAAGAATATACGGTGGCAGCTTTAATTGTGTTTTCTTTTTCTACATGTGTAAAGCTAAAATAACCCTCCAACGCTCCCCTCATCTAAAGAGTGCTGGTTAACATAGCAAGAAATGGCATGTGGCACAATAAATTTGCTGGTTTTCAAATGACCCTGTTTGCTGGACAGCAAAGCTGCATTGCACAGGAAAACAGCTACTAATATGTAATAATATCTACTTTTTTTTTTCTTTTTTGCAACATTGATCTGGTTAGATTTTTCATCTGGTTTTGCATGCCTTTACATAGTAAACCTTTGTTCTCCAGTTCCAAGGGTCTTCACACTCCTATAATGAGGGGAGAAGGATCTGAAGGATGCCTTTACATAGTAAACCTTTGTTCTCTTTGACTGGAGAACAAAGGGTCTTCACACTCCTAGAATGATCCAGAGGGGAGAAGGATCTGAAGGAAATGTCAGTGAAGATCCAGTCTCATTTACAAGCCTGCAGAGGTTATAGTTTTAAGGAAGGATCATGACTCACATCACTATTCCCCCAGCATTTTCTCTACCTGTGAGATGAATCCATCTTTCCTAGTTTTTCAAAGTCAAACGTCTCTCTGAAAATTTTTCATATCCTGACCTTAAATCCTACATCCAGGACCACATCTGCAGTTCACAGTTATGGGAGGCTGAAACAATAAACTTCATGTGCAAGCTTTGGTATATTTTTATGCATTAAGTGCTCTTCTATTTTAATCATGGTGCTTGTAATATAAACAGATAGATATATCGAGAGAGATATATGAAGCATTACAGATACATAATCTTTATTCTCAAATAATGTTACTTTATTGAGTTCTGGCAGCTTTTTTAGTGAATGACTAATCATGACTGTCAGAGTATAGCCCTAAAACATGAAGAAGGCATTTTAGTATTTTATAATACAAAGGGTATGTGAAAGTTCTGGCAGTAAAAAAAAAAACCAAAAAAACACCAAAAAACTGCTCTGTCTATCCTACATTATTTGGAAAAGCCATAGTCATATTAAATCTAAATAGGAATATTTAAGAGAAAATTATAACAAAGCTGAAATGGGAGGCAAAAGAAGAGGAAGAAGGTTTGTTATTACACAAATGGGGTTTGGTTTGAACTCTTTAATTTGCCACTTGCCAGCCTACATCTAAGAAGCAACCTTGTTTGTATTTCAACAAAGAATCTCATTCTTTTTTTCAATAAAAAGACCTGGCAATAATTCTGTTGGCAGTAGATGAAGAGTTGGCTTATTCTGCTGGTGATGGTTTCTTTTGTTGTTATCTAGTTTAATGAAAACTTCATTAAAAAAAAGACTCTGGAAGTTTATAGATAAAGCTTATGTACATTTGTTCAGGTCATATGCCAAGGGGTCACTTCTTATTGCAGAAGTCATTGCACTAAGGAGAAATGTGGTTAATACTAGCAGTTTTTGCAAGTAGCAGTCTTTATTCAGAAGCTGGAACAAGTGAAGCAAACCACAGGGCCTGAGGCACACATGTGAACAACACAATTTTGACTTTACAGTAATTCACTGTTACTATTATCTTAGCAACCTTTCAGTAAAGTCCTGCAAAATCTGACAGGGAGGGGATTCCTTTGGTCTTTATAGTCAAGAAAGTCCTAAACAGCTGTGTCTTTGTTTTACAGGATTTGGAATGAATTTTAAAAAAACCCCAAACCTGTACAGAAATTGCTCTCTAATTAATATATTCCTAAAGGAATATGTTTTTTGGGTTTTTTCAGCAGTACTGGCCAAATATTTTTGAATTTTGCAACACTTTTACAAAATGTGGTGCCACTTTTTCCAGCATGTCAGGTTCTATGGTTTGTCACTGCTTCCTAACAAATAGCTTTAAATTCAGGGCTTTTAAAAGGACACGTAGAGCACAATGGCAAACCGAGAATTTGCAGCACAGGTTATTGCTGGTTGTGTTTCTCAGCCCCCAGTTGTCAATGCACCCGGAGAGGCACCGATGGAGGAAGGTCCTTGCTGGATCTGTGCTGACCGAGGAGAGGAGAGGAGAGGAGAGGAGAGGAGAGGAGAGGAGAGGAGAGGAGAGGATGCTGCTGGGCTGTGGGGCACTGCCAGCTGTGGGCACAGCCCCGTCTGGCCCCACTGTGAGGAAGGCTCCATCACATCCCTGCAGTTTGCCAAGCCAGTGGTGCTCAGGCTGCAGGGGAACTACTTGGGGCTACACACACACACAGGGCAGGGCTGCTCATGTGGCATTTTATCTTTTGTCCTTTATGAAAACTGGATTTATGGCTCCTGGGTAAGCCTTTACTTTCACATGTTTCCCTGTGGAAGAACAAGCTTTCCACTTTCCTGCAATATAAGACTAGGCTAAAGCCCTTTCTGGCAGCACTTCAGAGAGGTTGATGAAGCAGCACCAGAAACAAATTTGGCCTTACATTTGAAATTTCAACATAAGGTCATTCTGTAAGTCCTACAAATTAGAGCTAAATGTTTTTCCTCTCCACAGTCTTCCCTTCCTTTATCTTGCTTCTCCAGCCTTTCTCTGATCTCCTTTCCTCTGCACAAGCTAGGAAAACATCTCAGTGGTGGAATTTGCTTTCTTATTTATTTTGTTGCCTTCTGTAAAAATAAAAAAATAATCGATAACTCTAATATATTTTGCTAATGAACATAATCCAGTAGTCTGGTTAAATTATAAAACAGATTAGTCCCTGATAGTCTCCAGATCAATACATTAGCAAATTCATATTAAACTGGATGAAAAAATCTTAAGGCCCCAAAATAGATTTTGCTAAAGTTAATTAACTTCTGCTAAATTAGGTTAACATTAATTGTGTACAGTGAAGTGAAGTGATGAGAAGTGAAGTAAAAAACTGCCCACCAGGCACCAGAGAGCTCAATCAGTTGTCAGATCCCAGGAGATCCTATTTTTAAGACCCATTCCTGGGTCTCCTGCTGCAGTTATGCATACTGGAAGCTTAGTTTTTAGGAGTGGGATAGTTTTCCAATACAAATGTGTTGCACTTACCAAGATTCAGAAAAGAGGTGGATCCTTTAAACACGAGCAAGAAGTGAAATATTCTAATGAAAAATACTTTACAGAAGAGCTGTGTCTGCTCACATCTCAGACCTGACCAGCCTTTGTTAAGATTAGAGGACTTCCAGGACTGATTTTTCTTCATCTGCCCTGGGGGGGTTTCTACACTTTCATCTCACGACCTCCTTGCAGACAGGGCAGGATGTGGTCATGGTGGCACTTGGTGGCACTCAGTAGGGTCCAGCTCTCTCCAACCCAGCTCTTGCTCTGCTGTAGTGTTCAAAAGCTCCTCTTTCAGACTCAACACTCTGGTCTGCTGGGTCTCTCAGCTGGACAGGTGATACCCTCAGTTTCACCAGGAAGGCAAGATGCTCTGTGCTGATCCCTCAACTGATATGAAATTGGATGAACTCTCAGAATTTGGGAGCTGTCACTCTGTCCTTGCACCCTGACAATTGTGTATGTACACAGGGATTTAAAGTAATATCATTCTCCTGGATGACTTCTACAAACAAGATTATGCTGATAGGTAGAAAGGGCTCCAAGACTGGAATGTTTGATTATTATCTCTATTTTATATATTTACTTATATCTATCATCTTATATAAAATATATCATTGAATTTTAGAGATTGATGCTCTACAGATGTATTTGTCAGTCAATGCAAAAGCAAGCCAAACAACAAGATAGAAAAGCAAAAGCGTAGCTTGAAGTCTTGATTTTTCTTTATCTTTGTCTCCAGGAACCTTCTTTCATCTCCTGAATGTGTATGAGCCGTGTGAATCATGTCATGATGACATCTCAAGGATGTGTAGGGGAAGGACCCAGCAGAAAGAGCAGAGAAAGGCTGGGAGAATTAGGGTGGTCTGTGTGGGAGGTTGGGAAAGTTGAAAGAGCTGGGGGATATGTGAGCAGCTGCAGTCCACCAGGCAACTGTGGCTCTCTAGAAGTTAGAACATGGACTTTGTCACTCTGTCTTCACAGAACCCATACACCAGGCCATAAATTTTGTTGAAGGATCAGTTTTTACAGTGAGGACTTTAATGAAAAGAAACACAGTTACATCATATTATTAACTATTTTGATTATTCCTAAGTGCTGGGAAGTACTTAGGAAGTTTGCTGGGTTAAAGTCCCTAAGCAAAACAAAAAAGTGATCTGATGGAAGTGCCCCCTCTAAATCTGTTTCTGTTTGCATACATGTCAATTCTCAACATCACTGCATTGTCATTTTTCTTCTTTTTCAGATAATATTTAAATTTTCCCATTGATTCACTTCACTGCTGTCTTAATGTCACTATAAATAAACATGCATCAGAGTCTTGGGTACATCTGGCATCTAATAAGCCTTTAGCATGAATACTCTTTTACAAAAGGGACAAGGCTCAAGGCAAAGATACTATTTTCATTTCACCCTCTCACTCACCCTTGACTTATTATTGGGTTCATCATTGTTTTCAGATAGAGAAAACAGAGCCATGAGAGACATAAAAGATCACCCTTTGCAGGATGGACAATGGTTTTCATCCCACAATCTACGTGCCAAAACCTTTGAATAGTTAGAACATAAGGATGTCCAGGATTTTGCTCAGGGAGCTTAGGATGTGAGGTGTTGGACACCTGGGAGTTTTCCACAGAAAACTGATGGCCTTGGATGAGCCCAGCCAGCTTGGCCTGATCAGCACTGATGGTTTTGGTTCCCTTACTCCTGGACTTAACCTGGATACTGGGCTAGCTGGTCTTCCCTGTGGCCAATCATGTGAAGTGGCAGGGTATTCTTGCTTGAATATTTAGCAGCAACTTAAGCACAGGTGCTGAGGCTGGTCACCCCTGATATTCCTGCTTTCTCAAGGCCACCCTGGCCACATGTATGTCTCCAATGACCATGCTGGTTCCATCCAAAATGACTTGAGCAAAGAGAGTTTGCCCAGAGATGTAAGAGATGTTTCTGGACTTAGATTAACTTCTGGTTTGGATGCTTTAATTTTTGTGTCTAGCCTTTCAGTTCCTGAACAGAATTATCCTTCTAACACACCAATCTCTCTTGCTTTCAAAATCTCCTTGAAATGCACAGAATTCATTCCTCTTACCCTCTTTGTCTGAGAAAATGGATGTGCCTAGCGTTGTCTTCTCTTGATCTCTCATGTCTGAAAGAGGAAATTACCTTAAGTTGCAACAGTAGAGGTTTAGATTGGCTATTAGGTAAAATTTCTTCACCAAAAGAGTTGTTAAGCACTGCATCACGTTTCCAAGCTGAGGACCAGGTTCCAGTAACAGGTTGAGACACCATCCCTGGAGGTATTTAATTCAAGTGTATGTGAGGCATTTGAGGACATGGTTTAGTGAGGAACTTGGCATTGCTTGGTTAAAAGTTGGCCTTGATAACCTTAGAGGCCTTTTCCAACCTAAATGTTCTATTATTGTTATGCATCATTACTTCTAACTTCCTTGCTTCTGAATTCTGTGTTTCTTTTCTCTGATTTGCCTCCAATTTATAAACACAGCATTTCAGGCCCAGCCAAACGTGCGCATAAAGCAGCAATCTCCAACCCTGCCTATTTACAGCAATGACACTCTAGCCTAAAAACATTTGGAGTTGGTTCTGACACATTATGCTGTGGGTTGTTATTGCATCTAATCTGCATGCCACTCATGCCAGATCTGTCCTTGCCACTGACAGCCAGTATGGGAGCACGGGGTGCCTGGGCTGCCGGCTCTGGTCTGGCAGGTTGCTGCAGGGATGAGCCACCAGCCTCCAGGCTGACACCTGGGGCCCTGCAGATCCCTGCCAGCCCCCACTGCAAACAGCAAAGGAAACGGCCTGAGACTTCATAAGGCGTTTCCCCCTACCTGCCTCCAAACTCAAGACAGAAAAAAAAAAATTCATTTTCTGCAAAATGCAAGTGTTGGTAGTACCACAGTCATCTAAAATCAGGCAATCATACACTCCCATCTTTACACCCTTCCTCTGAGAAATATTTGTGCCTTTGTAGCTGTACCTGATCCAGGTATTTATGTGGGCAGAGGAAAGGGAGAAGACAAAATGGCTCACACTTGCAATTGTCCACATTGCATAGAAATTGCCACAACTTGTGTGGCACCACAACTGCCTCAACCCACACTGTTTTGTCAGACCAGAATCTGACATAATCATAACAGTCCTGGATGCTCCTTTTTCATCTACAGACAGAGTTCAGAAAGAAGGAAACAAGGAAAGGGTACAATGCTCTTGTTTCTCTCCCTTTTCAGCACTCTGCTGGTGCTCGCCTGGCCCCTTTGTAACACATGCAAATGCTTCAACAATTGCTTTTTAATAAGAAACCAGCAGATTTTCAGGGCAGCTGTGAGGTTTTCTTAGGGGTAGAACGACAGACTTTGCAGTATAATAGCATACAGATGTTGTGACACAGCTTGCTAAGGGCATAACCCAAAGTAGGAGAATTCCCCCTTAGACACACTAATCTAATACTCTGCCAGCATTTATTCTTTCCCAGCTGCAGAGAGAGTGTGGAAATGCCTTGATGCTTCATTGGAAGGGGGAAGACAATGAACAGTGAGGAGTGAAAGGCAGGAATGGAGATAAAGGTCTGCATACTGAAATAGCAGTAACACACTGGAGTACATCCTGTTGTGATGTATATACTTTTTGGTCTAATTCCTCCCTTGGGCAGTTTGAGAATGGAATTTTTTTTTTCTCAGAGGAAGTATTCTTGCTACTGATTTTATGGAGGAGCAGCAATTTCCGTAACTGGGATAATACTGGAGAGTAGTTAGAGATCCCTTTGTCAGATATGAACCCACGCTGTTAAATGCTGGCACTGTCTAGAGCAAAGCATTGGTAGAAGCACAAAGATTATAAGAAATGCCATGTGCACTACTACAGAAAAAAAAATTAAAATCGAGGGCTAAATACTATTTCCTGTAATGTCAAGATGATTCTTCATTAGGTCAGCACCAAAGGATGCAAGTGATTTTACACCTTCAGCTTGCCCCTGTATTTAAAATCTTTTTGATAATGTATTTCATTCTTTTCCAGGGAGTCATTAACCTAGAGGTTCAGCTACAGATTGTAATATGCTTATCAATGGGGCATTATGCACCTCTGGTGTTGCTGTTCAATTTGACATGAGTGCCATGCAGAGGTCCTGAGTCAGCCCTAGAAACCCTGGCTGAGGAAATAAAAGAAGTAGTAACATACTGGGGAAGACCTTCAGTGTCTCAACTAGGAGCCTGAAAATCACTAAAACCCCCAACAAGCAGCAATCTTCTTAAAATCCTACCAGACCCTTACCTGCAAGGTAAGAATCCCACAATTGTATTAATGTTATTTTTTAAAAAATTGAAACTGCATATGAATTTCATATGAAAAATCAGTTTCCTGGGGCATAACTGCCAGCTGAACAGTTTCATCTATCATTAAGATGACTGACAGGAAGAGCAATATTCAGCTGCATGGGACAAGGAGCTAATGTGCCTCCCAAGAACTGTGTGGAAGAGGGTGTACTACTAATGTCATGAATTTCTACAGTGTGAAGTGGGAAGTGTGAAGGGACTGTAATATCTAAGGATGAGAGTGAGCAGCAGCTTCATTACCTCAAATATATTTTCTCATTTTTACCACTAGAGATTTAGGTCTATGTATGTCTTATCCAGTACACAGAAAAGAATGGTGGGGTATTTTTAAAAAAATAGTTTTTAAACAATTGTGCACAACCCACAAACTTTCTTTATAAATTAATTTTCTTGAAATTTCCCGTGTCTAAATATTCCAGAAAAAAAAAAAAAAGGCGCCTATGTCAAATATAATAGTTTGAGGTTTTTTTCTTCCCAGAAAAAAACTTGGCATCCTGCAAGTTAAGAATGTCTCCAGATTCTGGGTGTTTATGGAGCATTTCCATCAGGGTGCTTGTTTATTCTGGATTCAGTCCAGGACACAAGGCCGGTCCTAGATGGCTGCTGTTGACAAGAGAACAATGTATGACTGATCATGTGAGATTATTCTGATCACAAAGCACCTACACAGTTTATTTGTGCACTGGGGCAACACAGAAGCACATATAAAAAGTCCTCTGGATTGAAACATCTTGCTTTTCCATAGAGAAGAATATAAACAGCTACCAAGAGGACAAACAGAAACATCAGGCTGTGAGGCAATACTTGACTTTCTCAGAAAGTTCAAAAGGTTACAGAGAGCTGTTCCCTTTCTCAACCTGTCTGTATGGTGGCGATTTAGGTTCCAGCCCTTGCTGTCACCCACAGAGTTTGATAAGATTCTCTGAATTTCATATTTACTCTTTCTGGCCAAAAAAAACTCATAATGGGAGATGTGGTGTCAGACCCAAGCAGAAGGTGCACAGAGCACACGTCAGTCTTCATCAGGAAGGGGCAGGGCCTTTGTTGCGAGGGAGGGGGGGACTGCTGCTGTGAGTGACAATAATCAGGATATTACTCATGAGATTGCTGCTGGTGGACATCAGAACTGTGCCTGCTCAGTACTTGAAAAGGATTTGATCTGTAACCTTTGCTCACATTTCAGTATCAGTTTCTCAGAAGCAATTCAAAGATTCAATGTCTAATTTCAGTGGGACTGAAGCTTGTAACCCCTTTATGCAGTCATATGAATTTCACCATCAGTAACCAATTTTTGCAGCACTCCAAAGGATTACCCCTGATACAAAAATCTGAGATGGAGGCAATCCTAGAAGCATGGCTCAGAGTTGTGTTTTCCTGCTTCCCAACTCCCATTTGGATGGTTCTGTCTCTGTGAGTGGATCTTAAAGATACTTGTCCAGAATTTCCACTGAAAAGCTTTATCTTCTCCTTGTAAAAAGTCCTCTGGGTTGGAATTTAGTTTCAGGTACGTCTAAAATTAATACAAACCAATTTTAAATTAAATTAACAATGTAGGAATTAAATGAAACATCCAAATTCTTTGAGCTCAGTCGTTGATTTGTACTCTGCTTGCCCTGAACTGGAATTATTTACAATGTTTTTCCTCTAAGGTAGCCTTAAACATCTGATAATGGTTAAAAATAAAAATATTTGGATATATCCACATTGAAAATGTGATTGTGCTTGGAAAGTAACTTTTCTCTCCTTAGAGACTTAACCATATATACACATGCCTTTCACAGGAACGCAGATTAAAAAATATCTATTTTCCGATGTCATACTCAAAGTATCACAAATATATGTAAGCACTTCAGAGGAGACAGAACCCCGTTCTACTGTTAATCTTTGGGGTAAAAAAGAGTCACTGTACTCTGGCTTTATGTGCTCAGCTACTTGAATGCAAAAATTCTGACTTTTCTTGTGACTTACAGGGAATCACAAGGTGTATAAAGTAGTACATTTTTATGTATGAACTAATGGTTACATTTTTCAACAAACAAGCCCAAAATGCCCAACCAAACAAAAAATTCGGATAAAGCATTTACTGCCAGAATCAGTATCCATCTGTGGTCAGGAGACCTCAATAAAGACTATCTGAGCTCACATGCACTCATTTCAGAAGGGTGGGATTATGATACCTGTAATGGGCCCAAACACAAACTGTTTATTTGGAGAATGGGAATAGAAAAATATTTAACTATCAGTGAAGATGGGAATGGGTAAATGGAACAATACATATGTTTAATCAGGCTGGGTCATATGTGATAAAGCATATATCTTGGAGTGTAATATCAACAGGAAAGTGTTTTTCTGCCAGATAATTTGGAATGTGTTAGTAAAAACTGGTTTCAGAGAGATTTAAAAGAAATTCTTCAGTCTTTCAGCATCTGAGTTCACAATGATGTTTTGCAGCCATTTTCCTTTCTTCTGGGTCCTGCCTGTGTGTAGTACAGTGTCATTTCTTTTTATGTGAAAGCAAAAAGCAGCAAAATCCATATTTTTGGGGTGCAAAAACTAGTTTCTGATTCACTAATCTAGACCTCAAATACTTCAATCCAATTAGCTGTTTGCAAAAAGGTTCTTTTTTACGTTCTTTGCAGCTTTTGTGGGTTTAAGACTAAGCCAATTGTTGGAAGAAAATCTCCAGGGTCAGACACATTGCAAAGTTCTAAAATGTTCCAGATCACGAGAAAATAAAATAGCTTAAAAAAGGAAAGGATTTTACAGAGTTCATATCATAGTGGGCATCAGCTGTGTATGAACCTCAGTCCCTCCAGCTCTGGGGGTTTTCCTGCTGCAACAGGACCAGTGATGGCAGCAGTGCAGCCAGCTGGTAAGCCCAGGAGGTCTGTCACCTTGTGCCTGCTGGTAGCATGCTTGGGAGATGCAGAAATCTGGGTCCAAAATGAGCAGAGCCTTCAAGCCCTGCATTGCAGGAAGCAGGGTGCAGAAATGTTTATGCTTCTCCCAGTTCTCTGCTATCTGGCAGCTCTGCACACATTTCCGCCAGGAGTTTCCAACGTGTCAGTAACATGGTGGGCTCTGAATATATTTTATGCCTCACAGTGTTGGATTAAACTCTATTATTAATCATGACAGCTCACTATGTTTCATCCTTGCCAGGAGTCTTGGCTGGCATATCCTTGTCTCCCTGTAACCACTCAGTATAACCTCTTTGTGTGTGTGTGTGTGGGCAAGGCCCCCCAACAGCGCCTGTGTCATCAGTTTTGCTGGCCCCCTTTCCTTCCCACTGCCTGAGTGCTGGGGCACCCCAGAGTGCTTTGCCTTCTCCACCACACCACTCCCAAGGCACATTCCCAGGGGATGCACCATACTTCCCACGGCACCAACACAGGACAATTTTTGCAGATCACCCAGAGTACACCAATGCAGTTGCTCAAAATCAGGGGGAGATTTCAATGCAAAAGTGCATTTTTGTCAATGGAAAAATCGGACTGAAAAGGGGTACACTGACTCTTGGTTTTTTTGTTTTTGTTTTTTTTTTAAACTGTTTGTGTTTCTCTCACCTACCAAGTGAAAAAATTATAGTTGTGATTCAGCTAGCCCTGATCATGCACATCTGAGATGCTCAGCCTGTCTTTATTAAGACATGCAAAATCTGTCAAGGCACTGTAAAATTATTTTGTTTTTCTTCACAAGTCTCACTTCCCATATTTAATTTTAAGAAAATGTTGGTTATTTCCTTTTTCTAAATAGCACAGAGTAACACCCATGCTTGTTGAATTGACACAATAGCTGCCTATCCTGCAGCTGTGTGATATCAGACGTGGAACTCCCAGAAAAAACCTGCTATGTCCCACAGGCCATTCTCCAGAGGCTTCTGGGAGCTCAAGGGGCTAGGAGGCATGGGATGGCAAACCTCTGTATGCTGTGTCAGCTCAAGCCTGGAAGTGCTATTGTAGCATGCATGCAGCATTGTGCTGTCTGTCCATGGGACTTGTTAGTGACAGCAGCCTTCAGTGGTGACTGCGCTGCTTCCAGGCTTGAACTGGCTCACCCAAAGGCATCTCACCAGCCTTTGCCCCTGCCCACATGCTCTGTCAGCTTGGCTACCTCTTCCACTAGGAGCTTCCCATCAAAGCAGAAATGAAACTTTGCAGAGCACCAGCTCAGCACCAACCTGTTCCTACCTCATATGCCTTTGCTGCTGGGTACCACTTCCTCCTCAAATATTACCCTCATGGCTGACCCTGCCAATTTGTCATTGGCCTGAGAAATACCAACAGCACCCAACAGTACCAATAGCACCAACAGCTCCCAATAGTGCTGTTACTTCCTCTCTCCACAGCAACCATATTTTATATGGCTTGCGAGGACAATGATAAGCCTGTAGCAAAGCTATTATGCCCAACAAGTCTGAGAAAAAATTTATGCTAAAACTGCCACATAAAAAAGGACTTTTCCACCATCCTGAATAACAGAAAAAGCATTGTATCTAATCAATCTAGTCTGGAGCTTCTTTGTGCAGCTCTGGACAAGATGGGGAGAAGAAAAATCTGCTAGCAGCAGCAGTGACAGCTCAAACAGCACAACACAGCTCTGAGCTCAGACACTGAGTCCCCAAAACTTGATGAAAGACCCAATTTTACCAGCAGTGTAACCTAAAACAAGCAACACTGCATGGCAGTGTTTCCATGACACTGAAGTCATGTCATACGGGTTGCACTCCTGTATTGCACAGGCAAAGTTTGTCATGAACCCGATGACCAGTGCTCATCAGATTGTCTTCTCCTCGTTAATGTATTCCCCAGTCCCTCCCTCAAGTAATAAAATGGAGCTGCCAACAAAGCCTGCAGTGCAACTGGCTTCATTTGGTGCAAGCAGTGCTGCAGCTCTCCCCACAGCCAGCTCTCCCATGGTAGAGCTGGCATCCCCTCAGCAGCAGGGACTAACTTCTTGGCCACACAGCCGAATGGACATACGGACATCCAAGAAATGCTCCTCACTTTGTCACTTCCATTTGACACAAACAAAACCTTTCATCTCTTTCAGCTGTGTCTATGCCATGCATCTGGCATGAAACTGGATCTGGATTAGAATCCACATTTCCTAAATATTCATTTCTCTCCTGGTCAAAGAGAGAACCCTGAAGACTGTATGTCTTACTCAGTGTTTCTACAGCACCTACCAAAACAAGGGTATGACCTCAGCTGAGGACTTCAGACCCTATTACCATATTAATGCAATGCTTTATGCTCTTCCTAGTGCCTGAGGTTTTCCTCCACCACACTTTTCTTCCAGTGTTGCTAAAATAGGAATGGTTTTCTGCCCAGGGGAGGTTCTGAGCTGTCACCCAAAAGTGGAAGAAATTGTTAATTTTGTACCTTTGCCTACACAAGCCTCTGGAGTAACAGCATCCAGATTAAATGTATTGACTTGCCTATTGCAAGAGGAAATTCCAGTGAGAAACCTGTTTCTACCAGTTCCAGGTGGCTAGCACAGGCATAGATCTTCATGCACTGTTGTTTTCTGGAGCAAATACTCTTTCTTATGAAATCAAAAGAGGCTGATTCAAAATTATAGAAATCAGAAGAACTCAAAAGATGAAGAACATTAAGTAAAGTTAGTAAGGCGTGCAGAAGTTTCACTTCTTGCCATCAAAATGAAAGATAGCCATCAAAAATTTAAGGGGCACTAAATTGTTATTGGCCCTGATGGAGTAAGAAAGGTAAAATACCCTGAATTCATGCAACAACACAAATTTGCTCTTTACCCAAAAGCACTTCGAACACATAATAGGGGCACTTCCCCCATTTAATCATATGATGCAGGCCAAATCCAGCTTAAAAGATTCCCTATCACTTCATTAAATTTAGCAGATGGCTGAACAAAGCACATTGTACCATTCTCAGGTCTCAGTTAGATCATTGCCACTGCAATGAAAAATGCAGTAATGTGTAACTGGGAGATGCATTTCCCATGTTATTTTTGTGAAGGAAATAGCTGTGCCCTGCTCCTGAAGAAAAGAGAGTGAAAAACTTGCCTCTGTATTTCTGCATGTAACTTACCTATGCATCACTTCCCCATCATTTCTGTGAACGTAAAGGACTAGACTCCTGTCTCAGTATTGTGATCAATGCAGTCATTGTCAGGCTTACAGAACTTGTTCCAAAAAGTTTCCATTTGCAAGTTGAGTGTTGCTGTATGGGCTTTCTGTACTCATAAAGACTGCATCAAAAAGAATTGGCACAGTAAGCTGTCTTGAAAATAGAGAGATGTTGTGTATTAGGCAGCTGAATAATGCACAACAAGAATGTTAAGTCACCTATTTAACTCTTTCAGCAAAAATAAGTGATTGCATGCAACTTCCCTTCCTCAGAAAGCAAAGTCCTAGAGGAAATAATGGCACAGACTGCTTTTGTGCCTGCGGCACACGTCTATTGAAATGCTGCAAAAGAAGGGAGAGTCCAACTGGCAGCAAAGAGTTCAAGATTAGACATAAAAGGCCATCTTTTAAAAATCAGTTTTTATATAAGTGACCCCTAGCTAATTACAGAGCTCTCTTATGTTCCCTGATCCTTCACATATTTCCCAACTCCAAACCTTTAGTAGAAAAGGCATCATACACCATAGAAAAAAAAAAATTAAATTAATTTTTTTTTTCTTTTGCTTTCGTCCAAATAAATTCTTGCATTTTGATTAAGTCAGTGGAGAGTGGTTATTTCCACCGTATGTGACAGTTTAGCTCTCCAGCAACAGATCACTGAATGCTATTACACAGCTGTGTGTTGATCTGCTGTCCACTGCCCCTAAACACCACTAGAGATGCTGGCCTAGCTGGGTGCAATTTGACCAGAAGTGAGCAGACCTTACACTGCCTATACAAAGAGACCTGTTAAGTCTCCTGTAGTTAAGAAAATACTTCAGTCCATCTCCAAAATGCTTAAATTATGGTTTCTTTGAAAAACAAGTTCACAGGGACTTTTATTTTGTGTATGTGCCATTTTAGGGAATTCATTACACACAATGGTGGTTTCTGTCACGTCATTTTCCTGCCCAACCATAATAAATTTCCTTTTAAAAATAGAACTGTATGAAAGAGATATGAAAAGCATTTTCTAGGATATTGCTCAATATGTTCAGTGTTGTAGCCTGGAATATTATATGACCTGAAGGAAGGAGAATTACCAGTCTGTCATAGTGATTTTGATTAAAAATTATGTCCATATTTATGGGAATGGCACGGCTGAATTGCTCAGAGCTCCATGGAAGGTTATGATGAATTTAGAAGTTAAAGAAACAAACTAGATTTTTTTGAGTTCTCAGTGATGCTGTCAAATAATTTAATTGGAAGGAGTCAAGAAAATATTTAATACTGATTTCAAGATGGACCTTAGAAATTATTTCTCATTGGCATAGCATTGTAGTACAGTATTTGACAAATAGATCAGGTAACTTAGCATCATTACTATACTGGGAGGAGGGAGGAAGAAGGGAGGAGGAGGGAAGAAAAGAAAAATAAAAACCACATCAAGATACTTACACACTTTTAACACTTTCAAGCAAACAGGGTAATTGCAAGTCACCATACCAATCCTGTGCTGCTTTTACCTCATCCCCAGAAAATGACAGCAAGATTCACACACCTCCTGAGCTAGCAAAATCCCAATTTGCAGCAGCTTCTCACTAGAGTTAGCAGGGCAAGGAAAAAATACCCCAAAGTTAGCAAAAATGTGTGTCAGCTCCCAATGGACAAAAGAAAAATCAGACCTTGTCTGCACACACAGCAACAGGCAGTGACCTGTGTTTCCTGTCTCACCCCACACTGTCTGCTCACAGATGAGGTGACTTTGCAGTGACTTTTCATTTCCCAGCCTCCAAAGAAGCTACAGAAATTTGTGTGTTACAGAATGTAATTAAGGGGGAGACAGGCAAACTGGAAACAATCAATACTGAAAGGGAAGGGAGCAGATCTAGATAAGGCCACCACATGACGAGGCTATGTTTGTCTGTCACATCATCTACAGTGCTCAGGCACTTAAAGGAAATAAATTATGACAGAGTTCTTAATCCTTAATGTTAACCTCTGAATAGCCAACACAACAAGTTTTATCAAGTAAGAAGACATATTTCATCACAATCACATCTTCACATTGACCTGGTCTCAGAGAAGTGTAATTACATATTATTTCTGGGGTCTGGTACCTTAGGGACTTATCAAACAGGAAATAATCTAATTGCTAACTGCATGAAACAAATTTTGCAAAGCTGCTCAGAATTGCTGTTCCTTCAGAGCAGAACGCAGCTCAAAATAAAAGTACTGCCATAGTAAGTCCATTAAATAATCCTACATGAGATCAAATATGCAAGAGATAAAAAAATACAATTAAAACTGATTATTTTAGTATTAATGGAACTAGAACAAATAGACAGATGGAAGGAAAGTGGAACAGGCACATAGAGAGCAACATTCTCCCACCACTGTGCACCACAGCAATATTCCCACTAATACAGAGGGGACAGAAACGATCCTTGTCCTCCTGTGAGAGATCTTCACATACAAAGAGTACCTGTGCTTTCAAAGAGTCTTAAAGTTTGAAGAGGGTCTAGTGAGAGTCTTTTTCCATAAGCAAAGAGCTGCAAACAGTTCAAACTAATTATTTCCAGCTTCACAGTGTCAATAGGCACAGCAATGGTGGAAAAAGCGGTAGAATAACATCTTAAAAACCTAAAATTGACTTATGGATGGAATGAAAACCAGAAGATGAAAGCAGTGGGACATACTTCATTCTGGTTTTGCAGAAGAAGTCCCCATGGGGATTAAATCTGACAACACCTCATCCATTTTCCATGGCAGGGTTATGCAAATGGGAGCACACAGCCGGCACTTTTCCTAGGGAAGCTGGTCGCATCCTTCACTGGGAAGAGTCCTTATGGAAATGGATGAAGGCATTCTGAGGTGGAGGTGGGGCAGGCTGTTCCCCTTGATACAGAGCTGCATACTTCCATACACAGAGATGAAGTTTAGGCTTGGCTCCAACTCCAGCTGCTCACTTTGTTTTGGGGAATGCCTCAGGAGAGTAATGGAGCTCCTAGCACAGCAAAATCCAGGCAGATTCCCAGCTCACTCCCAGGTACATGCTGCACACACACCTCCCAAGGGGCTTGCCTGCAAAGAGCCAAGAGCCTGCCAAGGCTATGGGACCATGTAACGCATCCATAAGAAAGGTCATAATTTAAAAGGAAATAGCAATTTGGTGTGTGATCAGGCTAAGATCCTTAATTTTTGTTTGCAAAAGGACTAATCACCATCATCATAAACGAAGCAAAGAGCACATCTTCAGTGGCAACTGTGCATGGAAGAAGAGTGCCACCTTCCTGTTTCTAAACCAGATCCTCCCAAATCCACTTCACCAGCAGCCTGCCCTGCTTTTGCAGTTTGTAATAACCCAGCTCACAATCCTACTCTTTTACAGTTTAAATAGACAAGTTATCATTGAGATATAAAAGAAAAGCAGGAGAAAACTACAGAAAATAGCCAGGATATGACTCCATTAAAAGAGAAGGTCTGTGTTAATTTGCCGGAAATTCCATTTTCTCCCCTCTCTCACAAAACCGTGTACAAATTAGACATTTACATGATAGATGAGTATGTTCCTTTCTTAGGGAAAGTACTCTGCTGGAACTCAGAGCTCGGGTAAGTTCCATGTAATGTGGCCGTTGCCAAGGAAACTACTTGTTCTTAATTGAATAGTAGAGAAAATATTTGTGTAACTTATTGGCACATAAATTAAGGGTGCCCTTGAGCAGCCTTAAACCCACACAACCTTTTTTTTTTTTTAAAACAAATTGTCCTAGTTTCTTAGATTTTCTTCTAATGTGCAAATATCATGGAAGAGTCACACCATGTAGGTGGCCTCTTCTCTGACTCTGACCACTGTTAAAGTTGCATAATGCTTAACTTCAGGACCTAAAAGAGAAAAATGTTGATTACTACAGAGGCGATGACAATACAATCCAAAGCAAGTACGGGCTAGGCAGTAAAAAGGTAATAAAATAAGCTCTTGCAAATAAATCTTCTCCCAAAAAGTCTGCCAGGTACTCAGTGATAACAGTGACAAATTCAGATTGCCCACACTCACGTAGCTCCACTGAAGTCAATAAATTCATGCCGATGTAGATCTGCTGAGCCGTTTACTTATATTTTGTCTTTGCTCTGCCACTGGTTTTTACTACATATTCAAATTACTGTTGGTTTCTAAAGGACAAAAGAAGTGGTTTCCAAGTGGGTTTTTTTACTTTAATGCAAAATCTGAGATTCAGAACAGGCTAGTTAAGTCATAATTTGCTGCTATTGATGTGAAGAATCTACACACTTTGCACAGTCTCTTAGCAGAGGAAAATTGGGACAGACTACATCACCTTTCCCTTCACATTCATTCCCTGATGAGAAACAGGGGAGCATCATGGACTGGCTTAGCAGATGTTGAAGGTTAATTATCTATTAAGTAATTATTTTTCAGTTATTCCTGGCAGGAAAAAATAAAACAGCTTAATATCTTGCTCTTTAACAGGGATTGTCAGGAGAGTTGCATCTGATAACCAAGTAGATTATACAGCTTGAAAAACACACATTTTTACTTTCTCTCTCATACACAGTATGCTCATCAAATACCATTTGTAATATTTTGAAACATTGATGTCTAATTAAATGAAGCCTCTCTAGAATGGTGTCATTAAATATGTCAAAAATGAGGTAATAAATCATGGTAGTTAATTTCAGATCTTGTAAGAAACCAATTAACACCAGAAAACATTAAACTAAACAATTTCACTTTCTCTTGGTAAATTGTCTTCTCTTAAACTGTAGTCTTACTATTTCAGAGAGGAGGAATGGTTCTTCCATTTGTCAGGTTCTTCAGAACACCAATCATGATCCTGGATTGCAGAATCCCTACGACAAAGCTGCTATACTACAAGTCTGCAAAAATGCCTTCAAATAGTAGACCACTGCAATATTTATAATATCTGGTCCTTTGCACTCATTTATTTCATTTGCTTAATAAAATACAACTTTTAAAGTTCAAACAAACACCAGATTCTTTTTTAAGCGATTCCTCTTTTCACTAAAGATGAGGGAGGATAGTGATGAGTGTACTTTTTCACTAGTGAAAAGCCTCAGCAGAGTCCATAAAATTGGGCAACTGAGAATAAAGTTTACTTAATTCAGGGTTATGTGCCTGTCAGAAAAACCCGCTGAATAAAATGTAGCAAAATGCTATCTGACCAGGGCAGGGAGCCCAAACAGCATCATATAGGTGACCCTGTCATTTAAGTTGAACTTGTATTAATAATGGTCCTTAACAAGCTGTCAATCTCTAAGGAGAGCCTTTTGTGCCTTTTCCCTGATGCTTTTGTGTTCGCTTACTCGATGGCCACAAATCAGCCCTAGCTGAGTTGCGGTCAGTCCTAGGGCAGCTTGGGAAAAACGAAGCTTCTTTCTCCTTGTCTTCCCTGTGCTCTTGCTTTTTTCCTCTTTCTTTGCCTTTCACTGCCACACAAATCATAAAAATTGCAGGCTGGGGTCAAGCTGTGTAAAACAAGCAGATACGAGTTTCCTCTTTGTTTCAGTGCAGAGCACAGATGGGAGGAGGGAAACTGTTGTTCCACTGAGATAACTGCCAGATAGAAAATCTGAAAGTATCCCGATGACACTGGGAAACAGGGCATTTTTCAGTTAGTTGGAAATCCAGGTGGATTTCTTAATACCTGCCGAACAGTAATAGAAAACAACTCACTGAGTACCTAAGCTCCTCTCCACTTCGCCTACCTTTTTCTGTAAAATATTAAAAAAAAAAAAATTAAAAAATACAAACCAAACTAAGAGTAAACAAAAACCACCACACTAAGGACCAGAAAATAATCTGAAGGTTTGCAGGCTACAGGAAAGTCCAGGACTCTCAAAACTTTGCAGCAATCAGTGATCTTCCATCACTCATTCATGTCCACTGGTGGCCTGTTCCTGGACTCCAAGCAAGTGAAGTGCAGAGTGAGAAATGCAAAGCTTAACTTAAATAAAGACACCGGTATCTGCTGCACTTTCAGAGCTGTGTTCTCAGTTACCTCAAGATACAGCCACACAGAGCAAATTTCTCACTTGGCACATTAAAGGTGCTTTCTCACTTGGCACATTAAAGGTGCTGTGAGGCTTGTCTCAGCACTGGGCTGGCTCACTGCGATCCATCTCTTCAGACACAACACAAGAGTTCGCCACGGTGCAAACTCCAGCAGGCTCTGGAGACGGTGACCCACAGCATTCCCTGCATCCTGTAGGCTCCAGCCTGCCTCTGCATACAATCTGGGTGGATGCAAGGCACACAAAACACACCCCAACCCTGCAGGCTTTGAGGCCCGCCTGCACCCTGAGGGTAAGCAGTAATGTGGACAGACAGCATGGGAGCTGGGGACAGCAGGATCTCTGGCCTGGGGATGCCCCTTCCCCAGCTCACAGCGTGATGTGTGCTGCCTGATTGTTCTTGCTGGGCTTGGTTGCTCCCTGTGCTCCAGCGTCATGATCAAAGCAGCACACAGTAATGAGGGTGTTTGCAGAAAGGCTTCTGCTCAGTCTACCCAGTCTCACTATATTAAGTCCTTTACAGTATGTTCAGTTTACCTTGGTTTGCATCAAAAGAGACAGTATATGCAGTGGCTGCAATAACAGCTAGGGCTGTGACAACTCTTTTGACACTTCACTGTCTAAAATCCCAGTTGTAAAGGATTCTAAGTACTTGGGCAGCTGGCAGTTCTCATGAGAGTTAGAGGTGGGTGGAAGAGAAGAAAATATGCCTTTTCTTCAAGTAGCTTCTTAGCCAGTTTGCATGCAGCTATGCCAAATGACCAGGAGCATGGCCGTCCCTGCTTATTAGAAAAAGATGCATTTCTCTCTTTTATATGGAAATTTATATGATTTTTATTAGCCATCAACATTTTTATTTATTGCCTCACCTTTGAGTATGCATGTTTCCTCTTTGGAAAGGAGACACTTCCTATGAAAATTGTATTTGCCTTTGAATACTCAACATCATGAAAAATAACTTGAAAACCACAGCCAGTGTAATGGTTGAGACAGGATAAAAGCTAAGTATCATCTCAGCACTGGCACACAGAGGACAGCAGATTTGCAAGTGAACAACATTTGGTTTATGCAGCAACTTGTGCCCAGATTATGTTTCCTTTTTTTGTCACCAGCATGACCAAACCATTTTCTCACTCTGATCCCGTGTTCTGATTTTGCTGCCTTTGGGATAATAATCCATACCTTCACTTTGGTATGGTGAGAAGCATTCAATTTGTGCAAAGTGCTTTGGCATCTCAGATGAAAGGGCATTTAGAAGTGAAAAGAGTTTTATTACCATTGTTATTGACTTGTTTGAAAGGCAAACCTCAGCCTGACAAGACTCTGCTAAACAAACACCACCCAGTGCTTGAGAGGCAGCAAGACCCAATTCAATTACAGAAACTACCTACCTCTACAAACTTTGCAAACTGAACAAATTACTGAGATCCAAATTCTACCTTTCATTGTTAACAAGCTTAGCAAAATGATGAAAGTCCTCTCTTCCCTTGCTTGCTTTAGTGACATGTAGTTTTTTCGTAGTCAAGCTTGTTCCCTTTTCAGCTAATTTCTTCTGTTTATTTCTTATTGCATGATTTCTGAAGAGGAAGTGGAAGCAGCTAATTGTAGTTATCTTCTCGCATAGCAGTGTAACCAAAATAAAAAGCTGACAGAGGAGTCTTCTCAGCACTTTGTTTTGCCTAGTGATGTGCATTCTGATTCTTGTTCCTTGAGCCACATTTTGCCACATATAAGGCACCTTCTGTTTCAAAAGATGCATGGGAAAGAGCTGCTTCCCTCATTTCTAGCTCCCATGCTTCTTCAGCTTTACACAGGCACACCAATAATCATGTTATGCCTCTTCACCTTATCCTAACAGCTGATAGATTGAAGAAAACTAGTGACTATTTATTAATTACAGTCACACCTTGTAGCAGCCAAGGACCAGCTGGCTGATCTAACTGCTGGTAGCAGACACCTGCATGGCAGCAGTGCCAGGCTCTGCCTCCCATCCTGGCTTCACAGGACTGAGCCACTGCTCATGCTGAGGGGGGCAAGCACAAGCACTGCACAAAGGAGAGGAAGGAGATTGATGCAAAACCTTTGAGAACTACCGGCTTACATGAAAATCATTCATTTTGTGACCTATATTACATCTGACAGCAAATATTCAAGGTAAGAAAAAAAAAGGTTCATCAGTTGCTATTCACCCTAGAGTGATGGGTGTTTTCACAGACATCACTGTCTAATGAAATGAGAGTAATAGTTCTTTTGATTTGTTTTATCTATCAATAAGGCATTAGGCATTTACTACAGAAGAGGAATAAAGACTCAGGTTCAATCTTGCTACACACTGAACTGAATAATTTAGTCTATTATCTGGTTTTGGCTTTCATGTATTGATGAGTGTGTTCTACTTACTAATGGTGTTAAATGGAAGCAGAATTAGGTTTCTCAGACCAGGATGGTTATTATGGATTTTTGCACCCCATCAACATATCAGTACTTACAGACTCTACTTTTTTTTCCAAATTCAGATTGAAAATATTTTAAACCTAGGAAGAGAAGTATATCATGCATGGAACTTTGATATACAGAAAGCATTTGTTATAATTAATCTCTTTTCAGATGCGAAGTCATACTGAGAACAAATGCAGGACTCATAGCTTTGCTGCAAATTGCACTGCTGTTTCTCAAAACTAGGTATTAGGTTTTAATTTGCTGATGGTAAAATGTGGAATGGCCTGTAGATAGGATGCTGAAGAATGCAGATTTTATTTTTGAGATGCGGGACTTTGATTTAATTTATAAAGAAATTGTAGTTCATGGGTTTAGCAGCTGAAGTAAAAGACTTTCTTATTCATTGTTCTTGGGTGTGCCAAAAGAGAGGTCACAGAAAGGCAGTCTTTCAATAGTAGCTCTTGGCAGGGATTTAAAGGCTAACTAACTATGGTTTGGAAGTGGGGCTTTTATCAGCAGTGCAGGTAAATACCACTCTTAGCAAATTACATGAGGAGATCTGCCAAGGCTGCAGGGTCTGCAGGTCACCTGGAGGAGATGCTTGAAGCATTAGCTATTTAAATTTTTTTAAAAATCAGAATACCCTTTTCACATACTACAGCCCAGTGAATGGGCACTATCACAAGCAGATTTTCTGATAATGGATAGGCACAGGTGACTTCTAGCAGTTAAAAGCTTGTCAGAAATATTAAGAAAGAAAAATCAATGGGCATACAGATTTCATTTTTGGTATGAAAGATTAATTTTTTGATACAGGATTTATTTTAGAATGATGTTGTCCTTTTCTGCATTCATACACCAACACCATATTCATCACAGAGCAGGTGGAACAAGGACTCGCAACATTTTCCTGCATCAAGCCCACTGACATAAAACTTCTGTCATCTGTTTCAGACAGCTTGGACATAGTTACACCTGCATCCACCAGCTATTATCTGGACTGATCACTCAAGTTTATACTCAGTTTGAAAAGCCAGGCCTGAAGTAGGAACTAAGAGAAATAAGATGCCTATTTCCACTACACAAGAATGCATAAGAGACCTAGCCAAAAGAAAACTTTGTAGGCAGCAAATTCTGCATGCAACTGATGACTGTCAACAAACTGATTTTGACCCAAAGTTAATCACAGAACCTATCTGGTACATTGTCAAATGAATATCAGGTAGTGCTGGTTCAGTGGAGGAAAAGGGGGACACTTCTACAGATGGAGGCAGTGAATCCCAGAGACTTCTCCCAAATGTGTGTATGGGCAAATGGACTTTTGCATCCAAACCTGATTTTGTGAAGAAATCAGAGCCATAGAAATGTCAGTTAGACCACTGGGTGGGTCTCTAGTTTGATCTCCATCTCAAAGAGGCCTATCACCAGCATCAGATCAACTGCAGATTTATCTAGCAAGATTGTGGAAACCTTCAAGAGTGGTCATTGAAAACCTTCCCAGGTAATTTGCTCTAGTGTGGCAAAACCTCCTGATGAAATTTTTTTTCTTTATGCTCACTCTGGACAACCTGTGCTACAGATTGTTGCCCTTACACTTTGTCTTATCTATAGTAGTTAGGAATAATTTGGATTTATAGTCTTATTAATTCCCTCAGATTAATCATCTTATTAACTGCCTTTTAAGAACTTGTAGGCTGCTATAAGTTCTTCATCTTCTTTTCATCAGATTAAACAAGCCAAATTTCCTCAGCCCCTCTTTACAGATTCTGCACTTTGGCTTCCAAGATCTTGGAGCCATCCACGGGGTGGTGGTTTTCTCTAATTTTTCTACTTCCTCCTTGAACAAAAGGCCCAACCTGCCTTATTCATGACAGGAACACATCTGACCACTGTTGACTCTAGCACTCACCCTAACATCTTATTCCTTTTCATCCTGGTCATTTCCTTTTCAGCCTGTCATTGCCCAGCCTGTACTGACACATCCGATTATTACACCGCAGCTCCAGAACTTTGTGCTTCTCCTTGCTCAATCCACAAGGCTGTAGTGTACCCAGCGAAATATTTATCCATTTGTCTCTGGGGTGAAGTTCTATCTCTCAGAATTTCAGCCATACTCCAGGACTGGTGTCATCTGTGGTTTGCAGAGGATATGCTCAGTATCGTTTCCCAGGTCACTGATAAAGACATTGAACAATAATGGTCCCAGATCAACCTTCAGGATACCTTTTTTGCAACAAGCTGCCAAGACAATGTTTGTCACCCTTTGCAAGGAGGGACAGCCCCTGGATGTACTGAATGTGATAACATATCTTAGAGAGCTGGAAGCAATAATGTCATAGGTGATCACCTAAGGTGGCTTTAGCAGGAGGTTTGGGAAATAGCTGTGATTTCAGCAGCTGCTCTGTAGAGACAAACCAGGACCCTACAACAGGGCATGGCTGAAATGTGTGCTGAAGCCGGGCATTCTCCCTTCAGATTAAACAACATTAAATATATTGAGCTGGAGGGAAATGACAGACACCATGAACCCCAGCAACAGCTGTGTTCTTCATTTCAGCAAAATCAATGGAGAGAAGTTGAATGGCATGTTCTCTGGCTGAGACAGATGGGTGGTGGACAGAACTGACATGGATTCCTCTCAGACCTGTGGGCATCAGTGTCTCAGTCTGTTTGCTCTTGTGTTAGAGACTGTCAGCAAAGGAGCAGGAAATGGAAATGAGGCAGAGCAGACTTCAGCAACAGGAAGTATCTACAAGTTTTCCACTTTACCAAAATTCTTCCTAATTCTACATGTCCCAGAGCATTAGCTATTTTACCCCAAATATTTGTGGGTGTTACTAATCCAGCAAAGGAGCTCAAAGTAACACTTGTTTTTTCCCAGCTGCTTCCACAAATGGAAACAGGACCCATGGGATTAATTGCATTAGTTATACATCTCTAAGTGTCCTTTTGAAGATATATTTTCATGGAAAAGGGCTTTTATCAAATATACTTCTACCAAGGAAAATGTCTGTTATATCATAGATCATCTCCTATCTCCCTTGCAACTCTGATCCCATCACACCAACTCATTTCCCTTCAGGCACAGGGTGTAAGTAAGGCTCCAGAGGAAATACAATGCTGCAAGAGAGGCCAGGCTGTAAAGCAGCAGGGGAATATGAGATTCATTTTCCAAGCCAAATAGTTTTGTGTCAGCCAAAAATTGTCAGTATTCACATGCAGGGAGAGAGAACAGCAAAATACTTACATATCTAGACCCCCTCCATTAGCATACAATATGAAAAAACCTTAGAAAAAACCCCAAAACCACAATGTCAGGAGGTGATTTCCAAACTTGCTTTGAAACCTTCTGGATATTTTGTTCTGGATTACAGAGGACTTGGACTTGCCTTCCATGAACTGCAGAATGACAGGCACCTCACACATCTGAGTTATGTTGTCTAGGGGTATTATACTGGCAAGTTACTCTTAATTTAATTGGAGTGGGGGCTGGGAAATTTCCACAGTTCAAATGTTGGAATGTCAGACTGAGGACTTCACAGTAGTGTGATTGAAACTGCTTTTGGAGGCAGTGACAGGATGAGCACCTTGATGAGACGATTGTGAGAAAACCTGTGAGAACTGGAGTGTGTGCTGGAGCATCAGAGAGCTCCCCAGGGATGGTGGTGGCGGGGGGGGGGAAGTAGAAGTGAGTTGGAACATGTGTGAGGACATGAGAAAAGCTAAGATGGGTCAGTGACCATGTCAAAGAAGGGCTCTTTGCTGGATTGGAGGCTGGCCCAGAGTGGTCAGCATGACCTCAGAGAGAGCAGGGGAAAATGGCATGTCCCTCTTCCTCCCTTTAGCATCTTTTTCCCCCCAGGCCTAAGAAAGCTCAAGGAACAGAAGCCCTCTACTGTCAGAACATAATGCACTGAGACACACACACATGCCCCATGAGCTGTGCTGAACTATTTCCCTGCTCACATGGAAACAACAAGCAGTGTGAAAACTTCAGACAAGGGCTCACAACTTTGTTTCACTAAATAAGACATTCAGAGACAGAAAAAAAAACCAAACAAGAGCACCCCAAAAAGTGTGTGTCATAGAAAGACTGTATTTACTCAAATGTTGAAAAGAAGCATGGGCTTGGGCTGCCAACACATCTGAAAATATTGCAGCCCATTCCTGGCACAGATGTGCCAGAAGGCAGGGACACAACATCTATTGAACAGCTGTGTGATGGGATTTGAGCTGGGAGGTTTCTGTACCACATATGCACTCTTGCAGCTTCTCTCAGTGCAGGGAAGTAACCTGTGCCATGACAGGGCATGATGCTCTACTTCTTTCCAAATCTTTCTTAAAGAAAGCAAAGCTGAGTTAATGTAAAGCTGAATTAACTCCTTATGCAAACTATTTCTGAGACATGCCAGCAAGAGATATTTTCCCTATTCAACAAGAGAAGGAAGTGATTCTGGGTGTGGAATTTCTCTGTAATATTTTCCATAATATCACTGAGGAACAGCCCAGTCCCTAAGCACATGCCCACGTGACTGAAAAGCTGGAGCAGTGCAGGTCAGGGTCCCTGGCAGCATCAGAGGGCTCCATCCCACAGGTGAGGTGGCCCTGACACCATGGACCATCACCACAATGCTCTGTACCAGTGGGAAGCTTCAGCTCAAGGCTGCAGAACAATTTTCAAGCAGTCACCTGGGCAGACCACCAAACTCTTTGGCTACTAGAGTTACGCCCCCTCAGTCTTTGCTCAGAGCAGAGTGGCAGGAAGCCACCGATGAGCTCTGCACTGCTCCCAAGGGGTGACAGGCTCTCAGTGGGGTGTGAAGCAAGAAGAACCTCCAATCTGATTGTAAAGAATGCAAAGCACTTTTGGACTCTTCTGGATGAATGACAAATAAATGACAACAGTGAAGTTATTAACTGGCTGACATAACTGGCTCATTCAGACTCCCAGCTCTGCTCAGTATCTGCATGACCTCACCTCTGCTTGGGAGACAAAATTTTTACTTATTGGTTGGCCAAATCTGAAAATTAAAAATAATAACAATAATAATAATGATTTTTAAAAAGTATTTTTCTGGCAAGAAGAATGAGCAATGACAGCATTCTGGGCAGGGCAGTTCACTGGCCAGCTTTTTCAGCTCAGGAGATGACTTCAGCTGGAATTAGCAGAGGGAATACCGCACAGGGATCAAGCTAAGCAAACAAGAGCGGCCAGCGGGGAGGGCACCCAGCCTTCCCTCCTGGGAGAGGGGACAAACAGGGTTGTGCAAGGTTTCTGTGCATGGAAATGGCTAACTGAACACCACACTGCCCCTTTCCACTGTGGAAAGAAGCAATTGCACACCATCTCCTGAGCAAAGCCTGCTCAGTGCTGGCTGGATTTCAAGTGAAGCATGGTGTAAGAGAGAACTGGTTTCTCACTAGTTTCCCTAATTTACAGCTACAGCTGCATTATTGTGTTTACTTTTCATATGACAGGCTGTTATATCACAGGGCCTAGGAGATGACCAAAACAAACTGCACACAAAGAGCAAATAACTAGCTAGGCTTCACCATCAGCAAAATAAATGTTACTTAATATTTTGAGGAAAGGGTGTTTCCTTTAAAACCTATGCCATGCGTTCTCACCTGCCTCATGGTCAGCAAGCACTGATGCAAATCCTTCATCACACCTAACAGGCAAGAGGTGCTCACTGACAGACACACACATGTCCAGGTGCAGGGTCCCCTCCAGACAGACCCCTGCCGGGGAAGCAGATTGTTGCTCTGGAGGATTGGTGGTGAAGCTGTGCCCACAAGGTCAGCCCATCTGGAATGAGGAAAAAGCCCTTGTTATCCTATCCAAGCCCCTCTTTTGGGGCACACAAGGAGATTGCCTGAGGTAGCCAGGGAAGAGAGACCATGCAAACAGCAAGACAAACCTTAGGGTTCTGAAAAGAGGCTTTCAGGCACCTCGCTTCACCCATGTTAAAAGGAATTAGGGACCTTAGCAATTTTACAAAGTTTGCACATACCCACTGGGTGAAGAATTTTGTCATTTCATGTTACTAATACATTCTTTTACAGTCAGCAACAAAAGCCAGTTTAAAAATAGGAAGCAGTTGCAGAGAGGCAAGGGGAACAGGATGAGTTTTCTATTTACTTTACACAGGAACTTGGCAGCCTTGTCTCTGCTGACTGCAATGCTGCACATGATTCTTGCATCCCCAACAGATTGCTTCAATGTTGGACAACCCTCTACCACCACCTGCCTCAGAGCCATCATTTGGGTGTGAGCTGCAAGGAAGGATTTTTTTTCCTGGTATGCAGCGTCATGTTGAGAAGATTGACTGGAATCCCAACAGGACAGCCCCCCCCTTTGCTTTCTATTACCTAGTTTTGAAAGAATTGATGGCTTCATTGTTGGTACTGTCTTGCCAATAGACTTGTATCATATTCGTGTTGAAATTTGATTCATTTTCCCCGTGCTACAAAACTTGTGGCTCAACAAAAAAAAATCCTTGTTTGGATAGATGCTGAATCTCTTATTTACCCTTCTTTGCTTACAGAGGTATTTTAATGGAGGTGCAATAGTTTGTTACTCTGATCTAGACCCGGGTTCTAATTTTGATTCAAATATAGTACTCAGCTTTCTCCAGATTAAAGATTTTTCCTTTTAAATCAATTTTTCTATTACTAAAAACTTTAAAGTACACCACTCAACTAGATATCTTCACATTCTCAAAGATCTATAATGTGAAACAAAGCTTGTCCATTGTTTCCTAAATGGCCTCCTGGATTTATGCCTGAGATTAAATGCATCAGATGATGTTGGCCATCTGTGCTGTGCTTTGCTATTATTTTATTCTGAAAAATAAATGAACAGAAGACAGCATTATGCTAGTTGCATCCGCCCATTAAAGGGCATGTGTTAAGCCAAAACTCAATATAATTCAACTATTAGCATCATTTTATAAGATCTTCTTTCTCCAGAGAAAATACATAATGTGCATTAATATTTCATTGTTTTTAATGTGATTTCTCAGCTTCTGTTTAGGTTTGGAAGATTTGCAGTGGAGCACTTAAAATCTAAAATATGCTGGCTGTCAGAGGCCTGACTTGACTCTGGCTTGAGAGGACAGTTACTTCTCTCTGCTCAGCCTCTGTGCTTGTTTAGAATAAGAATGAGACAACATCTAAATACATATATAACCCCACTGTAATAATGCAGCATTCAGTAAAACAGTGCAAAGCTCAGTCACATCTTGGCAGGCCTGGAGCCTGGAGGCAGACCTCAGAGCAAACCCCTCTAAATGTGGGTGCTGAACCCACCCTGACACATGAGCACTTTCACCTGCCCACAGCACAGGGCTGTGAAATGCACAGCGTGTGCTGTGACTCCGAGCTGGGCACAGCTGCACTGCAGCGTGCCTGACATCGCTGCCTCTGCACACTGCAGGGGGCTTGGGCTGCACTGGGAACTACAACTCCAGGAAATTCTGACTTCTGTTTTCCCCTTCACTGCAGCCACATCTGCAAAATATGCACACCCAGCTTATAATTTAGGGCATAAATTTAAATTCAAGCAACTTCTGCAGTGTCTTCCTCTGCTGTCATAGAGAACTTTTCAAACTCCCACCAAGAGTGGGCATCCCTTTATTCTGTGCACTTGCTCTGTTCTCTGGTTTTTCTTCTGGATGCTGCCAAGAATGTTTTGACCATAAAGCTTTGCCACTTGGCAGTGACTGTCTTTGACATGATCAGTCTCCCTCCACTGAGGGAGAAAGCTCCTTAAGAAAGGCAAAACTGTCTTAGGGGGCAGGAGGAGACTTCTTGCTTCTCTGCAACTCAGCAGCCAGCAAGGCTGGCCTGTGGTCTGCCCTCCCTGGGGACACTCCTCATGTTTGAGAAACTGGTCTATCTTCAACAGTATTGAAAACTGTGTTTCTTTGATCTTGTTTGGCTGGGGCTTGAACTGATTGGTATTTAGTTTAGACTTGTCAGAAGACTGTATCTCTGATCAATGCTCCTTATGAATGGAAATACCACAGGCTTTTTGCAAATATGGTTTCTGTTTCTGTGTTATTTCTTCTGTCAAATTATATCAAGTGATCTTTTCTTGGCTGCATTCTTAACACTGCAAGATGCTTTCTTGCGTTTCAGGATCAAGAAGTTCCTGTCTCTTGACTTGGTATGCCCTGAGACAGAACAATATGCCACGTGTGACAAGAGAGCAACTTCAGAGATTCCTACTTTGCCCAGAAGTGACAGTACAGAGGTGGAATCTTATCTGTGCTAATAGCTCTTTCCCATAGGCATCAACTCCTGCCGTGTTCTTTATTTGTGACAAACTACAAACCACAGACTTTCCACAAATTTCTCCTTGTGCTTATCCCAATTTTATATTTTGTTAGGCAAACCTGCTCTGCTGCAAACATTGCTTAGGACCCTACAGAGATGCTTTTGCAGCTACACAGAATCTCTTATCTCGTGGGTCTCCAGATGCTGAAAATATCAACACTTTATGTATTAGCACCTTTCACATATTTTTGTTTTCCATTTTCACCAATAAGTCATGTCCCCTACTAACAGAAGTGTAAACAGAATTCAAAATGAATTTAAAAATTCAAGCCTTCTCATGTGTAATAACATGCAAATCATAGAATCACAGAAACATTATATTTGCAAAAGACCTCCAAGAGCATTGAGTCCAATCTTTGACTGATAACCACCTTGTCAACTAAGCCGCAGCACTAAGTGCCCTGTATCCTGTCATTTCTTGAACACTTCCAGAGATGATGACTCCAGAACTTCTCCAGATGGACCAATGTGTCACCACTCTTTTAGTGAAAAAAATCTTTCTGATTCTGTTCAATCCAAACCTCTCCTGGCACAGCACTTCCTCCTATCCTGTCACTTGTTGCCTGAGAGAAGAGGCCAGTCTTCACCTTGCTACAGTGTCCTTTCTGGCTGTTGTAGAGACCAAGGTCTCCCCTGAAACTGTTCCCTGAAATCCTTGGATATGATTTATATGTACATAATATAAAGGATGTACTGCATATTATACACCATATAGCATATACATGTGTGGTTGTGTAGCTTACATATAATTACTACAAATAAATAATTCATGATGGTAAAACTGTTCCAGGTAAAAAAGTGTTTTCATTCCTGCTCTGTTTCTCAGTAAAGAAAGGCAGGAGCCATGCTTTTCCTGACGTTTATATTCCCTATCTGATAGAGGCTTAGCTGTGAGGCAACAGCAAGTGGGTTCACAGCAGCCTGTACTGCTGTAAACTGAGCATTTTTCAGAGGTCAGCAACAATTACACATCACAGTATTGCAGAGTGACTGAGAGTGATTTCATGTTACCAAGTCCCATAAAGGAAAGCTCTTTCATGTGGAAGAGGCTGAACAACTGGCTGAACAGCTTTGAAATTTGCTCCCAAGTACCACTGCCCTTCCCTGAGATGAAATGAGCCGTTTGGAGGTTAGATGTTTGATCTGTGATAACTGCCTAGACCTCCCCTGTAGCAGATAGAGACCTTGGAAAACAGGTAACTGGAAGCAGAGAACATGAAAATGGGGATATGAATCATATATCTGAGACCCTGAACATTTGTTTCAACATCCCTTAATGGTGTTCCTATGTTTTCCACATTTATTTGGCTCTGTCCTGTTTGTCCTCTTCTTCCATTTTGGTCTTTTTCGTCTGTGCTCCTCCTGACACTTTCTGGTTCACTTTATTCATCAGTTGCCTTGTGACCACTCTCCCAGGGACCACCCTTTTGGTTTGCTATGCTCTCTGCCACCAAGATGAACTTCAGTACTTACCCCTGGCTGGCACCACTACAGCTTCACTACAGCTTGTCTTCTCCATACATGCCTGCACAGTTTTCTCACTTTAGAAACACCCATGGACTTTCTAAAGACAAATTGCACACTATATTAGCCCTGAGTGTAATAGGAAAAATGGGACAACACAGCCAAGATTTTTAGAGTTCTGTAATATTTCTGATATTTTTGCTCCAAAGAGACAAACACTGTCAAGCTTCCCCTCCCAGAGCTCAGAAGAGATTCAAAAACACCTCAAAATCTCAATAAATGAAGGCAGCATACATCTCCCTGCAAGGAATGGGAAGGAAAGCATTTTAAACCTGTAGCTTCACGCATCAGGGACAGGAGCAAAACATGCAACCTTTCCATTTGACTGAGGCATAGCACAAAGTGTTGATTCATAAACATTTTCAAATGAGAGACAATGCCAAAGCCTCAGAAGGAAGCAGATTGCAAGCCATAGTAGTGTGAGCTGGACATTTGATTAGCTTCTTCAAACTGCCAGCTCTGAGGTGTGTTTTATCCATCTTTCTCCCCCACACTGCCCAAACCCTACAAAGTCTGCTGTGACTTGCACCTTCCCATAATCTCTGGATTTCTACAGTGCTGCATCCTAATCAGACCCTTTTGTCATACTTCATGGTTCCAGCAAAATCATGCATTGTTTGGGTATGTGCAGACTCTTCACCATTGTCTTCAGCCCATGAGAAGAGGCCAACCCCACTGGCTGGGCTCAGCAAAGGTTATGATGGAATTTTGAGTCCTACAGTGTTCTCTGTCATTACACTCATGGAAAACAACACCTGTCGCATCCCAGAGTGCACTTCCACTAGCAGGAAAGTCAAAGACCTGAGGTGATCAGAGAGCTACAGAGAGGTTCATCCTTATGCACTGCCCCTCGAAGCAAGCAGATCCAAGGAAGGAGCCACAAGCCTCTGGGAAACCCACTGAGCACACCAGCCCTTCTGCAGAGATCACAGACACATTCCCTCACACTCACACTGGAGACCCTGACACCAGAGGCACACCAGAGGGGATAGGGGCTGATAATGTAGCCAGCTCTCATGACTTTATTATGAATCTTGTAATGGTCAATGTTTATTTTAAAGTTCCTGCAGGCATAGTTTCATAGAGCTAGGAATAACTTCATTCTGGGAGCTGATGCTTAGTTATTATCCACTGTTTCCCTGAATCTATTCCAGTGGTGTGCCTTTCCTTCTCTGTTCTTCAGCTTTCCCACAGCAATTCTGCCTTTTGTCAGATCATCAAGCACTGCAAAGGGCTGCCCAGGGAAGTGGATGAGTCACCATCCCTGGAGGTATTTAAAAGACAAGTAGATGTGGGGATATGGGACATGATTTAGTGGTGGACTTCACAGGGCTGGGTTAAAGATCAGCCTTGATGATCTTAAAAGTCTCTTCCAACTTAGAGAATTCTATGACTCCATGACTAAAGCACATATTGCCCAGACAGAGCCACATTGCTAGTCAGTCCATCTCATCTGCATGTATGATCTGTATCTCCCACTATGTTACCTACTACAGTCTCATCAGCATGATAATTGTACAGGAAATGGGCCCTGTTGGCTGACATTAATTGCACTGCCCCCAATTTCTGGTTGCTCCCACATCTGCTTTCTGGTGCCTGGCCTGTGTCTGTGTATCATTATGTGGGAACCATAGCATATATTTAAGATAAAATAAATATTTGGTCCTTGTAGTTTCAAGGCAAAAGCTAAAACACCAAAAGCTTATTAAAAATCCCATGGTTTATAATTTATAACCTTATAATACCTTATACCTTATATATATAGTATAATACTTATTATACCTTTTATATATGTGGTATAATCTTATGGCTTTCATGTTGGTTTTGTGAATTTCTGGAGCCTGCTTTCATGAACCAGCAATAAAATTCTGAGGCTGAACAGTGGGAGTGGCAGCAAACAGCTGGGGAATGGCATTGAGCCCCAAAAGGGCAACTTGGAGAAGGTTTCTGAGCTGTCCTCAGCCCTGGCTGTCTGGTAGGATCAAAGCTGAGGAAAGAGCTAAGAACATAGCTAAATAATAGCTGAACCTCTGACAGGAGCACAAACACAGCTTTCATGACTGGATGTGCATCTGTGTGGCACTACAGCACAGAGAAGGGATCACTACAGCTCAGCCTTGCTGCTGCCCCATCCTCGTCTCTGTGGGCAGCACCAGCCAGGAGAAACACTCCTCTGAACCTCTCCCCACAAACTCCTGCTGGCCAGCTTCTCTAAGTCAACTGCATTCACACTGTGTGTAAATTCCCAGATTAGTTAATAAAAAAATATGATCTTTCTGCCAAGTACCAAGGGGTGGGAATGTGCATTAAAGGAAGTGAACTGAAATTCTGTGCTACAGAAAGAGTGGCTGCCTCTTCTGCAATGGTGGCCAAAAGGTGAGCAGGATCTGCACATCAGTAACAGCTGGGATCATGCCTGAGTGTAGGGTCTTTTTCAGCCTCCAGACCCTTCGTGCCTTATGGACTCACTGTACATCTGCAACAAAAGCCAGGTTAGGAGAATTGCATATATCTGAGACTGATCCTTGCTGTGTGAACATACAGACTCCCCAAGTTAGATGCCATCATGTTCAGGGAATGAAATTTTTAATACCTCGCATACCATTGCTGCATATGGAAACCCCAAAAAAGAAGCAACCTTTGGGGGAAAGTGCTTTCCCTGGGGAGGCTCCAGCATACAGGAATGCAGCATAAGGGAGAATTCACAGGAAACTTGGTCAGAACCGGAATCTCCCGTTAAACTTGATGTGTGTCAGTTCCTGTTTAAACAAAATGTATAGTCTCCTACTGGCCACAGTGGTTAGTTAATCTCTGTGTTTTGTTACTACTCAAAACCCTGAGCAAGCCTGGACTTCTGTGGTATCTGTGGTACAGGGACAGGACAAGGCTAAAATAAACGAAAGACAAACAGAAGATAAGATGAGAAAAGGAGGCAAAAATGAAAGGTTACAAATTTTGCAACAGGTCATTGAGCCACAGTGCAACCAAGTGTAGACATCAGTGCGTCTAATATCCGGTCCAGTGTCTGTTTCCCATTAGCTTAGCAAGCTCCTGAGAGAGAACACAACTACTGTACCAGCCACAAAGAAGGTAGCGTAAGTAAATATATACGTATCTGTACAACCTATAGGATTTTTATGTTATAAAAAACTAATTTGAGTAACCATTTAAAAAGCTTAAAATACCCCAAAGAGACCATCTTTCTCTCAGGTTTTCCAAGATTTCCTGAAATTCGTCAGAAAGCTGTTCAGTGGCAGAAGCTGGTCAATGAGAACAGTGGTACTGGTCTGGTAGCCAGTTTCTGGAGTCAAGCAAAGTAACTAGGAAACAGAGACCCTTCGCAGAGACAGTTCAAGAAGACAGTGCTTTCTTTATCCAAATTGCTTTTAGAAACAAGTTTCCAGATTTTTAAAACTAGCTCAGACAAGTCACCCCTAACAGAGGTCTAATCCAAACCAAGAAATCTCAGAAATACTCATGCAAACATTTGTACAGTGAAGACCCTATGAAACCGCAGATTTATGGGAAGAAGACCATAGCAAGAAGACATTAATTTCTCTTCTAAGATGCCATCTCTTCTTCCATTAATTGTCATCTATCTTCAGGATATGATGTTTTTCTATGTTGTCTTGCTTGTTTGCTTTTCTACTATAAATCAATCAGAAAAAAAACTTTCCTGCGAGTTGCTGTTATGCTTTTAAATCAATAACTTGTGTAGGAAATCTTCCCCCTTTTATCAGCTGTAGAGTTTAAAAATAAATGAAAAATTAATTGAGGTGGAATCTTTTTGAAGTGAATTCATGTATGTAAAATTTCCCATTGAGACCTACAACTGTAAAAGAGAGCTAGGTCTGGTTGCTCTCAAGACTTGCAAGCTGTCTTACTCACGTAACTTTCCAGACGGTTCGTGTTGCAAAATAAGTAGGGACAATTGCTTCTGTAGCCACATGCAATACTTCTAAAGAAATGCAAGCACAAAGAAAAGAAATACCAGGAGTTTGTACAGGAAATGCTTGCTTAAAATTCAGCTTCTTTGCTTGCAGGGTTTGGATAATGCTAAATTCCCTATGCTCCCTCAAGCAAGAGGCTGCGCTTCTGCAAATGACACAGACCCCAGCGAGCAGAAATGCCACCAGTGGGAGACCAGAGTGAACTCAGGGTGTGTGCCACACTGAAGTCAAGGGAGATGAAGGACACACCTCTGCCTGAACTAAAGAGAGGAAAATAAACCAACAGTCATCATTAGAACACTTCATAAAATAGATCTTTCCATTCTGTCAGCAGAAGCAAAGCAGATTCATTCCACACCCCTGCCTAGTTTTGCTCTCCTCGCTTGTCATACAGTGTCATTTTTTTGGCTCCTGACCAGCCCATTCAGGGCTTTGAAGGTGCTTAAACTCACCAGACAAATCAACAGCTATTTGCCTAACATTGTTCTGAACTACATTGCTGTATAATGTTTCCATGAAATTAAGTTTCTTTTTTACTAAAGTTCATTACATTCCTGCTTTTTTAATATTTGGACAAACCTTTCAATGCAAGAGTCTTAGGTGGGGAAAAAAAAAGAGCTAAACTAACTTTTACATTTTCTAGTTCCACTTGTTCTGCTATAGCTTATTAGCTATAAGCACCTTTTGCCCAAACGGCACAATACTACCTGCTTGGTTTTGCAAGAAAATAGAGTGTTTCTTGAATAGAATATGTCAGTCTGAGCTTCTAGGGCTTATGCAGTGCTCCATCTCTATAGATCTACTTTCAGCTTATTTTTCTTGTTGCTATGGACATCCAAACTGGTCAAGTCCCTTGGGACATGAGCAGGAATTGACAGGTATTTTAACACATGTCATTAAAACAGGCTCTGCAACCACAATTCAAGTAATTTCAAGATCATTACAATGCTTTCCATATGGGAAAGCAGATGTACAGAGAGGTGGTAAAGAAATACTCTGACCACAGAAATGCAAGCAAGAGCCTGCACTCTCTCAACATTAGCCCAGTGCACTCTGGGACTAAGGCACTTCTTTACACTGCATGACCCGAAAATGTCCCTGATTCAGCAATAATTCTCATACCAGAAAATGAGTTTTGCATTTTATGATGGACAAAGTTATTAATAACCAAATGGCAAAGAAAGCACCCAGAAGGCAGAGCCATGAGTCTGTGTGCCTGACACATGTTACAGGAACACTGACGTGACAGATGCCCAGGGGTCCCTGTGCCCATTCAGGGCAGAGGAAGGACACTGCCTGTGGAATGAATTACATCCCACGGCTGGCAACGTGTGCCCATTCAGGGCAGAGGAAGGACACTGCCTGTAGAATGAATGGCTGCATTACATCCCACGGCTGGCAACGTGCAGCCCTGTGGCACAGAAGTGTCCCCAGCACAGCACACAGGTGCTGTGGTGACAACAGGCTCACTTGCTCACTGCTGGGCTGCTCACACCTTCACCTCAACACACAAGCTTTGAGAAGCTCACCCCTGTCACACTGTGAGAAAGGGGCTGATCTCCTGCTCACGGCTGGGCACCATGGCACAGAGGGGTGGGCTGGGGACAGTGAGGTGCAGATACAGTGGCAGCTCCACTGCCTTGAGTTGCCACAGTGTCTTCTATGGCCTCCTGCAAATTAGACCCAGATATCCCAGGAAACAGAGAGAAAGAGGAAGCTACAGAGAATTTCCACATATTTTAAGTGTTTTCCTAGCAATTAAAATGCTGCAGTATGATCATGCACAAAATCCGGTTCTCCACGGCAATATTTAAATCACACTTACCATGAGGCCGTGTCTTCTCTGCTACACCTCTTGTCCTGCCAAATGCAAGCTTTCAGAAGTGATGGTGGGTCTTATGGGAGAGTGGAACCAGGCCCATTTGGCTCTATGTCCCAACAGGCTTCTTTACCACTGGGTATCTCCACGACCAGAGTTCCTTACCTTCTTTCGCATCCACCACTGCCTTTCCCTTCATGCTTAGCCTTTTTATAGAAGAGCTCTCCAAAATAATCAGGATTTTTAGGTCTGTGTCCCTTTCCCTAAACTCCCTACAGGCCTAAGGGCCTCTGTTTCTGAACAGTAGTAGGCTTGACCGTAGCATAGATTAGCAGTAAATGCACTCTTTCCAAAATCTTTCCTACGGCAGCAGTTGTAATTAGCATTATTCAACCACCATCCAACATCTGCACTGAACAAGGGAGGGACTACACCACAAAATAGTAGTGCTCAAACACTACCATAGCACACAGGACAGAGGCTGAATTACAGTTCTGCTGATGTTTCTTGGCATTTGGGTGTTCAACTGAAAATTCAAGTACTCTCACAGATTTTCTGTCATAATGCGTGCACACACTGAGGTTCTAAGAACCACGTATAAGAATTTGAAGTCTTTCATCCATCAGAATGGATGCAGGAGCCCTGCCAATGCCCATAAGCAGTGGGATTTCTAAAGCCATCTTTGCTTTGAAATTAATCAGACTATGTACACTACTCATCCATCATCACTCTGTAATTACTCAGTCAGAAAGGTTTAGTCTGAGGTGATCTTGCCTAACCATGTTCTCCTGCTGCCTTTAAATGCTGCACTTTCTGCTTCATTCTTCCTAGTGCTGTCACAGCATCGCTGGGCTTTGCCAGAGATTAAGGTTTCATTGTGCAGGACACTGTTCTGCCACTGAGGAGAGAATGTCTGCCACTAAGCACTTAAGTCTAAATCGACTGGACAGATAAAGGGGTCCAGAAAGGGTGGACTGCTGCCTCCCTTCAGTAGAAGAAGAAAGAAATGTAGGCACAGACATTACCATAAAATCACATTGGAGGTCTCTAACAGAAATAGATTTGTACCATCAGCTTTTCTCTCAGCATTTTAGAATAAGACCATCCTTTTTCTTGTTTGTTCTCAGTCTAGAAACAGTGCTTTGGGGTACTTTTTTGTGGTGTAGAGTTTCTTTTCTTTTTTTTCCCCCACTCTTTCAAAAAATGCAGTTGCTACATGTGATTTAATACTCAGTTTTGAAAACAGGTTTGCACTACTGTCCTGTTAAAACACCTTTCTTGCATGCTTTGGATTCTTGCATGCTTGTGCTTGTCACCTTTAACATAAAACATGCATAGCTCTCAAACACGATGTGAAGAGCTCAGCTACAGCCTCTGCAGGGATCTCTGCAGGGATCAGGCTGACCCTGAGACAGTGCTCTGATTATTTTGATTGCCTAGAGGTCTCCATCAACCTACAGGGATCTGGCCATAGTGGTTTTGGGTTTTTTCCACTCTAAATAGCTGTTTGAACTGCAGAGAACCAAAATAATTAGGTTGGAAATAACTCTAATAAAGAAGCACTATTTTCACTTAGAAAAAAAGTATGAAAGAAAAGCTCATAAAATGCTGGTTATTGCATTTATTGGAAGGGATGCTAGCCCCTCTGCCCTATCCACATAAAAGTTATCTTCAAAAAGGCATGATATTACTCCCAAAAAAGGAAGTACATGTTTTCATTTGTGTGGTTACAGCACAGCTGTGGGCTCTACTCTACTTTGTGAACCAAAAACCAGATCTGGTGCGTGGCTTAAAATGTCATTAAGAGATTCACATTTAAACACACTAAAAACTTTACAGTCTTTGATGATCAAGATGTAAAAGGATTATCAGATTATGTATGGATTGGCAAATCTTGGTATTTTATCATGAGTCCAATAGTACATCACAATTTTATTTCTGAAAATCCCTGATGCCAAATCCTGTAAACAGATAAAGGTTTAAGTTTCTTTTGGGAAAAAAAAAAAGAGAGAGAGAGAGATTTCTCTCCTATTTATGTTGAGGGAAAACATCACCTTAATTGCTTCTAATAATACCCATAATATAACTAAAAAGTCCCACCTTTGAATTTGCTTCTTAAGACAATCTACTGATACGCTGGGCATTTCCTTCTGGCTACAAATTGACTGTGGTTAGCAACTCTGCAAACTATTTATATGCAAATGCACATAAACAATGACAAAACAGAAAAACCTGAAGAAAATGTTCAGCTTTCACCAGCTGGTGTGCTGAGAAGCTGCAATTCTTGTTGATGTGTCATGTGTTTATAGACCTGCCAGACCTGGCATCACATTTGAACAGTTTGACTTGAGTTAGAAACAGCTTCCCTTGCTCCCCTGAGAAGATATGGTCTTTATTGGCTGAGCATGCACACAGCCTTCCTCCCTCTTCCTGCCCAGTGAGCCAGGAGCATGGGGAAGCATTTGTAGAGTTCACTGCAGGCCAAGAAATCTGAGGACCACTGCATTGAAGCTGCTCACAGTCACTGATCTATCTGATCCATGTGGTATTCTGTGTCCAGGGTCATGAGACATGGCCTGGTTTTCTTCTGCCTCTTGTTTACCTCAGGCAGGAATAGTATCTGCAGTATGCACTTGCCATTTGTCTTGTCCTTAGACTTCCACGGAGGAGCCCATCAAAACCTCTACCTTGTCCTTAGGGGGAAGAGCTGACCCCTTTAACTCTTCCACTGGTGAGAGCAGGTTGCTCTCAAAAGAGCCATCGCAATGTTGTCAAAACTCTCATGGTTCCCATTCCTTGTTTTCACTGACGGAGTTTGGAAAGGTTATGCTGGAGACTATTGTGCCATACGTGTACACTGTCCACACAGCAGCAACTTGCAAAACACAATTACAGTGTTTAAGTGTGTTATATAATTAGGGCAAGCAGGGATCTGGCCCTGTGTGCTGTTATGGTGCTGTCCTGCTCATCATTTCTCAGATCTATAGCACCAGGGAACATGATACCACCAGTCTGTAGTTTTCAAACTTAAACAAAGTATTTTGTTGGATTGGTGACCAAACTAATTTTTATGACATGTCATTTCTGTAAGGACATTGCTTTATTTTGCAGAAGGGTTTCCCATAGATAATGGTTGTTAGCTGGCTGAGTTGGAATCTGGCAGGATTAAGGAAATCTAAACTGACAGCTGGTTTTGTGCAAGGAAGCATAATGTGGCTGTTGTTACAGGAGGCAATGTGGGATGCTTGTGCACAAATGCATGACAAGAGGGCTTGCTCTTAGCTGTATATGTAAGTGCAGCTTAGCAGTTAAAGCAGCACAGAAGGGCTAAATGCCTTGCAGAGAAAACTTCATGTGACTTTTTCATGTGGCCATGAATATGATTATGTTTTTACTTTCACTATAGTTGTCAGAAACAGATGTTTGAACTCTGCTCAAAACAAAAAGGAGCCACATCGCCAATTACCTTAAAGAGAAGCCAAGTCAGCTCACCACTAAGGACTGAGGATCTTAGCTAAAGGAACAGATTGCCTCTCCAGACAACAGCCCAGCTTGTAAGTCTGCACAACTGATACAGCAGAACTGATGTGTCCTATCAGAAACAACACCTCAGATGCTGACTTTTCATTCACCAGCCCCTAGGTTTTATTTTCTCCAAGCAAACTTCCCTGTAACTGCTAAGCACAGACATTTGAAAACAAACACAGTTTCAATGGGACTGCACAGCTCAGTGCTCAGAGGCAGTTCTGCCACTTCTGCTGAGCTCTACAGGCACTGAGGCAGCTACTGGCGCTGAAGGTGCCTATCTGGAAACACAAAGCATTTCTCTAGGGGTTTTGCAGTCAGAAGAGATTTTACTATATCAGTTGAGCTCACAGAAGAAAAATATTAGAAATTGCTTTCTTAAAGTTCTGTGTAAAATCACAGCCTATGCTTTGACATGTTTTGCACAAGTTTGACATTAATGCAGCTATGATGAATACCCCAAAGTAACATTTAATTTTCATCAGTCTCAGCGAGGCCTGGGATTTACAAAGTTCTCGGTACAATGCTCATGATATTTTGGTGACATAAATATAATTGAGGCATAAATCTACTCACATGGGACTGATACTTGCCAGTATAGGCTAAAACAAAAATGGGAGAAGTTGAAAGCTGTGAAAGCAGAGAGACATGATAAAGCAGTGATAGTGATATATACTGAAGCCACCAGAGCTGGTGTCTGGCATAAAACACACAGTGAAGCAGAGCAAGGCAGAGAAAGAATCAGGTGCTCATTTGCCCACAAATGCTATAAATCTGGAGTGCACCTTGCCCCTACTCTGGCACACGGAAAATACAGTTGCCTGGCTGAGTGAACAAGTCTGAAAGGCATCCAGAGCATTCAGGGGATACTGAAGCCCAAGTGGCCTTGGGGTGTATCTTGGGCTTCTGCAGCTCCCAAGACTTAGAGCAGACTGACCTGGAAACAAGGCCATTCCAGAGGGCATGGAGTGTCAGGTGGACCCTGCTGGGCTTGTGCAAATGAAGGATAGAATGCTGGTATCATGAAATACGAGATTTGCCTTCCCACACAAATGAGAAGAAATTGCTGCAGGATTCCCTCAACACACCCTTGTAAACCAAAGTCAGATGTGCCCACAAAGCTGCTGACCCAGGTGGTGTAACCTCAGGACTTCCACATTTGGCCATTCTGGGAAAATGGTTTGCTTACAGAATGGGAACATGGGGATAATTACATCCCACCTCATCCTGCAGCCTCAGCATTAGAGGCATCTCTATTCCCTCTCAGCCATATTCTGCAACAAGATCCTTTCCCTTCACAATTCTATGATGCAATGATATACGAGACACCTTGGCTGTGAAGTTTCAGGTTTATACTGCTGTTTGGAACAGAAATATGGCTCGGATTGTTTTTACATTAGCCTAACATAAACCTAGGAGAAAAGAAGATTGTAACAAACAAGAAAAATAAGTTTAAAAAATGAGATTCAAATCTGTTTGAAACATATCTCCTAGTATCATGCAGATCATTCAAAGACATGTTTTCTTCCTTAGCAATTTGTGGATCCCTTATTTAAAATTTACTTCATATGTTGCACTTGTTGGAAAATAAGTTCTGGTCTTCTCCTGTGGAAAGTCTCCTTCCAAACTGCTGTGTTTTAATGGTTCACTTCCACTAATTCAAGTCATTATCTGATCACAATTAATCCATCTATTTTGCACACACAGTTTATCTTGTTTTCTTTACTGATTTTGATAGTAAAATGTGTGTGGATTAATAATACACTAATATCTTCTCTTTTCACTCAAGTAAGGGTCAAACCAGCAAATCTCTGACCTGGATATTTAACTCTGAAAGCAGAAAGTGTGCTAAAAGCTTATTTAAATTGTACAGCTGCTGAAGAAGTGAAACAGCTGCTGGAAAGTATAATTGGAGAGAATAACTTGCTACTTTCAACACAAAATCTTACTGATATTTTCACAGCTAAGCTTTTGCAAAGCAGATTTGAGCATGGGTCACTGAAAATTGTAGAGCTACTTTTTGCTTTCTAATGAAGTCAAGAAACCATCCTGACTTGTCAAAAATGTAAACAAGCACCAGGAATTCATGTGGAAGCTGGGAGGATACATTATCCAGTTTTATTTCCTGAATGAACTGGCTGTGTGAGAACCAGGATATAACCTTAGGGAGGACAACAATTCTCCGCTTCATGGGCCTGACTGAACACATTTTAATGAGAAAATGCCAGTTCAGTGGAACTGACTAATTCCACATGTTTTCCTGTTTCCTGTTCGTTATGTTTACCTTTGGGTGTTACCACCCAGGCTTCTGCTGGAAAAAGAGACACAGCACGTGCTCATGTGGCATCCACAGGCCCATGCTGGGCACTGTGGTGGGTGTCACAGCACCCTCCATGAGCAGCTGCAGAGTCCAGAGCAATCATCCTGTCCAGAGCTGCATGATGCTGCTGTCCCCTGCAGAGACAGGCATTTTGGAAACTGCCTGCTTTCCACCTACACCCCCTGACTGCTGTTCCAGGAGGCAAACACTTCTGATTGTACAAGAATCCTTTCATTTCTAGTTTCTCTGAATTGACCTCTGAATCAGTAGGCTCAAATTGCCACTTTATTTGATTACAGATCCTGCTGGATTCAAGTATTTTCTCCCACTGCAGTCAATTATAGACCAATATCACGTTTCTTCTCTATTTTCTCTCCAATGTACAAAAGCTGTACAAGGCTTTTGAAGCTAATATGGCTGGATCTCATCCTCAGTGTGAAAAGCTTGCATTTAAATAATTTTTGTCTTAGTATCTTTTAAATTAGGAATATAAAATATTAAAAACACAGAAAAATTAACACTCTACTTCTTTTTAAGACTCTTATTGCAGCTTATATTCGTGTATCCTGTAGATGCATAGCAAGAGACCCCAGCTATGACAGGGTACAATTTATGTAATTGGGTATCTATTTTACTACCTGTTTTATGAGAACATCTAAATGAACACCCAGTCAAACTCAGAAAGAAAATAAAGTTCTACATATTACTTTTTATTTACCTAGGAATCAACAAATAAAAAATAGGAACAAAAAATCTTTTAATAGTGAAAATTCTGTACTAGATTGGTTAACTTAAAATATAAAGCACAAAACTTGTCTCAAATCAGAACAGAGAGAGGTTAGCCATAACCTGAAATTTACGAGGTATAGGAAGGAATACCTTATAACGTAAGGGATTCAGGGAGAGGCTGTTCCTCTCATGTTGGAAACAACTTCCCAGATTGTTGTTCTGTATCTTTTAAATTAATTGTCTTAGGAAAGATGGTGTCCCTCTGCTTTCCCACGCAGCATAGGAAAATGAGGTGAGAGATTTTGCAGCAAACAACTGCCCAATGTAAGGAAGGCAGCAATAATGGAATATTCCAGAACAGCAAGAGAAAAGAGGGAAAGAGCCATTGCACTGGATTTGTGACAGATTTGTGTTTGAAGAAGAGGCCTGCCAACCTAAAAATGGTGAAGATGTACCATCAGCCAAATGCTGCATTATTGGAGAATTAGCCTTGAAGCTTTCTGAATCCCTCATACACACAGAAGAGCGGGCTGGTTTCCCAAAGGTGGCTTCAGAAAATGCGACAGTATTCTACCAACCCACTGGATGACACTGGTAAAGTTAATTCACCTCTCTGGAAAGGTTTTGGAGGCTCCACATGGCAGAGATTGCCACTGTTTGTAGGGGCTCAGCTGAGATCCGCAGAGACACGAAGCAGAGCACTAATCCCTCCTGGGACCTGGGAGGGACAGTGGGATTGCTGCTCAGGCCAGCAGGGTGCTGCAGTGCCTGGTGCGCAGTGCCTGGTGCCCGGTGTGCAGTGCATGGTGCCCGGTGCCCACTGCCCAGTGCGCGATATGCAGTGCCCGGTGCCCAGTGCCCGGTGTGTGGTGCCTGGTGCGCAGTGCCTGGTGCCCGGTGCCCAGTGCCCGGTGCACAGTGCGTGATGTGCAGTGCCCAGTGCCCAGTGCCCAGTGCGCAGTGCGGCTCCACATGGCAGAGATTGCCACTGTTTGTAGGGGCTCAGCTGAGATCCGCAGAGACACGAAGCAGAGCACTAATCCCTCCTGGGACCTGGGAGGGGCAGTGGGATTGCTGCTCAGGCCAGCAGGGTGCTGCAGTGCCTGGTGCGCAGTGCCTGGTGCCCGGTGTGCAGTGCATGGTGCCCGGTGCCCACTGCCCAGTGCGCGATATGCAGTGCCCGGTGCCCAGTGCCCGGTGTGTGGTGCCTGGTGCGCAGTGCCCAGTGCAAAGTGCCCACTGCCCAGTGCCCGGTGCCCAGTGCACAGTGCGTGATGTGCAGTGCCCAGTGTCCAGTGCCCAGTGCCCAGTGCCCGGTGTGTGGTGCCCGGTGCGCAGTGGCCGGTGCCCAGTGCCCAGTGTCCAGTGCACAGTGCGTGATGTGCAGTGCCCAGTGTCCAGTGCCCAGTGCCCAGTGCCCGGTGTGCAGTGCCCCGTGTGCAGTGCCCGGTGCGCAGTGCATGGTGCCCAGTGCCCGGTGTGCAGTGCCCGGTGAGCAGTGCCCAGTGCCTAGTGCCCAGTGCCCAGTGCGCAGTGCCCGCTGCCCGGTGCGCGGTGCCCCGTTCGCTGTGCGCGGTGCCCGGGGCGCAGTGCGCGGTGCGCGGTGCGCGGTGCGCGGTGCGCGGTGCCCGGTGCGCGGTGCCCGGTGCGCAGTGCCGGACAGTGCGCGATGTGCAGTGCCCTGTGCCCGGTGCCCGGTGCCCGGAGCGCAGTGCCCAGTGCATGGTGCCCGGTGCCCAGTGGCCAGTGCGCAGTGCCCGGTGCCCGGTGCCCAGAGCGCGGTGCCCAGTGCCCGGTGTGCAGTGCCCGGTGAGCGGTGCCCGGTGCGCAGTGCCCGGTGCGCAGTGCAAGATGCCCGGTGCGCGGTGCCCAGTGCCCGGTGCCTGGTGCGCGGTGCCCGGTGTGCAGTGCCCGGTGTGCAGTGCTCAGTGCCCGTTGCCCGGTGCCCGTTGCCCGGTGCGCGGTGCCCAGTGCGCGGTGCCCCGTTCGCGGTGCCCGGTGCCGCCCGGGGCGCTCGGCGCGGCTGCGCTGGGGCGCGCTGACCTCTGCTGGCCACGGGCAGCGCCCGCGCCGCTGCTCCCGCGGGGAAATGGGGAGGAAACAGGAAAGGGTGTGCTAACCCTGGTGCGGTTTCTGCCTAAATTCTGGCTGCTCGCCTAATCTCTTCATACTTTCCCAGGGGAATAGCGTGTTGGGTACTGAAACGGCCGTGTGGTGCTTCCGTGGGCATCCAGCAGCTCCTGAGGTTGTTTTTCCACGGATTAATTATTTCACATGCATGACTTGGCAGAGGTATCCCTTTTCTGTTGTAGGGAGTTTTGTCAAACTTTAAATGTTGAGCTGAAATTTTCCATGCTAGGGACTTTTCCCCACCCCGGGCCGTTTTTACTCCTAAAAGTCTCAGTCTGAGGGAAACGGTTTTGAGTATATCCAAACATAATTGTGCTGTTACTGACATGTTCTCTCAGAGTGTTTAAACTCTGGAAACTGAAAGAGCATCACTTGAGTTTTGATGAGGTGAGGCAGAAATGCTTTGTGTGAAGCCTGTCACCTTTTGGCAGAGCTACAGACCTTTCAAATCTGCAATTTACTTGTGCTTGGTAGTTCCTAGCACATCTTGGCACTTTTTACTGAAAATTTTGCTTACTACCATGCATGATCTAGCTTGAAGCTCTACACACTTTTACTTGTGGTCTTAACCATGGCTACCCTAGGTTACATCAGGTCTCCAAGTCCCAGCTTGGGAACTGGGTGACAGAATTAAGAAACTGGCTAGATGAGGAAGAAGGTGGGAGACAAGAAAAGAATAACAGCACGGAAGAGTCATGCTGGGAAGGAGCAGCATGTGCTCCTGTCCTTTCCGTGTCAGGGCAGAAGCTAGATTGGTTCTCTACACACATCCATGCCTCGTAGTCAGCCCTGGTCACGGCATCCCTGGTCAGTGCCTTTCCTGCAGATCCTGCTCCTCACTCAGCTGGCTAGGATGAAAGGCTGCCTCTGGAGTTTGGGATGGCCTAGCTGCAGTGAAAATATGATGTGTATCAAAAACAAGCAGTGAGGCGGAGAGTGATAGCCAGTAGGACAGAGAAATCAAGCTATACTGACACTGCTGCTGCTGCTTTTAGCACACAAGGAAAAGGCACACCCTCAGTGGCCCAAAACTGGGACCCCACAGTTTGGTCAAACTTTGTTCCAGCTTGTGAGTGATATGCCTGCAACTGCCTTCCTCTTTCAAAACTTGGAAAAAAGGGTTAATCTTTGCAACTTGAGAAGGGGTATGGAGATCTCTTTGTACTTTATTTAAGAATGGAGATCCATCAAAGATACCAGCTTGGCTTTTACATCTGCTGCAATATATTTTGGATTTGAGATTAATGAATCATAATTTGTGATAAGATTTCTGTTGTGATACACAAAGGAAAGCATAGTTTGTTCTGACCTCCTTTAGGATAAAAGTATCCATATCCAGCTGAACAGCCCCTTTTCTTTGGTGGTAAGCAAAGTGAATAGCCGAAAATATATACATGATTCATGTAGTGAGTTCTTATTTAAGAAAAGTGCAGAGTAATGAGAATTGCCCATATATAGAGATCAAAGTTAAGGTACTGCACAAAAGACTAAAGGAAACTATCCCTATCTTCTGTTCAGTCAAGTCACTAAATTCAAGTGTCTCATTGTGTCAGTAGTGTTTGATTTGAAGACTTCATTATTAAGAAGTGATTGCTCAGTAACAGTAGACATTGGTATAATGAATCTTTCTGCTTTCTGAAGTCTACCTCCTACAAATCTTCTGTATATTACTTGTTTTCCTAAATTATCCTTTAGGGGTAAAGCCAACAAAATCAAACCAGACCAAAACCAAGCTCCTCCTTCCAGCAGGAAGAAAGTATTTCTAGTTTAAAATACCCACCTTTCTGTACAGTGGTGCTATGCAATGTCTATGCATCTGTGTGCATTGCAGTGTGCAGTGCATACTCAAGAATTGCGACAAGTAAGGTATATACCAAAACATCATAAAGAACTGACCTACTGCATACTCCCAAAGTGATAATCTGGCTGAATTTTCTTTCTGGAAAGACCCCTAGACTTAGAAAGGTGAATATGCTTTCACTGTTTAAAAAGCACAAACCCACATCCTGAGGAATTGATACTTGCCTTGTGTTGATTACCAGACAGAAGAAGTAATTGTTCTATGAGGGCTATAAAAAACTACACATTCAAGAAATTCTCTACTTCTGGTAAACCCATTTACCATGTTTGTATATACAAATAAGCACATTGCTTACCAAACATTTGCAAGTCTCAGAAATTTAATTAACAAATCTTCACTCAAAATTATAACCCGTTCATGTCAATGAGTACATTGGCCATGTCCTTCATGAGTCTCTGCCTTTCATGTTGAAAATGTAGTTAATAATGTCCTGAAAATATGGTGCCTAAACTCTGCATAGGGAAGCACAACTGAGCCCTCAACATTATTTAGCTCATAAGAGGGGCTCAATGCTGGGAGAAGCCTTTATCATATTTGACTGCATATGGAAAATGCTTGAAGCCCAGTGAGGACTGTGTGTGACACGATTCCCAGAAATTAAATACCCCAGAGAGAAAGTTATATAGTTAATCATCAACTTTTGTGTTACCACTCAGCAAGATTTTTATTTTTTCATGCTGAGAGACTGAAGGGAGAGAAAACAGATCTTGAAAAGACTATATCCAGCCATGCTTGCTTTATTTGGCTTTGAATTTGCCTGCACTTCAATAATTATAGAACATCTGGTTTCTCTGTTAATCAGAGAAAGCCTGTTTTATTCCCTTGACTTTTTAATAAGAAAAATTAATTTATTGCAGTCTGCCATACGAGAATCCACTGCAACAGTAACAGTTTGAAGGAACTGAACATGACATCATGCTGTTTGTGATACGCCTGTGTATGCGTGTGTGTGGGATGCTCACAATAGTTATTATTTCCCATAGGATTGAAAACACATGCAGGAACTCCACTGCCAGGGACAGCCAGGACTGCATTATCTGCTTATGACTATGATGGCCAGCTCAACACAGCCAGGGGCTTACACGTAGGGAGAGGGATTAACCCAGGTGATAAATAATTTATCTCTTTAGTGATGTTCCAAAGAACCTAAAGATCAGAGATGATCAAGACTTTGCTCCCTGAGATGTCAACTTCTGATTCTCCATTCCTATCCAAACACTCATCCTCAGGTTTGATTTCCACCCCAGGGTATATATGGCCATTGTTACAGCAGAGGGACAAGTTTCAAGTCCCACAGAGACTTTAAGCCTGTTCAACTGGCCAGCAACTGTTCACCTCCTGTTATGCAGAGAGGCTGGAAGCTTCCCTGTGCTCCCTTCGTCCTCCTCAGAGATATTTTCATCATCACCACCTTGCTTATGTCCACATTTAGGAAGAAGGAGAAGAAAATATAGCTGCTTCCTGTGACATCCAGCTGGAGCAATGGCAAGTGATGGCAGACAGCAAAAAATAGAGCAAAGTCAGGACCTTTTACTTCATACTAGCAGCTCTAGTGTCAGACTGGGGACCTCCTGCTTCACCAGACCACAGACCATCACTGCAGTGAGGAAGGCAAACTGTGATGCAAGAGCTCTTTGTGCATTGGGCAATTGATCTGCAGATAAGGATCTGGCACTTGGTTTTTACAGAGTTTTATTAAAAAATATAAAAGTGCAGCAGCAGAAGACATTAAACATTTGTGGTTTAATCAAAAAGGTGGGAACTGATTTTCATCAAAAAACCTTCTCACTTGCTGCTTTCTCAGAGAATCTAAGAAAATTGTAATAACAGATGAGGTAGCTAGTTTAAAATAGAGCCTAAACATTTCCGAAATGCCTGTATTTTATTATCAATGAAACCTATAGGAAAATACTTTAAAGTGAGCTGGTTTTATGTTATGCCACACATATAAAAGCAGTACTGCCTCAGACTCTCAGAATATCATTAATTATGAATTCATTTAGGATGCAATGAGATGTTTAATAATTACCCTCATTGCACAAGGTCCTTCACGGCAGATGAGAACAAAAGTGCCATGCTCCTGTCAGAGCACTGATGACTTCTGCTGACTTCCACCATGAAGGAGACTGCTCCTCTGACAGGCTTCAGGTCTCCCAGTCCTCCTGGGCTCCCTCAGCCGGTGCACTCCTCACCCTCTGGCAGGACCCAGTGCACACCGTGCTGCCAAGTGCCATCAGGGCCATGGGGACTGGGAGCTCATCTTCAGCAGCCATTGCACCAAGGGCACTCTGGCAGCAGGCACCAGGGCTGTGCTTGCCCGCTGTCCTGTGGGCTAAAGGAGCTGGATGCTTAGGATGGACAAGTGGAATCATCAGACCATGCTGGCACAGTCTGCAAAAGGCTGTGAGGTACAACAAGCTTCCTCCTGGCTCCTATTGCAATGGCCATCATTGCAATGGTCTTGGCTCTTCCCCACTCTCCATATTTGATTTCAACTTTTTGGATTGTTATATTTTAAATTTCTGATTTCACAGACTTAATGGCCTTTCCCAAGTAATTTATCTTTCATATACATGCATGGACACGCACAAGAACGTATGGTTCCTGCCTTGCTTCTTCTGTCCCACATGAGGACAACTCTGGTGTTCTAAGGCATTGCCAACTCAGAGCCCGGACCATGGTGCCTGCAAATGACTGAGGGAATTTCCTCTGACAGGACACCCGAGTTCCCCCAGCTAAAGTGACTCTCTCTGAAGCACACTGGCTTTCCAAATGCACGCTGGCTGAAAGAGCCACTGACACAAACAGAGGCTACACTGTCACCGTGTGCCAAGTGTGCTGGCAAGGCTGGGGCCGAGCTGGGCCGCGTGAATGGCAGCACTTCTCCTCAAATCCTGGCAGTCGGGAGGGCTCCCTTCACCCCCACCCACAGCCACCCCAGGGCCCAGCCATCCGGGAGGAGCTGGTGCTGCTGGAGGGCACGCATGGCACAGGGAGTACTCTGCCAGCCAGCGGGAATGTGCTCCCTCGGCCAAGGCCACGCTGGTCTCCAGGATCCCCTCGGAGGAGCCACGCAGGGTTGTTCCTGCCCCACTGTACGCTGGGCAGCCTGCAGCTGACTGGGTGAAGGGTCTCAGCAGACCTGAGGAAATTCCTCCTGCAATCAGTGCTAACAAGAGGCCTCTGTCCAGCCATGTAGAGAACTGCCACTGAGCGTGCAATGCTACTATTAAGGAATTAGCATGATGGGAAAATTTTTTCGGCGCCAAGCTTCAGCAATGTCTGGAACAGCAAGACAGGCATTCAATTCTACACCTTCTTCTGATGTTCACAAGCAATCTCTGCCACTACCTATTTTTCTATACAAGAGCTGGTCAAGGGAGGCAGGGAATCAGTGCAGATAATATAGGCAAAATTAAGTATATTTGCTAATGCTCTTTAAACTGCAGCTCTTAAAATTGTCCTCAAGGTAAAAACTTAATTTTACTGGATTGAGGATGCAGTAAAATTTTAAATGGGCACATGCTCTTGAGGGAATTGTAATAGAAGAGGTCACATGAACTTATATCAGTTGAGACTCATTCCAAATTTTACTCTTCTGTGTTTTTCCAAATGATAAAATCAGATGAAATCTTGAATGCTGTTAAGAATGACTGTGACACCAGACATAAAAGGACACTGTTGATCTTGCAATCTTGTCAAAACTCTGGCCAAGTTGTTAGATTTTAGTAAAAAAATTAGTTGTGAGTTATTCACAATAGTAAGTCAGAGGCTGAATCTATTTTTAAATGGTCTTATTAAAAATTTCACTCTGTTTCTAAATCAAAGAGAAGACCTAATCTATTTCCAGACATTTCTCTGATTAGCTTCTCAGAAACATCATCTAACTGTATTAACACAGCTGTCAGAAGGGGCTTCCTTAATAAAATGTAGCCTTTATCAAAGGGGAAGAAAAGAAAATTTTATTAGTTTGTTGACCAGGGCATTTCTACAGATGGCATCTGGTTTGCTGGTTTATGTCCTTGCTCAGATCTGACTCTTGTCTTTGTACCATTTGTATAGTTTAATTTTGTTAATATGAGCATCTGAACTGATTATGGAGAGATACCAAATAGGAAGCATATATGAAAGACCTTATTAAACAGCATTCCTGCATTATCTAAAACAGATGTAGTATTGTAAAACAAAAAAGCCTTTATTAAGCCTCCAAAGCTGTCTTTGTCCATCTGCATAAATTGGCAGGTTGCATGAAGACCTTTTTGTTATTTATAAATAGAATCCTGCCTGAAATACAACCACACATCCAAACAATCTCTAATTTAGGAAGAGTTAAAGTCCTTGGTCTTGATATTCATCTTGCAGCTAAAGCCTGTCATTATTATCTGAGGTTTTACTGCTTGCTTCCTCTGTTTCTTCTTGTTATTTGTTTTTTACAAGTCCACCTCCAGTTAACCCTCACTCTTTTATTCATGTCATTGGCATCTTGTATGTGTTACACTAGATAAATGCAGACATCCTCATCAGTCTGGGAAATGCGCATGCTTAAAAGCTCCCAAGGCAATTCTGTCAGCCTTTACCTCCTCAGCATAAGATTTGCCCTGCATTGTCTTTCTCTTCCAAATACAGTATAATCTTATCTCTTATAAATACTATTCTCTTATCAATACCGTTTATTATGTATTGTTGGCTCCAGCAATTACTTTGTAAATCCAGAGCTGGAAAGTGTCAAATGGCCCTATCCTGTCTCCTGCTTGGGTATGCAATACCCCCAGAATACCACAAACTTCTCCCTGAAACTACCATTTGCAAGACAAAGCCCCTCTAGGTATTTTCTGCACCTGAATACTTTTGGATTGTGCGGTGCTCTAGCTTCAGAGATCTGTTACCTCCACGAAGTCCAAAAGCAGCAGCCCTACACAGGAGCCTACACAGAAGCATACAAAACCCACATCAAAGCTCACAGGGTGCAGCAGTTCTGCGGGCATTTATACAATTGTGCTGCGCAGAGTGGGGCTGGATGGCTGCCCTTGGGTACCCACATCAACCAGCTTCAGCCTTCACCCACTGCACCAGCTCTGCTCTCCAGGCCACCCTGCTCAAGAAAGCCATGCCTTTTTCATGCAGATGTCACTAAACAAGAATTTAAGAGCCCAGTGTAGGGCCAAAAAGGTGTGGGTTTACAGGTTTTCAGAAGCTGTAAAATTAAAAGAGGTGTAACGGTTCAGTCAAAATTTCCTATAGTTCCAGCTGAAATAGAATTTCTTTTAATCCCCTCTTGCTGAGTGACCTGTGAAAACTGAGCCCTTAAACTGAGTTAGAGCATCATGTTCAGTGACTGTGATGAAACCCTTTCCCCCTCAGTAAATTCAGGGGGTCTTCTCCCTATTCCATCATCATACACAGAGACCTCAGTTTTCCACACTTGCAGTAGGATGAGGCCATGCACAATCCAGTCTGCTTGTTGAGAAGTAAAGATTCGTGACCCTGTGGTAACTTATTTTATGTTGAAATGTGGAAGAAGTTTTCTTTATAAAGATTTTTCAGTTTATAAAATACTGTGTGAGGTAGCTATCAGTCCAATTTTAGCATCTGAAATGTGACAGTGTTCTACACATGGACATGCATGTGTAGAAGAAAAAATATTTTAAAATAAAATTGTAATGCCTCCTATTTTCAGTTCAGTAGCATGGACATTTCTGGCTCCCTTAAGCTAAATAGTATTGAAAGGAAGGCAAATAACAATGTTCTCTTTCTAACCCAATTTCAGGGCATTAATGTTACTTGGAGATTTAGTCTCTGTTCATTTCTGAATTACTTAATTGTAAATCAGAGGTTCCACCATTTTTTCTGTATTTACTTAGTAGAGTAAAGGAGATAGGTAGGTCTCTGTGTGCCCTGGGGCCCAGGGATGAGCACTGAATGGCAAAGGAAGGGCTTGGATAACAAAATGCCATTGTTATCAGAACCTGTGATCATCTTTAGATCCTCACCTAAAGCACTTGATATTCACCTTAGTCAGAGACCAGAGCATTATATTGATTATTTTGATGTTTAAATAATTTTTACCTTTCCCCTTTAGGGAAAAAAAAAAAAAAAAAAAAAAAAAAAAAGCTGCAGTAGACAGCATTACTTACTGTGCTGGCCAGAGATGCTGGCCTCTGCTTAACATAAAAGAGCACCAGCAATCCATACTCTGAGGAATCACTGCTTTTAATCACTAAATTTATTAAACTATAAAAGCTGCTGATACACATCAACTGTTCCTGCTGGTGGGAAAGGGATTGGCTCTGGCACTTCTTCTCGAGATTAATATAATTCATGAGCTTCTTACAGAAACTGGTGCCAACTGCACAGAAGATTTATGCAGTGTCAGTTAAAAATGAGGTTGTTATCACTGCCATGTTTATGAAATATTCTCAGCTTTACAGTGAATATATTCTCTTAAGCAATGTGAGGAAATGTCTGAGAACCTCACATTTGGGTGTTACCCCTCCTTCCAAAAACCATGTCCAAATCAATCCATACAGACTTTTTAACAGTATATTTCTCTGATTGAGCAAGTAGGATGAGAAAGTGTTTAGTTCCACAAATACAGGTTGATCATGCTTTCTGTAGGGCTTTTTCTAATTATTGTCTGGCTTAAAAGGTTTTTTTGTGATGTATGAATGCATGAAGAAAAATTTGGGACAGATATGCTCTTTAAAAAAACCCCTAATTTTAATGCTGCGTAGTTACCAAAAAGATTTTATTGTACCTCAAAATACAGTACCGTAGTCTTTTCATGACTGAGGCTTTCAATGACAACTCCATGGACAGGTCTCCAGGTCCCTCTTCATCCTCTTTGTCCTCAGATCTGCTGGTACTCTCTTCTACAAAAAGTGATCAGTCCCCATTACTTTTCTCTCCATCTTTTCATTTCTGCTCTCTGTCTGTCATTACAGCAGCCTTTTTTGGGGTGTCTGTACTACACTTGAACTTTTTGTCAGGCCACCCTGCACATTTCCTTGCATAAACTGAAGTAGTCATATTGCCAAACCTCCTCCTAATCTCAGTTCCCAACATTGTCTTGCGTATATATCTCCCCCCTCTTTCTGTTCCACCCTTATTTTCATCTTTTTCCTGATCTTTCTAGGAGATGCTTTTCTGGCATGAATATGGTTAAATCATAATCCCCTACACAGTCACCAGTGGATAGAGCTGTAAGAGGTGGCAAGATATCTTCCTCCTCTAATGCAAATAAATATTTACCTATCATCTTCTTTCCAGTGTCTCAACACACCCTTAGAAAGCCTCCTGTAACATCTTTATATCTCCTCTAACATCTACCATGTTAAAACTTAGAAGTTTTCTCATTCCACCATACTCCTTCCTGCCTACAATGACAGCTGATCTCCTCCTGTCTGTCACTTGGTTGCCACATGATTCAGTGAATATCACACTTCCACCTACCATATTGGAAGGGTTTACTGTGAGGATCCTCTCTTCCTACACAGTCTTATCTTGGTTTTGAAATAAGAAAATCCTATTCTGGTCCTAGCAAGCGTGTGTTCCAGAGACACTGTTATTTTGTTCTCTTTTCTCTGGTGTCCTGCAAATGTATTTTTATCTAAAAATACAAGACATAAAATCAAACATCCTACGAGGCTTCTCTGTAATGACCATGTCCTATTTTCCAGCCTTACATGTGGATCTCCTGAGTCTGTTTCTTTCAGTTTCCATTTCTTCCTGTGTTGTGCTAGTAATCATGCTACTACTCTATTGTATCACCCTGCTGCATGGCATGTACTGACAAATTCAAAACTACAGGAACACACAAGATGGTTCTTCATACCTTTGTTGGGAGGATGAGAAAATATACACTATTCTTCTTGTTCTGCAGACTGTCCCTGTGAAAAGAGTGAAGTTTTCCAAGGTTACCCCAAGGCTACAGTTAAGCTTGCAGCCTGTAAATCTGATTTATAAACTTATTGACTATCTCAATTCTCATTACTTTTGGTGCAAAACAAAATAAACCCCCACTGAACACAATTTCCTTCTCCCCTCAGCATTATTCATAAATGAGGTTGCCTGAAGGGAAGTGTTAAATCACTGCCTGTTATGGATTCCCTCCTAGATTGTTAGTACTTCCAAACTCCAGTGCTTCTCCTTGAATCTTGCCTTTCTTCTATCAACATTTAAACAACTGACAGTTCTAATTATTGTACTCATAGACAAGGACTTAATTAACCTAATCAGCCTGCCATGGAGCTGACAGGTATGCTTTTCTGTCAGAGTTAGGTCAAAACATGTAATCTGCAATGAATAGGAGCTCTTTTTCAGCTGCTCTGGCAGTGGTTCAGTGCATCCGTGTCTCTCCTCAGGCCACAAAATTGTGTGACCTTGCAGCTCACAAAGAAGAGTGATGATTATAAAGTGTATGTCAAAAAGCTAGTCTTCTCTGACCCAGTTTCCAGACACAACATGATGGATAAGTGCCAGGGAGGCAGCAGCCTGTGTTATCAGACAGAAACAGGGCCAAAGCAGACGGGAGCATTGCTTCAGTACTGCCCAGAAACAGCCACTGTCAGCATGGACCAGTGCAGAGAGCTGTGTTTTTCAGGACAGGATTAGGACACACAAGCTGAGATGACATAGAGACACCACTCTAAGACTCTTGTGTATCTGTGCCTGTACTGATTCAGCACCCTGATCATTTTCAGGCCATCACTAAGGGAAACAAAGACAGGAGTCCTTCTGGCTATGGCTGCTGTTTATCATCAGGAATAGGCCACTGCCACATATCTTGCTGCTCTACTAGCAAAGGCCAGAGAGGGAGATAATGGCTGGAGAAAATTGTGACAGTTTTCATCTGTTTCTCTCCCCAGCCCTCTATGAATCTGGAGCTGCTGCATGCCAGAGTGGGAAGTCCAGGTTCTTATTCATTTGTTGGTTTACTCTGGGCTAAAAATAATACTATGTACTTCACATCCTGACAAATGACCTAAAATTAACTCAGCTACACAGCTACCTAGAAATCAAAATATATTTTAAAAGCACACTTATTTATATAAGTCCTTTAATGTTGGCTATTTTTTGTACAAGAGCTGCAGCAGCTGCAGTGCTCTTGTCAAACCATTTAGGACTCCCTTTTTCTCCATTTCCTTCCATCCTCCTAACATACTCACTTCCTTTGAGAGTTTCCTATCCTAGGAAATATCCTCTTGATGAAAAATGAACCAACAGAGAGAAAGGTGTTTCCCCATTAGCAGCTTCCTGTCTCCCATCAGGGAAGTCAGCTGCCTGCAGCAGTGACAAATCTGTAACAGAAAAGAATCAAGGAGGAATTGGAAACTACTGAGCCACAGACTGAAAAAACATTATAAAGAGCTGGTGTTTGTCATTGTATTTATGTGAAATCTATCTGTCCTTGGACCCTTCTAAGGGAGAAAGAACTTAAACTTGCATAGAAATTACTCAGTATTGTGATTGCATCCTTAACCATCATGTCTCAGATAACCTACTGCAAGAGCCAGCCCCACAGTTCTTAGCCCTGGACTTCAGTCTGTGCAGTCGAATAACAAGCACTGTTTCCAGCCACTGGGCTTCCCTCTTGCAGTGTTGCACAACCAGGAGCAAAGGCAGACTGACACACCAGTCCTGCTCAGAGGATAATGCTTGTCTCAATTCATAATTTAATTTATTCAAACCTAGATTTACTTCCCTCAGCCCTGTTTCTATTGGAATTTATAATTGCCTAGACAATATCAGAGTGTGTCACACTGTAAACTAAATATTTTTGCCAAGGGAAAATATATACGTCCTTAAAAGGCCAGTCAGATTAGGTATGATTAGGTGTCTGGGATTAGTTGCATGGCACTGTAGCCCTCATAGTTGAAGACTATATTGTGCAGAAAAGCAAAGAGCTAGAAACAAAAGTCCAAGTTCAAATAGTCCCCTTAGGAAACTGAACAAAGTCAAAACACTGGTGTTTATAATAAAGAATATTAAATCTTATGCAATCTTAATCTAGTCCCTCAGAAATGGCAAATGCACCCTGAACAAGAAAAATTATGCAGGACACCAAAATTCTTAGAAGGGCTTGAAAACTTTCATACAGAACCCTAAGAGTATAGTCATGATCTGCAGGACAACAAAGTGCCAGGTCCCTATGACTCATCAGAGCATTGACCTGTTATGCAACTGAAAATATAGCAAGTAAGACATTTGTGATTATGTGCTTTAGTATATCGGAAAACAGACATTTTATATTTTTAAACTATGCTGCCAAAGACAGTTGATTTATGCAAACCTTCATATTTCAAGTGACATTGTAGTGCTGGCTGAAAGAAAATCGAGAGTCTAAAATAAGTAGGGATTACTAACATTTAGCATTACATTCAAGCCAAATGTGGGACCACTGGAGCCTCAGCAAGCAGAGCTGAGACAAAACCCATTTTAACACATAGGAACATATGGATTAAAATCAGAAGATAGGCCTCTTGAAGCAGTACAGAATCCTGGAGGCTCTGAAATTTATTCTAAATTTATTTAGGAACAGGTGGATGAATTCTAACTTTAATCTTAAGCACACTTCACAGTTAAACTGTTAAGTCTTTACTTGTGCTTGTAGCCTCAATAACATATTGGCTGCAGAGTAGTTACACAGATTCATGCATCTGAGGAGAACTGAGTCTTACTTGTATTAACCCTTCAAATCTTCTTGAAACATTGTGTATGAGATACACAATAAACTGGCATTACTGCCCAATGCCTAAGCTGGTAGAGTAGAGAGTCTTACTTGTATTAACCCTTCAAATCTTCTTGAAACATTGTGTATGAGATACACAATAAACTGACATTACAGCCTAAGCTGGTAGAGTAGGTAAGTAAGGTTTCTGCAGTAGAGGCTGTTGCCATGTGCCTGTTTGCACTGCACCCCGGGGAAGAAAACAACATCCTGATGGGTTCGACGGTGTGAATCCCAGAACCGGCTCTCACTGAACAATGGCTTTCCATTAGCCTGGTGAAAGGATGCCTCTGATCACAGATACTGCAGAGACAGTCTTTTCAGGACTATTTCTACTCAGACTTTCTCACGCAGGGTAAGTAGAGCAGGAAAACAGCTTTCAGTGGAAAAGCAAGCAAACAACAAAACAAAACAAAACAAACCCCTCTAAGTAAGGGTAGATTAAGAGTCTGGGAATCTTTTGATCTTTTGGACTCAGCTGTCCTCCAGCAGAACAGAGAACAGCTGACTGAGGAAAAAATAATGCCAAATAACTGGATTTCTGGAGAAGAAAAACCAAAAGAAGGCTAGGAGTGAATGGAGAAATGTGCTTGTCAGTGAAACTGGCTGGGTGAGATCCTAGTATTGCCACAATCAATCAGGAGCTTTGCTTTTGGCTGCAGGGGAGCCAGGCTTTGACCACTGAGTTCAGACAGGACACACACCATATAAACGGCATTCACTCTGGAAATTTAAAAACTTATTATGGAAACACTTTGAAAATTCATTATTTGAAAGAATTATCAAAATGTATAAATATAAAGACAGTATTACAAAAAAAGAGAAAGTTTACTTCCATTCAAGTGAACTATAATGGGCACTTCTGAGAGATACATTTAGATTGTTCATGCTCAAGATCAGCTACAGTTGCCAAGTTGTTCCTAAGGTACCTTTCTCCTTTCAAAACAAAAACAAAACCAAAAACACCTGCCCAAGTGGGCTTCAAAAATAATGAATCTTGTATTTATCAACCTGCCCAAGTGGGCTTCAAAAATAATGAATCTTGTATTTATCAATATCATAGCAACTTATGGAGTCTGTATATATGTTATACATCTATGGGCATATATACAAACAGAGAAAAACTCATTGTGTGAGACTATTTTTGTCTAGGGATCGGAATATGAAACATTCATATTCCTGGGTATATGAAACATTATATTGGTTGACAACCCTTGAATAACGAGTATTTTATTGCTAGGCTACACCTAACTCAGCTCTACTTAAATCAAGACAGCTGGAAAACTTTTGACAAGACTTTTTTTTCATTTGAAATTGCCAATTTGTATAAAAATGTAAAAGTTCTAGCTACATGGTGGGTTTTCTGTAAAATTTTTTCCTGGTTTTTCCTCAACTGTCTACCTAGACCAAAGGGTGAGCAAGGACCCAGGTGTCCTTGCTTCCCAGAAATTAAGCCCTTGGCCCTTCTCAGGATTTTTTAAGTCCTCAGTTCTCAGACCAGATGTCTTCAAGTTAAGACTATGGGAGTCCTATGACCTACAGCTTAGAAACTATAGGCACTGTAAACCAGTTTCTTCCCTCTTTTCAGGGGGTGCTTTTAAACTCTTTTAAACTCTTTTAAACTCTAGATATAGAACAAGAGTTTATATTTTGTATTGGTATCTTCCACAAATTGGAAGCAGTTTTTTCCACCCAGTTCTGATTCCATTTTAAAGCATGAAATGCCTATTTTTATTTCAGCAGGAAGCTGAAAGTTTTTATCATCTCAGCTGGTGCTTTTCCACAACACTAACCACAGGCTATAAACTGCCAGTTCCACTGGAACTGGCAAGTGGGTCACTTCATGCTCCAGAGATACTTCTCTCTGTTGGATATGAACATTTGTATCTTGGGAAGAACCTTCAAAGAAGCATCTCCTTAAGTGTCTTAAGTTACCTGGGAATCAGCTAATACAAGAACATAAACATCAGAGATGCACAAGCACATAGAAACTGAAGCACACAGAAATTCCCATTCCACTCTGGGATCCATGATTGCCCAAAGGTCAAATCTTCACTGTGAAGGAGGTATTTGGGCATGGGCAGAAACATGAAGGTATTCCCCTTATAGCGAGTTGAACCAAATTTCAGTGTTGTCATAGAAGAGTACATTGTCTTCCAAGGACAGCAGCTGTACTTTGAATCATACAAACTTGTCAAGCGCATTGCAATTACTACAATTCATTTAAATACAAACACACACACATATACATGTATGTATATATATATATATATATATTTAAATGACTTGCAATGTATTGTTGTTCCATGGCAGTAATAGTAGTGAGAAGAAATATGAAGCTTATGCAAATAATGGCATTATATTCAAATTGAACAGGAAAAAAAAAATAGGGAAAAAGAATAAACCAGATTTTTTACAGATGTATTTTTACACTGAGTTCAGGTCTTCATTTACTAACAACAAGGTTTTTTCCATAAGCAAGCCAATATTGATCCATAGGGCAAGGGAGAAAACATAAAATATTTACTCACTCATAAAATAACAGTAAGCAAAAATTTTGCTAGATAGCCAGACATCTGTGCAGGATGCTGGGAATGCATGGGGAGTAGCTTATTAACAGAGCTGTTCTGCATATTTTGTGTAGGTTACTCCTCTTGTTTTGAGCTTCTTCTGAAAGATCAAGATTTACCGCCTGGAACAGAGGGGTTGTTCATTCATCCAAAATAAATTAGTCTCCGGTGCAGGTTTAAGGCAACTGGCAGTGCAGGCCTTAACTCGATGAACCTGGAAAGGCCCACACCTCCCACACCACTGCTTTTCAAATGAGAAATTCCTCGGCACAAAAGACTCAGCCCACGGGACTTCTCCAGACAAACAATCAGCCTGCAGTGCTTCACTGGGCATGAGGGTCTTGGCAAGGCGCCATTCACTATCATTAAAAGTGTTTATAAAAAAATTGTTCATTTTTGGCCAGCTTTTTTTTTCCAAGGCCAGGCCTCCACCCCCACATCTTCAGTGGAATGTGTTAATAATTTGCTTTGTGGAGATGAAAGGCTCTTTGATAGGAGCAGCATAAACACATCTCACTGTGCTCAAAGGTCTTTGTCCCACAATAGAAGCATAGTTTCTGTACAGTGGCTTGAACGGAAAGAACAGACACATTTCTGAATCATTTTTCACTCTTTTTTCTGCCTTTCCTCTACACACACACACACTCTCTCACACACACATTTTTCTCCTCCTTTACGAAAGAACAGACACATTTCTGAATCATTTTTCACTCTTTTTTCTGCCTTTCCTCTACACACACACACACACTCTCTCTCACACTCACACACACACATTTTTCTACTCCTTTATTTCTTATAGTCTGTTGTAGATCTTTCTGTGAAATACAAACAAGGACGTGGTTCCAAACAAGAATTCCTCACTGATATTTGCAGCAGATGGATTAAAAATACCAGCCACTCCCCATGGTCTGTGGTGTCAGAAACCAAAAATCACAGCAAAACTAGGTCTGTCCAGAGTATATGACTGAGCATATCTTGGAGCAGCATGGGAGGGGGGAAGAGTCCAGCTGCTAATATCTTCTGATTCTCTCTTCAACAGCAGGTTGCAGACCCTACTGAATAAATACAAATGAGAGTTTCTAATTCATCTGGAGGGAAAAAACACTTACAATTACTTGAAAATGCAGTGTATACTGGCAAGCACTGCCTAACTGTTGTCTCCTGGCTGTAGTGCCTCCCCTTCCCTGCCCAGTTTGAGCCATTGTGTGCATCTCATCTCTACCAGCACTGCCCCTTTGAAAGCACAACCTGTTGATGCTGAACCATAGCATCAGTCTTCAATGGTCCTGAATGGATAAAGACATCATTGAGATGTGGCCTGGCTGACATGTCAACACAAGCCTTAATCACCAGTATTGTCTCGAGGTATTAGCACTTCACGACATCTTTCAAGATGAAATATTTGTAGGCTTGTTTTCTCTCATTTTTGTCTGTTCTTTTGCTAAAAAGATGGTATACTGTCCTGGACTTACCTGTGTTTTTGTTTTCCAAAAGTGTTCACTGCCCTCATGCTAAGTTTCTATTTACTCAAGAGACTATTTGTTTTTTTATTCATGACAGCCCTCTCTAAAGAAGAATCAAATTATTTTACAGATGTGTCACATTACACTTCTGAAGATTTACCACTCAGCAACTAGAATAATGTGGTCAGATAGGCTGAAGTGACTTGAGCACTTATGATACTTTTTTTAAGGTAATTTACACATTAAAGGCATTTAACCACTGCTCCCTGCAATACTAAGTTTCATATGTTGTAGCTACATGAAGGCATATTTGGAAATGGACATCTGCCCAATAGCTCAGATTGCATTCTGCAGCAAAGCAGCTTCAGTCTAGACATGCACAGTCACCTATTTCCTTCTGGGAGAGACAGTACTCCAGATAGCCAGTGCTCTACAAGTGTTTTTCACATATATGTTCTGTTTTCAAAAGGATTTTAAATTCTTAATGAACTCTGCTCAGAAGGTCACTGCTGAAAAGAGGTATTGAGGTTTGTTAGCAAAAATGTAAGGGTTTAGGAAAAATATAAGCATTGTAATCGAAATGTAAGTTTGCCCCAGTACAAGAAAAGCACAGAGTCTCTGAGCTCACCTGAGGTGACAGGAGTGGATAGCTTTAATTCAAGTCACCAGCTGTGAAGTTTGTATTGTGGGTAGGGGAGAGATATAGCATCTCTAACCTACAGCAGCCCAGCCAGTGCTAATCTGGTCATTATGTGCTGCTAATCTTATTCTTTACTGTAATTATTCTTTCCAGCTATTCTTCAGCTAACATAATTGTGGCTTGTTATCTGCAACAATTCCTCCCATGAAATAGTCTCTTATATCAATGTCAAGCCTGAGTTTCAGCTGTGGCCCTAGTCCTCCCCTAGGAAGAGAGGGGAGCTGATGCCACAGTCAGGTGTTTGGACTGACAGGGAATGAAGGTGAGTCAGGACCTCATCTGATGCTTTCACATCTTAAATGGTGTGGGGTGAAAGATCATGAACTGGAAACACTGCTGAATGAATATGGACAGCATGAAGTTTAGCTCAATATGTGAGAGCTCTGGATGCACCATTCAGTATAAAGTAACTCTTAATACCATAGTTTGCTGAAGTGTCACTGCTCTTTTTATCTTTTCTACATATACCTTTCTACAACACTCAGTGAAATAGTAATCATGTATCTTGATGTGGTTTCAGTGCAAAACCACCTGAATAATGTCAGTTTCACTTGGTCTCAGTTTAAGCATTTTGGCCCCATTCAGAGCAGAAACTTAGGGAGTGGCATGATACTGTGGAGCAAAGCAAATATTTGCACAACCCATAGAGACCAAGCAGCATGCACTTTAAAGCAGACCTATTGTGTGCTGCTGCCCCCAGCCTGCATCTCTGTGTTTGTTGTGGGAGTAAGCAGGTTGGACCTGCTATGATCCTCTCCTGTGCAGTCTCTGTCAGACAAGTGGAACAGACAGCTTGGGGGGGGGCAAGGGGAAGGACAGCATTTTAAAGTGTAGTTGAAAATTCATCAGAGATTCTTTGAATGCATTGCAATTCAACATACCTCTGATTCAGAGTGGTTTTTAAGTGAAAGTTGTTTTTCTGCAGGGGTATAGGGCTAATGGGAGGTTCCTGAAAGAAGGGATCTTCTGCTTGGCTGCTTGAATTCTGCTGCATTTTTGGAGATAGTTATATGTTTAATCTATACTGAAAAACACCCAGGTTTTTGTCAGCAGATTTTTCACTCACTTGCAGGCCAATTTACAAGCTACTTTTGTAGCTACCTACAGGGTAAGGACAGGCTGTTGGTAAAAGAGGCTAATGGCCTGAACAAGATTTGCTTTACTCTACATGTGATGTCTTGAACTGGTTCACAAACATTCTGCTTAGCAAACACTTTGGTTTCCCCAGCATGCTTTGAGATAATGTGGCACAGTGATGGCTGGCTGCTGCCCAGGAGGAGTCTGCCCTGCTCTGATCAGCCTCCTTACCCCAGAAAGAGCCTGAGACTCAAGAGCAGAGCTGATCTGAAGTGAGCTTTGTAGTATCAGTCCCAACCAGTAACAGTGAAAATTTGTCTGCCCACACAGAGGAGGTTACAGAACTGAACAGGAGGACCTGGCTGAAGAGCTGGTGCAGAGAGTGTCCAAGCAGGTAAACAGGTATGACAGAGTGAGCTCAGCCCTGCTCCCTTCTGAGTCTGTGAGCAAAGCTGGATAAAGGAACTTGAAATATGACTGGGATGCCTGAAATACAAAGCTAGGCATCTTTTATTTGTTTCCAGACAATGAGCAAAACTGTGGTTGCAAGTTTTTTTTCTGTTCTTTTTCTTGTATAAAAACATAGGGAGTATGGCCAAGCTTCTGATCATTTCCCTGTTTCCTTAATAAAAAAAAAAAAATCTCTGTTTCCACTTCATCAGGAGTCTGAGGACATATAAGCATAGAAGGGCTGGATGACAGCTAGAAGTAGGAACATGCTTTTGGGCTGAAAGTTCTAGTCATGTTTTTAGAAAGAAAAAAACATAACAAATAAGCAGTCATGACAACCTTGGAGAAAACTCTCTTTCATTGTTTGTCACTATTTTACTCAGACAATAGTATGAATGGCTAATAAAAAGCCATTGCTGGAAGGTAAAAATAAAATGCAAAGTCTCTTTTCATCATATGAATATGATGAATATGAAACATCCCTGGTCGTGAAAAGACCAATCCCTTCAGCCTCTGCTCATGTGAATGTGTTTACTCACAACTGGGTTTGGAAGGACTGAAGCATTAAGCTCACAAAATAATGGCGATTTTTTGTGTGCTCAGAGAAAGAAAGTTGACACACTGTGTATTTTCAGCACAGAGTGAAAGTAGTACTTTTTCAGAACTATGAAATATAAGAGAAACATGGCATTTGCAAGCAGGAGAACAGCGGGAGCCCCCATCCTGTCCAGGCCTGGGTGCTGCCATTGGAGCTCTGCTTGTGCTGCAGCACACTCCCTGTGCTTCTGCAAAAATAACACTCCAATGCTAATTTTAGCATCAGTTAAACACAAAGAAATTCAAGGCATCCACAGCGTATTTCATGAGGACAGTATTTCTCTTTTGCTTGTGTAGTTCCCAGGCTGCAGTGCCATTCTGTTCACCAATCTTAAACAAACACCGCCCTTGAGATTTCCTAAATAGTTCAAAGTGGTGTCTAGGGAAACATTAGAAACATAGATATGGAAAGCCTGAATATGTTTCAGATGAAACCACTTTAATGTCCATTTTTGTGCAAGTTCTGCACTGGATGATAGTATAAAGCAAGAGTTTTTTAAGATAAATTTGTCAGGAATGATGCTATGATAGCAAAGTTTTCTAAATATTTATTCCTGATAAGCTTTTCACAAGCCCTTCGCTCATCATTTCATTCAATTTTTAATACAATAAGTGTTTGATGAGGAAAATTAATGGTTTTGAATTTTCAGTGCCCTTGAAGTTCTAACTGGAATGTTTTTTATGTTGTTTCTCTGCTTATTTGTTATAGGAAGCATGTACAAATACATTGACTGCAGAAGCCAATGTACAAGAGGCAGTACTCCAAAAGTCAGTGTTTGACAGTCATCACAGTTATTTTGGATTCTAAATGCAGGGAGGAACTGCAGTAACTGGGACATGCTAATTTGGAACATAACACCATCTCATCAATGGATAATCACTGTTAACATGCATTGGATATCAGCACCTATAAACTTCTATAACACCTGAACCTTAACTCTGAGGAAATTTAAGAGGGGAGCTCATCTGTCAAAAGCAGCAGCAGAAGTCACTAACATGGGACAATACCTCCTGACTTCCACTCCTCATTTCTCCCTTTAAAAAGTCTTGGGACATTCTCTGACCTTTATTCATCACTGTCACCATCAATCCCTAGTTTCAAGAATGTCAGAGGTCATGATTAAAATAGCTGGCACTTTCCCATCCCTTTTGTGATATTTTTGCAATGTGGGACAAAACTATGTCTTGTGTATCCACATGAGGGAAATCCAAACTTCTCCCTCTGCCTGAAAACACTCCCCCATCTGCCACACACATTCTGAAAGCCAGAGGAATATTCTGAAGAATTATTACCACAAGTCTGGTTTTATTCTTGTTCTCTTTGTGAATGTGGCCCACTTTTGGAGACAGGGCACTTGGCTAGTAGGAGTTCTGGACTGACCTGGTTTGGTTAGTCTTGGTTTTTTTTGACAATGTCATTACATAGCACCATGACAGTCAGTCCTGTGCTCAGGGCCCTGAAGGTCTGGACAATCCTTCTGTGGACTTTTCTGTGATTCCTATAGCTAGACCCAGAGAAAAAGGTCAACCTTGATGCTCTTCAATGTGCTCAGAGCTACAAAACCTTCTCTAGTCCTTAATCAACAAAAGCCTACCCATTGGGACATCCACCAGCCCCAGTAAAGTTCAGTCCAGAGACTGAACCATGGAACACCTCTGGCTAGTGCAGCCCTTCTGCATGTACCAGAGGATATTAAGCTCACAATAGGTCACACACATGGCACATGTCACAAGTGTAACCCACTAGTTGCTTCAGGACATTTGGCTTACCAGGAAATCTTGTCCAGAATATGAATGTTTTGGCAGGATGGTCAGGATGCCAGGGAGCAGGACGGTCTGAGGAAGCTGCTGATCAGCCCCAGGAACAGAGGCAGCACATGGACAAGATGAGAATGTGGCCAAAGAAGAGAAAGAAAGCAAAAAGTCTGCTGTACCTGGGGGATGGAGGTTTGGACAAGAAGCAGGTGCCTCCTCTGTCCTACCACTGTCTCCCGAGACTGTTCTGTCTCTCTCATTCCTGGTCCCAGCTGACTTTTGGTCACATTCCAGGCCTGCCTGCTTGCTTAACCATCCTCAGTCTACTGTTACTAATGTTTTTATTGGCCAAAGACCTAAAGACTTGCTCCCCACCACAGTACTGTTGCCTTGCCTTGTGGTCTGCCCTTTCCTTCCTGGTTGCATTTGTTAGGATCCTTTTCTGGAACAGCAGCAGAGGCAGAGGGCAGGCTGCCTGGGTGGGGCACAGGGGCACAGCTCCCAGCCAGCATCCCCAGGCCAGGGCAGGCAGCCTGGCAGACAGCATGTGATGGGCAGAGCTCAGCATGGGCAGCAGGACACAGGCTGCAGCCAAGAGGCAAAATGCCAAATTTCAGTGGTGGCAGAAGGAAAGAACGTCCTCAGCAGCCAGGCAAGAGCTGCTCCATCCAGAAAAAAACAAACCTAGGCCTGAGGGAGGTGTTTCACCCCATTGTCCCCTATTTTTGTTTCTGAGGCATTCAGTCTTCTTCAATTAAAGCAGCTAGTCATTGTAGCAAGCTGCCCCTGTTATAGGGGTTTAACAAGAGCCATAGATGCAATGGCACAAGAAAAAAATCACACAAACATTTTGAAATAACTCCAGCAGCTGAGGGAAGCTGCTAAACAGAAAACATAAGGGGTCTGCTCATTCAGTGTAGTGGGTTTTGTATGTTTTCCACAGGTTAAAACTGATTGAACACATCTTTCAGAGAAAGAGCCATCCCCCTTGATAAGTAATCATAACCACCAGGGCTTACTGGCATTTAAAATAAATTTAGACTTCCTTTGGCCCCAAAAACTTCTGGATGCCAGTCAGAAAACTGACAGGTTCAGACATGCAGCTTCATGCAAGTGTACTGCTTGTCCAAATGAGTGTGTATGTTTTGGAAGACTACATAAACAGAGAACTGTCCCAATGTAAATGGTCTTATTTAGCAGTAGAAGGAAAACTTACAAGAAGCTAGCTATCTTACACAATGAGTGCTCTAGACTCCTCCAGTATTATTAACATTGAAATATATTGTTTATAAAGGCATATAAATCTAAATTTTATACACTAAACATTTACAGGACACAAATCAGTCTCTACTGCATCTGACTTAATTTCAAAAGTGTAACTACTAGATTGGTGAGTGCACTGTATCTTTCTCTGTGATTTTATTTTAAATAAAACAATTTTTAAAAGCCACTGTGTTTTACATAGACCTAATCTTGTGGAAATGCATCACGTGTGCTCTGATACTTCTTTCCAGTAACAGCAGATTAACTTATGTTTGTATGACCCAATGGCATATTAGTGGGATATTGGGATTAAGCTATTTAGACTTCCCAAGGCTGAGGCATTTTGACACTGATGCAGAAGGGGAATTTGAGGAGCACGATTCTTCATCTTAAATGTAAGGCCCCATAAATTTAGGCAGGTACTGAGGCAAGGCTTCTGAAGTTAACAAATCTCAGACACATGATGTCCGGTGGTAGATACAGTTTTGTGCCTATGGCCTTGCCAGCTGCTTGCCTCACACCCCTGAAGCTTATAAAGTCTGTAACATAAATGTGCAAATGGTAGGACTTGGCAAAGGGTCAGCATAAAAAAGGAGGTGAAAAAATCTTCATGTGAAAGTATGTTAAAAGAGAAAGCAGAAGTTTTGAAATCAAAACAAATCCACTTGTCTTCTTGTTTCTGTTTTCTAAGTGAAATCATTGTGGCATAAAGAAGACTGCTGCCACTGATGTATTTAGCATCAGAAAATAATGAAACTCTTGTAAAAGCCTGTCATGAAGCACCCGAAGCCAGGGGCTGCAGAAAGCAATGAAGGGTGGCTTAATGGAGAAGAACCTGTGTCCTTAGAAGTGAACCCGCTGTTATGCAGTACTCAGATGTTGTACAAAAATAGTACACACAGCATGCTTGTGTATAAATTGCATGTGGAAGATTGCTTTTGAACAGGAAGCTTCTCCACTACAGGAAGCATCTGGAACTGAGTCTATTCAGTCTAAAAGATTATTTCTTAAAACACTACATAGAAGAATGAATGCAGAGGATTTGCAAGTAGACTGGGAGAAATCTAGAGCTCCATAACCAACCAAGTGGGAAAATATGTAGGTCTTAAACCTACCTAAAGATCTCAGTCAATGGGCAGGTATGTCGATTGATCAAATGGAAGTGGATCTACAGTATACAGCAGACTGATTTCTTCCCCACTTCCCCACAAAAGTGTACAAGAAATCTAGTGGGTAGGACCAGCGGAGTTCAGATCAGGCAGCAGAATCTCTGTTGTTTGTGCACTCGTGGACACAGGGCCAGAGGCACAGACCTGCCACACTCCTCCTTCATGACCACAAGAACTGGCTCGTGTGACATTGTGCATAATGCCCTTCTCATTCCCAACTGAGTCAAAGGAATGTTTCTTAACTAACATTTGTTCAGATGTTGAAAAAGGAAGTTAAAGTATCCGCCAATTTAGTTTGTAGCACATTACTGAATGCATGACTAAGAATGTAATACAGTTAACATTACCAAAGCCTTAAATATATCATATACAGAAGAACTACATAATAAGTACTGAGAACTAAATAATAAGAAGGATTTTTTTCCAGGGCAACTAACTGTTTAACTTCCCACATAATAAAAATGACAAATAGGAGACTTGCAACAGAACATTTACAATCTGTGATGCTGCTATGGGATGTGTTATCTAAAATATCCATACAGAGAAGGGTAGCCAAGGGATGTATCTCTCACCACATTTTGAAGGGTCTGTCAAATGTTAACATTACATAGAATACTTCAAAAATCAATGAAGAAGCCAGAACATGTTAGACCCATTTACCATAGCCTAATCAATCAAGTAAGCTCAGATTATTAAACTAATTATGAGTCACTGAAATAACTAAGGATTCCCTTCTCACGTGATATTGTTGAAACTCTCTTTTACAGAACAACTGCATAGTAAACACAATGCATGTGTTCAGACAGTTGCTGGATTTGATAAACAGCCCTTGTTTCTGAGAAACTTTGGTAGCCTTTGTGAGCAACAGTCAATGAAAAATAATACGAACAAACAACATATGTTCAGAGAGGTTTTCATGGAAAGATCACTTGAGTGGGGAGGGGGAGATAAAAGAGAACCTGATAACTGGCACTTGAGAGTGGCTCTGTAAACTATGGGATTCATTTCCAGACAAATGTTCTCTCTATCCTGTTTGCACAGAGCAAAAGTAACCCCTGATGACTGATTACATTAACTGGATGTTATATTAACTGGATGTCTGCATTCCACAGATCTTTCCTGAGGATTTATACCATACCAGGTCATTTCTCATATTCATGGTTAATCTAGGATAAAGTCAAAAACAACTTGACTTTTTCTGACAAACATCCAACAAATGTTATAGTCGTACCAGTTGCAGCTTTCTGGGTAGGTTGATCCTCATCCATCATAGCTCTGTACGCAGATACAGATACACGTATTTTTGTGTTCACAATCAACTCAAACATTAATACAAAAGCTTAGCCCAGACTGAAATTAGACACATTAAATTCTTCATTGTAAAGACTGGATTTGCTTCTTATATTTAAAATATAGTTCTGATTTCATCTTACTAGTTCTTTTCTGATGCTAATTTTTACCCATTATTTATTATACATTCCATTTTTTTTCTTAGAGCACAGCATCAAACTTTAGAATTAAAAGCAGGTGCAGGTGCAAGACTGGCCAGGGCCTAGTTTCAAACCATTAACTGTCTGCTAACATTCTTCACATATTAATTGAGGTCAAATTTCTGGGAAAGCCACAGGAGTCCTGACCTGAACTTAAATGCTTTCCAAAACAATCCATTTTATTATCTATGCAAATCTGCCCTAACAGTACTGTGGACAGTGTAAACTATCAGTCCAAATATCCGAGTCACTGTATGGTGTTTCCACCATGGACAACACGTTTTTGCTGAGGAAAATACTATAAGCTTAACACAACTGAGAAGAGAGTGTTTCAGCTGCAGGCAAAGCCTTCTAATCTCTCCTAGCCCCCTCTCCCTACACCTCTCCTGAGTGCAGGGCCACCCAGAGAGGCGATGGGGCTGCATCCCTGATCCCAGAGCACACCCCATGCCAAGCAGGGCTGGTACAGGAGCCAAACAACATTCTATCATCAAAGCCTGACCATGGCTTTCACAAGGGTCATTAACCTCTGTGGGAATGATGGAAGTTAATATTTTCCCTCCCTTTCCCCAGTTACTGTCCTGCTAATCGTTAAAGCAATTCCTGGGAAAGAGAAAAAGATGAGGGTTCAATCCCTTGGGGCTGAGGTGAATCTACAGCCATTTTCTGCGTGGTGCTGCTTAGATGGGATTAGAATTGTAGATTTTCAGGAGAAAGCATAAAACTCATTTTGTTCTTGATATTGCTTTTTTATTAGCTGCACATGACAAACTAAGACGGAATTGTTTTAGATCCAGAAAGCACTCACATAACAATGATTTTCAGCCTCATTTCTCTAGGGTTGGCAATTCTTGATACAGCACAGCACAGTTGAGTGAGTATAAAGTATCCCAGGTATCATGATCAGAAAAACTCTGAATTCAGGAATTAAGATTTTAAAAAGCACACAGTGTTCATATATCAGTGAAAGGACCACATTTTATAGTTTATTGCAAGGTGGGTTTATTGGGTTTTTGGGGTTTAGCTTTGTTTTCTTTTGAAAAACAACCTGACAGTAATTAATAACCTGAATTTGCAGAACAAAATTACTCTTTATCTTTCATCACATTTGCTAGCAGCTATGTTTCATTATAAACAGGATAAGTGAAGCTGGAGAAACAGTACAGATGAAAATGAATACATGAAAGCATGATGCAAATTATTCTGCACATTTGTGCACTTTCCCTGAGAAAAAGGGCATTCCATCCCAATTTTGCTACAACAAGTGTTTACTAAGTGTTTATTTAGTTTATTTTAGAGACCATTAGTGTCTTCATTTAAAAAAAATCAATGTTTATATTTTGCATATTTGTTTGTAATGGAATTCTTACCACTTTAGGCCAACATACATCCTTCATACATCCTTAACAATTTTCCACGTTCACACAAATCCTAGAGAAGTTAGACATCAATTTTAGGACTATGTGGGAAGTGGGAAAAAATGAGAAAAACTTGAATAAGAGAACAAGTAGATTGCCATTAAGTTTCTTGTAAATCCTGGCTTTCCAGGATAAAATGGTATTTAATTCCATATATGAGAGCGCACATGTATGTAAATGTAGGTTGTACGAAGAGAGACAGAGAAAGATGCATTTATTTCTTGTGTACTTCCCCCTGGCAGGCCCATTTCTACAAAACAAGCAGATGTGTGCGTGTGAGGCTTTATCTCTTAAGCACGACAAACCTCAGCTGAAGGGTATTCGACAGAGATGTCATAGACACTTGTCAGTTACATTTCACTTAAAACCAATCCATTTCTTTTCCCTTGGCTCCTCTTCACCTGTCATCTCTAATCATCTGCCAAATCTCTTTCATTGACACCACTTCAGCTTGGATGATGATCTATTTCAGAAATTTTTAAAAATTTTCTCATACATAAAATTTTATATATTTTTTCTTGCATGGCAAATTTAGAGATACTTTAAATTTTTGATATCTCACAAATGAGTTTGATTATTTTTATCTGACTTGACTGTATGAACAATTCAAACAAAACAGCTGTGCAGCCCCCTTAGTACAGTGAAACATATTGAATGTGAAGTTCACACATGTGATACCAGGATATATTTCTTGACCTACATAGACTTAGCCCAAAACTGACAGTAAAATAATTAAAATTAATTTAAAAATTAAACTTTTAGATTAAGCTCTATTATTTTTGTTTCAGACAGGAAAAAAGATTCTCCTCTGATTATAAATGCATATATTTGTGATGGCATATGATAGCAGTGATATCCTGTCTCGTATGCACAGTGTGTAAGAAGGGAAAGATACAAGTACTGGCACTAAATACTTCAGCATTTTTCATTTAGAGGTCAGTTGAAAGAACCTTGGAGATGCAATCCTTAAAGTCTGACTGTCTTCACTCGGCATGCAGATAATTTACTGGCACTGATGTTAGCTGTACAATAGATTGAGGAATGTGTTACACATAGTTTTCTTAAACATTTATTTGTTGACATGTGCTACCAGGTCAGAGAGGCAGCCACGGGGTGATCTGTCACAGATGTCACTGAAGTTCCATAGACCTGCAGCAGAGGTGTTCTCAGGCAGCAAATGAAACCAGCTCATGGCAGTCAGAATTTGCAACTCTCAGTATTGGTTGCACAGACCAGAAATATTGTCTGTACAGCACTGAGGAGACTGAAGGGAGACTTCATAGCAGTTACAACTTCCTCATGAGGGGAATAGGAGGGGCAGGCCCTGATCTCTTATGTGAGTACCCAGAGACAGGACCTGAAGGAATGCCCTCAAGTCGTCAGAGGAGGTTTAGGCTGGATATTTGGAAAATGTTCTCCACCCAAAGGGTTCCACCTGGGCACAGGAACAGGATCTCCAGGGTAGTGGAGACAGTACCAAGCCTGACAGAGTTCAAGAAGTGTTTAGAAAATGCTCTCAGGCACAAGGTGTGACACTTGGAGTTGGTGCTGTGCTGGGCCAGAAGCTGGACTCAGTGATTGCTGTAGGTCCCTTCCAACTTAGCTTATTCTGTAATTCCATGAAAAAGAACCAACTTATAATAGTGCATTTCTTACACATTAAAACTCTGTTCTGCGGCTAAACCTGCTCAGACAGAAGGAAAAGTAATACATTGAGGTTCTTTTTCTCAATTAAATCAATATTTATTGAGGCAATAAAGAGCTAAATTATTATTGTTATTATTACTATTATTACTACTACTACTACTACTACTACTGTTACTACTGTTACTACTGTTACTATTATGGTTATTTTAGGGCCAGCACAATGCTTGTACTCACAAAGCCTCCAGAAGAAAAAGAGCATAGAATAGGCCAACACCCACAGCACTGTCCTGTAGCGTTAGGCAGCATGATCGGCGCTGTATAACTCTGGCTTTCTCCACCCTACATCCCCCAATCCTATATACCACTTACCTTCACAGCTGCACCTCAGTTTCATACCAGTGATGCTGCTGGTACTTTGCAAAACAGCGGTCACTTTATTTCAGATGCCAAGAAATTAAAGGGAAAAAAGCACAAAATAATAGTCCTGTGGGCAAGAACTGCACAGAGGACACAAAGGGCACAGAGGACACTGGGGAGAAAAGTGGTGTAGCACAACAAAGCAGACCAGCCAGGTCACTGACACCAACTCCAGGCAAGTGTTGGGGAAATTATTCATGGATGACAAAGGATATCAGGCACAAACTGCTAAGGGTTACAGTGATGGTCTCAATGACAATGGTGATACAATGTGACAGTGACAGAAAAAGAAACTATATTCCAGTACTCCAGTATTTTCTCTACCTTTAATCTATTGTTGTTTACAAAAATTGAAACTTAGGCAAGTGGCTGATTGGGAGCTATGATTTTTGTGTTCATTTGTCTGTTTACTATGCTGCTTTCCAGCTATGTCAAATAGAGAATATCGCTCAGTCAGCACAAAAGTCACAGCCATTTTATTTTTCTTATCTCTGGCATGCTGTGTCTTTATCAGCAGAACTATTTAGATAGTGAACCTGTATCAAATGGAACCTTAGCTAAAATATGTCCTCTGTTTTATGTCAAAGTTGGCTGATTTAATGTTTTTGATCTCTCAGCTAGGACATCAAGGCCAGTATTTCTAATAACACTCACTAAGCAGAATAAAGTCTGTGTCTGAAAAAACAGGCAGGATATGATTGATTTGTTTCTAAACAAACAGTGAGTTATAACAGCTCTTTAATCTGAAGGCGATAGATCCTGAGATGGAATGAAGCACCTAAGTGCCAGCCAAGTTCAGTGAGAAGTGAATAGAATGCATGTCATAATTTATTGTGACGTTGTTATTTTGTGATCTACAAGAAGGCATTCATTGTGTTGGTAGTTCTTGAGAGAGACCACTATTTGTGATCAATTGGTGTATTTGCTATGTGCTCTTGCCTTTTGAAAGACTGGCTCTTTTTCCTCTGTCTATAAGGTTTTTTTATTTATCTACTCAGTTATTTCATTATCCTTCCAGAAACTTCAGCAAATGAGCAAATCACTAGAGTCAGGTTACTAACTGGAGGACACATACCACCAGCCTGTATTTATGAATGAAAATGTGCAAGTTGTAATGCCTTAATCAGTGAATTCAGAACTTACGGTGGTTGAGGAGAATATCTTAAGATGAAGACTGAAAAACAGCAGTTTTACAGACTTGGGGACATTTCAGGATTTGCCCAACCATGACTAGATAAACTAAATATTCTCTTTCATGGTGACAGGCATGGAATTCTTTGAAGACAGTAAATGAACAGCAACTCATGATAATCAAAAGAGGATTAAAGAAAGATATGTCAGCAAAATGCAATAAACATATTGTTTAAAAGTTGAGGAATTACTCAACTCAACTACACACTCAATGTATGTCATTGCAATGCTTTGTTACCAACATTACAGTAAGATGAAAAAACATTGCAATAGAGCCACTCATAAAGAAATTTTTAAAAACCAAACAAGCAGGAAGTCTTATACCAAAGGAGAATGAAAATGTCTGGTGTTTTGGTGCTGTGTTAGACCAAGGCATGGTCACACCAGATGGTGTGTCAATCACCAAGGCCAATGGTGAAATTAAGCATGACATCTAGATCAGAGTGCTTTTTGACATTCTGCAAGCAGTATGCTTCATATCTCATTTGCAACAAGAAGACACAGTAGACACTTTAAAACAAAATAAAAGCAGATTTCAAGGGACATAATTGTGAGACATTCCAATTTATTAAAGCATTGGCAAAAAGAAAAAAAAGCACACAAAGAACTGAAGTCACCTTCAGATCCAAGATATCTCATGAACTAAGGGCATAATTTCAAGTTAGTCTCATTGACCTTTCAGAGCTGATGACAGCAGCTTTGTCTTTGCAAGTTTCTACATCTTTACTTTCTGAAAAGCAAAACCATGGATGAAATTGCTTTAGATTAAGCTAGTATGCTTTATTTTGTAAGTACTCCAAACATACTGAAAGACAATTAATTTATCAATCCAGTGAGCACTGAAAATTTATTGGGTGAACTTATAGATACTACTTGTTCCATCACCCTCCCCCTAAAATCAGGGAAGGACAGAAAGCACAAATAAAGATGCACAGAACTTGGAGGGAAAACAGCAATACAAACATTATATGGATACGCTGAAGCTGTCAGTGGTATCTAGCAAAATCCAGCTCAATAAAAGTTCTGATAAAATAGGCTGCTAGCATAATGCACAGAAGAATTAAGAAATATTGTCTGCACCTTGATAAGGGTACATCACATAAGCTTACTAGCAGACCTATCAGTAATGCAGAAGTAAGCAATTTGGTTTTGGCATGACCTCAGCTAGGAAAAAAGTGTATTAAAGGAAAATTGAGATATCTGAAGGCATTGTTGGGTGAAAAGCATAACACTGTAATTAAAAACACAATACTTCTTATAAATGCTAACACATGTGCCAAAAATATGACAAAATTAAGCAACTGAACAAAATTTAAAAGAATTTCCCATATATCTACTGACATCATACCACTATCATTTCTTAACAAAGGGAATTTCCATAGAAGTTCTCAGGAACCTTCTCATAGTGCAAGAGTTTGTGAAGACACCAGTTCCATGACCCAGGGGCCCTGGAGGACTGCTGAGTACTTTTTTAGTGTTCTGTTGGCTATCCAGAACAGCCTGATTTCGTTTCACTTTGAAATCCTGCAAAAGAAACACACTAACTCCTTCCTGTTTCTCCAAGTGTAATTATATTTCTTGTATTTCTCATGTGTCCTACGTATTAAGAATGCCATTCATCTGACATGCTTTTCACATTTGCTCCAGGATGAGATTTGTTACGTGCTAGCAGCATCTGTTTTTCTCTTAGCACTAAGGGACTCCTGACTGACTAGCTCAGAACATGGTATCTTCAGTGCAAAGAAATATCCACAGAATAGTTTAGTGAGATAGATGATATCTATGTAATTCTAAGTACAATATGCTTTATTTACAAATACACACTTATTCTGAAAGAAAAGGATTACCAACTATGTAATGCAATCTCTTCCTTCTAGGATCTCAGTCCAAAACCAATGCCCATTTACAGGAGGGAAATTCTGCCTTTGGAATTTATCCTGGTCAGCAAAGATAACAAAAAACTACCAAACTTGTCCAGCTATCTTTTATAGGAAAGTAAACATCTTCTATTGCAGCAGTAGCTGGATGCTTTCTTGCATCACAATAAATTTTAGGAGTCAGTTATTTTCTCTGACAAAAATTTCAGAGACACAGTATATTAGCTGAGCTCTATGTTTGTTTGTCTGCACAGTGACACACACCACCAGCACTCACCAAGGAGTAACCTCTAGTAAATCAAACATCTCTAATTTAAAACAGCATATTACAGTCATTTTTAGGTAAATATGATAGGAAATTTGAAAGAATGCAACCTGACAAATTTTTCATGACTTTTATGTTCCATATATGGATATACTGGATATTGTTTAACAGTCTGGTCTGTTTAGAATATTTTATCTAGAGCTATAATGTACGGAGAGAAAATATTTTTCCCGAGAATGGATTTGTAAAAATTATCAAAAATAACAAGCTCCATGGACTAAAGAGGCTTGCCCTCAGCAGACCTTGAAACTTGTTATTTTAATGTTTCTTGATACTGAAGTTTTACCCTGGCTATGTAAAATATGCTACCATTTCACATACCATCTCATATACTGGGAATCTTACAACCAGAGAATGAATGCTTTCTGATGAAACTGAGGGTTTCATGCCAAATTTCTTCTAAACACATATCTAAATTTATTGATTAAAACTTGTTTGAACTGTCTCCAGCAAACAGACACTTGGATCAGCTAGCAAGGAATCAGACAACATATATTAAAAATTTAGCAGATGCCCTCCAAGCATGTCACACTCTCCTGACCCCTCGCCCACTATTTTTTTTCTCATTCTACTTAGTAATGTGGATTTGTTTCCAGGATTCTCCCTTTTTGCTGGCAGGCACAGGAAACAATCAGAACTGCCTGCAGAGAGCATGCTTCTTTTCAGACTGCTTTAGGTCCAGAGATTAAAGATTTATTTCACTCACAAATTCCTGTGTGCCAAACACAGGGTGCCTAGAGTTAGCCCAACTTTTCTTTTTGGATAAAATGGTGTCAGTGATGCAGTGCTGGCTCTCAGTATCTCAGGATCTGCCCTGCTCTGCTGCTGCTGTTTGATCAGGAGGAATGATAAACGTATATCCCCTTGAAATAAAATCAATCTGGTGAATAACCAGGTCTGTCAGGAGAATCAGACTGACATTTTGCCATTTACTAGTTCCAGACATGGATCTATATTTGCCCTATGGGAGCTAGTATTGTGAGAGCATGATTCAATAGAACACTTTAATTACAACGTAAGTCCAGTCCACTAAGCTGATCTTCCCTTCTGTGACTGCCTCAGAGAGAAGCTGATCTATGACTCCAGTCTCCCTCTGTGAGACACAGTAGTATTAGGCATGCCCTCAGCAGCTATTGGAAAACACTCACTCATCCATGAAGAGTCTTCAAGTAGGTTTCATATGTTTTAAGAGAGGGCTTTACAGATAAGGTATTTTTTATTAACATAAATAAGGGGTTGTTTCATAACACAGTTTTGGCAGTCTTTCAGGAATGGTGGCTTGCAATGTCCTCTATATCTGAAGTCATGGAGGGAGAAGGGAAAACCTCCATGAAAAGTTTTTCTATTTGGGAAGAGCCACAGTAGCCAGATAATGTATATTTTTGAGATGTGAGTGTTCAGTTCTCCTAGATGAGTACACAAGAGAGATGACCCAGGAGACAGAACTACTATTCCCTGTGCCTCACTGTGCTGAAATTGATGTGTGAGTGAAGCACCAAGCAAATACCACCTCCTTGCATCACATTGTACTGGATATTCCTCCATCGTCTGGACCTTCTCCATCCTCCCTTCTCTCCGTCCCTCATTCCTTCACTTCCCTCTCCATGTTCCACTGAGAGAACTGCAAAAAGGTATATATAAAAGCTGTGGCAGAAATAACAAGAAGTGAAGGAGTCATAGCAGGTGTTGAGCATTAGAGTACCATCTGGGGCTGTCTAATACCAGCTAAAGCAGTCTCCTCCACAACCGCTCAGAAGGGTAGGAGCCCCAGTTACCCAAGGTCAAGCAGGCAGAAAGAAAGGAAAGCAGAAACTCTGGCTCAAGCCTGAAGATGTTTACAGGAGCCAGCAAGATTGACCTATGCTATTAATTACTAGGCAGTATTAATACAAGGGCCAGCTCACATTCTTTCTCTAATTACTTTCACTGATGTATCGTGACATCTTGAAATCGCCCTTGACTCAGACTGTGTGAGCCAGATTCCAGAAATGTAGTGTAAACCACATTAGCAAATACAGGAAAGGTATAAAGCCTCCCTATGAAGATTAAATTAGGCTGAAATATTTCTCACCCTCCTCAGCTGAACAGACCTGAGGCCACCAGCACATACAGAAACTCAAGCACCTCTCAAAGCCTGGCACATGAGCCTCAGCAGGTAATTATCAACACTTGAAAGGTGAACCAATATAACTCAGTCCAGGCTTCTCATCTGCTCTTTCATTTGTCAAATGTCCCCCAAGCCTGGTATTATTTACTTATCTGTGTTGTCTATAAGCTACGACTCCTGCGGGAATTTAGGGATTCTCTGCTCCAAAATATGGTTACTGCTAAAGGTTTCTGCAGTAATGATCAGCTGGAATGCATACACTTTGTGTCTGGCTATGCTGTGACAGATCTAGGAAAACACTTGTAAATTCCTTTAATATAAGAATGCATTTGACTCTGGATCTACTCTTTCATTGGGAAATTAACATGCAATTTTTAAATTATAGTTCATAACATTTAAGGTATCTCACATGCTCAAACTAAAATATGCTGAAGATCTAGAAAATCAGACTTTAGATAACTGGAACATGACAAAGATCTCCCTTTTCTGCTCTAGTTCTTTTAGGGTTTTCTTAGTATCTTATTTGTGTAGTTCTTATGAGGTAAGAATTCATTAGGTGCTCTAGAGAAGTGCTAGCCAGCTATTTTACATTTGTAGTTCACAAAGTTGAAAAAAAAAATTGTTACGATTCCAAATGAACTATCCAGATGAAGATGAGAATGGCTAAATGGCTAGCCTGATTCAGAAAGCAGCCTGTGATTTATGCCATTGCATTGCACAGGATTTATCCAGAACTGATGGTTGATGCCATGACCCACTGGGGGTGCCATGCCTGGCAACACTGCTAGTCATTCATACTGTCTCTTCAAAGGTCCAGACCTCATATTTCAGAGTTTAAAAAAAAAAATAAATAAATAAAACAAAACAAAACAAACAAAACAAAACAAAACAAACAAACAAACAAACAAAGAGTGCCATTATGAGATTTTAAAAAGTATATGCTACTACTGCCTTTTAAATATAAGTACAGCTCATAATGTTATCAGTAGGAGAAGAGAGATCTTGAAATTCAATTGGCCAGAATTGCATTTAAGTTTCCCAGATTTCTATTTCATATCAGGTAGATGATTCTGAAGAGCTGAAGCCAACAAACTGAATCATGGAATGATTACAGTTGGAAATGTCCCCTAAGATTTCAGAGTCCAACCATTAATCCAGAACCACCATATCCCCAGGTGTCACATCCACAGACCTTTTGAACACTTCCAGGGTTGGTGAGTCCACCACTTCCCTTGGCAACCTGCTGCAGTACAAGAAGCATTGGCAAGGACTTGGGTGGACTTTGAGCTTACCCAGCTGGCTGAACACAGGCTGAATGCTTTGTAAGTCTCCACCTTATCACTGTGTCATCTTGTTCTACTGTAAATACATGGACTTTATAATTTATTTTACCTGCTGAGGTTATGTTTAATCATTATTTCTTCTTTGTTATTCTTCAAATGACAGAATCATTTGAAGTTTTAGTTTTAGGTAAGACAAATATTCTTTTCTTCAATTATGTTCTCCTCTTACATGCTGAATTTTATTTTAAAAAAGGATCAGTGTAAAGCATGCAAGGAAATTGATGCAATTACATGCAACCTGTATATCCACATATAACTTTTGTATTTGTTATTGCCATGTTTGTAATGCTGAGAGGAAAACAATGCTGTAATATTATAAGCATAAAAGCTATAAGGCTTTTACACATTTTCATGTGTGCTGCATATTCAAGGCCAACAGCTACCAGTATGATCACAACCATCACACAGGAGTCAAAGGCCATATCTTTCACTGTAAGCTCTTGGTGTTGATTCTTATGATGCTACGAAAAAAGTGGATGTGCTGTCTCATAATGTGGAAGGGATAAAACCCAAGTGCTATAATTTTTTTTTTCGTATATATTTCAAAACCACACCATGCTTTGTAAAATCTACATGTAGGTTTGTTCAGAGGTTTTGGATTCAGTTACTGGTATCACAAAGCCAATATGCTATTATTTCTAACCATTATGATTTTTCTTACTGTAATACATAGAAGTCAACTGCAGATGGAGCACTGCAAGGAAATCTTCTGCACAGATGTGCCCTCCTAGGCAGCCCCTGCTTTTGTAAGCAGTCTGTTGATTCAACACAGTAACATCTCAGCTCGTTTTGCATTATGTCTCAGAGTTTTGAAAAGGTTGCTCTTGACATATACTTCTTTAAACTAGATCCAAATGTCAGTGCTAGGCTTAAAATTACTGGTCTCTCTTCAGAAAAGTATGCTCTATCACAGATTATAGGCATTAAAAAAAATATGGAAAAGACCTCTGTTATCATCTTGTCTCTCCCTCTGAGCATGGGGTTGTTCTTTACAATATATGTCAGGCAGCTTTGTTCCTTATAGTTTAAATGAATCTCAAGCTTTCATCAGACTCTTTCACAGTCTAATTTATCTTACTATCATGACATCTATCCAGATGTTCAGCCTACATTTTACTATGCTGTGTTTCATCCAACAGTTTTGAATTGTTGTCCCTCATTCTAAGCAAACAATCAAGATTTCTTTGTGTTCTGTTTTCTTAGAAAGTGCAAAGAATCTGGACTTAAGTAGAAAATGTAAGTGGGTGTCAAGTGCATACAACTGAAACTCTCTCAAACAGTAAATGTGCTCACCATAATACAAACATCTCCACCTCAGAACTATTCAGAGCAAAAAATAAGTTAGCTACTTTCTAATAGGGTTTTTTGTGTTTGTTTTTTTTTAATGCACTTTCTCATTGCAATTTTGGTTTGGTTTGGTTTGGTTTGGTTTGAACTACAGTCTGCATACATCTTCCACTGAAATACAATAGGTACATTTGAATATACACAGTTACGTCCACAGAAGTGTGTCTATGGTGGAGTTTTTCTAATAATGTCTTTTTAATTGACTGTTTTAAAGGCACGTCTGTGCTAAAACTCAGTTTTCACTGTCATATACTCTGCAGCATCCTACCTCTGATCTTGGTCTCACACAGTCACTTGTCCTGCACAGCATTCTGCTTCATGTACCCACATGCCCTTCAGAAAAAATCTAGTAGGCACCTACCCTAATTAACAAGAAGCGTTATCTAACTAATCTCCTTAGAGACCGTAATCCTGATTAAAATGTCCAGGTGACCAGTATTTAATGGGATAAGTAAAAACATGGATCTAAAGAAAATCTGTGGTTTTAATTGGTTTCAATAAAATACCAGGTTCCTTCTGAAGGCTGTTTACAAATAACATGAACTAAAAAGAGTTCACAATCGGTTCCAGTCAACTGCACCACCAGCCCCTTTTCAAATAGGCATATTACGTATCACAACAAATATATACATTAGGCTGGCCACTATATATGTGTGTGTATAAATGTGTACAGGAATGCTGTTTACAGATATTCGTATGTACAGATGTGTGGACTGGCTGCTGTGCTGCTGTGCTGCTGTGTTTGTGGGATTCTTAGCACCCAAAAGAGGGAAGTGCAGACAGGAACACCAAATTAGTTGCATCATTTGTACAAAGAGAAGAACCAACACTTGAGGAGTGCCATGCCTCATAAAGCAACAACTATACCTATCCCTACCTATACCTATTACTCCTCTTGTCAGTCTGCCTTTACTTGATTTCACATTGTGCACACATTCTACTACAAAGTGTGTGGCCCAGTCACTCCTGGAGTGGTATTTGCTCCAGCTCTGATGACACTCTTTGAAATACAGTCTTTGCTGCTCAAAGTAAAATGTTGCAGCAGATTGCAATAGAAATGGCCTTACTCTAAGGTACAGTTTGACAGTATTTGCTAAGCAATTTAAAGCATTCTGAGCTTTCTAGCCTCTTTAGAGTCTAAGAACTTCATTGTCTCTCCTCCCTTGAGCACCCTTCTACCAGAAGAAAAGCAAACCTAAGGTACTTCATAGCCTTTCTGGCATCATGAAAAATACTACTGGCAGGTATTTTGTACAATAACCTCTGCCTGCTATATTTAATTTGCTTTAGTAATTACAGGTCTAAATTCATCATTGCCAAAAATCCATGGATTCAGCAGAAGACCTCCTATAGCAACATCCTCCCCAGTTTTAAGTGGCTGCTGTACATAGTCAGGATCAGCTTTACATTGACAATGAGGTCCTTGGAAAATGCTCATAGAAATAGCTCCATCCCATTAGCTCTGCTATGTAGATATTTATTCCAGGAAAGTTTTTCATTATTTCATTCAGTTGATTTCACGGTGCTCAGTTGCAAAGATCTGACAGAGAAAATGCATTTGTTTCTACTGGAAGAAACCACTTTTCTTTCTTCACTGGGACGGATATTTACCAAACTCAAAACATCTGCACTAGCTACTGACTTCAGTAACATTTACATAGAAGGAGCCAGAGACAGAACCTCAGAGGAATGTAGGTCCCTGGGCACCACTGATACACTTGAAAGCACCTGCTGCTCATAGCTGCTGGAGAAGTCACTATGGTAGATTCCTGGCTGTCCCATACATATTGGAGACTCTGTAGTATCTTTGAAGATAAATGTCCCCAGTGCCCCTGTCATCACTCAGCCTTGTTGCAGAGTTTTGATAAAGTGATTTCATGTGGCCCCACCTGGGCTGAGTTATAAATTTGCCATGAATTATGCAGAGATCAGTACAGCCATGAAGTGGACAGGGGAGGCTGCACAGCTGCTCTCCTTGCATGTGACATGAAGCATGTGCCACTTAGAAAAAGAGGGACAGTCTCCTGCCCCCTCCCCACCATCCACCAGCAAATCCTCTCCTGGATTAAGCAAGTTCACTTAAAGGTTGTCTGTTATCTGGCTTTATTTCATACAGATTTTCCCTTTTTTTTCCTGTGTCTGAGCCCTCTGCAATGTCTTTTTGGCGAACTTTTATAATCTGTCTTGACTTCCCATTAAAGACTGGTAAAGGCCCTACAGTGTGTTTGTGTGAAAATACAATGTGTTTGTCTGTGTCTGTGTGTGTGTCAGTTTGCAAATCTCAGTAGGCAAATGACTGTAAACAATTTATTGTTCATCATGTTTGAATGATCATCTACAGGCATTATGTGTAATAAAATTTACATACTAAAATGTTTTCTGGAGATTGCAAAGCTCCAGGCTTGCTTGTGTAAACTTAAATCCCTGCACAGTCAGAATTGCCTGAAAAGATTTATGCATACTTATCACTTCTGGGTGGAAAAGAAAGCAGAAAAAAATCCCAAAAAAGGAGATAATAATGGATATAATTTTATAACAACATGATAATAAAAAACAGCTAAAATTTCTCACTCATCCATAGAGACTTATGACATTTTCATGGTTTGCAGACACAACAATTTCATAATCATGAGGCTGCCAAGACAATTGCGGATTATAACCAGCACCACAACTCATAGTAAACCAGCTGTGAAATAGAAAAAAATATTTGCAAAGTATTTCTTTAGTGTTAAGCCAACTTGAATGTCAGCACAAACAAATCAAGCATACTTTTTCACATACTTAAAAATATCTTGGCCGATTCCATAACACTAGCTTTTTCTAAAAATGAAAGTGCTTGTTATATGTACTACTATGAAGCCCTATCAACTCCTGGTAATGTTACAATGAATAGTTTAGGACTTAGAGACTACCAAAATGATTCCAGTTACTTTAGAAAAGAAAGAATCTATATAACAGGTAAAAATACTATAACATAAAATAATTCAAGAACAGAAACATGCTCAAGGAACTTCCAAATGCTTCTATCTTCAATCTGCCACACAGCAAATCACAAAACCACTTTTAGAATTTTGCGTGTTTTTCTCAAGGTTGTTCAAGTGACTTCGCAAAGCGCCCGGAAAGGATGAAGGGATGGATCTGCAGGTTGTTAGTTTTAAAGGCTGAGGTTAGTGAAAAGTCAGCCATCACTACTACCGAGCACTTCCCACTACAATTGCCTTTCTGCTGCTGGGAGGCTGGCAGGGTGAGACCTCGCTGCACCTGGCAGCTGCTCCCAGCAGTGAGAGCAGAGCACGGTGCAGAAACCCTGGACAGGATGGGGACAGCCTCTCATCCCTGTATCCCACCCACCAGCTAGCAGGAAGCACAGACAGCAGTCACAGAAGTGAGAGAGAGCCCAAATCAAAAGGCACACAGTCTGATAGCAAAAACAGAGCTAATAATGGCATGGGCAGTGCTTGCTTCCCTTTATATTCTCTCACTGTCCTGAGCTTGCTGTAGACACCTGGTCTAGATAAAGAGCTTGGGCAGGCATACAAACACAGGTGATTCCACAGCTCCTTCATACAAAAATCACATTTCAGCACAACCCCAGGCTGGCACTCATGATGAGGGTAGGCCCAGAGGCACGGAAATTTGCAGGGAGCTGGTGGGAGCTTGCTGGGAGCCCTGGCCAGCTGAGGAGCTGTGCTGGCCTCAGGGTGCTGTACAGAAATGCAGCCACTGCAGGCACAGACCCTCCCTGACACCAGACATCTGCTGGATCACCTGTGGCCACCGATGTACCCCCAGCCAGGCTGGACATGCAATGCCCCTGCCATTGCTGACAGCTTCTGCCATGAAAGCTGTCTTTTCAACCAGCTGAGACAAAGCAAGATCATTTTCCCACAAGCTGTGTCTCCAAAGAAGCTGTGCATGTTTCCTTAGCCTGCCTAACCAGACTGAAAACATCTCCCTCTTTCTCAAAAACAACTGAAGTGGAGCAATTTTGCCAGGAAGGTCTGTACTTGTCTAACCAATTGTGCCACAGAAAACCTAGCATGCATCACAGCACTGTGCTGCACCCCAGCCTCGTGGCACAGCATGCTGCATGGGTGCTGCATCTCTTTCAGCTGCAGCACCTCCTCTTGCCCACTCTCATGCTCCTGTTCTTGCATCACATCTATGTGTGTCATCCATTCATTACTTCTAACCAATGTATATTGAAGTTTTTGTTACATTTGTAGCAAAAAAGTTCCCCTTTGCAATTATCTTTTCCATGCATAAATGTTGTATATAGTGGACAGACACACCAAGCTGAGAAATGTGAGACTGCATGAGTACAATTCTAGGCTTGAGCTAAAAAATCTGGCTTATCTTTGTGCCAGAGCACAAATCAAGGGAGTTTGTGCCTGTCCATCATATGCAGAATAAACATGCACAAAGTATTCAAGTGGTCCCAAAAAGGTTTCAGTTTCTTTTGCCAGGCCATGCTTTGGCCCACATAGATGGCTGTGTAATCTCTGAAAAGATCCCCTACAGTTCAAAATTATTTTATATAAAAGCCACTTGTCAGCACCAAAATATATTTTCTAAATTTCTGTTACACACTCATTCTAGATAGCAGAGTGAGAAATGAGCACACTTTACAATAGCCCTCCTTCAAACACCCAGTGAAGGATTTAAAACTACATCAGTTTTGTATACAAACCTTTTTCTATTAATAACCAATGGACAGTACATTACAGTATCATTATTTCCAGTAAACTGGAATAGCAAAGCCTGTGCAAGCAGACCGCAGCAAAACAAAGCAGTCTCTCAATTTAATATTTAACTAGTAAGGCCACCTTGCTCCCCCAGCCAGGATATCAAGTGACTGAGCACTGACCCATCATGGCCATTTGGAAGCCCTCGGCTAGTCCCAGAACTGCTAGCCAGGTGTGTGACCGTGCTACAGTCTTCCAAGTGACCTCTATATTATACTTGACCTTGGACACTTCTCCTAACCTTTGTATGTTCTTCTCTAGGTAGACTGGAAAATCTTGGGAGCTCAAGAGTTTCAGTCCTGCATAACACCACAGGAGCACAAGGCCTGCTTGGCCCTCCCAGTACCACTATAATTTCACCGTAACTACAGAAGCAATTGTGCAGGTGAATGGGGTGTCCATAGAGAGGTCTTTTAAGTCTGAGAACTATCACAGCTGCATCAAAGCAATAATCAATACTGCTGCAATCTAGAGTCCTGATGCCCCTTGGGATGTGGTCATAGTATGTCATCTAAAGGATCAAGTTTAGTCCAGTGTGTTTGGACTTCTCCTGAACCTGCCTTTGCCTATTGAGCTGCTTAACTTCAACTTCTGACAGTGAGTGTGTTACATATAGCAAGATACCAGTTAAATGTTTGCGTTTTTGTTTGAGTTTCATCGGCACATGTTTAAATTGCCACTTCTGTGTAAGTACAATAATGCCAAACCACAGACTTGCATGCTCCGTTACTGCTAATGCACTTGTCACCTTGCAAACCTGAAGTAAAGCTCATAATCCTGGGTAAGATACCAATAGGAGTCCCAGGTATGTGGGGAATGCAGGACTAAATCCTTTGTGTCATAATTTACAGTTTGCATGTTACAGACACCTTTTTTCTATTTGTTTCTCATATCTGGGGCTCTGGAATACTTTGGCAGTGAAATGTAAAATATAGTGAATCAAAGACTAATGGACACGTACATTAATTATCCCAAACACAAGGAAGTAAAAACACGTTAAGCTTTTCATGTATTTTACTAGTGCAAATCTACTATCACAAAGGTTTTCAGAAAGGCTCTCAAAGCTTACCATTCATAGATGATTAGTCATGCTCCATACTGTTCTTTGATATCTGGAATGGGACTTCATTAATTTTCAGGCACTCTTAATGCATTGCATAAGGTCAGAGATTACTGGTTTCCCACAAATGAACTTTTATTCCTCCATTTAGAAGGATTTAATGGAAAGTAATATAAATGTTTCTACTTAAGAACTGCTCCTGCTGGTTCATGGAGCCAAGTGCTGATCCCAGACCACCACCTTCTGGAACACTGCAGAATCACAGGACTGCCTTGGAGACTCCTCTCTGCAGGAGTCTGAAAAGGACTGGAGACCAGGGGAGTGGTCAGGGGAAACGTCATTCACTGCACACTTGTCCTGCAGATTGCCAGACAACTGCTGGTAAGTGCCATTCAAACACTCATTACCTGGCTAGGAGAACCTTTGATCTAACCTGGAACAGACACTTTTTTTCCCTCTTATATTATCTTATAGAATAAACAATAACAGAATTTCTTAAACATAAATACAAAAGTGAGGATCTGCACAGAAATTCCTCCTTACCAGTGTAAAACCATGAAAGCGTCATTCTCCAGCTCCCTGGTGTCATAGACAGGACAGACACAGACCTGTGCACCCAGGACAGACACACCAGACACACCATGACTCCCCTGACTCAGCAGGTCTCCACACCCACCCCATCTGCTCCTCCACAGGCGTATCTTACTCAAGCAATCTGACAGGCTCATCAAACCAGCCTTACACCATGCCAGAAGCACTGAACGCAGCTTTACACCTGGAATATCATGAGGAACTTCTTGGAGGGTAACAACAGAAAGCTAGAAGATGGTTAGGGTGATAAGCTCAGTGAGAGACTCTCCACTCCTTCTGAAGTGGGCACAACAATCAGTCTTAGAAAAAATATTTAATTTGGTTTACTTAATTGTAATCAGATTATCCTTTGGTTAAATATAAACAAGTAACTATTTTACAGTGCACAGAGAGGACTTTCAAGTGTATTGGCTCATTAACAAATTTGTTTCACAGGGTGCTACTGATATCCCAATAAATCACACTACAAGAGATGCCATGATCTCATCAAAGTCAAGGGCAAAAAGTCATGTTGACTGAGCAGAGGATGTACTTGGCCTTAAAAAACAGGGAGCAAAGTAGAGTAGGTCCTCACTCTGTCTTACATTACATGGGGGTACCTCTAAGATACGGCTGTGCCATCTTAGATCAGTTCCTACCAGCAAGCACAACTGACTCTTGCCTGTTTAGTAGTCTGACTTCTCCCCACGTCTGAGCTTGGTGCTAACCTTCCAGGCAGAAGTGATGGAGCTCAAAATCGTATGAAAAGTTAGTATTGTACTTTAAATAGTACACAGATTTGTATTTTAAAAGCTTAACAACCAAACTATTACTAGTGGATTTTAACTAGAAACTGTAAATGAAGATTGATGGTATCCTCTGTCAATTTTGGCTTCTGTTCCTTGGATTGGATGCTTACCAAGCAATACTGAGGGTGTGAACATTCAGGCTTGTGACACACCCGTGAAGAAAGCAGGGAAGCACAGTTTACGGCTGGAGCCGCTGCTCTGCAGCGCTGGTTGCTGGCAGAGCGCCTTACAGACGGGGGCACTGCTGCTCCAGGAGCTTTGCAAGGGAAGAGGCTCACCCTTCCTCCAAAGCATTGGCTGTGTTATTTCGTCAAATGGAAGCAAAACCCTTGCTCACTTGCCAGTGTCCCCCGCAGGGGCAAGAGAAGAGAAGACCTCCAAGCTGAGTCTCTGCTCGTGATGGCGGTGTGGGACAGAGCAGGAGCTGGCAGCTGTAAGCACCCATGAGCTCTCAGCCTCTGCACTGTCGCCCTGCTCTGCACCCAGAGCAGTAAATAACACTTACATAGGACTTGAATATATGTTTCACACACTGTCTGTGGTTTCACCACAGCTTTTGTATTCACCTAATGAACAACAATTAGAAGGAGGAGAATTAGTTAATTCTACCCTACATACAGCAAAGTCCTGATGCAAATGTGGGCAAACAAACATGCAAAAAGAATGCCTGTGTTTCTGATACTCTCTCTTCATCATTTTTCTGGACCACTAACAAACTTTCCAAAAAAAAACAAACTACTTCTCCCAGAATAAAAATAAATACTTTACTTAAATTAAAGAATAGTGTAAATTAACAATATCAAAGATGGAATCCCTATGTGCTGCCTATACTAGCATCTAAGTATTTTGTGACTTTGTTATCCCTAACCAGAGCTGCTTTCATAGGCACTGCACTCAGGAACCCATGAGGAATTTTGAGACATTTATTTCTTCTAAAGAAGCAATACAGAAAGTCAGTGACTCGTGCCTCCCAAACCTCAGTTTTGGGAGCATCTGAGCTGTGATATACCTACCATAGTTGAGGAACAGAACTGTCTTCACTTGGTGCTCAGACCTACAAGGTGTTTTGCTAAAGCGCTGGCCTCACTTCCCTTCTGATGGATGTAGAGGGGAGAAGAACATCTCTCAAACACACAAGACACCATGATTTTCAGTGCATGACACCATGGCAGCTGTGGACAGCAGTCTCAGAGGAGGTGCCTGGCTTTCAAGTAGCTGAAGGCAAGTTAAGCCCCAGGCAAATGTGCACAGTGCTATAGGGAATGTTGTGCCACACATGGGACACAGAAGGAATCAGCTACCAAGTTTCTCCCCCAAATTCCCTGGCTGCATACCTGAGTGTGCCTCATTCCCAGGCTAATGTACTGCAAGAGTGAGACTGAACCAGTAATCCTCAAAGCCACTGCCTTCATCTCAGGAGCAGAATGAAAGGACAGAGAATCAGTAACAGCAAAAGGGCAGGTAAAACTATGGTATGTCATTGACTGAATTGGGTAGAGGAGGGTGGGCGATCCAGCAGTAGTGCCCAGGGTCAGAAATCCTGTGTACACAGAGGACAAAGGGCCTCTTGTCACATGCAGGAAGGTCACTTTTGTGGTCTTTCAAGATCACTAGGGGTGACAATTTGCAGTCAAAATTCCCAACCAGAGACATATCCCAGTGCCTCCTCCATGAAGTCAGGAGCTGTGGCAGCTGTTTGAACAGAGTCAATGCATTAGACTAGACTAGACTGGACTTCACCTGCTGGTGCCACCCCTGGAGCCAGCCTCCCACCAAGGAGATGCCAGTTAGGAGCTGACCGTCTGCATGAGTAATATTCTGCTCCCAGATTGCATAGACAGCACTTGTCATACGGTGGGTCCTTTCTCAGTATTAACAAGGTTGGCCTGAGACAAGGCAAACCACAAACCAATCAGTAGTAGAGAAAAGAGAAACAGCCTGTCTCTGGATTCTCTGTCCTACCACATCATGCCTCTTCACAGTTAATCAGATCAGCAGATCATGCTGTCACATTCTGGAGAGTTTCAGCTCTGGTGTCTCATTTCAAGCTGTTGAGTCTGTGTTGCTTCCTGGACCATGCGATGCTTTCCCAAACACGTAGTTTGAATTTATGTTCAGAAGGAGGTGCTCGGGATGTGAATGAGCTCCAGATACATGTCATATCCACATGTAGGATATGTCTCTAGGATGTGATGTATTCATAGGAATTGGTCAAAACCGCAGTCAGTGCTGGTAATCTAGTGCTGAAGGTAAATTCCAACTCAGTACACTTATTATTATTTCTTTCACAGAAATAATGTAGCAAAAAGCAAAGCTCACCAGGGTCCCCTCCCCTTAAAGTTCAAAGTCTGAGTTCTCAACTTAGGAAGGCAGAGCCCTGATCAAAAATGAAGTGTGAAGACAGTTTGGCAGATATTGGGTTTGAAGTTATGGGGTCTGACATCCCCTGTTACCACGGTTTAATCTAAGCCAGCCCCATGCAGCCCATTGTGGGAAATGGGAGAGAATTGAAGGAGTAAAACTGAATTAACTCAGGAGCTGAGTTAGACAGTTTAATAGGGAAAGCAAAAGCTACATGCACAAGCAAAGCAAATCAAGGGGATTTATTCACCACTTTCCATGGGCAGACAGGTGCGTTCAGCCACCCCCAGGACAGCAGGGCTCCAACACACACAACTGTGACTTGGGAAGACAAATGGCATCACTCTGAACATCCCCTCCTTCCCGCTTCGTCCTCCAGCTTTACAGGCTGAGCATGCCAGCACATGGAGCGGGATACCCTGCAGCCATTCCTGGGCAGCTGTCCTGGCTGTGGTCCCCCCCAGCTCCCTGTGACCCCTCCCAGCTCCTCGCTGGTGGGACACACTGAGGAGCAGGAAAGGCCTTGACACTGAGTGAGCACTGCTCGAGAACAGCTTAAACATGCCAGTGTTACCAACACAGCCGACCTCCCAGCCAATCCACACCTCAGCCCCACAGCACTGCTTTGCAGAAAATGAATTCTACCCAGCCCAGACCAGCGCAGCCGAGCACCGCGTACGTGCCGCACCGTGCTGTTGCAGCCAGCACTGTCCGCTTCAGCCGCGGCAGTTTGCTGCCAGCTACCGTCCCTTCATTGTCCCTTAACCACCAGTACCTGAGCGGGCCCGGCCGAGCGGGGCCGCCCGCCCGCCGCGCCGCCGGGCTGCGCGCCCGCTCTGGCGCTCGCTGGGGACATGGCATTTTCCAGCATCTCAGGCGGGCTTCCAGGGGCATCTTTTTAAGAGAGTCCGTAACAGAGTATAATGTTTCCATCAGGCTCTTGCCTTGGCAACCACCTGCAGCCGCAAAGCGAGTTTAAATCTCAGAGGAAGAGTGGTGACAGCTATCGTTTCACTATGTGCTGTAATGTGTGAGATTCTACCCTGAGAACCCTGGAGGTGGCATTTGTCTGGTCTGGTTGTACGTAATGAGATAGATCGCAATGGATTTCAGTTCCTCATCCGTGTTTGACCAGCACAAAGGTAAGTCACGTGCTGCTAATTTCAAAATCCTCTGGTCCTCCGACGTCCCAAGCAAATGTACTAAGGTTACTTGACAGAATCAATAGCATTCATTTTTGGGAAAGATTAGGTTTATTTTGGTTTCATGTAAAGGAATATCTTCCATCAGTTTTAGACTGGATGGATATTTCAGTCTTGCTACAGTGATTTCAAAAAATTAATTTTCAGCAGAACAGCAACAGTATCTGCAGTATCTGGCTACTCTTATGGTTAGCACTGATATATATATATATTTGTCTTTATATTGTATATTGGTCTTTTTGTGTTTATAGATATTAAGAACAGTTACAGTACTAGCAAACAGAGCAGTTTTAAATGGAGTAAAAAATTTAAGAACAGCTGGTTTTACGGAGTCTACACTGAAAGGACTAGAAGCTGACAAGTGAAATACTTTGCTGTAGGAAATTTATCTGTATAGGCCAGTATTGCCATAATTGCAAATTTAAGATATCATTACATCCTCAACATAAAGATTTTCTTCATTGTAAGGTTGCTATGGAAATACAAATGTCTCTTTCATGTCTATTTTGAAGTTAAATGTTAAATTTCATGTCTTTATTTGCCAATACAAGCTTTTATGTCTTACGGCTTAATCCACTACAAGTATAGCAACATTCCTTTTATGTTCCCAAAGCAGGACACTGTCATTGCCTGATTATGCCTGTTGCAACAAATTTCCCTTCTAAGTTGGCTTACCAAACAGTGCTTTACTTTAGTGCAAAATATGTGTGCAGTGGCCACAGTTTCCAGTTCAGACCTGCAAAATATCTGAGCTGATGTGGCCACAGAGGCTCCACAACAAAGGGGCTGATAGTGGAACAAAAATAAAAGCAGGAGGAAGACAAGGCGCTGACTTTTGGGAAGCCGAGTGCTACAGGTTGTTCTTCTATGCTTTCCTATACCTTCCTTGGTGAATCCAAAGTGAATACAGCCCATATAAAGCGGTGGGTTTATCACTGCCCTTCAGCCACAGTAGCACTCAAAACCTGAGCAGTCTTGGGAGTAGTGGGAGATGAGTGGGAAGTAAAACTGAGTGACAAGAAAGAAAAATCTATTACCAACAAGTATAAAGGAGAAAGGGAAGTGCAGTGGTAAAATGGGGAGTTTTACTGCAGGAATAGAGACGGGTATTCCTAAATCACATGTGGATGATCTAAGGAGCATTTTTCTCAACAGGACAGAGGTGTGGGGATGACTGAGCTTCTGCAGCCCCAAACAGCCATTCCAACCTCTGCTTCTGCAGCAGTATGAGTCTTCTGTGCCACATGCCAGCCCAGCAGGGCTCGGGGTGGGGAGGCAGAGGTGAAATCCTGCATGCTCAGTGCCATCGGGATGGCTGCCAGGGACCAATGGAAGTGGTGCCAGGAATGAGGATGGAATATCGCTCAAAGCCAAGTCCCAGATGGTTTAGGGGTCAGAAAGCAGTGCAGGAGATCTTGGACCCAAACCGGTTTATCCAGATAGAAGGGATAGAGTTGGGAGGCAACATCTACCTTTACCTCCCCTTGCTCCTAATCTGCCCACCCCCGCCCCTGCTGCCAGGCCACCCTTCACACTGGCCCATCCTAATTTCTGTCCAGAATCACCTGCAGCCTGTGTCACTCCCCACCTGCATCAGCTCCCCTGCCAGAAGGTCCCTTCGCTGTGCATTCACCACCTCTGCTTCCCCAGCGCTGCAGGAACGCTTGCTCATTAGGTGCTGTGTGATTTACTGCCTGCCTTCCCTGGTAGCTGCGTGGGAGGTGGATGGGAAGCAGGAGCACAAAACACACAGTAATGGGATACTGAGCTCACTGGCTGCTCTGCAAAGAATACTCTATTCAAAACTTACAGTGTATAGTGGATTTTGTCTGAATAGTATCTTGTGTTGGCACATTATTGATTTAAGCAGGCATCATTTTTTTAGAAAGGAGGAGGGAAATGTCTTTCATTGCAGCAATTTATAACAATGGAAGAATACAAACTATTTTTCAAACACACTAAAAATTTCTCTCTGTTGGTCCAAAAAAATAATTCATCTCTCCACACAAACCCTTTTTTCTCCATCCCACACATCAGAAGACTCTCCCACCTATAAATAAAAAGAAATCCCCAGCATTCCAAGTTTGAAAATCATACTATCTCTTTGCAACTCTTTTACTCAGTAATGGCTCATAATACTTACAACAGTAACAGAAATGTGGGACTTACAGAAGACAAACAGCACCAGAAACCCTTCTCTCCTAATATTGCTCGGTGCCATTTAAATAAATGTGGCTGTGCCTGATTTCAAATGTTTACTAAATAAACAGAGAAGCCAGACAAAGGCCTGTACTGGTGCATGCACTGCCAGGCACACACAGGGATTTGTTAATTAAAATAAATTTGTTCAATTTTGTTAAATGTTCAATAAAAATGCACTAGTAGAGAATAAGTTACACTTTTCAAAAACTGTCCCTTCTGCTGACCCTGGACACTGATGTGCTGAAAACCAATAAACTACACATTTTTTTGTCCTGACATTTGTATTGTGTCCTGAGAACAAGGTGTAGGAAATCATATATGGCCTTTGGCTAGTGGTGGAGACAAGAGGAATTATGAGAGAGAGAGAGTAGTAAATTACATGCATAAATAGTTCTTTTTCACAATGAATGTGAATTATCCTATTATTCTGTCTTCAGTTTTTAATATCTTTGGTTTACCAAGTCCAAAATCAATAATTGTCATGTACATGTACGTAAGCATGTACACTAAGCTCCAGCAAATTTACACAGAACTTAAAAGTCCAGTGCGCTAGAAAGCATGCACTTATGTACATCTAATGTGCACTTTGTAAAACAACAAATCAGCCAACATCACAAATCATGTAAAACATGCATTCTTCATAGTACATCAGAGGAGAATTAAGAAGGAGAATTAAGGTAATGAGAAGCACAATTTCACTGCTCTGAATACTGTAATAATTCTCTTTTTATATACCCCTGTTTTGATCAAAAGAAAACTACTTTGCCTTGAAGAAATTATACATTCTTAAAACACTGCAGGCTATTTCAGATAGATTGGTGTTTGACTTTGATTGTTTCTGAAGATTTTAACACTCTGTATGTCATTTAATCTTTTCTTCCAGATCTTTCTACACCACTACTGTAGCCTGCAGTCTCTCCCTTGCCTTTCTCTATACACAAGCACTTAAATGGATCTTTTCCCTTTCTGAATCTGACTGACAGCTTCCTTTCACCAGTATCACAGCAATTCTGTAAAATGTAAAATGTATTTGAAATGGGACCGTACTTAGTGGCATTTCTTGAAGTGCAACTTAGTAATGAAGTAACTCTAACACATTAGAGGGCGAAGAGTCAGGCATTTGGTTGTTTACAATCTCTTTCTGCCTCATGGTGCTTGTGACCCAGCCACAGCAAAGCCCCCAGCAGGGTAAGCTCACAGAGGGTGGGACACAGGCACTCAGTACTTCACTGTTGCCTTCTGCAAAATGCCCACTCTCTGAACCATTCCTTTTCTGCCCAGGAAGATGTCTTCAAAAATAAATGTTCTACTAGCTTTGCCCCCTTACTTCTCCATTCCTTGACAGGGTAAGCTGGAGGAAGATGAAGTGGTTGTGTTGTTCCCCTGGAGCCAAGTGCATCCAGCACAAATGACACCCAAGCTCTTCCATCATTTTCTGCTCTCTGTCATGTGAAACGTCAGAGCACAATTTATCTGTCTTCCTTCTCACTCTCCATCCACAATCACACAAGTCAAGATACACCACTTGAAGTTGGGTCACCCCTACAGAAATGGAATTCATGTCAGTCATCTTTATTCAGATCCCAACAGAAGCTCGTGGCCCAGGCTGCCAGGCAGGGTGATAGCCTGCTCCTCCTGCTTCTCCGTGCGCTGGCAGATTGGACTTGTGGGTCGGGAAGTGTAAGTCTTTGTGGCTTCATGCCACCATCCTTTAACTGGAATGGAGCTTGTGTTCTGCAAGAAGAGGCAGGGGCAAAACTTCATTCATTTTTCCATCCATCCATCCATCCATCCATCCATCTATCCATCCATCCATCCATCCGTCTGTCCGGCCGTCCACAGTTTTACTTCCCCTCCGTACACACAAGGGTAGTAGCTCTAGGGAAAGGAGACTGAGCCCAGCAGAAGCAAATCCATCCATCCGTCCGTCCGTCCGTCCGTCCGTCACATCCGCCATCCACAGTTTTACTTCCCCTCCGTACACTCAAGGGTAGTAGCTCTAGGGAAAGCAGACTGAGCCCAGCAGAAGCAGAGGGGGAGTGTCTTGGCTTTACCTAGAGGAAAAAGGGCAGAGATGTTCAGAGACCAGCATGAAGGAGTGCACCCTTGTCCTCATCTTCCTGCCATAGCGCCCTCCAGGTAAGCAACTGCTCTGCTCAGGAGATGGAGATTTCCCTTTTGTGGCTAGATTTCTCTGCTTCTGACTCACAACAGGAATACTTAACAAGACCTACAAGGCAAAAAAGGAGTACAAAATTTACATATGCAGTGCATCAAAGGAGGTGAGGGCCCCTTTGATTCACTGTCTGCTTCACCACATCTAGCAGTTTCTTTCCCAGTGCTAGCAGCATCTTCTCAGTACCACAGCTGCACAGCTGTACACGACAGCAGCCGTCCGAGGAGCCAAATCACTGCTCAGGGCTGGCACCCTGTGTGTACCTCCAGAGACTGGAGGACAAGAGGAGTAGCACAAGCTATCAACCAGTCAGACCTGAGCTTGTCATTAACCTGTTTTTGCTGAATGTACCGATTGTCAGAGGCATCTTCAGGTCCAATGTAATAAGGAAATACTCCTAACTGAACCAGTGGTGAAGTGACTTCTTTTTCTTCATGTACTAGTCACTAATGATGACTCTCCAGCAGCAATGACTTCTCATCTCTCTAGATTTCCCAGGCCCACAGGACAAACCTCCTGAGCCAAATGAACAGTTGCCTCAGCAACAGACCCCTCAACAGAATAAAAATCAAGTTAACATTTTTATTCACAAACTTTATGAAGTGTGTAATTTAAAGTACCAGTTAGAAGAAAGAAAATTAATTAGATTCTCTTTAGCTGTGGAGAAATGGAGAAGGACTCTGTGACAAAGGCAGATTAACATCAGCTTTTTAATTTTCCCAAGCCCACAAACAGAGTTCCAGCTTTGACAGACTAACCCATTCCAGGGTAAGAGCAGATTGTGTTTCCATGGCAGCCAAATTTTGAAGTCCAGAGTACTGATTGCACCCAGTGAGAGAAAATCATGTGCGGAATTAGGCTAGGCTGTGAGGTCTAGCGTAGAGCTCCTGTAAGTTCATCTGAGACATCATCTGATCACAACATGAATAGTGTGGCTAATACTTTACAGCAATATTTATAGATCTTTTATCACACAAAAAATATAAATAGTTATGCTATCTCCAGAAGTTAGACAGTACAGATAAGTCACCAGTCACTTAATCTGTCTTTCCTTTGGTCAACTCTGTAGTGTGATTTAGGCACATTCTCCAGCTAACAAGGTAGTGGAGTGGCTGGACAAGTGATACGTTTTATAGCTCTGACCCTGTCCTAGTTTAGCCTGGAACAGAGTTGATTTTCTTCTTAGCAGCCAATACAGTGCTGTATTTTGCATTTAGTATGTTGAAAACAGAGTGGTATTTTAGTTGTTTTTAGTTACTGCTTGCCCTAAATCCAGGACATTTAATGTCCTGTGCTCTGCAGCAGTCGGTGCCCCAGAGGCTGGGGGAGCAGGGCCAGGAGGGCTGACCCGCACCTGGCCAAAGGGATGTTCCATGCACAGACTGACGTGGCCAGGGTGTGAACTGGAGGGAGCTGTAGCATGACAGGCTGGGCATCGGTCAGCAGGTGACGAGCAACTGTATTGTGCATCACTTCCTTTCTTGGCTTTTATTCATCTGTTTCTCTCCTTCTATTACAATTATTAATGATGATGTTGTTCTGGTGGTGGTGGTGGTGGTGATGATGATGATGTGTTATTTCAATTATTAAACTGTTCTTACCTTAACCTAACAGCTTTACCATTTTCTGATTCTCCTTCCCACCCCACTGGGGTCAGGGCAGTGGCTGAACATTGGGGGCATCTGGGGTTAAACCCCAACAGACCCTCCACCATGGTGAACAGTACAGCTCACTGCAGCTGTACTTACTTTTGAGTTAATAGGAATAAGAAACTGTTTTTGACCAGCAATACATATCTAGAGCATTTTATCATTACATCACATTTGATCCTGCACCCAAAAATCTACTCTTTTGACTCCTAGAGTTAAAAGGTTAATAGTCCACTTGAAGGCAAAGGAGGTGCACGCATGTGGAGCATGACATGACAAGTCTGAAAAGAAGTTAAAAGGAAAGAAGCAAAGAGAATCTTATTTCTTTAGAAAGAAAAGCCTGAGGAATGTTCCAGAACAGGTCCTGCAAGGCATCTGCTTTAAATAATAACTCACACTGTAGCTGCCAAACAAAATAAACCTCTCCTGGGTTCCAAGCAATAGTCCACTTTTCCTTTTTGCAGGAATTATCAACACAAACCATTGCTGCCAGAAGTTTACTCTCCCGAGAGGAGAATTCCCTTGGACATTGCAGGGAAGTGAAAAGCCTCAGTCTTCTGACTGGTACAAGGATAACACTGAAATTGAAAACACCTGAGTCCTGATTTCCTCCTATCTCATAAAAGTGCAGCCAGAAATATTACGAGCTAGTTCAGTTATTACATTTTTTTCTCAAGTCATGTTACGTTAGTATGATTTCTTACAAGAAGTGGAAACTTTCCAGAATTTTTCTTAAGTCCTTTCAGTGTCTAAGTTTGAAAGTTTTTGGAAGAAGTTATGATGAAAAGCAATTTTCAGATGACTAACAAAAACCACAGTGCTGTTTAGATACACTTTGTTCCACCCCAAGTTACACAGTCATATAAACTCAGTGAGACAAGTGTCATTATTTTTCCTGTTTATCATTTGTACTTGCTCTCTGTTTGCTCATGGATGTGCTCCGTGTCTGCAGCTGATGCAGCAGAAGAGATGGACTTGGCTGTGGTTTACCAAGCGGCAGCTAATGGCGATGTGAACACCCTGACTGCAGTGATCCGAGAGGATCCTTCCATCCTGGAGTCTTGTGACAGAGAGGGTAAATGAAGGCCGAGCTTGTTCTCAGGAGAACCGTTGCTTCAGCTTGCAAATTAAACTTTCCATTTTTTTATTCTGACTTTTTAGTTCAGCAAATTATATTTAGTAGCAGAATATGGGAAATTTGAGTTATTCTTTGGAACATCCACTGGAAATGCACAGTTTGGATAATTCCTTCCCCCTGTAATTGTAAGATATTTTCTTATGATTACAAATAAGCTGTTTTGCTATAATTAGACAGTACTTTACCATTTATTTAGTTTATCTTATTTAGGGGTACGCTGAGAAACTGCTGACATTTCAGGGGAGGAAAGAAAATACTTTTACCAATGCCAAATGACATACATTCTGGACATCTCTAAAGCAGAGGTTATAGTATGTGTACAGTCACAGTTTGAATGGTTTTGTCAAGTAATTTTTTTGCCAAAGGATACAATGTGCAATTATCTAAATGATCCGTTTTATCTGTCAGGCTGTGCTCATTTTGTGTTCAAGTTACTATTTAATGTTATTACAAATTATTGTACATTGGCTGGGTTTTATGTGCATCTGTTTCCGAAGTGAGTAAGAACCACAGACCTCTGGAAGCTGTTCTCAAGGACAACTTTCTTTTGTCAGAAGTATTTTTTTAATTGCAGTTTCTTATAAGGGGTGCATATGAACATTGTCTTTTCTAATCTTGAACAGCTTTTACCAAGCTACCAATTTTTCATATACTCTAAACCAGGCATTATTACTGATATCTTTAGAAAACCTACAGGTTAGTGGAGAAAATTTATGTAAGACAAAACGGTCCCTGTCAACTCATTAATGGGAGAAAGACTAGGTATGAGTGGTGGGTGGAGTAGGAGGAGATGGACTGGCCAGGAGTACTTCAGCTCTGGAACTATCTTGTCTCCTAGGCTGTCCATGCAAATGTAGCTAAAGAGCAGTATTCCAGCACAAAACATACAGCTCATACCCTGCACATTTTTTAGGGTCTGCATGACCTCAGGTTAGGTAGCACATTTCCTCAGCAATCTCATTGAGTCCAGTAAGAATAATTATTCTTCAACTATAGATGAAGTTTCTAGTAGTCTTATAGTTTCTAATACTTTTGTTTAATCCCAGCCTAGCAATTTTAAAATGCTTTGTTAGATTGTGCAGGAAAATCTCTCGCTGTTTTTCAACAGTTAACAAAATGGAAGGAAGAGGAAGCAATTAAATGGTACAATACTTCATGAAGAAATTTGAGTATTAGGTTTAAGTGGAGATTTCAGGGTTTTTTCAAAACAGAAAAGTTTTGCAGAATATTAAAAAACCTCTTATAAAAACACAGGAAATAAAATATCCTAGAGCAAATCCAGACTTCAAATTAAGTTGTTCTCTGCATAAAGGGCCAACTCACACTTTTATACCTTTGCAAGGGACACGGCCTGATTTCGTAAGTCTTTTGAATGTACAGACATAATGAAGCTGGGGTTTGAGAAAATTAGACAAGCACCATCTGGTTACTAGTCATTCTGAAGGATATTAGCCTCCAAAATGTTGTACAAAGGCAAAAGTTCATTTTGGGAACTTCTCAACAGAAAAGCACTTTTCTCTCCAGAAGCAGAGTTAATGAGGCAAAGCTTTTGCTAATATAGTCATGCTCTTTTTAAAATCAGTGGTCAGTGACTGTCATAGAAGTTACTTCCTGGCTAAAAAATAAGCTGAGTACCACTATTGGACAGTTATCAGAGAAAGGATTTGTTAGCTTGCCAGTGTTAAGATTAGAAAATAAGAAACTATATCTTATAGACATGACACAACAAATGGTAAAATAAATTTGGCTTTCTTCCCCAGGTTGCACACCTTTGATGCATGCTGTGTCAGGACGCCAGGTTGACACAGTGAAGCTTCTGTTGAAGATGGGAGCTAATATTAATACTCAAGATGCTTGTGGACGTACCAGTTTATCTCTGGCAACTTACTTGGTACCAAGACTTGGGGGACAAGGATGGAGTGAAGGGAGTAAATGTGCAGACCAAATAAGATTTCTGCTTATACTACAGGAACGAAAAAAAAAAGCACAAACCATTTGGTTCTAGACGACAGTGGAACTGGTTTTGAAACTTTACCACAGTGCAAAGCTGAGCAATGATTATTACAAGAGGATCAGGACTCCTATCAGACACTCCTGTCAGAATGTCCTTTCTCTTTTGGCTTATAAAATAAATGCATGATATGAGGATCTCACAAGAAAATAGCTTTTTTTTGTACCCTGAAAGTTCCCTCTTGTTCTTATTAGGCAGATTGACTTCTCCTCCTTGCATAGCTGGCATTAGATATTTATGCTCTAGGGAGGGCTTTCCTGTCTCAAACTCTGGTGATCAGCAGGCAGCTGTTACTGCACACTTGATGAGCAAGGGCATTGCTTCTTTTCGCTGTGGTGCTGGACTCTGGGTGGCCAGGTTGAGGACTGAAGTTCTAGGTGCTGCAGGTGCTGGTGCACTTGCTCAGATCACAAACAATCCAGTCCCCTGATCAACCTACATCCACGTGATAGGAGGGGCATACATCCCACTGAGACATTTGGGAGAGGAATTGTACTTCAGAATCTGTCTGAAGCAACAAGGATAGTCCTTTTCTCCTTAGTCTTCTACTCCTTGCAGCAGGTAATTCAGGTTTCAGAGAGAAATTGGGGAGCAAGTTAGCCCAGACTGGGCTTCCATTATTAATTGGACGAAAAGGAAGAAGGGGTGTGCAGCCATGGCTGCACAGTATGAGTTAAGCTGGATGACTGCCAGCTCATTTAAACAGACACTGTGGCAGCCTAATTAAATGACATCCCTTGCACGTAGTTTCTTCCTGAAAATTCAGAACAAAAACAATGTTCCTGCTTAGCTATGCAATATTCAGGCAGAAAATAAGTGTAGAAAATAACAAAACAGGCAGTCTCATCCAGTGCAAGGAGCATGCCCCACTTAGTTGACAACAAACATTTCCTCTGCAAGATATTTAAAAAAAAATCCCATAATAAGTGTCACGCTTCTTTTTTCCTTCCTCTTTTCCCGGAGGGGAAAAAATATTCTTTGGAAAAAAAGAAATGACTGGAAAAGATTTGAACCACCCAGGCTTCTAAGTTTCCATTTCTCTTTCTGTGAGGGATATAACGAGAGGTCCAGAGAGAATTCTGCTGTGATGTCTGTCCAGACAAATGAATTCAGGAGAGTTGCACAGTCAATACTGTGTGTGGCATTTGGTGGTCACCAAGAGCTCCAACAGGGGTGTTCTGATTCCACCATTCCACACATTTCCCCCAGCAGTGCCTGTAATGCCAATCCAAAATAGCTCATATGAGAGGGAATGGTCTTTGTCAATTGTCTGCTGTAGTTTTAACAAAACACTTAAACTCATGCTTGATTTTCATCTGACTTAAGTATATGCTGAAAGATTTATGCAGTCACAACCAGACTGTTTACTTGTTTTTATGTTGAGGTGATCAACAGAAGGTTTTAGTCCAAGAACTGATTCATCCCATGTTTTGGTGCTATTTTCAGTCTAACACTGCCACTAGTACAAACTTCTGCAACAACATTTATAAGACCACACTCTAAGGCTTTTTACCATTGATTTGCCATCTTTGCTAAAATCTCACAAACAAAATCAGATTGAGTGCTCATGTCCTTTGTTTAATCTAGCATGATTGAATTCACGTTCAAAAATGTGTGTAGCATCTGCTAATGATACAGGAATTAGCCGGGTTTTAATCACTGTTAGTGCTTGCCGCAGATACAGGGGGAAGAGAAACAAACAAACAAAACAAAAAACAAACAAACAAAATATACAGTGTAAATTAAACACCTCATCTGAGAAATGAATAACTGAGGTAGTTTGAGACCCAAAGGGGCACTACTTTCAGTGCTGAGAAACCTCTGAGGAAAAAAATTCCAGTTTCTCTGCTGACAGAAATGGCTACAGTCACATGAGAATGCCAGGACCACCAGCAAGAAAAGATCTGGCCTTATACTTTTGACTTTACTCGTTGATATGCTCCAATTTATTTTTTAGGGCTGGCTGGAAGGCTGTGTCAGCCTGCTCAGGAATGGTGCTAAGCAGAACATACCTGACAAGAATGGGAGGTTGCCACTACACGCTGCCACTGCAGAGCCTGACGTGAGGTATGTGCCTGGCTCCCCAAGGAGAGCCCACAGCAGGAATAGCAGTTGTGACAGCTACACTTGTGACCTGTGTCTTTGTTTAGTGGTTACCATGAAGGGGCTTGAGAGGAGGAAAAACATTGTGCAATACTTGTGTACCAGAGATCGATGGCTGGGTAAAGAGAGGAGCCTGTTTTAATATTGCAATAGCTGGAGGAGGGAAAATAATTAGAAGAGAGATTGAAACCCTATGTTTCCCCTGCCCAGCTACCTTTCTGTCCTACCACATGAAATATTACAAGGACTTCTCCTCTGAGTAGCATGGCAAATGTGAGAAAAGTTTTCCACAAGACAACCTCTCTGAAAATCCCCAACCATAAAGGGGAAGTTAAGGACTGGTGGTCTGGCTCATTTTTAACTACTTTTACTGAAGGTAGAGTAACAGCTACAGAGTGTCTTCACAAGAACTCTGAAGAAAGATTCTCTTTTTCTTATTCCAGCCTGTGACAGTAGTACAGTTTAATAAATTTTGATTTGTAAAGCTGAATAAATTCACTCAAAAAACTCCCCTAAGTAAATCATGCCTGAAGGTACAGAACGGCATTAGAAACAGGTTAAACATTCAGTACATGCAATTAATGTGACATAATCACTGAGCCTATTATTTTGTTGCTGTAACTATATCAGATCAGGCCAGACATCTGGCCATTTTTGCTGATATTGTTCTCCAGTCTTTTTTAACAGCTGTATTAATTTTCCACATTATCTTTGCTTTTCATGCATCACTTGGAGAGAATAATTTGAGATTCCTGCAGAAAAAAGGTCCCTATCCTTAAACAAAGCCAACATAAGAAAAAAGACAATGTTTGTACAACACCACACATGTTGCTACTTGAAAGTGAACACTAATCTCCTCTACCAGGAGCACACTGCTTGCCCTGAATGTTTTTCACGTTCTCCAAGGATACAGACCCTTCTTTGCTCTGCACAGTTCTCCTTTTCCTCTGTCTTCCCCATGGGTTTGCCGCCCCATGCCCAGACACAGGCCTGGAGCACTAAGCAGAGGTTTTCCTGTCACGGTCATTGTCAGTCCCTTGTCATCCTATGTCATTGCCAAAAGAGAATATGCAATAGCCACTTTCGAAACGCATTTGTAGCTAAATTTGAAAGCTAGCAGTCCACTGCTACAACCGCACATGCTAGAGGCAGCATGGAAAGACACAGTTCATGTATTGATATGATAATTTATTTATGTGCTCTAGTGCACTCCACAGAGCCTGACAGGCAACGTGGAAAGATAATTCATTCTTGATTTATGCCTTTAGGAGTAGATAGCAGAGAAACCTCAGCTGCTTGGTTGGGTATCTACATATTTAAATGTAGCACTTACATTGCCATAATGGTCTAATGGTGTAACTGAGTCAAAGTTTGTTCATGATAAGCATTCTAGTCAAATTATTAGATTTCTTTCATATACAGTGGTGTCATTGATCATATCAGGAGTTGAACCACAGAGCCCTGTATCAGATTATAAAACTATGTGATAAATGGGTTTTACAAGCATACTATGGTTATCTCACTTTGTCTTTCCTCTCTAGTTGGTATTTACCAAGACCTATTGTCAGACACATAATTTCTGAGATTCTGAGTAATTTTGTTAATGACAACAGAATCTTTCCTCACTTTTACAAACTTCTACCAAGCCAATCACAACAATAAGAGTGTCATCCTTTTCAGATTTCCTACAGTATGACTCCATTTAGAAAAAGAGGTGTGACACCTCTTTTCTACAAGAATTTGTTTCCATATACAAATTGGTTTGAAGTCAAAGCAAAATTCCTGTGCTGGAATCTGCCCAATCATCACCCTTTAGGGACTCTACTTTAAAAAAATCCTAAATTTGGACTTTCAACACCTGAGGAAGACGTTACCTGTAGATAAGATTTTCACCTGCAGAATTGTCAAAATCATCCCTAAGCAACTGTAAATATCTTCTTTTGAATAATTTACATAGCTAGTTCTTTATTACCAGTAGGGAAGAACAAATTTGACATGAAACGTTAATTTGATACACACGCCTGAGCACAGTTCAACCCAGAAGATACACTAGAAGTGGTTGAAGATAAAAAGCAGCAAAATATTTATTCAATCTCCTCTGCATGGGAATAAATGCAGGATTTTATACATTTGTTTCTGTGTTATCTTTACATTTATCAAATTTCCTTACTTTATACTTCATTATTTTTTACTTTCCTTGCTAAACAGTATGTCTTCTTCATCTCCATGTTCTGAAGGTCTCTACCAAATTCATACCTTCAGATGAGCCACAGGTTTGCACAATGATCCACTGAGAATACATCCTTCATTTTGCTATAATCCAAAGAAGTGTACATTCATATTGGGATTGGCTTTGCTACAGCATGTGAATGGATGGAGTTTTTAATTTTCATGTTCCAGCTATGTACATGATCCAAAGAATTAATATCCTGCTGTAAAACACAACCAGCTTTGCTGAACCTATAGTGATTTTAGAACATCTTCACAAGATAGCAAAAGAATAAGAAGGTGTTAAAAATACTATTGTACTTGAATAATATTTCATTTAACTACTTTATTGTTCCCTCCACCAGACAGGAGTGCTTGTAGTCCAATATTCTATAAAATGTGAACCTATGCATTGCTATGTTTTAATAATAATAAAATATTATAAAAATGTAAATTTCTAAGATACCAAAAGCTGCACACATGTATAGTATTATACATTCTGATTGTAGCCCAGCAGTCAGCATAAGAGTTTTCTGAGTGGATCTTCTTTTAATTCCAAGTTCTGAACTTTTGTTGTTACCATAAGCCATAAAGTCCAATTTGTTTTGCTCATATGACAAAGCTCAGACCTATGAATCTGACCTGTGCCCATCACTAATACTGATTTTTCATGAAATTGCACGTTTTGTTTTTAAAAAAATGTCAGTTTTTCAAGTTTAGTCAGGCATACTGGACACTGATTATATCATTGCTTCCACAGGCTTCTGAGCTTGCTTCTGCAGCAGTCAAATCTTAGTGAAATTAATCACCAGGACAATGAGGTGAGTGAGCTTGTGCTACAAGTCACAGTCCGTGCACTGGAGGCATAGAAGCCATTCAATTTTACAATAAGACTAAGTCAAAAATTTATATAATGCTTTTGCTAAACTCTGCAAAGTATTATCTCATTCTTCCTTCTATGTAGTGTGCACCTGTAGGCTAATAAGGCTTCTCTTTTTTGAGCCAGCTATGAGGTACCTTGAATCCCGTTCTTGAATTATTTGCCAAGACAAGAATTGCCCTTGATTCCTCTGAAGTTGGACACTGGACCAAGTCTTCACCTTTACCAATCATAAGTGTTCAGGACCAGGCTGGATGGAGCTCTGAGCAACCTGGTCTAGTGGAAGGTGTCTCTGCCCATGGCAGGCAGGTTGGAACCAGATAATATTTAAGATCCCTTCCAACCCAAGCCATTCTATGATTCACTGATTCCTTGATTCCACCATTCAACTCCAGTTCTCAGGAAAATTACTGGAGAGCTGGCATTACACAGAACAGTCATGGAAGCACAAAAATTTGTGCTGTTGTCTTCCATGTGGAATTGTGTCCTGCATGTATATATGTTGTACATAGGAAAGAGTTAACTTCCCACATTTTTCTACAAATAGAGAAGCCAAGACACATAAGAGATTCTGAGTGTCATTTCATATGGTTCTGTTAATTTTAACAGTTGCTAAAGGATGTGTCTTTTCCACAGTGTCAGAATGGCCAGAGGGCTGTATATTTTTCCTCTTTCTTACCCACTGAAAGGTTTGCAGACCCTGCTCACAACACTCTAAACCAGACACATGTATTGTCTTCATGTAGAACTATGTTACTAATGAATTGCATGGAATCGTGGATCATAATTTCAAGCCATGATATTTTGCTATAATGCACTGCTATATGCAATTTGGAACCTTTAGTCCATCTCATTGTCATTTGGCACTGACAATATATTTGTTCAAGTGTCAGTACTAAGCTAAATACTCATGTTTTCTGAAAAGTATGGATCCTAATAAATTATTACAGCTAACAGAGCTGTTCTCTTGGCATAAGTAAAACACTTCAGTTTTCCCATTTGACGCTTGAGAAAAATCACCCTGATGAATGCATGAACACATAAACAGTAAGAAATACATCTGGAGGTTTCATAGCTTCCACAACCGTGTGTTCCTGTGGGTTTATTAGTGAAGCCTGTCAGATGACAATGCGAAGAAACAATCCCTATAAAAGCCTTGAATCTGAGCAAAACAAGTGTCACACTGTATTTCTCAGAGCCATTTCTTGGGGTTTGTCCTTTTGTGTCCCATATTGCTTCTCAGTTTTTACGAATGTGCAGTTGTTTGTCTGTCTGACCTCTCAGACTGTTTTCTGCTGGACCTTCAGCTTTGGCAGTTCTGATACCATTTATATTTCCACTTAAGAGCAGCAGTCTGTTTACCTACTGATGCTACTCCAGGGTGGTAGCACAAAGCACAAAGCAGTTGCCTGCTCCAGAAAGCCCACACGAGTGAGCTGCTGTAACAAACAACTCAATGTTCTTTGCTCAGCTGGGTGCTCCGAAAGGACACGTGGAATGCACAAAGTAGTAGAAAGGAAATGGAGAAGAAAACAGGAAGCTCTGTTTGAATCCTTTGTACAGCCGCATGGCTACAAGAGTAAACTGAAAAAATATATACAAGAAAAGGAACAGAAAAAGGACTACAAAGATGGTAATAGTTATAGAGCAGCTTCCTTACATGGGCAGGCTAACTAGAGCACACTAAGTACAAGACTTCTAGCTTGGCAACCTCATCAAAGGGATGATATAAACCTATGGTATCATAAATGGCGTGGAAATGAAAATTATTATTAATTGTTCTGGGAGTTTTGCATATAAAAATGTGGGGGCTTCTACAAAAATTATCAGGCAATAGTTTCAAAGAAAATGAAAATAAATACCTTTTCAGAAAATGCATCATTACCCTTTAGAGGGCTGGATATGATATGAAGTCTTTAATCTGATTACCAAAATATTAGGTGGCCTAATGACATGCATATTGTCAAGCCTTGTTTCTTATATTTTTGCACTAAGCATCTGCTATTGACCTCTCTGAGTTTTGTCATTTTATCATAGAGATTTTTGAAAACTATCCCCAGTTTTACACTCTTATGTTACAGCTGATTCTGCTGGCTACTACAGTAGAAACAGAGAGAAAGTTGATTTTTCAAGGATTTTTTTTTTTGGCCATATCAGCGCACTGAGAGAGGGTGACAGAAAGACGGCCTGGTACACTGTAGTGTTTCCTTCTTCAGAGATTTTTGTGCTCTCCAGGACCAGTGGCTAGTACCCATTTCCCAGGTGGAAATCACTTCAGTGATGCCTCACAGATAATGCGTGTCCATCAACAGTACTAGGTCCCTCATGTGTACTGACATAAATGGCAGAGCTCCCATCAATTTCAGTTGGTGCAGGAGTTTACCCTCAGTTTTGGTTTTACAAAACCGAAACTCCCATGATTAAGCTTTGCAAACACTAACTAAAACCAAAACTCTCATTCAACTGCTCTGTTTTGTTATCACCCATTCTTAAGCCACATGGGAACTTAAAAGTCGTATAAGATATGGGATGACTGAGAGAAATTAATGCTAAGGCGTTCAGGTTTTTAGTCAGAAAATCACTGCAAACAGCTTCCACTTTAACGCACTGATAAGCTGTCTGCATCAGTATAGCTCATACTTTACCTGGGTCCTGGGTTGTTACCAACTGGCTTTATTGGGGTTCTATTTCATGTTTTAATTGTTTTTCCACTCAACCTTTTTTTTTTTTTAATGCTTTTTATCCTTTAGGAAAACAGGCAAGACCCTTGAAATACATTTTTTTCTGGAAGGGGAAAACAAAAACCCACCCAAAGGAAAATGTTACCACACCTGAAAAAAATGTTACCACACTAGAAATTTGTTAAAACACATAATAAACTAATCAATTTATACAGAAAATCTTAGTTAGTATGGATATAGAGTAAAATACAGGTGAGTGTAACAATGCTGAAGGTATAAATATAGGTCATGAATTCTCTGATCTATTAAGATTGACTGAATGTAGCTAAGATGGAATGAAAATGCAGCTGAATACCTTACCATTTGCTTTGTTTTCTCCCTGAAGAGTAAATATAAAGTGTTTATATTGTGACTTTTTTGTGGGCATCACAAGTTCTTTAGCTTGCTGACTAGTACCAGCTGCAGTAATAGCTTATAATATTTATTTTGGATCAAAGATAAGACCAAGAACAAACATCATGCTGTGTAATGCTGAAGCACCAGTCTAAACCAGGCTTTTCTTGCAGGATTCAAGCTGAGCAGTGAGGAACTGTCTCCCCAGCCATCATGGCCCTGACCACATGTTATTTATAACAGGCTATAGGCACATATGGAGGAAGCATTTGTATTTGTATCCATTTTCTGTAATAATTCCAAAAAGCTAATTGTTTTGTTCCCCTTTGTAACTCCACTAATTCAGAAGCTGCTACTATTTCAAATCAAGGTGAAGAGGGAAGAATTTGTCCACCCTGGATGGTTTCAGGGCTGCCTAGCTTATCTACAGATCCATGAAGGGTGCTCCTGTGAGTGACAATAATTTGCCCTCTGGGTTTGTGGCTTGCAGGGAATGACTTCACTCCACTGGGCTGCATTTCACAACAGACCCCAGCACACCCAGACTCTGCTGCACAAGGGAGCAGACCCGACTCTGGTGGACAAGGACTTCAAAACAGCTCTGCACTGGGCAGTACAGGTGAGCCACAACACAGCCCCAGAGGGATGTTTATTGAACTGAGCTGGCTATCGTGGTGTCCTAAATACTCCTAAGGAAGTAGTTTGGGCTGTGCAACACAGAAATTGGATGCTAAAAATGCCCACTAAGCCCCAGCATTTTGCCAGTGGGTATAGATCAAGGACCTAGCCTTTTCTTTGGAGACCAAGGCATACCTAATAGAGGCTTAGCCCTGTTGCCCCCGAGTTTTTGTTTATCTCAGTGGGATTACGTGTATGCTTCATGCTGAACTTGTGCCTGGTTTTTTTTTCACTAAATCAGGGTTGCAGAAAGTAGAAGCTTACTTGCCAAAGACCTTTGGGAATAAAATAGCATAAACACAAGTTAAAACACATTTAAAGAGCTACAGCTATGAAAGAATTATCTGAAGGGTTGAGACCCTACTTCTCTGGAGACTGGAGAAGACGTGGAGCTAAACACATTTCTTGTTGAGCTGTATGTTTCTGTCTCATGTGCAAAAGAGCATTGTCAAATACTCAGGCCATCATTAGAGAAATAAACCATACAGGTTTAATACGATATTACAAACAGTATTATGTAATTGTGTGAATGATATAAAATACAGCATAATTTAATGGTTTTCTTAGCTTACTACAGAAAACTGCCCAGATGAAATTGTATGTTTTCACATGCTCTCATATCATAGCAAGTTCCAGTATCAATGTTCAAAACACATTGATACTGGACAACAGGTAAGCCAAAATAGAACTCACACAAAATCCAGCAACCTTTTCGTACAATTACCAAATATTTGCATTCTCATCTTTTGGTCTAAGTTTGCTCTTCTTAAAAGAAGTGTCAACAAGGAAATTTGAAATTCTTAACTGCCATATACTGTCATATTTATTACGGGGTAAGTACATCTGAACAAATAACCTGTTTTCTTTAACCACAGCCTCACAAAGATGATTAACATATAATAGGCCTAACTTTTTTTTTTCTGAAGTAGAGGTATATTTTGACCTCTGCAACTGGTATTATTTCAAAAGTTTTGTTCTTCTTCAAAACTAATCAGTATTAACTTGTACTTGTTATTTGCCTTAGAAGATTAAAGGTATCTACTCTACTACCTGTTGTGCATTTTCACCAGGCTTATTCCAGTTCTGTCTGCTTCCAGTGGGAAACATCTGAATCTCATGCAAACTCCTGCATGATAGCCAGTGGTCTATATCATAACTCTGGGAACAAACTGTCTGACAAACAGAAAGACAAAAGTGAATCCACTTTATAACCTTCAGAGTTCCCCTCCTTCTTTAAGCTTTTCCAGATTCTGTATTTTGTATATTTCATTATTTGATTCCACTGTTACCTCTCACCTCCACCCTTTTCTCACAAATGTGCAGAAAAAGTCTTGAGAAATGGGGAAACGGAAACTACACAAAACCCACTTGGCCTCAGGTGGAAGGAACTCACAAATGCCCTCTTTTCCTTTAAGCTGCTCCCAGAAATCAAGAGGAAGTGTGCAGAATAACACACACACACTCCTTTTTCCCTTATTGTGACATTTCTGCCATGAAACCCTTTAAACTGCTTCTTCCATCCACATGCTTCTCCACATTCTGGGTCCAGAAGTGGCAGTTGAAATACCAGAGCATGAAATAGATCTGTTCAGATTGCTCTTACTCAAATAAGAGCACTCTTGGCCAAGAAAACAACAACTTGCAGCCAGTGCTCTCTGCTGCCCACTTAGGCCCAGGATTTGTATACCGTGGACAGGCACAACTTTCTCTGCTGTGACAGAGAACAGAACAACAGCTCTGCTGAAGGGGATCAGCATTATGTCTAATAGCCTCCTCTGTGACTGCTGGAAAAGAGATATTTTTCCTTTAAGAATTGTATAAATATCTTCAGAGAACAAGAGGCTCACAGAGCTCCGGCAGTACAGCTGCAGGGATTATTTTTGGCTGAATAGGGCCCTGTGTTTAATTTCTTTTTTTTTTTTTAATGCAGTGAGGGGAAGACCAGACACTGTACAGAAACTTGTTTCAGAAGTTGCAGGAAAGAGGCAGTTTGTTCACGCTGGGCTGAAACACACAGTCGGACCATGTGAAAATCATTGCCCACCATTCAAACCCAAATTCATGGGCATGAGACATATTTCATATGAAATCATTGTTCCGTGCTGGCTCTTTCAAAGACTGCTTGTTTGTGGCTTTGTCTTCCTTCAGGCATCATGGGATGATGAGTCCCATCGATATGACCAGACAGACCTTGTCCACACCAAGGTCTGCTTTTTCGTGAAGCTCAGATCTCCTGCCATTCAAGTTCACATCTTAAGTGCAAATGTATCAGTGTCAAAAACACTGATTATTACTGTTTGCTGTGAGAGTCTCATGCCACATTTTTTATGCATGCAGAATTTCTATGTGCTGGTGCAAACAGGCCTATTAAAAGTGTCTCAGGAGGTATTTCTCTCCTTTCACTTCAGCCAGCATTAATTACTGTAGCGAAAAGGAAACACACCTTTGAAATACAAAACTGTTAACTGATACAGGGACAAAGGGTAAAGCCATTCTAACAATTCTACATAACAGTATTATTGAAATCCTGGTAAGATATAACATATACCATACAGCATGCACTCTGATGCTACACAGTTCTATACTGTAATGGTATTAGTAGTACCTTGTAAACAGCCTGGGAAGATTTGGAATCTTGCTACATTGCCTTGCCATTTGTCATGATTTTTACCAGAATTTTATTTGTCTCATTCTCAAAGTCTCTGGCTCCCACAGTCATATGATTATGTGAAAATATCAGCTTTCCACTAAAGGATAAACAAAAAAACAGATTTTTTTTTTCTAAGTTAAGAAATACAAACCTGTAGGAATAAAAAGAATTTAACTAGAAAGAAGCTGTTAAAAATAACAATCAGCCATGGGGAGATGTGCTTATGATTTTTTAATAGGCTGATTTGGAGTGCAAAGTTTTAAAAAATTAGAAGCCAGCATATTTTTCCATAGCAACAATGCAGTTATTTCATTCCTCTGTTTCCAGAGAAGAGAATGAAATACCTGTATATCTAAAACACACTGTAAAAGAAATGCATGAGTGAGTATTAATTTGTGTTTGGCTGACCAAGCATTGCAGTTTCTCTGTAATTGGTTGGAAGGTGAAAGCACATTTAAATGCCAGGATCTCTAGGAAAGAATGTCTCTGTTGCTGCAGGACATCTTGAGGACACAGCTGGCTATCCAGCCATAGCAGAGGAAGGGGCCAGAGAAATCAGTGTTGGCTCAGAATCTCTCCCAAGGGATCACGTCTCTCTGCCCAGCACCCCATTTTTTCATGTGGGCTACATACAGTGGAAGAATTCAGACAGACTTCCAAAGTCATCTTAAAACTCAGTTAGTGTTTCTCTACTGCAGATATATCTGTTGTTGGACTGACCAGAAAAAAGTGCATTTGCTGGGCAGGTTCACTGTCTAGTTGGTTTCAGGCAGATTTCTTTCCCTGCAAAGTTGAACTTCATTTCTCCTTGCTTCATGCAGTTTTCTAAAGATGGCTTGAAAGGAAGAATAGTGATTTCCTTTTTTATGTCACTAAGCTTTAAAGACAATTTTGATTGTTAACAAACAAGTCAAAAAGATATTAAATTTTCATTTTTTAAATATACGCTTTTAAAATTACTTTCTTTTGTAAATATTGTCATTCCAGCAATGGTACAACTCTTGCTTGTGGAGCCTGGAACATTAAATAGCAGCGGGGATCTTCAGAGTGAGCTGTCAAGTTGCAAAACAAGATAGAAGAAAATTTGCAAATAGTTTTGAGTAAGAAATAAACTTGCTCTAATACCAGCAGAAGCTTTTTCCATAAAGTGCCCTAAATGTTTGTGACACTGTCTGCAACAGTGAATTAGTTGTGCTTAAGTCTTGGCTCTGGCACTGAGGCAAACTACCAAGGGACAAGCTGTGTCCCTGCTGCTATACTCTCTTATCCAAACAGGATGATCATACACAGCCCACCTGCTGGGAATGATCTGGCACCCATATTAGCTCCAGGAACTGGTAGGGAAAGTATTAATTTGACCCAGGCCTAAACCATGCCAGGGAGGATTTTAAGAATTATTTGGTACAAACAACTAAATTCCAGTGCTGAAGGATGTTCCTGAGTGCTACTTTATTTTTCTATGTAGCTGCAACTATTTCTTCATTTAAGTTGTTACAGAATAAGCTGAGTTCTGTGACAACTGGAAGAGACTCACAAGGATCATTGAGTCCAGCTCCTGGCCCTGCACAGGTCACCCCAAGAGTCACATCATGTGCCTGAGAGCATTGTCCAAACTCTTATTGAACTCTGGCAGGCTTCGTGCTGTGACCACTTCCCTGGGGAGCCTGTTCCAGTGCCCAGAAACCCACTGTGAAGAAACTTTTCCTGATATCCAACCTACACCTCCCAACACAGCTTCAGGCCATTTCCTGGGGTCATGTCACTGGTCACCACAGAGAAAAGAGGTCTGTCTGCCCCTCCTCTTCACCTTATAAGGATGTAATAACTGCAGTGAGGTCTCCCCTCAGTCTCCTCCTGGCTGAACAGACCAAGTGACCTCAGCTGTTCCTCATATGGCTTCTTTGAAGTCCATTCACCATCTTTGTTGCCCTCCTTTGGATACTCTAGTAGTTTAATAACTTGATTAAACTGTGGCACCCAGAAGTGCCCCCAGCACTCGAGGTGAGGCTGCCCCAGTGCAGAGCAGAGCAGGACAATCCCCTCCCTTGCCTGGCTGCCCATGCTGTCCCTGATGCCCCCAGGACAGGCTTGGCCCTCCTGGCTGCCAGGGCACTGCTGGCTCATGTTCAGCTTGCCATGGACCAGAAGCCCAGGGCCCTTTCTGTGGCACTGCTGTCCAACCTCTCATTCCCCAGTCTGTCTGTACATCCAGGGCTGCCCCATCCCACACACATAATTCAGCACTTTCCTTTGTTGAACTCTGTATGGTTGATGATTGCCTATCTCTCTAATTTTAATCAAGGTCTTTCTGCAGGGCATCCCTGCCCTGGAGGTTGTCAGCAGCTCCTCCCAGTTTTGTATCATCTGCAAACTTGCAGTATTGATATAAAAACTCACCAGTACAGCCAGATGATCAGAAAAACTCTTACTGAAATAATAAACTGTTAGAAAATAAGCCCTTCAAGTGTGAACATGCCATAGACAATTTAATTGTTCATGCCAATCAAATGTCTGAGGTAATCAATTGCAGAATTCCCACTGAGCTTAGCAGGAATTTGTCTTGGGCAAATCCTGTAGGTAAGTACAGAATAATTGCCAGACCTCTTCCCAGCGCAGTCTATGTGTAACTGCACAGTGGATGCCAGAATATGAGTAATGTATGTGCAACACACTTCTTGCATATCTATACTTGTCCTGATCTCCTGTGCCTGACAAAAGGCACTTGAAGACAAATGCTTCCATTTCTCTGATAGAATAAATCCTCATTCTTCTGCAGATTTTAAAAATTACCTCTTTTCCAAAGCATGTAAACAGCTCATTTGGAGAAATCAGTCCTTACAACAATGCAATAGCAGGAGAAAGTTGCCAAGTGATTTTAGTCATAGTCATTTACACAATAAATCATACGCACTTAAACTCCAAGGGAAAATAAATTCTCAAAGAGACTTGGCCAGTGTTTCATGCAGTGTTTTGTTTGAGCAAAGAGAGGGTAAGAGAAGCAGGGACATACGATAGCCAGAATCATGCCTCCATGACTGCCTTTGTAATTTGGTACCTTTTTCCAAAACACATTAAGGCTGCTAAAAGGAAAAATATTTTTAAAATGTCATGTGTCCTCGCTGTACCAGAGGCAGTAATGCTCTGAGGACCACAGGACAAACTTTCCTGTACAACAACATATTCTCTTTCCCACAGTACCACAAAGTCAAGCCAAGCTGGGTCGCTCTGACTCTGCAGAGATGCTGTCTCAGTGGGTGTGTAAAGCTGCAGCACTTAAGTTAGGAGAAGACCAATGAGCTTCTCTCTGAGCCGACTGAGTCTCACCAATATATCTACAGTGACATCAGAGGGGTTGTTGTTAATTTGTGTTGGTTTGCCATCAGAAACATACCCTGTGAAGTGCCTGGGCTGCATTCAGAGAATCTCTGGCACAGTTTCCCTGGCAGGAGGAAAGATGATGGTATTATGACTTGCTTCTTTCCTCATCACAGAGACCAGTTTTCCGTGTCCTCTCAGGGTAGAGAAACCACCTGAATTTTTGCTCACTTCTCCACTGCCAAGTTCAGGCATCTAGCAGCCAGGAAATGACAGCAGTCAGGGTAGAGTGAAGGTGTTTCCATTCCTTAGCTTTGTCTAGTCTTGGGTGCAGAAGGGGGAGGTGCTGGAAGTCCTTGATACATGGGGGAAAGCAGCAACGTGTGCAAAACTCTTCAGCAAGCCAAACTGCCAATATAAGAACATTTCCCATTGCACTATTTGCTGCAGACCAAAAGCAACATTATACCTCTGGTTTTGAGTCTGGCATTCTCTATCCTTAAAACAGCAGACACTGCACCTACCACAAGATAGATTTCTGATACTGCCTTAATATCTGATTCCAGCCTGACTTATCCTCACAGCTGATGCAACATTTGTCTTGCTCTGATTCTAGGATGAAGTTCTAAATCATATTACAGTAAGAGCAATGATGTGATGCACTGCTCCAGTGCTCTGCCTGTGAATATGAGGAAAATGTCACTTCAGTGACATTAATCACATGAGGGAAAAGAACATACTGGAAGAACAACTGACTTTTGCCAGTATAGCTGTAACAAAGCATACAGTTTCTTCCAGAATAGCCTTGAGTTAAAAAATCAAGTATTTTCAAGATCCAGTCAAGAGATCCATAATAATGGAAATTTTATTATATTTTTTAAAATGTGGAATGTCTTCTGCTTTTGGTAAATACTGCATTTCAGAATGGTAAAAACAGGTTAAAAAGTTTTTTGAAGGGAAAGATGTATTTACCAACACAGTAATTTCATCTGGGGTTATAAAGTAAAAAGTCCACAGACAAGTCACTTGTTCAAATTTTGCTATGAGTTGCTCAAAAATAGCTCATGTTTCTTTATTTCAGCAAAGAAGAAAAATATTTTTGTTTTGTTTGGCTGGTTTATTTTCTAATGGTCCTGCTGGTGTTACAGTTGATTTCAGATTAAAGTATTCTATGCGTGTCTGTTTGTGAAGGATAAGAGGAAAGACAAAAGGGCTTGGATTCTCTAACATAAATCTCAAACAGCACCCAGTGATACACATAGATGGTTTCCAGGAGGAAGCTGGAATTACTTATATAAATGTAATTCATTTTGCTTTTTTTATAACAGTGAGTTACCTCCCCAAATAGTGCAGTGGTGATAGTATATGTTTGTTGCTGCAGAAAGGAGTGAAATAATGCTTAAAATCTCCAGCCACTCAGGGGTGGCTTTGGGTTCATAACTGAGAAATCAAAAAGTGACAGAATGAAAAAGGGGAAAACACAGGCTGACCTAAAGTTCAGTGCTAATGATAAGAAGCAGCATCAAGAGCTTCTAGTGGGGACTTTCCACCTGGCAAAGATGGCTATAGATATGAGAAAGCTTTAAGCTGCATGCTAATACAAACAGACAGAAAATATAGGAGAACTAATACAACCTAACCATATAATCTCCAGAGGCATTTACTTGGAAGAAAAGTATTTTATCTGGGTTCCATGAGACCAATTAAATGGTCCATAGCTTGTTTCTCTACCCATCCCACCTCTCTGTTGCTGGTAGAAATATTAGCAGACTCCTTTCATATGACTCTTTGACCCCCCATTATCTAGTTTACTAGAATACTTTGAAGAGAGGAATAAAATAGCCATCTACACAGTGCAGTATGAACAAAAAACAAACATCTCAGTGTTTGTGACAGAAGACCTGGCAGAATGAAATGTAATGTTAAAGCACAAATATTATGTAAGGGACAAGAAACTTTATAAGTAAAATTATTGTTCTTCTTATCAGTCGGACATAGAAGTGTAAGAACCATGGCTGTAGTAACAATGAGGATAAATTGAGTAGACATAGCTGAAAGAAGTGTCTAAACTACAAAAGTGTCCCAGAGGTTCAGGATTCTCCTCATGGTATTTGATTAGATAGATGCTTCGTGAATAATTATTTTCTTATTTGGAAAGCACTGAGAGATGCAAGTCTCAGAAGTCTGACTTTCATCAACCAACATATAGAAACCAGAGTTGTAATCAAGTGTCAGAGCTAAATATCTGTTAGTGATTTGGCTGTCTGCCACTGTCTGGAGATGATACAAATCTCAGACAAAAATTTGCATAAAGCACAGGGTTTTTCTTACAGGGGCTCATGGATCCAGGCTTTAGGACGTTACTTCTTCATAAATGGCCTGGTTTGGGACAAGTAAAGTCACTCTAGAACAATAAAGTACGTTTAATTGAGATAAGGGATCTAAGGAAGAAAATTTCACTGAGGAGAATCAATAAGGGGTGGAAGCAGATAAAAGTGTGAGATGGGACAAAAGTGTAACAAAACCTGGGGGAGGGGCAGGGAAGGGGTGGGGAGAAGTCCTGCAAAACTAATTAGAAACACATAGCAAAAATGACTGATAATCTTTGAGAACATTTGAATCTCTGCTGCAAAGAATTTGAATACAAAAAGGGAAGATGAAATTTAGTGATGCGTACAGTAAGGTTACAAAAACACATAATTTTCGTATGGTAAATTTACCAGAGAACATCCTGGTCTAACAATAGTACTGTGGTAAATTTACCACAGGAACACTATATTTTTGGTGACCACAGCTCAAAGCTATCAATCTCAGAATTAGGGCACTGTAAGCATTTTAGGAGAATTTTGAGTGCAATTTCAAAGAGACAAGAGGAATTTAAAGATAAGAAGGCATTCCTATGAAGATAGAACTGGAAAGCCACTGAGCAGTCACCCAGAAATCTCATACAGCAGAAGGTTCAAATATTAGGAAATATTCTTTTATTACTTAGAAAATGGAAGTAACAATTTGATTGAATTGTTGAAATGAGGCAGAATTTTCATAGCCATCTTCAAAGCAATTACTGTTTCCTCAGATAAGAAGCTTCTATACCAAATAAGGTCTAGTATGTTTGAATGTCATTTAATCAGTTTAATCCCATGTAATAAAACACAAAAACTCTAGAAAAGTGACAAGATACAGCTCATCACATGGCACAGAAGCCTTGCTAAGCATGTGGCAAATACAGTGGTCGTTAAAATGCTAATTCTTTGTTCCTTTCTCATTAGAGCAGTACATGCAAGTTTAATCACATTGAATAACATCAATAGCACAGTTTTTATAAGCACAACCTGCTATAATAGACACATAATTCTGTCCAAGATGTCCCACAGGGGAAGAAGAAGGTGATGCCATCAAAATCAACCAGAGACTTGTATCACACATCATATATTCTCTATCAGCCACATTTAAGACAGTTCAAATAATCTTTGGAGGTGAATCTCTCATAGATTGTCCAACCAGGGACATATATAACCCACAGTATAATCAAATCAAACCCACAGAAAACACATATAACCCACAATAAAAATCAAATTACAGGGACATCAAGTACCTCATGGGTGAGGATGAAATTCAAAATTATTTTGAGAAATTGTAGGAATTAACTGAAGTTAATAAAATAACACTGTATACAGAATTGTGAAAAAATTAAAGGTTTTTGTGCAAAATCAAGAGTAATAAACTAGCAGATTACAAAAGTGAGAAGCAGTTTATGTTATGGTGTTGATATAAATCAAACAAACATCATTCTGGTACATACTAACAGAAGTATGGTACATGTGGGCTACAGGAAGTCATTTTCAATGTCGGGAGAGAAGACTCTGCTGGATAATTGTGTTGTTTGGAGTGCCATGGTTGAAAAAAACTGTAGACAAACTGGAAACAGGCCAAAAGCAAGCACCAAGTGTAATAAGTGCGTTGGAAAACATGACCTGCACAGGGAGGTTGAAATTATTTGTTTAGTCTAGAAAGCAGAAGATTGGTGGGAGACAGAACAGTCTGTAAAAGTATAAAATGCCAGTCAGAACAGTGGGAAATTTCTTATGTGGATGCTAAGAGTTGTGCAAGAACATGGAGGGACTGAAACTGCAGCTGCAGGGTGTGAAATTTGGACTTAGCAAGACAGTGTAAAACTGGAGTAATAGTAGAGTCACTAGAACATGAATACAGAAGTAAGGTACTAATGTAACTTATATTTTGTATCAAAACTGACTTAGAGCAGGATGATAACAGATAGATATTTGTTGTGGTAGTACTAGAAGTACATAATAGACTTCTAGATTTAGTTAGCCCTGAATGTGACTAGAGATTTCATTGATGCTAATGATGAAAATGTGTAACTTGGAATTATACCAGTATGGAGGATATTGGTATCAGCATAAGGACTGGACAATGAAAACAACAATTATTCATAGGACCTCAGTATTCTTGAACATGAGGATCAACGCTCCTCTTTTCCTCAGATATTCAGACAACTATAACTTAATAACAATTCAAACATGTTTAATCAGGATGTTACAAAATGCTGGCCATAGAAAATAAGCTTGGATTACATGATCAAGATTAGACTCTAAATCAAACAAAGGACATGTAAAACAAATATCCTGATTGCAGGGGGACATGTTTTGATAAATTAAGGAAATTCTCAGCTGGACTGAGTAGTTGTGAGATCAGAATGTTCCAGGGACCTGGAATGTATTTTCTCAATGGTGCAAAATATGGCAGGAAGCTGAATCCGAGGAGCAGAGATGAAAAGTGTACAGTGGAGGCTTGAGATAATGGATGTCTACCCATCTTTAAAAGATATATTTAGAATAAATAGCTGTCTTACAAAATAAGAGACAAAAGTACAGAGAAGCAAAAGAAATTGTGTCTTAAAATCCAGAAAACAAGAAGGTAGTTAAATGTTGACTAGAGGCTGGAAGGAAATTACTTTCAGGGATAAGACTTGATAATACTCTTGTTTAATATTTTCATAATAGCTTGACACATAATACAGGAGCTTTCTGACAAAATCTGCCAATAATAAAAAACTGAAAGACAGCACAAAAGAATGGGGATATTGTACAGGGATATGGATCACCTTTAAATCTTGAGCAATAAAAATGGGACAAAATTGAATAGGATAAAATGTATAAGTCATGCACTTTGGTGCTAGTAACAGAAGGTCCTCCCCAAAACTAGAGACTCTATGCTTGGAAAAAAAACTAAGGAAGTACTGAGGTGTAAAGGGTCATTCCAAAATCACTAGGAGCTTCTAATGGGACACAGCTGTGAATGAAGCAAATGCTGTTCTATGACATACCAAAAGAGGTATTTCTAACACAAATAAGGAAAAGCAGTGTCACTGTATAAGATCTGGCAAAAACATCTTTGTATGACTAGTACAATTTCAATCATTCCCCTTCAAGGAAACACAACTAAAACACAATAGGAAATGGGTTACTAGGTTAATGAGAGAAACAGAAAGCATATTAAAAAAAACCCCAAACTTAAAAGACCAAGATTGGTTAGAGCAGCAGGAGAACAATTCAAAAGAGAGGTGATGATTGCCTATAAATACATCTGAAGAACAAGTACCAGTAAGAGGAAAGGAGTATTTAATCCAAATAATAATACTGGAACAGAAACAAAAGAATATAATCAGCCCTGAATATGTGTGTGAATAGAATTTAGAGATACAAATCATAAAAACAAAGAAGTTCTTGAACTCTGTTCCTTTGAGAGTAATGGGGGCAAAAGGAATCTAATTGCCTTTAATGGACAAAGTAAGCTTATGAGAGGAATGATGTAACATAGCTTCAAGTGATTGCAGGGATAGAATTTAATGGTACAGAAAGACCTTTGCAACCTTGTGTTTCTGCTGTTATAAAAAAGTAATGAATTCTTTTGCTCTGTTTCCACTAAGGTAGGATATAAAATGTTCCATTTCATTTGCAGGTTAGAGAACAATGTCAACTTTCTATTAAGACACCAGACACTGGAGCAAACTAGCTAAGAAAGTTTTCAAGAAGCACTTGAACAAATATTTGACATGGCTCTTCTAAGTGTACTGAGACAGACTTAGAGATATGGGTTGCTTTTCTGAGATTCTTTTCAGCCCTACATTTTTATTGGAAAATATAAGCTTGTGCTTCTGGACTCTGGCTTAGCAAAACAGCAAAAACCACAAGTAATTTCTATTAAGTAATTTGCACTCTACCACTTCTGGAGATATTTGCAGTGGTTCATTATTTATTATTTATCTTGTGTTCGGAGTGTTTTAGAAAATTCATAAAGTAAGCACAATTCCCAGCTGGAGATGGAAGATTTTGGCTTTCATATCTGGAGATTCTGGTATACACACAGAAGAATACTATTACTGTGTTTAGCATTCTCTAGCAGAGAAGGTGCAGCCTGGTGTGAGCTCCATTGTAAAACACTTTCCTTCTCTGAACTTCCTTCCAGAGTGGCAACAGGATTCTGTGTTCCATCATTCTGGACCACTGGCAGGGACCATCAATAATAAATTATGATGATGAGAATGGCAAAACATGCATGCACATTGCTGCTGCTGCAGGCTACAGTGATATCATCAGTGAGCTGGCTAAAGTCCCAAAGTGCAACCTGCAGGCCCTTGATGTGGATGACAGGTAACCATGGAAACTGAAGTTGCTGCTCCCTTTCTGATAACCTGAGACCAACTCTGCCTACTATGCAATCATGTTTCCTGTTTCACAGGCCATGGCCTAGTAACACTGCTCAGAAACACTGCAAACCAGTCCAGTTCACATGTATTGTACTTAGTATGATATCTACTAGAAAGAATGATATTTAGCTTTCTGTTTGTGCTAAAAAAAGAGAATATTTGTGTAAGGACTTTGCCACGACTCACCTAAGTTTCTTTCAATCAAAAGTGAACATTCTTTTTAAAACAATATAACAGGATCCTGCAACTTGAAGCCAGGATCTTGCTGTTATTTGTATTTAAGAAATGGCAGTATTCTCTTGTTGTATTTAAGATGAAAATGGGACCAGAAGACCCTCACCTTCCATTCTGAAAAGACCTGTGATTTCTTCTGTGATTAAATCTCTATTTCATAAGTACAGAAAAGTCATCTTTTTTCTTTTTCACCCCACACCTACCTTCCTTGGAACTTTGCTCATAAATTTATTTAATGCAAAGAGAACCAGCTGGCTGTTCACATTGATTATTATTCTGCTCAGTGCAAAAGCCAAGGTTTTCTTGGCTTAGGCCTTTAGGTACTTAAAATAATATCATTCTTCATGGAAAAGTGCAATAAAATGGAACAGAAATAAAATGAGCAGGGTTCTGGAGCAGTTTCTAAACATCATTAAAATGTAGTTGAGCAGGTTGTGTTTCTGTGGGAAGAAGAGCAAAGGGAGGAGATTGCCTGCACTTCAAAGTTCATTAAGACATGGCCACCTATTCTACATGCTCAGATATTTCCACAGAATATATTATACTTTGAGAGGGAAAAGGTAAGCTTTTCTCTCCAAACACATCTATAAGATTTTCATTCTATTGTGTTTCTGATTACACCCATTCTGAAATCACTGGGACTGAAAAGGAATAGAATGAAAAAAGGTCAATTTTATTTTTTTTATTCTTAAGTACTTCTTTTGCGGTGCTGTCTGTGCTTTTAGGTTTTTCACAAGAGCAATTTGTAAACTGGACAAAAGTTTCTAAATACAAAACAAAAATTTTACAGCAAGAAAAAAATCAGTTTGATTCTCCTGCAGAGATTCAAAACAGTTATATGTGCTCTGGTCTGTGACAATCAGAGAACTCAGAAACTGGCAAAGTGGCAGTCTGGTAGATGTGTTCAGTCCCTGTAATTCATCTGGGAGAGGCTTCTCTTATTACCTTCATGGAGAGTCC